>NW_020837951.1:42129774-42798208 GCF_003676395.1 Aethalodelphis obliquidens | reverse complement strand
TGAGAGGCCCGCGTACCGCAAAAAAAAAAAAAAAAAAAAAGTTGTTTAAATGGATATAGTTTCAGTTTTCCTAGGTGAAAAGAATTTTGGGAATTGAATGCCCAACAATGCGAATGTACTTAATACTGCTGACTGTACACTTAAAAATGATTAAGATAATAAATTTTATGTTATGTGTATTTTAATCACAATTAAAATTTTTAAATTGAAAATAAAAGTATATGAAAAGAGCCCAAGAGAGGATGGCTTCACTGGTGAATTCTACCGATCATTTAAAGAAGAATGAACGCCAATCCTTCTCAAACTCTTCCAAAAAATTGAAGAGGAGGGAACAATTCATTTTATGAGGCCCAATTCATTTTATGAAGCCAGCATTACCCTTATACCAAAGTCAGACAAGGATACTATAAGAGAAGAAAATTACAGGCCAATATCCCTTATGAAGATAGATGTAAAGTCCTCAACAAAATACCAGCAAACTGAGTTCAATAACACATTAAAAATCCCACCCCTGGGCTTCCCTGGTGGCGCAGTGGTTGAGAGTCCGCCTGCCGATGCAGCGGACAGGGGTTCGTGTCCCAGTCCGGGAAGATCCCATAAAAATAAAAAAAATTAAAAATCCCACCCCATGATCAAGTGGGATTTTTCCCCGGGATGCAAAAATTATTCAACATACACAAATCATCAAATATGATATACCACATTAAAAGAATGAAGGATAAAAATAATATGATCATCTTGATAGATGCAGAAAAAACATTTGACAAAATTCAACATTTGTTCATAAAAAAAAACCTCTCTATAAAGTAGGTATAGAAGAAATGTAACTCAATATAACACAAGCCATATATGACAAGCCCACCGCTAACATCATATTCAACAATGAAAGCTGAAAGTTTTCCCTCTAAGATCAGAAACAAGACAAGGATGCCCACTCTTGCCACTTCTGTTCAAGATAGTGCTGGAAGTCCTAACCAGTACAATCAGGCAAGAAATAGAAATAAAAACCATCAACATCAGAAAGGGAGAAGTAAAATTATCTCTGTTTACAGATGATATGATCTTACATATGAAAAACCCTAAAGCCTCCATCAAGTAACTGTTAGAACTAATCAACAAATTCAGTAAAGGTCCAGGATACAAAATCAACACTTAAAAAAAATCAACTGCATTTCTATACACTAACAATGAACTATCCAAAACAGAAAGTAAGAAAACAATACCATTTATATTAGCATCAAAAAGAGTAAACTACTTAGGAGTAAATTAAACCAAGGAGGTGAAAGATCTGTATACTGAAAATATAATCTTTGATAAAAGAAACTGAAGACACAAAGTATTGAAAGTTATCCTGGGTTCATGAATTGGAAGAATATTGTTAAAATGTCCATTCTACCCAAAAAAATCTATAGATTCAATGCTATCTCTATCAAAATTTCAATGGTATTTTTCATAGAAATAGAAAAAATAATTCTATTGAATAAAATTCATATGGAACCACAGAAAACCCCAAGTAGCCAAAACAACCTTGAGCAAGAAGAAAAAACTGAAAAAAAAAAAAAAAAAGAAGAAGAGAAAACTGGAGACATCACACTTCCTGATTTCAAGTTTTATTACAAAGCTATAGGAATCAAGCCAATGTAGTATTGGCATAAAAACAGACACATAGACCAATGGAATAGAACAGAGAGCTCAGAAATAATTCCAAACATATACGGTAAATTAGTTTTCTACAAGGGCATGAAGAATACAAAATGGAGGAAGGATAATCTCTTCAATAAAAAGTGCTGGGGAAATTGGATATCCATATGCAAAAGAATAAAATTGGACCTATATCTTACATCATACACAAGGAACAGCTCAAGTGGATTAGACTTAAATGTAAAAATTGATACCATCAAACTCCTAGAGGAAAACCTAAAACAAAAATTCCTTGACATTCGACTTGGCAATGATTTGTTTTAGATATGACCTCAAAAGCAAAAATAAGCAGGTGGGATTCTGTCAAACCAAAGAGCTTCCACACAGCAAAGAAAACAATCAACAAAAAGAAAAGGCAATCTATGGAATGCTAGAAAATATTAGATCGATGGAAACAGTGGAAGTTACACAAACCTTCTACAGCAGAATCTCTGGAGGTTTTTATCTGCACTTTTACTCAAATGGAAGAAAATTGCTCCTGCAGCTCCCTCTGCTACCCAAGCACACCCTCACCCCCCCAACTCCCCCGCCACACACAAACTATACATCTCAGTGTGGTAAAGAGAGTAGACTTTAGATTTTTTTTTTTTTTTTTTTTGCGGTGCACGGGCCTCTCACTGCTGTGGCCTCTCCCCTTGCGGAGCACAGGCTCCGGACGCGCAGGCTCAGCGGCCATGGCTCACGGGCCCAGCTGCTCCGCGGCATGTGGGATCTTCCTGGACTAGGGCACGAACCCGTGTCCCCTGCATCGGCAGGCAGACTCTCAACCACTAGGCCACCAGGGAAGCCCCTAGACTTTAGATTTTGATAACAAATGCCATCAGTTCCTAATTGTTATTATTCTCTTTGTCAAGATCCCTATTTGTGTCTGATTTTTATACCTCCTAATAACTTTGACAATATAAGAAAACAACAAATGTTTGTATTCAAAACTAATGCACGGAGGACTTCCCTCGTGGTCCAGTGGCTAAGACTCCGTGCTCCCAATGCAAGGGGCCCGGGTTCGATCCCTGTTCAGGGAACTAGATCCCACATGCTAAGAGTTCACATGCTGCAACTAAAGATCCTGCATGCTGCAACTAAAGATCCCGCATGCTGCAACTAAAGATCCCGCATGCTGCAACTAAGACCCAGTGCAGCCAAATAAATAAATAAATATTTTAAAAAACTAAATATTAAAAAAACTAAACTAAAAAAACCTAATACATAAAGCCCCCCAAAAAAACTAATACATAAAGCCCCAAACACATAAAGCAAAAATGATAGAACTGAAAGGAGAAATAGATGAATCTATAACTATAGCTGGATATTTCAATACCCCTCCCTCAATGACTGATGAAATAGAAAACTTATACAGAGTCACTTGAGTTGGAGCTAGCTAGGCAATTCTTATTAATGGTGACTACCATTTCTCTACTTAAGTTCTAGTTGCTTTGACTATCAATCCTATTCCTTTCCTGATGTCTGGCAATGGAGTATGCTTAAAGTGGCCTTTCAGCTTCTGATAGGTTAGGGACTTAGAAAAATGAGAGTACATAAGTTGAATAACTAGCAGTCCAGGAGATTGAGGGTATTGAGATCATGTTAAACAATCAAACAGTCACTCTCACTGATACTTGTAGAATTTCCAGGAAGTGCACTGATTTAAGAACATTTCAAGCAACTCCATCACCACCATGGGAGGGCCACATAGGGCTACTGTGCTACAAGGACCTTAAAGAGCCTCTTGAAGAACTAGAGTTGCCCCCCACCTCAATGTCCTGGTAATCCAGGAAATCCTGGAAAACCAAGGTTTCTAGAACCCCATCAAGAAATGAAAACCTTTGCCTTTAATCTTGCAGGAACTTACACAGTAGCAACAATGCCTGCAACCATACTGGAAGGATGTGCCCTAATGGAAGATCTGACTCTGTAATGATTAGGAAGTCTAAAAGCTCTCCTCTAAATCACTCTGGCTCTAGTTCTTACATCTCAGAGCTATTCCAAATTTTTACGAAATATAGAAAACTCATGATACATCTTCTCTTGTATCCACTGATTAGGAAAGATCAAGTATTAGGCCTAGAAGAAATATGGTGACAGCGTGTATGCTAGCATACGAGTCATCCAGCAAAGAACACCTGACCCATGCGTGCTATTCGGCAATGAAGATGCAGACAGACATCATAGCCATGGGTTCCCAACAGAATTGTTTACAAATTGTTACAAAGGCTGACCTCAGTCCACGACACAGTCAACACTCAAGGCAGAGTAATTCATATGTTATACCAGCCATGAAGGGTTTTTGAGGAAAAGGGATAGAAATTATACAGGTCTGGCTATACCTCGGAAGATTAGTCCAAAACAGAGAGCACCCTGAAGATGTAAGTGGGAAAGTTTCTTGACTATTTCTTAGAGACAAGTCTGATTCACTGGTTTCTAGTACGTGACTTATACTCTGAAAACTCACTGTAGACCATTTTTGTAACTTATTTGCATAAGTTTTCAAGTCTCGGATGTGCTAACTTTCTTAAACGTCTTTGGAAGCAGAAATCAGGAGGCTGACACATTTTCTTAAACAGAATAAATGACTGGCCTTTATCACATTTAATCAAATAACTTTTAAGGTAAATACATAAACACAAAACTGAGTGAGTATGTAAAGATGTGAAACTGAGACTGGGGAAGGTCACCAGGGGCTGCTCAGACTTCTAAGCCATTGGGCTTCTAGGTTTCCTTCTAAGAATGTGACTTTTCTAGAAAACGGTGAGATCCACACCTTCTACCACATAGCAAAGACCCACCCTCTGGGTGAACTAGGATTAAGCTTGGATAAATGAAAGGAGATTAAAGACCTCCTCAACTGTGAGGCAGAGCCCTTGTTCAGAATGGAACGTATCACTGGCTGGGATGGACTGCCCTCCGGAGATGTGCGAACCACAGTACACAGAGAGCAATAATAAAGACTAGGAGATCTCCAACCAAGAAGGCTGGGAATACAGGGAGGAACCAAGAGCTTTTCATGGTACTTGAACCTAAACAACTAAGTCTGTCAGAGCAGATTGTAATACCTGCTACCTCCCTCCCACAATACAAGATTTTATGTTTTTCTATTTTGGGGTTCAAGTGTACACAAGTCTACAAAGTACGAAAAAAGGAGAAATCGAGGAAGGAAGCCAATATACCAATTTTGTCCAAAGGCTGTGTTTATACTCCATGCTTACTGGGTTTGGTGCTAAGAAAGAGTTTGCTAACAGTCACTCTGTGTTATAAACTAGGCCAGAGCATTTTGGCCTTGGGAGATTAACCAGCCACTTGAATGCTGATTTAGTGCTTAAAGGACTAAAGACTTTAAAAGTCATGGGGCTGTAGCTTGCAGAGTTTTCAAAATAAATCTTCCAGGCTGTAATACCAGGCAGTGCAGCTGCATATATTTTTAAAGGGCAAGGTCTGTATCCATCTCAAACAATTTCTATGAATTTCAAAGAACGTAAGACTTCAATATCTTCAAATTATAGTATATTTACCTTCTGTAAACTCTCACCCCCCCCAAAGAAACTATTGGACAGTTTTTAAGCCTATCACTTTAATGTGAATATATTTGCTTCATATCCAATTGGTACAGTGGACACAAATATCATAGTTGGTTATGGGGCAAGAAATTTGATTGAAAAATGACATTTAAGGAAATATTTGCTAATGATGTTGAAGTTAAAGATCATTCTCCTTTCACCTAAGAAACACTTCTGTTCTAGGCTTTGCTGACAGTAGGAGAAACCTAGTTAAAATCTCATTAAAGAACCATTCCAACATCACAGGGGCTTAAAAGAAAGACTTAACATATTAATTTGCAGAACAAAGCCAGCCCAAGCCTACAAACAATCTATTAGCACATTTGGCAATGCAGGGCTTTAACACCCAGTTATTCCTACAACCTCAGGAAGCCGGGGCCTTCTTGCAGGCTTCCCTCATCCTCACCCCTCCCCCAACTCCTTTGCACCTGGACCCTGGTTTTTGTGTGTGTTATGAAGAGGGTTATTTTGCCATGGAGGGAGGGGGACTTTCATGACTTCAAACATGGACATTAGATCAAGTTTTTATCTTCTCCCATAATCCTGTCTTTGATGTCACCAGACCGAAACCTCTCAGAATAGAAAGAGGGAGATGTGAAAAGAGGGCTAGTTAATTTATATGTTTAAGTGCTGCTGCCCTAATTCGATCGGGTAGCATTTTCATTGTCTTCTGCTTTGCATCCTAAAGGCAGGCTTACACCAGGCAATTATGAATGGCCCCTCTGAACAAATAATTGAAATTCACAAGTTGCGGAGTATGGTTAAGCAATGTCTGGGCTGGAGGTGTGAGGTCATACATATTCCCTTGGGCATTATTAAAGTTACAGGCACTCTCCTCACAGGCTGAGTATTTGTCTTACATTAGCTTTAATGGCAACTAATCAGGTAAGCTACATGTGCTAAAGACTAAATCATTTCCGAGAGTCACTCTTTACAAAGCAATCAGGGATCTAAGGCTCCTTTGCTCTGTGAAAACAGCAAATTCTCCAGGAAACATGGGGTTCCAATATGGCTACCCAGTCTCAAAAACAGAAGTGAGTATAAAATGGATTGGATTCCTGGAAAGAAATCTTTTGAGGGTAAGAAAAAATGATGATTTATGGAAATAACTGAGAGTTCTACAATGCTAAGAGTTCACTTTTCCTCTTCCACACAGCTAGGCTAGTGTCATCTACAAAGGAGGCTCAGGGTAAATATTCGACGACTAGTATATTTGCACATGTGCAAACTCACACACCCTTAGCTGACTAATTACAAACTAATTACTCCCGGCCAAATTCTACCCTCTGCTGTGTATGTCCAAATTGCGTATTATAGCAGCATGCTCTCCAAGAAAAAGATTGATACTGGCCTATAAAACATAATAGTATCTTGCATGATCACAGGTATTTGTTCTAAAGTAGGATTCAGCATAAGCCATCACAAGCAGCAGTTTTAGAATGGGCCTGTTCAGTGAACTTTTAAAGGAATCTCTTTTAAAGGAATCTCTTAGTAAGGTAAGACTCATTTCTGAGGCTGTCCTCTATGCAAGACTCCAAATTAATGGCCCGTCCCACATCCTAGTGAGAAAGCCAATGGATCTCAACAGAATGTTGTAATAAAAAAGTTGATGAAGAGTCTTGCCCTTCCTCCTTATTTCCTCGTATCTGTGGGCTACTGTGTGGTGTGAAAAGGAAAACATGTGAATTGGAAAGTATGTAATAATAGTATCTACTGCCGAAAATGGTGAGTCCAATTTCCTGGGGGACTCCAAACTCCATCAAATATACCTGTGCAAAAAACTCTCCAGTTTTTTCTACCAAGTACAAGGAGATTTGTTGTGTTCTCCCAACAAGATTTCCTGAAGTTAAAAGAGCAATGAAAGAAGGAACTGTCCCCTCTCTCCAGAACCTTAGTTAATACTGTGATCTTCTCATACAAGATCCTGTTTCTTCTACAAAGTGTTTGAATTGTCAAGGAAATCCCAGAATTAAAGATTGGGGACTTGTAGGAAAAGATTGGACTTGTAGGAATTTATAGCTGTTTGTACAGATGTGTGCAATAGGTAATCAAAAACAAGCAGATACAGAGATTATTCATTGCAGCATTGTTTGCAATCATATATTGGAAATAATGTAAATAGGGACTGGTTAAATACTATCTAATTCCAATGTAGAATAAATGTAAGCCACAAAACTCAAAACTCCCTGCAAACTGAAATCAAAATAGCTTCTTTTTCATTTTATAGATTCTGAAAATATTTTGCAACACATTTTGTATAAATTAACCAAAATAGGTCTCTTCCTTCCTGTTTCCCTTCCTTCCTTCCTCTCTCCCTTCTTTCCTTCCTTCCTTTCTTTCTTTTTCTTTCTTTCCTACCCTGCTTTGCTAGTGCCCCAAGTAGGTGTTCTCAAGCAATGCAACATTTGATACATCTATAGATATTTGTAGAAATGATGTGTGATATATATTGTCAACTTAAAAAAAAATAGAGGTAGAATATCATGTATAGTGTGATAACATTTATCAAACAATACTAGTTGTAAATGCCTAGAAACATTTATAGAGGTGCCTAGAAGCAACTGGTAACAGCAGTTAACTCTAAGAAGTGGGACAGGACCGGGGGGTGGTGGGAAAGGGATATTCCCATTTTCACTCTATAGCCTTTCATATTATGTTAAAATGTGTTTTTTTCTTACAGTGTTATTGAGATAAAATTACAGAGATATAATTTGACATACATCACTGTATAAGTTTAAGGTGTATGGCATAATGATTTGACTTAAATACATCATGAAATGATCATCACAATAAGTTTAGCAAATGTCCATCATCTCATATAGATACAAAATTAAAGAAACAGAAGAAAATATATTTTTCTTTGCAGTGAGAACTCAAGATTACTCTCTTAACAACTTTTCAACTTTTCATAACATACAGCAGTGTTCATTATATTTATCATGTTGTACATTACATCCCTAGTACTTATTTATCTTATAATTGGTAGTTTGTACATTTTGACCACCTTCATCCAATTCCCCCTCCCCTCACTTGCTTCCTCTGGTAACCACAAATCTCATCTCTCTTTTTATTTTTTTTTAATTTTACTTTTATTTTATTTTATTTATTTATTTTGGTTTGCATTGGGTCTTCTTTGCTGCGCGCGGGCTTTCTCTAGTTGTGGCGAGCGGGGGCTACTCTTGGTTACAGTGCACAGGCTTCTCATTGCGGTGGCTTCTCTCATTGTGGAGCACGGGCTCTAGGTGTGCAGGCTTCAGTAGTTGTGGCACGTGGGCTCAGTAGTTGTGGCTCACAGGGGAATTTTGGAAAATTTTCTAATGTTATTGCCTTTACAAAATAAAACATAACAAAGCATTTCAACTAGTCTCATTATATTTCATGGTTGTAGATCAATGAAGCAAAGTCAGGAGAAATATTAATAATGCTTAATGTTTATTAAGTGTTATGTGTGAAAGGCACTATTCTATATTCTTTATAAGAATTAGCTCATTTAATCCCCACAACCAACTACAGTCTAGCAACTCTTCTCACTACCATTTTACTGATGAGGAAACTGAGGCATATGGAAGTTTTGTAATTTTCCCAAGGATATACAGCTGATAAAACACATAGAGTTCAAACCCAAGTCTTCTTGACCTCGGTACATTCTTCGCCTTTGTAAAATAGCTTTTATAAAACTCTTTAAGGATCAATAATCCTGTCTGGGACAAGAAAGATTCAGTCTTAATGGCTTGTTTGTCTGTTTGTTGGTTTTAGAGAAATCTACTTTGGCCTGTAAGTAAATAGTACAAAACTAAAGGCAATTTGTAAGAGATTTGACAGCCACTCTCTTGAAGTAACCAGATCTGTGATGACTGAGGTATGGAAAGGCTTCCTCAACCTCCAGGCAAAGATGAGCTGCAACCAGGGTCTAGATTGTCCCCTAGATCTCTCCACTTCATGTTTCTTCTAGTAGCCAAAAGATATGTTGCACAGTTTAAATTTAAGATGTTGGCAAACATCTAACAACCTCTCTTCCCTCATGCTCATCATCTGCTAATGGGGACTAGTAGTTTGCTATTTGTCCTATTGCCCACATTTGGCAGGGAGAGTAATGGACAATGGTTAGTCATTCAACAAACATTTGTTAAGATCCCAAAGTATAGGAATTCTTAGAAAATGCGTGATATAAATATAAATAAATATAAAGTATAATCCTTCTCATATGAAGCTATACAAAGAATTTTGTTCGGTGAAATACTACTAATTTTACTCTGACCAGCACAAAGTACCAATTGTCCTGTTAAATATGATGTTCAAAATTCCTAGCCTTATGATCCAGCAATCCCACTCCTGGACATATATATGGAGGAAACCATAATTCAAAAAGATACATGCATCCCAGCGTTCACCGCAGCATTATTTACAATAGTCAAGACATGGAAGCAACCTAAATGTCCATCAACAGAGGAATGGATAAAGAAGATGTGGTACATATATATAATGGAATACTACTCAGCCATAAAAAAGAATGGAATAGGAGGGACCTTCAAGACGGCAAAGGAGTAATACATGGAGATCACCTTCCTCCACACAAATACATCAAAAATACATCTACATGTGGAACAACACCTACTGAATGCTGGCAGAAGACCTCAGACTTCCCAAAAGGGAACAGACGCCCTCAGGCGACCTATACGCAGAGGTGGGGCCAAATCCAAAGGTGAACTCCAGGAGCTGTGCGAACAAAGAAGAGAAAGGGAAATCTCTCTCAGCAGCCTCAGGAGCAGTGGATTAAATCTCCACAATCAATGTGATGTACACTGCATCTGTGGAAAACCTGAATAGACAATGAATCATCCCAAAATTCAGGCAGTGGATTTTGGGAGCAACTGTAGACTTGAGGTTTGCTTTCTGCATCTAATCTGCTTCTCGTTTTATGTTTATTTTAGTTTAGTATTTAGAGCTTATTATCATTGGTAGATTTGTTTATTGATTTGGTTGCTCTCTTCCCTTTTTTTCTATATATATATTTTGTCCTTCTTCTCTTTTTGTGAATGTGTATGTGTATGCTTCTTTGTGTGATTTTGTCTGTATAGCTTTGCTTTTACCATTTGTCCTGGGTTCTGTCCATTCTCTTTTTTTTTTTAGTATAGTTTTCAGTGCCTATTATCATTGGTGGATTTGTTTTTTGGTTTGGTTGCTCTCTTCTTCCTTTCTTTTTTTTTTTTAAATTACTTTTTTATATTTTATTTTCAATAATATTTTTTTATTTTTTGTTTAATAACTTTATTTTATTTTTCTTTCTTTCCTTTTTTTTTCCCCTTTTCTTCTGAGCCAAGTGGCTGACAGGGTTTGGTGCTCTGGCTGGGTGTCAGGCCTGAGCCTCTGAGGTGGGAGAGCCAAGTTCAGGACATTGGTCCACCAGGGACCTCCTGGCCCCACATAATATCAAACGGCAAAAGCTCTCCCAGAGATCTCTATGTCAACGCTAAGACACAGCTCTACTCAACAACCAGCAAGCTACAGTGCTGGACACCCTATACCAAACAACAAGCAACACAGGAACACAACCCCACCCATTAGCAGAGAGGCTGCCTAAAATCAAAATAAGGTCACAGACACCCCAAAACACACCATCGGACATTGTCCTGCCCACCAGAAAGACAAGATCCAGCTGCAACCTCCAGAACATAGGCATCACTCCACTGCACCAGGAAGCCGACACAACCCACTGAACCAACCCTACCCACTGAGGGCAGACACAAAAACAATGGGAACTATGAATCTGCAGCCTGCAGAAAGGAGACCCCAAACACAGTAAGTTAAGCAAAATGAGAAGACAGAGAAATACACAGCAGATGAAGGAGCAAGGTAAAACCCGACCAGATCAAACAAATGAAGAGGAAATAGGCAGTCTACCTGAAAAAGAATTCAGAGTAATGATAGTAAACATGATCCAAAATCTTGGAAATAGAATGGAGAAAATATAAGAAATGCTTAAGAAGGACCTAGAAGAACTAAAGAGCTAACAAACAATGATGAACAACACAATAAATGAAATTTAAAATTCTCTAGAAGGAATCAATAGCAGAATAACTGACAGAGAAGAATGGATAAGTGACCTGGAAGATAAAATAGTGGAAATAACTACTGCAGAGCAGAATACAGAAAAAAGAATGAAAAGAATTGAGGACAGTCTCAGAGACCTCTGGGACAACATTAACTGCACCAACATTCGAATTATAGGGGTCCCAGAAGAAGAAGAGGAAGAGAAAGTGACTGAGAAAATATTTGAAGAGATTATAGTTGAAAACTTTCCTAATACAGGAAAGGAAATAGTCAATCAAGTTCAGGAAGTACATAGAGTCCCATACAGGATAAATCCAAGGAGAAACATTCCAAGACACATATTAATCAAACTATCAAAAATTAAATACAAAGAAAAAATATTAAAAGCAGCAAGGGAAAAGCAACAAATAACATACAAGGGAATCCGCATAAGATTAACAGCTGATCTTTCAGCAGAAACCCTGCAAGCCAGAAGGGACATATTTAAAGTGACAAAAGGGAAAAACCTCCAACCAAGATTACTCTACACAGCAAGGATTCCATTCAGATTCGATGGAGAAATCAAAAGCTTTACAGACAAGCAAAAGCTAAGAGAATTCAGCACCACCAAACCAGCTTTACAACAAATGTGAAAGGAACTTCTCTAGGCAGGAAACACAAGAGAAGGAAAAGACCTACAATAACAAACCCAAAACAATTAAGAAAATGCTAATAGGAACATGCATATTGATAATTATCTTAAATGTAAATGGACTAAATGCTCCAACCCAAAGTCATAGACTGTCTGAATGGATACAAAAACAAGACCCGTATATATGCTGTCTACAAGAAACCCACTTCAGACCTAGGGACACATACAGAATGAAAGTGAGGGGATGGAAAATGATAGTCCATGCAAATGGAAATCAAAAGAAAGCTGGAGGGGCTTCCCTGGTGGCGCAGTGGTTGAGAGTCCACCTGCCGATGCAGGGGACACGGGTTCATGCCCCAGTCCGGGAAGATCCCACATGCCACGGAGTGGCTGGGCCCGTGAGCCATGGTCGCTAAGCCTGCGCGTCTGGAGCCTGTGCTCTGCAATGGGAGAGGTTATAACAGTGAGAGGCCCGCATACTGCAAAAAAAAAAAAAAAGAAAAGAAAGAAAGCTGGAGTAGAAATTCTCATACCAGACAAAATAGACTTTAAAATAAAGACTATTACAAGAGACAAAGAAGGACACTACATAATGGTCAAGGGATCAATCCAAGAAGAAGATATAACATTTGTAAATATCTATGCACCCAACATAGGAGCATCTCAATACATAAGGCAAAGGCTAACAGCCATAAAAGGGGAAATTGACTGTAAAACAATCATAGTAGGGGACTTTAACACCCCACTTTCACCAATAGACAGATCATCAAAAAGGAAAATAAATAAGGAAACACAAGCTTTAAATGATACATTAAACAAGATGGACTTAATGGATATTTATACGACATTCCATCCAAAAACAACAGAATACACTTTCTTCTCAAGTGCTCATGGAACATTCTCCAGGATAGATCATATCTTGGGTCACAAATGAAGCCCTGGTAAATTTAAGAAAATTGAAATCGTATCAAGTATCTTTTCCGACCACAACGCTATGAGACTAGATATCAGTTACAGGAAAAAAATCTGTAAAAAATACAAACACACGGAGGCTAAAGAGTACACTACTAAATAACCAAGAGATCACTGAAGAAGTCAAAGAGGAAATAAAAAAATACCTAGAGACAAATGACAATGAAAGCACAATGAATCAAAACCTATGGGATGAAGCAAAAGCAGTTCTAAGAGGGAATTTTATAGCAATACAATCCTACCTCAAGAAACAAGAAACATCTTAAATAAACAACCTAAACTTACACCTAAAGCAATTAGAGAAAGAAGAAGAACAACAACAAAAAGGTCAAACTTAGCAGAAGGAAAGAAATCATAAAGATCAGATCAGAAATAAATGAAAAAGAAATGAAGGAAACGATAGCCAAGATCAATAAAACTAAAAGCTGGTTCTTTGAGAAGATAAACAAAATTGATAAACCATTAGCCAGACTCATCAAGAAAAAAAGGTAGAAGACTCAAATCAACGGAATTAGAAATGAAAAAGGAGAAGTAACAACAGAAATACAAAGGATCATGAGAGATTACTACAAGCAACTATATGCCAATAAAATGGACAACCTACATTACAAAGCTATACTAATCAAGACAGTATGATACTGGCACAAAAAGAGAAATATAGATCAATGGAACAGGATACAAAGCCCAGAGATAAACCCACGCCAATATGGTCACCTTATCTTTGATAAAGGAGGCAAGAATATTCAATGGAGAAAAGACAGCCTCTTCAATAAGTGGTGCTGGGAAACCTGGACAGCTACATGTAAAAGAATGAAGTAAGAACACTCCCTAACACCATACACAAAAATAAACTCAAAATGGATTAAAGATCTAAATGTAAGGCCAGACACTATAAAACTCTTAGAGGAAAACATAGGCAGAACACTCTATGACATAAATCACAGCAAGATCCTTTTTGACCCATCTCCTAGAGAAATGGAAATTAAAACAAAAATAAACAAATGGGACCTAATGAAACTTCAAAGCTTTTGCACAGCAAAGGAAACCATAAACAAGATAAAAACACAACCCTCAGAATGGGAGGAAGTATTTGCAAATGAAGCAACTGACAAAGGATTAATCTCCAAAATATATAAGCAACTCATGTAGCTCAATATTAAAAAAACAAACAACCCAATCAAAAATGGGCAGAAGACCTAAATAGACATTTCTCCAAAGAAGATACACAGATTGCCAACAAACACATGAAAGGATGCTCAACATCACTAATCATTTGAGAAATGCAAGTCAAAACTACAATGAGGTATCACCTCACACCAGTCAGAATGGCCATCATCAAAAAATCTACAAACAATAAATGCTGGAGAGGGTGTGGAGAAAAGGGAACCCTCTTGCACTGTTGGTGGGAACGTAAATTGATACAGCCACTATGGAGAACAGTATGGAGGTTCCTTATAAAACTAAAAATAGAACTACCATACAACCCAGCAATCCCACTACTGGGCATATACCCTGAGAAAACCATAATTCAAAAAGAGTCATGTACACAATGTTCATTGCAGCTCTATTTACAATAGCCAGGACATGGAAGCAACCTAAGTAAGTGTCCATCGACAGATGAATGCATAAAGAAGATGTGACACATATGTACCATGGAATATTGCTAAGGCGTAAAAAGAAACGAAATTGAGTTATTTATAGTGAGGTGGATGGACCTAGACTCTGTCATAGAGAGTGAAGTAAGTCAGAAAGAGAAAAACAAATATTGTATGCTAACACATATATATGGAAACTAAAAAAAAAAAAAAAAAAAAGGTTCTGAAGAACCTAGGACAGGAATAAAGAGAATGGACTTGAGGACACAAGGAGAGGGAAGGGTAAGCTGGGACAAAGTGAGAGAGTGGCATGGACATATATACACTACCAAATGTAAAATAGATAGCAGCTGCATAGCACAGGGAGATCAGCTCGGTGCTTTGTGACCACATAGAGGGGTGGGACAGGGAGGGTGGGAGGAAGACACAAGAGGGAGAAGAAGTGGGGATATATGTGTATGTATAGCTGATTCACTTTGTTATACAGCAGAAACTAACACACCATTGTAAAGCAATTATACTCCAATAAAAATACTAAAAAAAAAGAACGAAATAATGCCATTTGCAGCAACATGGATAGACCTAGAGATATTCATACTAAGTGAAGTAAGTCAGACAGAGAAAGACAAACATCATATGATATCACTTATATGTGGAATCTAATTAAAAATGGATACATATGAACTTATTTACAAACTAGAAACAGACTCACAGATCTCGAAATCAAATTTATGGTTACCAAAGGGGAAACATGGGGGAAAGTGAAAAATTGGGAGATGGGGATTAGCATATACCCACTACTATATACAAAATAGATAACTAATAAGGACCTACTGTATAGCACAGGGAACTCTATTCATTATTCTGTAATAACCTATATGGGAAAAGAATCTGAAAAAGAATGTATATATTATGTACATATATATTTATGTATAACTGATTCACTATGTACCTCAAACTAAAACAACATTGTAAATCAACTATATTCCAATTTAAACATTTCTTTTAATTCCCAGGCTTTTTTCTTTAAAAATGTAGCATAGTAAAAGTATCTCCAGATGGATAAATAAGTGACTTTGTGCTAACATATTATGAAATGAAGTAGAAAATATTATGATTTCATTACTTTCATTTTAAGATCAAAGGGATTTTCCCCTTTAGAGAGAGTCAATATTTGATTTTACAAATACCTACAAATTGGAACAAAAAGTAATATTATTACAATAAAATTGTATTCAAGCATTACAAAATAAAGAGATTGTATAATTATCTGGTTGCATTTCATTGTCAGTTGAACTAGAAATTCAGGGTAAAAATCTTTCACTTCAAAACGTAGTTTCACTGAGTTCAAGTTGGTTTTTCCAAACAAGGCTTTTTCATTTTAAAAACTGTGAACCTGAATTGACCATCTTTGTAACTCTCCAGCTCCAAAGTGCAAATAAATAGTCCTCTAGGTGCTCCTTGTGTATTGTTACAAAACCTACCTCCTTTTCACCTCTTTTATAGTCCCTTTTATGGCTATTAATTTTTAATTCTGGAGACATAGTCACTGTGTTTCTGGTTCTCTGGTGGTAGATAAATGTGACTTAGATCCTGTTTTATGTATGCTTGGGGTTGACAGTTCTGATTGTAACTATTCCTCAAGAGAAAAATTGCTGGTTTCCACAACCCCTTCCTGGCTGGTCATAAAACAAATATTAAATAATGGCAATAAGCTATGAACCTCCTATAGTGCTCCAATTTTTAATTAAATGATTGCTGATGAAATATGGCTGATGGGAAAACAGAGTGTATAAAGAATTCACATGATGTACCCAATGTTTAGACCATACACATTGCTTGGGCCCTTGAGACCTACTAGTACATGTACAAAATGTCAACGATTATTTCTTGTGCCATATTTTTGTAACTTAAAGCCTTCTCGTATGCTGATGGGAGCACAGAGGCTACCCAAGTGGTAGTCCCTCAAAATTGGATTTCAGATTCCCAAACAGAACTGGTTTGGACACTTAAAATAAACAAAACCTATAAATCTGTTACATTTAATATTTTGTGTACCCCCCCTCCCAACAGCCATTTAATGTCAGGTTTGTGGAGGAGTAAAAAGCTTTTAAAACCTTCAGCTCTTCCATTATTTTTAGCAAAGACTCTACAGAAGAGAGCTAGAAGACTGTTAAAACGTAAGTCGTCATGATACACTGGAGCTCATCTAAGTATACTCTTTTTTTTTTTAAAATAGATTTATTTCATTTATTCATTTATTTATTTATTTTTGGCTGCGTTGGGTCTTTGTTGCTGTGCGCAGGCTTTAGTTGTGGTGAGCGGGGGCTACTCTTCGTTGTGGTGTGCAGGCTTCTCATTGCGGTGGCTTCTCTTGTTGAGGATCACAGGCTCTAGATGCGAGGCTTCAGTAGTTGTAGCATGCGGGCTCAGTAGTTGTGGCTTGTGGGCTCTAGAGCGCAGGCTTAGTAGTTGTGGCGCACGGGCTTAGTTGCTCTGCGGCATGTGGGATCTTCCTGGACCAGGGCTCGAACCCGTGTCCCCTGCATTGGTAGGCGGATTCTTAACTACTGCGCCACCAGGGAAGCCCAGTATACTCTACCTTAATCACTGATAATTTTGTTTACAGAAGTATCATCCACTCAGTGCTGTTATTGTCAGTCCACAGATTTTGGAAAGATATCAGCTAAAGTATATAGGATTTGTCCTAAAATGCTGCAAGGAAAGATGTTTAAGTAAGTTTTAGGATCAAATAATGTGTGTGCATGAGCATAACCTTCTGCTGTCTCCCCTCCTACCCTCCTGCCAACACATATTAAGTCAAATACAAATACTTTCTACTTTTTCATGTATGTTTTAAATATCTTTTTTTTTTTTGGCAGCTCCGCCTGGCATGTGGGATCTTAGTTCCCTGATCAGGGATCGAACCTGCGCCCACTGGAAATGCAGAGTTTTAACCACTGGACAGCCAGGGAAGTCCCATTTTAAAAAATCTTCTTAGGGAACTACTGTATATGTCCTCATTCTTCCTAAACCCTCACAATTTATTCCTACTCCCAAAATTATGTTACATTTTTCCTTTGTAGCGGCAAAAACATTTATGAACATGAATACATATTTAAGAAATAAGCCAAAGCAAAGTGGTACCATTTAACTAGGGATCCCTTTACCAATTGCTACAGTGCTGAGTACTCATTTAGCTGATCCCAGATATGCACTTAGTCTATATCTATATAACATCAACCAAATGATGTACATTCACCAGAGGCAGAGGCCTTTCAGATGGATTCAAATAAGTGATTTGTAAAGAAGCATCCAAAATTGATCTGTTCAGAGCTGTGCTACATTAAATGATTGTGGGATTCAGTTATGAGAAGGGGGAAAATATGTGCTTTGACTAGCTCTATATCATCCTTTACCAAGAAAGAGAAAGAAAAGAAAGAAAGGAAGGAAGGCAAGAAGGAAGGGACGGAGGGAGGGAGGGAGAGAAGGAAGGAGGGAGGAAGGAGGAAAACCTTTAAAATCTTATAATGAGGTGAAAGAGAGCTGGACTGGGATGGGGGAGGTGTCCAAAAATTGGTCCTGCTGATTTTTACTCCATTTACTAGCTGTGTCACCTTAGGAGAGTCGGTTCATTTTTCTGAAAGTCAGTTTACTTGAAAACAAGAATGATGATACCCGTATTATAGGAAAGGGAATGAGAGTTACATATAATAGCTTTGGGAATCATATACCCACATAGGTCAATTCAGTGCACTAATTCAACTTCTAAATATTTCTGTTACATCTCCCAGGTGAGAAGTGAGAAGCTTTGTATTCTCACTTTAGTTGAACTCTGTTTGTGATATGATGTTTCTTAAATCAGGTCCTAAAGAGTTGGTGGCTTCAGGCAGTAGTCAGATCTTCTATAGATCAGTGTTTCTCATGCTCCAATGTCCAGACAAATCACTGGAGATGTTAAAAATGCAGGTCTGGGGCAGGCCTGAGATTGCTCGTTTAACCAGCTCCCAAGGAAGGCTGGTGTGTGCTAACCCCACTTGGTTCTTGATAACATTAGGGGCTGCTTCAACACTTCCACACACTGAGCACACCTTATTTATTGGATCAGAGCACAGAGTTGTCAGTGCTTCTGCTGATGTCATTCGGGTTTTTTCCATGGTGATAAATACATCCTCTGGGAATGATTGCAGCCGACAAAGAGGACTGTAAACTGAATGACAGAGTGAAGCGAATAGGGGGCAGAGTGATCTGTGGAAGAATCTGCTGCTTCTCCTCCTTTTCTTGGCTGTCACTCATGATGAATGGCTCTATGCAGAAAGGATGGACTCAAGTGCAGTGATGACTTGCAATTAAACTCCCCATGCATTCTTTGCCATGCCCGTTATTAGCACACTGTCTATAATATGTACCATAATTACAGTCCATAATACATATCATATCAAGATGGAGACAGACTTTTATTTTGGTGGTTTGTGATAAACGTAAGAGTCTCTCTTATTAGGGAGTTTAATTTTATGTCTTAAAGTGTAAGTTTTGGCTTCATAACATTAAAATGAAGCAATATAAGAAATACAGATAACAAATTAGAATGAAAAGTACAAAGACAAGCCTATCTTCACTAACATCATTTATGCATTACAGTCTCCATTCTTTTACTAATCCATTCATCCAACAAATATTTTTGAGGCCCTACAACATAACAGATATTGTTCTGAGCTCTAGGATAAAGCAGTAAACAAAATAAACTCCCTACCCTGATACAGCTTACAGTTTGTATAAACAAATACAACAGAACATGCCAGGTAGGGATAAATGGTATGGAGAAAAAAATAAAGCAAAGTAAGGAAGAAAGGGAAAGCATATGTAGGGGGGGTTATTTTATATGAGGGGCTGGGATGGGGCAGAGGAGACCTAAAGGAATTGAGAACAAGATACATGGATACATAGCTAAAGAGATAATGAGGCAGAGAGAATGAGAGGAATCAAGAACTCCAAGGTTTTTGCCCCAAGCAACTGCAAGAATCAGGTTGCCATTTTAATGAGGACCTTCTGTGGGCAAAAATGAACCAAGTATTAAAATATTCTGGGCACCACTCTTCTAAATTCAATTTTAAATTTAATTTTAAACTGATAGGGAAAAGAGAAGAAAGAGAAAATGGGCATTGTTATATTTGAAAATTCGATAATAAGCAATCCTCTTTAAAATACATGCCAATGATTTCTTTTCGAATTGAAGAATACTATTTCATATAAGCTATTTTGTACATAACCAATAATTATTCTTTTAAATATACAAGACTATTTTTTTAAAAGTTTATCTAATTTGCATACACATAGTCCTATAATCTATTATATATATATATTTTTTAAACTAGGACTATGTATTTATTTCAGATCATCTTTTAATGAGCAATAATATATCAAGAGGTCAAATCAATACATCAAATAGTCAAAAAAGAAAGATCATCTCAAGAGATTTTTTTTTAAAGCTTTTGATAAAATTCAACACTAGGGAACTTCTTCTTCCAGGAATATGGAGTAAACATGCTTTTCCCTATTCCTTCTGCTAAGTATAACTGAAAACTCTGGACATTGTATATTAAACAAACTTAAGAAGATTCTGAAAGATGGAGAGAAGAAGGAAAACTGGATAGGGATCCTGGGACCCAAGGAATGACACAGTGATGAATCCCCTGGGTTTTCTTTTTACCTCATACCAACCCAGATTTACAGCTGAAGAAGATGGTAAACCTGAAACACCAGTGGGCACAGACCCAAGGAAATCCCAACAAAACCTGCTCTTTTTAGCCGAAGGGCCAGGAAATGGACAATCTAGCAAGATGAAAACTTTTAGTTAATAACCAATCTACTCCAACCAAGCACCACAGAAAAGACTGTGACCCATCCCTACACTCACCAGCAAAGACTGAGTAGGAAGCCCAGATTTCCACCCTTGTAAAGTTATAACAAGACATCTCAACACCATGCCATGGTGGTATCAGAGAAGGCCAAATAAGGTGCTAGAACTTTCATCCCCACTGTCTGGTAACAAGGCCTCCCCCACGCCTTTGCTATGTCATTGGAGATGGTGGGGAGCCTGGGCTTCCACCCCCACCTAGTGGTAATGAGGACCTCCTTCTCTCCCCAGTGGGGTGATTCAGAGGACACTAGTAAAGAGTCAGGACTTTCACCACTGCCTAGCAGTAACAAGGCCACCTCCACAGTGGTGGTAGTGAAGACCACATGGGGAGCCAAAACTCCACCCCCCTCGCAGCAGTAACAAGAAATCTTGCCAACTCAGGTATCAACTGAGGCTGATTGGAACTGGACTTTTAACTTCACCTGGTAGAAGTAATGAGTAATGAGACAGTGATCCCTCCCCTCTGATGGAGTAGTGTCAAAGAAAGCTAACTAAAACAGAAATTGTAAATAAGATGCAGAGTCTTACAACATAATATAAAAATGTCCATGTTTCAACTAAAAATCATTCATCATACTGAGAACTAGGAAGATCTCAAACTGTATGAAAAGTCAATGAATAGATGACAACAGAGATAGGATTAGCTGACATATTTTAAAGCAGCTGTGATAAAACACATCAACAAGTATTACAAACATGCTTGAAACAAATAAAAAATAGAAAGCTTCAGTGAAGAAATAGAAGATATAAAGAAGATCCAAGTGGAAATTTTAGAAATGAAAATACAATAACTGAAGTAAAAAGCTCAGTGGATGGGCTCCAATAGCAGAATGGAGGAACAGAGGGGGAAAAAAATCAGTGGACAAAAAGACAGAACAATAAAATTGCCCTGAAGAACAGAGAGAAAACAAACTGGGAAGAAAAGAGGGAAAAGAGCATAACCTCAGACATCTGTGGGACTAAAATTAAAAGATCTAGTATCACGTCATCAGAATTCTGAAAGAAGAGGGAAAAGAGGGAAGGGCTGAAAAAGTACCTGAAGAAATAATAGCTGAAAACTTCACAAATTTTGCAAGAGACATCAACCTACAGATTCAAGAATTTAAGTGAACGCCAAACAGGATAAACCCAAAGATATCCATACCAAGATGTGTCATAATTAAACTTCTGAACACTAAAGATCAAAAACCATTTTTTTTAAAGCAGCCAGAGAAGAACAGCACCATATTTACAGGGGGAAAAAACAGTTAGAATTACAGCATATTTCCCATCAGAAACCATGGATGCCAGAAGAAAATTATACGATATATTTTAGGTGCTGAAAGAAAAGAACTATCAATCCAGAAGCCTATGCCCAAAGGAAGTTCTCAAGAAGTTCTCTAAACAGAGAAAAAACGATTAAAGAAGGAACCTTGGAATATCAGTAGGGAAAAAAGAAAAAGAGGCTTAGGAAGAATAAGCAACTTGTGAAGAGTTGTGTCAGGCCGGTTAATCTCAGAGAATATGGTTGCAACCATTTTTGAAAACGGCATTTAGTTATTACAAAAAGACTCTGTGGCTAGCAGTAAACAAAACAACAAAAAAAGAATAAGTAAGATATTTGTGAGTTGATATGAATATTCCTAGATATATTAATTCTCAGATAAAGTGGAACAAAAAGGAGTTAAAAAATATATTTTGCTACACTTTGTGTAAAAATGAATGGGCAATATATTTTTCTAGTTTTAAAAAAGAAACAAAAATGTATAGAACAGAAACTAATGAAAATGGTTACCTATAGGTGATAAGTGGGGATGGAGTAGAATGAATATGCAATAGAAACAGTTCTTGAGTATACCTGCTCATATAGTTTTGACTTTTGAC
The DNA here is from genome assembly GCF_003676395.1 of Aethalodelphis obliquidens. Taxonomy (NCBI): domain Eukaryota; kingdom Metazoa; phylum Chordata; class Mammalia; order Artiodactyla; family Delphinidae; genus Aethalodelphis; species Aethalodelphis obliquidens. Next base: position 42,775,924 of record NW_020837951.1, on the reverse strand, counting down.
CTATGTAAATGGTTTACACATTATTTTAAAATTAAATTGAAAAAGATTTTTAAAAATAGGAAGTCACTAATACTAAAAACAGAATTTGACTGTATATAAAATTGATAATATAACCAAACAGAAGTAAGAATTAATTCAGGCAGTTTTTATACATGGAACTCTGGCTGACAATCCTTAGTGAAATATATTCTAAGGGTGAAAATAATTTCAAAGAAATTTTGAATTTGACTCAGTTGTTGCTGTTTGTGTTGGTAGACTAATTCTGAAACTTTTTGTGTATGTGTAAGATGGAGCAGATGAGTAAATGTTTTTCAAAACTAGGTTTCTCACTGCGGGAAAAGGGAGATACAGATATGGAATAAGGGAATGTGAGGAACCTTGTGATGATGGATTTGAATTTGCAATATTAGTATAAATTGAGTTCCAGTAGCAATAAGCATTCCTAGAGCCCAGAACTTGGTTTCTAAATACCTTCCACACAAAAGGGAACTAGGGCTCCTTGGGGAAATGGTCAATCCCAGGTCTGAGTGAGCCTGGAAAGTCTCACACAAAAAAGGAAGGAAGCGTACCAAGACTTAAGGAGGCAAGCAAAGAGAAAAAAGGAGCCAACTGGCCTAATTTGGGATAATTTGAGCATCATAACCAATAATTTTTAAAATAATCATTTATATGATCCAGCAATCTCATTTCTGGGTATCTATCCAAAGGAAATGAAATTATTAACTTGAAGAGGTATCCACACTCCCATTATCATTGAAGCATCATTCACAATAGCCAAGGTATGGAAACAACCTAAGTCCCTCAGTGGATGAATGGATAAAGAAAATGTGGTATATACAGACAATGGAATATTATTCAGCCTTATAAAAGAACTTGGAGGGCATGATGCTAAGTGAAATAAGCCAGACAGAGAAAGACAAATACTGCATGGTATGACCTAAATATGGAATCTAAAAACTAAAAAAAAAAAAAAAAGTCAGAGTAGAAAAGTGTTTTTTCAGAGGCTGCAGGCTGGGAGAAATACGGAGAGGTTGGAAAAAGGGTACAAACTTCCAGGAATAAGATGAGTAAGGTCTCAATATCCAAGGTATAACATGATAACTATAGTTAGTAATGCTGTATTATATAATCAAAATTTGCTAAGAGAGTAGAACTTAAATGTTCTCACCAAAATTAAAAAGTTAAATACGTGAAGTGATAGCGGAAGTGTGTTAATTAACTCAGTGGGGGCAATCCTCTCACAGTGTGTACATGTATCAAATCATTGTGCTGTACACTTTACATATCTTACAATTTTGTCAATTACACCTCAATAAAGCTGAAAAGCAGAATCTGTTAGTCTATGGTGATAAGCAAAGAGGAGAGATAAGAGGTGAAGAACTCCTTTAGAGAGAATGCCAACTAACGAATGTAGAAAGAAAGACAGAATTAGCAAACCCCTATTATGCACCCACCTACATAATAACTGAGCCACGCAAGGATCATGAATGCATGCTACAATTTGGGAAAGGTTCTTGGGGAACAGGAGAATCGTATAGTCTCAAAGTATCACCCTGTAGAGTCCTTATTAATTATAAAAGAATATACACATGTATATAGTGCACATCATCTTAATCACAACTGAGAAATCTCACACATGTCACCTTAATCAAATTATTAAGTTTATCAAGCATTATTGATGATGGGACAAATTGGCATAATGGGCCTCCTCGTATGATATAATGGGAAGTTCATATCACCTCATGCTGTACTCTTACCAAAAATGTTTAACCCTAAGATAATCATGAGGAAATAATTTTACAAATCCAGATGGTAGGACATTCTGCTCTGGACTCCTCAAAACTATCAATAACATGAAAGACAAAAAGGCAGGGGCTTATGGTAATAAATTAAAACAGGACTCAAGAAACGTGACAACTAAATGCTGTACATAATCCTTCATTAGATACTGGATTTTTTTTAAGCTATACAGTTCACACTATATATTAGATAACATTATTGAAACTACCTTAAATATCTTGGGAGTGATAATGGCATAATGATCATGAAGGAAAGTTCATGCTGATGTATTGAGGTGCAGTGTCATGATATTTGCAATTTATTTTTAAATGATTCAGGGAAAGAGAGAGAGAGCATGCAAATGTGGCAAAATGTTAACAGTTGATGAATATGGGATGAAGGGTGTGGAGGTGTCCTGATTACCTATTGCCACATACCAAACAACTCCAAAACTTGCAGCTAAAAAAGTAGCCATTCATTATATTTCACATTTCTTGGATCAGGAATTTGAGAAGGGCTTGGATGGATAATTGTTCTGGCTTTTATGTGGCACTACCTGAAGTCACTCTATGGCTTTCAGCTAATGAATGGGCTGTTACAGAGAATCCAAAACTTGCCTGTTTTCTCTTTGGGGATGAATGAAAGGCTGGATTTAGCTGAAATCCTCTTGCTCTCCGTGTAGTCTCAAGGTCTCTCCACAGGATAGTTGAATTTACTTGGTGGCTCAGGGCTTCAAGAAACCATACCAGAAATAGTCAGTCCTCCATAGAGAACAGACTTGTGGTTGCCCAGGGGGAGGAGGCATGGGGGAAGGATGGATTGGGAGTTGGGATTAGCAGATGCAAACTATTATATATAGAATGGATAAATAACAAGGTCCTACCGTATAGGACAGGGAACTATATTCAATATCCTTTGATAAACCATAATGGAAAAGAATATAAAAAAGAATGTGTATATATATATATACATACACATATAACTGAATCACTTTGCTGTACAGCAGAAATTAACACAACATTGTGAATCAACTATACTTCAATAAAATAAAATTTAAAAAAAAGACATAGTCCTCTTAAAAGCTAGGTCCAGAACTGGTAGTGGGTAACTTCTGCAACTTTTTATTGCTCAAAGAAATCAGAATAGCTCAGATTCAAAGGAAGGGGAAAGAAATCCCATGTCTCAATGGGAAGAGTGTCAAATAACTTGTGCCCATTTCTAAGTCTTCCATGATAGGTTTCTATAGTTTTGAATATTTTCAAAATCAAAAATTGAGGTGGGGTGGGGAAACCTTTAATGAATATATTTGGAAGATTTCTGTGAGTTTGTCCATACTCTAAAATCCTAGAATTTCCAGGATGCTCTCCAAATAGAGTGTACCAGTGCATTTACCTACCAAAAGTGTATGAGAGTGACGGTATTCTACACACTTCGTGGTAGTTTAAAAAGTATTTACAATTTGACACTCATCTTATCAAAAGATGGAGTCTTAAGTCTCCCAGTGAATGTGGGCCAGACTTAATGACTTGCTTCTAAAGAATACATTACAAGCATAAGTGAGGATATGAGAGTTTCAAGACAAGGTCCTAAAAGGAAATGTAACTTCCACCTGGATCTCTCTTCCCTGAGACATGTACTTTGGGAGCGTTGGACTGACACGTAAGAGCCCTGGCTTGGAGGATGAGCAACTTTTTAGAGCCAACCCAGGACACACATACACCAGATTAAAAATACTCCAAACACAGTAAGAGCGTATAATAAATAACTATTCTCAAATGTGTTATTACTTTAACATAAAAATATGAAAACAGGTGTTTACTTTGTATATTCCATTTTATTTTTATGTTAAATGAAAGCTATTATTTAAACAAAACAAAAATAAGCCCACTTAACAGTAATTAGAAGTGATTAATAATAGGAGTAATTAATGTGTGAGAAAATGTAGCAGTGTATTGGGATGTTTGTTTGTTTTTTTTTCCCTCCAAGATCAGATCCCCTACCCCTGCTCCCATGGCCTTGGGTCATTCTTGCCTGAGGGGGGGGGGCGGGGAGGGGCCTTCCCCACCCTCTCTGCTCCTGCCTCACACCCCCCTCCTCCAGAAGCTCTCCAGCAAGCCCTGCAGCGTCCTCTGATTGCTTCTCCTGCTACCTGACGGTTTTCTCTGGTCTGTGAGTCCCAAAGCCTGCCACAAACAATGGTTTTCAAAGCCCTAACTGAGGACTCCACTTCCTCCCAACCACACCTGGCACCGCCGGCCCAGGTGCCCCCACCCGCCAAAGATGCTCAGGGCTCCGGGTCATCTTTCTGGGCAGAGGCTCAGCTCCTTCCTGACCCATGTGACACTCCTGTGCAGGCAGGGCTGCAAGTCCCTTCTCTAGACTCACCTTTGTGATGGGACTGGGACACTTGCCTTGGGTCACACAGCTTCACAAGGATATCAGGGAGGGGACGGTGCAATTAGCGTTCCACCTGAGGATCATAATCCCGACAGCTAACATTTCACGAGCATCTGCTATAAGCCACACCTACCACCTGACTCTGTGAGGGAGGAGCTACTGGGGAGAGGAGAATTACAAGACCCCGCATACCCAGAGCTGTAATGCCTGTGTGTCTGTTCCTGTCTTTTTTCTTTCTTTTTTTTGGCTGCGCTGCACGGGTTGCGAAATCTTAGTTCCCTGACCACGGATTGAACCCACCCCTGCCCCCAACCCCCGCAGGGAAAGCGCTGAGTCCTAACCACTGGACTGCCAGGGAATTCCCTGTTTCTGTCTTTTTTGTTTTGTTTTGTTTTTGTTTCTGTCTTTTGATACAGCAATTTAATTGGACTCTTTTTTTAAAACTCTTTATTGAATTTAAAAATTTAGATTATATTATTGAACATTCTTAAGATATAAACATAATTTTTTATACATAAATTTTTAAAAGAACATAAATACAATAGGAAAAATAAAACATATTACTTCAGTTAAAAAATGATGAGATGTTTCTCTCTGTCCTATGATCCAGTAGGATAATTTTAGTCTCTCTGTTGCCTTTTCCAGTAACACTTCTCTGAACTGCCTGCAGCCTGTAAGATGTCCTTTTTTTCTTTTATGTGGTGGTAAAACTGAATACAGTCAAAAGTAAGATACACTTTGACTTGCAGTTCTGCTTTTATCAAAAAAGCAGATGCCTGGTATCAGTCCAGTGTGATGTCAGTCAAACTAAATATCCTCCCAGCAAAAGCATTTGAACATGGAATACTTAGGCTTTTACTTACTAGCAACTGCAGCATTTAGACTTACTCTGCACTGACAGGCTTATTCTGGGGATCAGCTCATTGTCAGGCTCTTTGCATCTATAATTTCATCATTACGGGCTATCCATATCTATTTACATTGTCCATCATTTTTAAACACTCTGAAGCACATTAAATGTCATCATTAATTAAGCCTCTCTTTTTCAGGGCAAATGGTTTTAAAGCACAAAGCTAATTTGAACTTGTAAAATCAAAGGAAGATCTCAAATAAAGTCACAGTTTTACTAAAGAAATTTAAAAGGTCCTGTTTAACTCGGCTGCCTTTTTCTGGGGGCAAATTTTTCTAGTTCTAAGGCAGTCTTTCTCCAAAAAAGGTCAATTTTTTTCTTGCAACTGACACGTAATATGAAAAATCAGGTAACAAAACAATCAGTTTTTCCTTTACATGACTCTTTATGACCTCTTTAGAGATGTTCATTCTCAACGTATTTCCAAACGAGATACGGACTTTCTGCTTGTCTCACGCCTCGAAAATCTGAGTTTTACGCCAGGTCAACATTTTAACATCTTTTCTCAGCATCAGTGATTGCCATCTTGCAGGCATGTGTCTCAGGAAGCTAACTCCTTTCATTTCTATAAAGTAAAACATCTCATTAAGTGCTTCTGCAGGTTTTGCAGAAAATGAAAAGTGACCCAAAGCTTTCATTCTGAAAGTCTCAATATCACAGGCCAGCAAATCACACCTCTTTTTAGCAGTGCTGTGTCAGGGTGTGCATCTAACTAGTAAGATCTCTTCATTTTCTTCGGTAAGTTTATAGGCTGAATGTAATTTGCCAAAATATACATTTGTGCTCACTGCCAAATACGCAGATGGATGAGCAAAGTCTACAAATAAAGTTTGCATTTAGACAACACGAAACCTTTTCCTTAATGTTCTCTGCAGTTTTAGTAATATTCTTCACCGAAATAAAAAAAAAGACAGTTTGAAACTTCATTTCTCAAAGTACCTAAGAGCTAGGTGGAGTATATTTTTGCTATTGTGATTCGACATGTTCATCTAGAATTTACCATGATATTAGAACTTAGGCAAGGATTTGGGGGTTTTTGTTGACAGTTGCCTGGACAGTTGTCTCAACATTATTTATTGACTGATATATATTTTACCAAGCGTGCTGGCTTTGTGCTGTTTCAACTTAATGAAGTTAGATCGGTGAATTGTGCTTCTCATTACCCTTTTCCTCAACAAAAGAGTTACCTTTTTAAGTCTTTCAGTTATTAAGCATTCGAAGATCTAGACTACACGGCTTTAAATCAGATTTTTGTAAAATTCATCAGAAGATCATGAAGCACATAGGACTTTGCCATGTTTCCTAGCCTTTGGCACTTTTGCCATTTCAGTACTTATTAGCTCTGACTACATAGGATTCGTAGAAGAAATAAAAGAATTTGATTAAAAAAATCAATTGTTGCACAGTCTGCCACGTAGTAGAAGCTCCATATTTACTAGTTCTTCCTTTTTTTTTTAAATGATTCATACTTTTGACCAGATTTAGTAGCTTTTATTTATTTATTTATTTATTTATTTATTTATTTATTTATTTATTGGCTGCATTGGGTCTTCGTTGCTACGCGCGGGCTTTCTCTAGTTCCGGCGAGCAGGGGCTACTCTTTGTTGCGGTGCACGGGCTTCTCATTGCGGTGGCTTCTCTTGTTGCGGAGCACGGGCTCTAGGAGGGCAGGCTTCAGTAGTTGTGACGCACAGGCTCAGTAGTTGTGACGCACAGGCTTCGTTGCTCCGCGTCATGTGGGATCTTCCCAGACCAGGGCTCGAGCCCGTGTCCCGTGCATTGGCAGGCAGATTCTTAACCACTTTGCCACCAGGGAAGTCCCACTGGTTCTTTTTACTTACTTGAATTTAGAGGAAAGATGTGGGATTTAGGGAACTTGAAAATGATGGTGAATGAGAAATTTGGGGTTATCTCTGGCATTTGATTTCTCTTTGTTTTGCATGATTATGGACACACCTAAGTTAAAGCTGGCTTGTTCATGAATGATAACCAAAAACCTTATTGTCAGTAAGAAGAGATAGCTGTTGATGTGTTGGTTCAAGTGATGTAATTGTCACTATCATCAAAGGAATTGCCTCTCATTAGATTTAGCCTCATTCTCGAATAAGACATCACCATAAATATGATGATTCATTTCAAAAGATCAGACCTATTAAATTAGTACTGGAGACTGCTAGAATATATAATTTTTAAGTACATTAAACACTCAAATATATGCCACTCCTTCCCCCAGATAGCTCTGAGAAAATGTAATTAAAATGTCATCTGTTTTGCAGTATTTTTTTTTAAGGGAAAACTCATCAGATCTTTGCAACATTCGAATATTGCATACCTGAGTGTTTGACTTTATTCCACTGAATTTGACAATAAGTGCATAGTACTTATCTCTGCTTATAATGGAGAACCTGAAATGTGTGAAGACATGCTTCAAAAGATGAAGAAAATGTAAATGCATCTAGTTTAAAGGGAAATAGACTATCTGCTAATTGCTTCAAGAATTGAGTGATTTGGAAGACCCCCAGGAGAGGGTTCATTTCTCCAATTTGCATACACTTCACTCATACTACCTGGCTTACTACAAATGCCTTGATGATGTGTGTGCGTGGAGCATTCCTCATCAACACCAGAGAATGAAAAGGATCCAATGGCTCTGGGGACCAGAGAGCTTCTTGCTGCTAAAGAAGCCGCCTCTCCATGATATCCAGCCCTTAGGAGAGTACACTTCATGTTTGATAAATGATTTGGTTTTCTTCCAGTCCGTTGTTACTATTATTGTTATTATTATTGCCCAAAATTAACTGGCTTAATTTTCATGGTGACTCCAGTGAGCTTATTAGTTAATGTAACACTTTATACTTTCGTAGAGCTTCTCTTAATCTAATTTTTAAAAAGGGTAGAAAAATAAGTAATATTATTGTTTTTATTTCCTTTCAGAGCTTTTAACCCCTGGTGTGAATAACTGAGGACTCTTAAAATCACAAAAATCAAATGCAAAGACGGGTTATAGCCTTTTATGAAAGTGGAGAGTACGAACTCCTTTGAGGGAGATGAACGGTGCTAGAAAGTAAAGGATGAGAAGGAAATAGGACAAAGAGGAGGATGGAAATGGTGAGAACACGTCTGTAGAGAACAGGGACAAAGGAGAACTGCAGAGAAGGGAATAAAATGGGGATGGAGAAAAAATTAAAAGAAGAGGGAATAAAATGGGGACAGAAATAGGATAAAACAGAAGAAAAGGGAGAAAAGTAAGTAAAAGAGGGGAAAAGATACAAAGGAAGAAAAGAAAGAACTGAAAAGGAAGAGCTATGTGACACATAACATAATATAATGTGGATTGTGGATTACATTGTACCACTAAAAAAAAAAAAAACCCAACAACAAAACCCTCCTTATTTGCCACAATTTATACATAGACTAAAATGAAAAATCTGAAAATTTTAATGCATGATTCTTTGAACTTCATAAAACTGTGTCTTCCATACTGAGAATGTTAGCAGTGCTTGAGAGAATTAAAGTAGCTCTTTCCATAGGATACAAAAAATATTTTTAAACACTGCCTCAGAGTAGCAGCTTCTAGGTATATTTGAGAATAATCAAAATGTTAGGATATTTCATTTATCTTGAGTACATAACCATGATTTGAAACAGTATAAAGGGTTGAAAATCATGTCAAGGATAAAATGCACTTTAAAAATTAAAAGATTCATAAGGTTAACTTTCAGAGAAATCTGTTAAATATGAATGTAAAAATGAATAAAATATAAGGTCATAGGCAAATCATCCTGTTTTCATGAACCTTGATCATATAATAGAAGTTACATTTGCTACTGAAATGTGAATGAAGATGGAATTCAAGATAAGATATTAATCATAATTAGAATGACTGTGACAGGTCTGTGGTGACAAATACTTAACAAGTAGTAAGAATGCTTATTCATAACAAACCTCTTAATTCATTAAATTCTTCATTAAAAGGGCAACCTCTTAATAAGTTCAACATAAAGTTGGTATAAGATGCTATTAGCATTTTCCCTCTTTTTATTTCCATTTTAGGGGTGTATTGTTAACAAATTGAGATAAATCATTTAAAACATATAATTACTTGGATATAGTCGCATAGTAATTCCCTAAGCGATTGTATGGTTATAAGTTGTCAGTGTGCATATTAATTTATCATACCCACCAGCCTCATCTTCATTGATTTGTAACTAGCTGTTAGAAAAACAGATTAAGAAGCACATGCTGCCCTTCTCTGAAAGTTTCATTGAGGCACAAGTAGGGCAAACACTGCTTTCCAATTAGAATCCTGCTGTTTGCCAGGACCTGACAATGACTAATTACAGTCCTAAATGACTTAATATGTTTGAATGCATGATTATTTATAAATACATTTTGAGGTCTGCATAAAAGAATCATTCCTGGTTTAAATATGAAAGGCTACTTTTTGTGCAAAGGGCAAAGACCTGTTGAACACCTGAGGTCAAAGGAAAGACATTTTAATGTCAAGGTTAGTGTTTGCTTAGGCAACCATTACCTTAAAAGGGAAAAAAAAAAAAAGAGTGAGTTGCTTAAATCTCAGCTTTACTGACTATAAAACTTACCAACATAGGATTTTTAGAGGAACTAACCATTTTAAAAATATATAATTTCCTCCTTAGAATAGTTGTCAGAATTAAATAGTCAAACGTATAGCTCTTTGACCAGTGCCTGGGACAGAGTAGGCACTCAATACATTTTAGTCTTTATTGTTATTCTGTGCCTGAGTGACAGTGGCAATCATTAACTACATGGCACGTTCTGACGGTGTAAAGCTGAAGAAGAATTTGTGGATATATAACTGATTTTGTTTGAAACATTTTAGGGAATTTATTTGATTATCAATCATTCGTTGATCAGTTCCTATGAGTTGGGCAACCATGCCAGGTATGGGAAATAAGATGGACACCATGCATGACCACTGAACTGGGTTCCACTGCACTGCAAGTCAAAGAGATGATGAAAATAGAGCAAAGTAGAGTTATAAGTTGTTCTGTCAATAAATTACTTTTAAACTCTAAAATATTTGAAATATGTATAAGTGTAGAGAAACCATCGTGTTAAATACCACATCTGCACACCAAGGTTTTACAAATGTTAACTTTCCCTATGTTTTTTATATGCTTCTGAAGCAGACAGACCCAAGGTGGCCCCCATTGATTTCCCACTTCCTGCTGTCCATGTCTTTGTGTAATTCCCTCCCCTGGGTGTGAGCAGGACCTGTGGCTGGCTTCTAACAAATAGAATATGGCAATGGTGATGGACTAGGGCTCCCACGATTAGGTTACGTTACATAAGACTCCATTTTAGCAGACTGAGGTGAAGGATTCTTCCTGGGTGGATGAAGTCAGACGTCATACTGAGGAAGCCCACATGGCAAGGGACTTCAATCAGCCTCTTGGATCTGAGAGCAACCTCCAGCCAACAGCTAGCAAAATGCTGGTGCCGTCAGTCAGACAGCCACAAGGAGATAAATCCTGGCAACACCGGAATAAGCGTTGAAGCAGACTTTTCCCCTTGAACCTCCAAATGAGAACACAGCCCATCTGAGGCTTTGATTGCAGTCTTGTGAGACCTTCAACAGAGGACCCAGCGAGGTAAGCCATGCTCAGACTCCTGACCTGTGGAAACTGTGACTTAGTAGATATGTGCTGTCTTAAGCCACTAAGTTTGTGGTAGTTTGTTACATAACAATAGAAAACCAATACAACTTCTAATGACATTACAAATGCCTCCAAAAATAATTTGGTTTTTAACTGGGCTACAAACTGAAAAAAATTTAGAACTGCAGAAGTGTTGGTAAATCCTTCTTGCTTTTAAAAGGGGAAGGTTTAAATAATCTTCAGAGAAACGTATCAATATCATGAGAAAAGGCCCAATATCTTTCCACGGAATCATTTAAGTGTTTAAGTTTTTACTGTGTCTTGCTGACATATTGTCATGCTATCTAATCTACAAAGTTAAACCCCATTTTATTTATTCCAGAATTTTTAAAAGTCCACATAAAATAGCTATTTTCTAGTCTAGAAACTTCATATTCTAGAAATTATTAATCATTTTGTTCTCTAGGATTAAGAATTTTGATTATTTTAACATTTCATTTTCCTTTTCTTTATATTTCTCTATGATCTTTCCCCATTTTTCTCTGAAAATTCCTTCTTCTCTTTGCTCTTTCAGATTCAGCCTTTATCCCTCCCCATTTTACTACTCTGGGCTGCAAACATTGACCAGGATGGACCACAGTAATGGGTGGCTTTTCCCAGTGATAGTCATTTCAACTTCTTTAACTCTTTTCTAATATTTCAGTCTTTAGGTGTTATCTATTGACATCCTACAGATTTTTATTCTCTTACACATCACTGCCACACACACACATACACGTCTATCTCTCTATCCAAATACATTATACATAGATCTGTTTTTATTAAATATTCAGCATTTACATGATAACTATACAAAATATTATTCACAGTGGAGTACATCAAATACTGTGTTTGCTTTCCTACCTCAAATGCTTTTTTCCCCTAGACTTAATGATTATCTCATGTTTCTTGTCCTTATTTTTTTTATATCTATGAGTCAATTACCAGTCATCCCCAAATTCTGTAAAGGAGAAAAAAATCTTTTGATATATTAAAATACGTCAGATAGGGCTTCCCTGCTGGCGCAGTGGTTGAGAGTCTGCCTGCCAATGCAGGGGACGTGGGTTCGTGCCCCTGTCCGGGAAGATCCCACATGCCTCGGAGCAGCTGGGCCAGTGAGCCATGGCCACTGAGCCTGCACATCCGGAGCCTGTGCTCCGCAATGGGAGAGGCCACAACAGTGAGAGGCCCGCATACAACAACAACAAAAAACAAAACATCAGATATACAGAGTTGTCTCTTTTTCTTTCTGGGATATGTTCCTCCTGGAGCTCACTTTCCCTTGCTTCACTCTGGATTGCTGCTTTCCAGCTGCTTTCCAGCTGTTGTTCTGGGAATCTTCTCTCACCATCATCCTGGGGATTCCTTTTACCCTTCTATGTCTTGTATCCCCTGTTTTTTGGATCCCATACTTTTATGTTCTTGGTTTGCTTTTTTTGTTTCAGTGGAATACATCCTCTAAGAGCTTTCTGAGAAAGGATGTATGAGGATAAACTTGGGGGGTCATTAAATACCTGCAACCTTCTCATATGATGGATAGTTTTTCTAGGTATAGAAATTTTTTTGTTTTGTTTTGTTTTGGGGTTTTTTTGTATGTAATCTATTTTATTTTTTTTAATTTTTAATTTTTATTGGGGTATAGCTTCTTTATAATACTGTGTTAATTTATACTGTACAGCAGAGTAAATCAGCTATATGTATACATATATCCCCTCTTTTTGGATTTCCTTCTCATTTAGGTCACCACAGAGCATTGAGTAGAGTTCCCCGTGCTATACAGTAGGTTCTCATTAGTTATCTATTTTATACATAGTATCAATAGCGTATACATGTCAATCCCAATCTCCCAATTCATCCCACCCCCCGCCGTTCCCCCTTGGTATCCATACATTTGTTCTCTACATCTGTGTCTCTATTTCTGCTTTGTAAATAAGATCATCTATACCAATTTTTCAGTTTCCACATATATACATTAATATATGATATATAATTTTATAAGCCTGAGCACATATGTTTCCTTTGTTTTATTATACTTTACCATTGTATTTAATTAACAGGAATATACACAGTATACATAATATACTTCTACAGGTTTAATTATATCAATTCATGCAATTTGCTGTTCAATGTCTGTGATTGGCTTTATGTGCATTGTTAGTTTGACTATTCAAAAATCATTGTGGTGCCCTCAGTGACACTAGCAAGTAATCGATGCAATCAGTTCACTAATGTGATTCAAATAGACATCAACTGGTCAAGAACTCAGAATTCAATCATTACAGAAGTCAAAACAAAGGTAAAGAAGAAAGGACAAATGGACTCATCACATAGGCACAGCCTTAGTTATTCTGTGATATTGTTGGACATTTAAAGTCATATACTTACTTAAGACATTTAGGTGCTACTTCAGCACCTACTATATTATAATGGAACATATCTTATCTCAGCTATACTAAGTTTAATTAATCTAATTTTTATTAAGAATCCCACCCCCTCCTCCAGCCTTCTGCAAGACCCCACCCTAATTTTCTTCTTTCCAGTATTTCTCAGGAGGATGGGAAAAACTTGCAGCTATTCCAAGTTCACATTTAATCTCATTCAGTTTAACCCCTTTTGCAAATTAAAACCTTTCCATTTCATTTATTCACACATACAGACACAAAAAACCAGAGATTTCTTAATGATTTAAGTATTGTCACTTAACATTAACTTTAAAATTCCCAAACTTTTTTCTTAATATGTCTGAAATGACGGATACAAATATCAATAAACACTTAGAGTAGTACCTTTCAAGCCACAAAGGTGTTTAGAATTTTACTGTCTTAAATTAACATACTGACATATGTTAAGCTCTAAAATCTCAATAAGGTAAATTGGCCTAATAGGTCAGGACAATTGAGGTTTAAAGTTAGGTAGGTTTTTGTTGTTTGTTTTTCCTAAGAAAACCAGCAATGTGGAGTTAAGGAAAAATATGGACCAGGTATCTTAGGAGCTCATTAGAAAGTTTCAAAGAATCTCAAAATTATTTTACTCATGGCTTTGGAAACTATTCTTTTCTTCCTTCATGGAATAATTTCTTCAATCCCAAACTGAAGTTCTCACTGAATTTGACTATGAGATTGTATAAATAAAATTTGATGAACTGCATTCAAAGAATAAGGTAAACATCAAAAGCTGCCTTTAAGAATGTTCATTTTAAAACAAAGGTGATTTGTAATCCCACAATACGCTATATCCTGCAAATTAACCTTTGTTAGAAAATGGCCCAAATTTGGTTGGGCACAGAGTGTACCTGTAAAGTGCTGCATTATTAAATCTAGTTACTTAGGGTTTAAACTTTACTGGCAATTTCTAGTAAACAAGAAAGCCTTCTATCTGGGATTCTGTCCTTTAGTTTAGGGAAACATAATTCAGTTAACAATTCAACCACAAGGTTGCATTCTTGGTTCTTTTTCTCTTTGCATGATTAGTTAAATCTCAGTTTCTACTTTCAAAGAGGGGAAGTTTTGGGTTTTGCAGCTTTGCTATGTGACTTCAAGAAGCTGAGGTAGAAATGATGAACATGTTTGGCTTCAGCTGAAGAGGAAGAACTCAGAGTTTATAAATGTCTCAGGTATTTCCAATAAATTGGAGGTCACCAGAAAAGATGTTAGGATAATAAATCTAGCCTCTAAGTATACACTCCCTTTACCCAGCGGGGAGCCTCCTGGGATCATTTGTCTGCTGTTCATTATCTTGTCTGCATTATTCAACAGCTCTGTTCCTGCTCAATGGGCTTCAGAGAGCTTTTAGCAGCTGCAGCAACCTCCAATTTTTACTTAAGTTCTCTTTCTCTTTGTAATAGCAAAAAAAAAAAAAAAAACCCTCAAAGAAAAGGAAAAGAAAGAAAACCTGTCTTTGATGCCCAAGACCTACTTATGTAATTGAACCCATGTCAAAACTGAGCTTATTTATTTTACATTAACTGTATCAGTATTATAATATAATATTTGGGAGGCCAAATGAGAAATCTTACATTTAAATACTAAGAACATGAGGGTTTTAAAAAAATCCCAAACCATCTAAATGATATAATGAAAAGGAAAAAAAATGTTTAATTTCTTAGAAATGCTAAGTTTACATTCCATTTTAAGAAAAATTGCCTTTTGTACATGACAAACCAAGAAAGTTTCAAAAATCACAAAAAAATCTACGACATTATTGGAAGAGAGAATATGCTGTGAAGAAAGAGAAGAGACAATTTACTAGCTTACCCAAGTAAAAACCTCTGCATTTGATTTGTTTCAGTTAGGAGATACTTAGCTGCTTTCAGGTGAGTTGGTTTTCAGGAAGGCTGACATTACTTATGACCATGATCCGACTTAATAGGACTCTCTTGAATCTGACTACCCTAAAGCTATTATGGTAAAATAAAATATAGTATTATATTTATCAACCAGATGATGGATAAGTAAAATAGTTTTTCCAATGGCCAGAAGCAGGGAATCTACTTGAAAATAAAAATACATGATGACGAGAACTGCTCAAAACGGCCAGAAGGTATGGGCAGAGCAAGCATTAAACTCTTGATGAAGCTAATGGAAGCACTTCAGGGACTTATCAAATGCTGACTATTTCACCTAAGTTACGTGACATTCAGGAGACTTATGACTATCTTCTAATCAAGACTATGAAGAACCACTATGATCAATTTGTACTGGTCCCAACATCTAAAGGCTGAGAATAAAGAATATAAAAGGATTGAGGTGAATGGAAAGGTTATCAACAAAAAACATTTAAAAATAAATCTAGCTCATGTCATTCATAAGGAATTATTTAATTATCCAACAATATGTGATTTGTAATTAAAATTACATGAACCATCCATTTTTCTATTAAGGCTGTGCTTTGGAGTCAGATGTGTTCAGGATGGGAGTGGGAGGAAGGATACTTGTGGACAAAATAAAGACATTTAAACTTGCTCCTGTGGCCCCAAGATCCTCTGATCTTCAGCAAGAGAATAGGTCTGCAGAGGTGACAGTCTATGTCCAGAATGGAATGTCTTGTTCTATGTATAGAAACAAGGGACTGCAATTTCGTAGCATTAGATCATCATATTAAAAACCAAGGGAGCTTTTCAGCACCACCATTTGATCAGATTAAGATTCTTAGTGCTGTGCAAAACAGCTTGTTAGCCACCCAAAGTCTGAAAGCACCTCTAAAGTGGCATAGAAATGCTAAGTAGCCTCAGACACCTGGACAATGGCTGACATCCGAGGAAAACGCAAAGACCTCCTCAATTACCAGGATATTTGTTACTGGGAAAAATCTAGACAGTAAGCTGACTCTGTGATTAGGAAGTATGTAAATAAGTGCCTGAAACTTGTATCCAAATCCTTGGTGTAGTTTTATCTGGGCCTCCCAAAGCACATTATATACCATGAAAGCAAATACGACTTTTGTCACTTGCCTTTAAGATATAAGAATAGCGGCACAAGAAAACTGTAAAAGCTTTTATAGGACTTTCAAAATTATTTTCTGAATTATTAAACATTCCATAGCTGAAGCTACTTCTTTAAACTACCAGAATTCATTATGTAAAAGTCACACTGGTTCTTGAGTAATAGATCCAATTTTGCATCTGCTTTATATATTAATTCCCTTTCTTAGACAAACTAGACAGTCGCTCTTGCAATTCAGTGGATTAGATTCTCATCATTACCACCCTTTGGTATGCAGTCAGCACAAAATGAAAGGTTTAAAACGGGACAGTTTTAAAGCAGCTCCAGTCTCACTAAGTGGGCACCCAGATTGATTTTGTGAAAATAACTCCAATGTTTTGGACATTTCTGTTTGTTTTGTTTTTAATTTCACAACTGCTAGAGTTAAGTCTCAGGTTTCTACTTTCAGGGAAAAGGTAAATAATTAATCAATATATTTTTTCGGCCGATTTCCATATTGTCTGCCAAGACAATTTATATAACAATAAGAAAAAAAATAGACTCTCCCTAATATGTCATTTATAACCAAAATCTCTTAAAAACTTCCAATATGAGAAGCTCTGTTAATCAATTATACGTAATTCGGGAGAAAAGAAGGCAGTAGGTAGACTCAGCATTTAAGTAGAAACCAACCATATGATATTAAACCAAATTTTCAGTTTTGCAGATTTACAAACTGCTCTCCAATCTTCACCATTCCCTCTCTTTAAGAAGGTACCCTGGAGAGGCTTCCGGGAAGATGGCGGAAGAGTAAGACGTGGAGATCACCTTCCTCCCCACAGATACACCAGAAATACATCTACACGTGGAACAACTCCTACAGAACACCTACTGAGCGCTGGCAGAAGACCTCAGACCTCCCAAAAGGCAAGAAACCCCCCACGTACCTGGGGTGGGTAAAAGAAAAAAGAATAAACAGAGACAAAAGGATAGGGACGGGACCTGCACCAGTGGGAGGGAGCTGTGAAGGAGGAAAGGTTCCCACACCCTAGGAAGCCCCTTCACGGGCGGAGACTGCGGGTGGCGGAGGGGGGAAGCTTCGGGGCCCGGACGAGAGCACAGCAACAGGGGTGCGGGGGGCAAAGCGGAGAGATTCCCGCACAGAGGATCGGGGCCGACCGGCACTCACCAGCCCGAGACGCTTCTCTGCTCACCCGCCGGGGCGGGCGGGGCTGGGAGCTGAGGCTCGGGCTTCGGTCGGAGCGCAGGGAGAGGACTGGGATTGGCGGCGTGAACACAGCCTGCAGGGGGCTACTGCGCCACGGCTGGCCGGGAGGGAGTCTGGGGAAAAGTCTGGACCTGCCGAAGAGGCAAGAGACTTTTTCTTACCTCTTTGTTTCCTGGTGCGCGAGGAGAGGGGATTAAGAGCGCTGCTTAAAGGAGCTCCAGAGACAGGCGCGAGCCGCGGCTAAAAGCGCGGACCCCAGAGACGGGCATGAGACGCTAAGGCTGCTGCTACCGCCACCAAGAAGACTGTGTGTGAGCCCAGGTCACTATCCACACACCCCTTCCGGGGAGCCTGTGCAGCCCGCCACTGCCAGGGTTCCGGGATCCAGGGATAACTCCCCCGGGAAACGCACAGCGCGCCTCAGGCTGGTGCAACGTCACGCTGGCCTTTGCCGCGGCCGCAGGCCCGCCCTGCACTCCACGCCCCTCCCTCCCCACCCGGCCTGAGTGAGCCACAGCCCCCGAATCAGCTGCTCCTTTAACCCCATCCTGTCTGAGCGAAGAACAGACGCTCTCCGGCGACCAACACGCAGAGGCAGGGCCAAATCCAAAGCTGAGCCCCTGGGGGCTATGAGAACAAAGAAGAGAAAGGGAAATCTCTCCCAGCAGCCTCAGAAGCAGCGGATTAAAGCTCCACAATCAACTTGATATACCCTGCATCTGTGGAATACATGAATAGACAACGAATCATCCCAAATTGAGGAGGTGGACTTTGGGAGCAAGATCTATGATTTTTTCCCCTTTTCCTCTTTTTGTGAGGGTGTATGTGTATGCTTCTGTGTGAGATTTTGTCTGTATAGCTTTGCTTCCACCATTTGTCCGAGGGTTCTATCTGTCCGTTATTTGTTTTTTTTAAATTTTTTTCTTAATAATTACTTTTTATTTTAATAACTTTATTTTATTTTACTTTATCTTCTTTCTTTCCCTCCTTTAGGCAACAAATCATCACAAATTGAGAAGGTGGACTTTGAGAGCAACATTTATGATTTTTTCCCCTTTTCCTCTTTTTGTGAGTGTGTATGTATACACTTCTGTGTGAGATTTAATCTGTATAGCTTTGCTTCCGCCATTTGTCCTAGGGCTCTATCTGTCCTTTTTTTTCTCTTAATAATTATTTTTTTATTTTAATAACTTTATTATATTTTACCTTACTTTATTTTATTTTACTTTATATTCTTTTTTTCTTCCTTCCCTCCTTCCTTCCTTCCTTCCTTCCTCCCTCCCTCCCTCCCTCCTTTCATTCTTTCTTTCTTTCTACTTCTACTAATTCTTTCTTTCTACTTTTTCTCCCTTTTATTCTGAGCCGTGTGGATGAAAGGCTCTTGGTGCTGCAGCCAGGAGTCACTGCTGTGCCTCTGAGGTGGGAGAGCCAACTTCAGGACACTGGTCCACAAGAGACCTCCCAGCTCCACGTAATATCAAATGGCGAAAATCTCCCAGAGAACTCCATCTCAACACCAGCACCCAGCTTCACTCAACGACCAGCAAGCTACAGTGCTGAACATCCTATGCCAAACAACTAGCAAGACAGGAACACAACCCCACCCATTAGCAGAGAGGCTGCCTAAAATCAAAATAAGTCCACAGACACCCCAAAACACACCACCAGACGTGGACCTGCCCACCAGAAAGACAAGATCCAGCCTCATCCACCAGAACACAGGCACTAGTCCCCTCCACCAGGAAGCCTACACAACCCACTGAACCAACCTTAGCCACTGGGGACAGACACCAAAAACAACGGGAACTACGAACCTGCAGTCTGCAAAAAGGAGACCCCAAACACAGTACGATAAGCAAAATGAGAAGACAGAAAAACACACAGCAGATGAAGGAGCAAGATAAAAACCCACCAGACCTAACAAATGAAGAGGAAATAGGCAGTCTACCTGAAAAAGAATTCAGAATAATGCTAGTAAAGTTGATCCAAAATCTTGGAAATAGAATAGACAAAATGCAAGAAACATTTAACAAGGACCTAGAAGAACTAAAGATGAAACAAACAATGATGAACAACACAATAAATGAAATGAAAAATACTCTAGATGGGATCAATAGCAGAATAACTGAGGCAGAAGAACGGATAAGTGACCTGGAAGATAAAATAGTGGAAATAACTACTGCAGAGCAGAATAAAGTAAAAAGAATGAAAAGAACTGAGGACAGTCTCAGAGACCTCTGGGACAACATTAAACTCACCAACATTCGAATTATAGGGGTTCCAGAAGAAGAAGAGAAAAAGAAAGGGACTGAGAAAATATTTGAAGAGATTATAGTTGAAAACTTCCCTAATATGGGAAAGGAAATAGTTAATCAAGTCCAGGAAGCACAGAGAGTCCCATACAGGATAAATCCAAGGAGAAATACGCCAAGACACATATTAATCAAACTGTCGAAAATTAAATACAAAGAAAACATATTAAAAGCAGCAAGGGAAAAACAACAAATAACACAAGGGAATCCCTGTAAAGTTAACAGCTGATCTTTCAGCAGAAACTCTGCAAGCCAGAAGGGAGTGGCAGGACATATTTAAAGTGATGAAGGAGAAAAACCTGCAACCAAGATTACTCTACCCAGCAAGGATCTCATTCAGATTTGATGGAGAAAGTAAAACCTTTACAGACAAGCAAAAGCTGAGAGAGTTCAGCACCACCAAACCAGCTCTACAACAACTGCTGAAGGAACTTCTCTAGGCAAGAAACACAAGAGAAGGAAAAGACCTACAATAACGAACCCAAAACAATTAAGAAAATGGTAATAGGAACATACATATCGATAATTACCTTAAATGTAAATGGATTGATGCTCCCACCAAAAGACACAGATTGGCTGAATGGATACAAAAACAAGACCCATATATTTGCTGTCTACAAGAGACCCACTTCAGACCTAGAGACCCATACAGACTGAAAGTAAGGGGATGGAAAAAGATATTTCATGCAAATGGAAACCAACAGAAAACTGGAGTAGCAATTCTCATATCAGACAAAATACACTTTAAAATAAAGACTATTACAAGAGACAAAGAAGGACACTACATAATGATCAAGGGATCGATCCAAGAAGAAGATATAACAATTGTAAATATTTATGCACCCAACATAGGAGCACCTCAATACATAAGGCAAATACTAACAGCCATAAAAGGGGAAATCGACAGTAACACATTCATAGTAGGGGACTTTAACACCTCACTTACACCAATGGACAGATCATCCAAAAGGAAAATAAATAAGGAAACACAAGCTTTAAATGATACATTAAACAAGATGGACTTAATTGATATTTATAGGACATTCCATCCAAAAGCAACAGAATACACATTTTTCTCTAGTGCTCATGTAACATTCTCCAGGATAGATCATATCTTAGGTCACAAATCAAGCCCTGGTAAATTTAAGAAAATTGAAATTGTATCAAGTATCTTTTCTGACCACAACACTATGAGACTAGATATCAACTACAGGAAAAGATCTGTAAAAAATACAAACACATGGAGGCTAAACAATACACTACTTAATAACGAAGTGATCACTGAAGAAATCAAAGAGGAAATTAAAAAAATACCTAGAAACAAATGGCAATGGAGACACAATGACCCAAAATCTATGGGATGCAGCAAGAGCAGTTCTAAGGGGGAAGTTTATGGCAATACAATCCTACCTTAAGAAACAGGAAACATCTCAAATAAACAACCTAACTTTGCACCTAAAGCAATTAGAGAAAGAAGAACAGAAAACCCCGAAGTTAGCAGAAGGAAAGAAATCATAAAAATCAGATCAGAAATAAATGAAAAACAAATGAAGGAAACGATAGCCAAGATCAATAAAACTAAAAGCTGGTTCTTTGAGAAGATAAACAAAATTGATAAACCATTAGCCACACTCATCAACAAAAAAAGAGAGAAGACTCAAATCAATAGAATTAGAAATGAAAAAGGAGAAGTAACAACTGACACTGCAGAAATACAAAAGATCATGAGAGATTACTACAAGCAACTCTATGCCAATAAAATGGACAACCTGGAAGAAATGGACAAATTCTTAGAAATGCACAACTGCCGAGACTGAATCAGGAAGAAATAGAAAATATGAACAGACCAATCACAAGCACTGAAATTGAAACTGTGATTAAAAATCTTCCAACAAACAAAAGCCCAGTACCAGATGGCTTCACAGGAGAATTCTATCAAACATTTAGAGAAGAGCTAACACCTATCCTTCTCAAACTCTTCCAAAATATAGCAGAGGGAGAAACACTCCCAAACTTATTTTACGAGGCCACCATCACCCTGATACCAAAACCAGACATAGATGTCACAAAGAAAGAAAACTACAGGCCAATATCACTGATGAACATAGATGCAAAAATCTTCAACAAAATACTAGCAAACAGAATCCAACAGCACATTAAACGGATCATACACCATGATCAAGTGGGGTTTATTCCAGGAATGCAAGGATTCTTCAATATACGCAAATCAATCAACGTGATACACCATATTAAAAAATTGAAGGAGAAAAACCATATGATCATCTCAATAGATTCAGAGAAAGCTTTTGACAAAATTCAACACCCATTTATGATAAAAACCCTCCAGAAAGTAGGCATAGAGGGAACTTTCCTCAACACAATAAAGGCCATATATGACAAACCCACAGCCAACATCACCCTAAATGGTGAAAAACTGAAAGCATTTCCACTAAGATCAGGAACAAGACAAGGTTGCCCACTCTCACCACTCTTATTCAACATAGTTTTGGAAGTTTTAGCCACAGCAATCAGAGAAGGAAAGGAAATAAAAGGAATCCAAATCGGAAAATAAGAAGTAAAGCTGTCACTGTTTGCAGATGACATGATACTATACATAGAGAATCCTAAAGATGCTACCAGAAACTACTAGAACTAATCAATGAATTTGGTAAAGTAGCAGGATACAAAATTAATGCACAGAAATCTCTGGCATTCCTATACACTAAGGATGAAAAATCTGAAAGTGAAATCAAGAAAATACTCCCATTTACCATTGCAACAAAAAGAATAAAATATCTAGGAATAAACCTACCTAAGGAGACAAAAGACCTGTATGCAGAAAATTATAAGACACTGATGAAAGAAATTAAAGATGATACAAATAGATGGAGAGATATACCATGTTCTTGGATTGGAGAAATCAACATTGTGAAAATGACTCTACTACCCAAAGCAATCTACAGATTCAATGCAATCCCTATCAAACTACCACTGGCATTTTTCACAGAACTAGAACAAAAAATTTCACAATTTGTATGGAAACACAAAAGACCCCGAATAGCCAAAGCAATCTTGAGAACAAAAAACGGAGCTGGAGGAATCAGGCTCCCTGACTTCAGACTATACTAGAAAGCTACAGTAATCAAGACAGTATGGTACTGGCACAAAAACAGAAAGATAGCTCAGTGGAACAGGATAGAAAGCCCAGAGATAAACCCACGCACATATGGTCACCTTTTCTTTGATAAAGGAGGCAGGAATGTACAGTGGAGAAAGGACAGCCTCTTCAATAAGTGGTGCTGGGAAAACTGGACAGCTACATGTAAAAGAATGAAATTAGATCACTCCCTAACACCATACATAAAACTAAGCTCAAAATGGTTTAAAGACCTAAATGTAAGGCCAGAAACTATCAAACTCTTAGAGGAAGACATAGGCAGGACACTCTATGACATAAATCACAGCAAGATCCTTTTTGACCCATCTCCTAGAGAAATGGAAATAAAAATAAACAAATGGGACCTAATGAAACTTAAAAGCTTTTGCACAGCAAAAGAAACCATAAAGAAGACCAAAAGACAGCCCTCAGAATGGGAGAAAATATTTGCAAATGAAGCAACTGACAAAGGATTAATCTCCAAAATTTATAAGCAGCTCATGCAGCTTAATAACAAAAAAACAAACAACCCAATCCAAAAATGGGCAGAAGACCTAAATAGACATTTCTCCAAAGAAGATATACAGACTGCCAACAAACACATGACAGAATGCTCAACATCACTAATCATTAGAGAAATGCAAATCAAAACTACAATGAGATATCATCTCACACCAGTCAGAATGGCCATCATCAAAAAATCTAGAAACAATAAATGCTGGAGAGGGTGTGGAGAAAAGGGAACCCTCTTGCACTGTTGGTGGGAATGTAAAATGATACAGCCACCGTGGAGAACAGTATGGAGGTTCCTTAAAAAAACTACAAATAGAACTACCATATGACCCAGCAATCCCACTACTGGGCATATACCCTGAGAAAACCACAATTCAAAAAGAGTCATGTACCAAAATGTTCATTGCAGCTCTATTTACAATAGCCTGGAGATGGAAACAACGTAAGTGTCCATCATCAGATGAATGAATAAAGAAGATGTGGCACATATATACAATGGAATATTACTCCGCCATAAAAAGAAACGAAATTGAGCTATTTGTAATGAGGTGGATAGACCTAGAGTCTGTCATACAGAGTGAAGTAAGTCAGAAACAGTGAGACAAATACCATATGCTAACACATATATATGGAATTTAAGAAAAAAAAATGTCATGAAGAACCTAGGGGTAAGACAGGAATAAAGACACAGACCTACTAAAGAATGGACTTGAGGATATGGGGAGGGGGAAGGTTAAGCTGTGACAAAGGGAGAGAGAGGCATGGACATATATACACTACCAAACGTAAGGTAGATAGCTAGTGGGAAGCAGCCGCATAGCACAGAGAGATCAGCTCGGTGCTTTGTGATCACCTGGAGGGGTGGGATAGGGAGGGTGGGCGGGAGGGAGATGCAAGAGGGAAGAGATATGGGAACATATGTATATATATATATATAACATTCATTTTGTTGTAAAGCAGAAACTAACACAACATTGTAAATCAATTATACTCCAATAAAGATGTTAAAAAAAAAAAAAAGGTACCCTGGCTTCAGAGTTACTGGAAACATCTTTTTCAGTTGCAATATTCTTTATATCGTATCTGACTATTATATCTGATTTCCAGATCAGTCCAAGAAAACAAAAGCGTCGTTGTTTGTTTGTTTTTTTTTTTGAAGGGGCAGAGTGGGAAGGTGGGGAGGAGTCCTTGACATGGTTCACGCTTCCCTTTATCTATTAACTTTGCCCAGATAGTTTTCTGTGTGTGGAGCAAATTGTTGACAAAAACAGACATCACTATGTGTAGCCCAAAGCTGAAAGACTCTGGCATGAAGCACCGACTAAAGGTCCTGCTAAATGTGATTCAGTTCCTGCCCATATAGACGACTCATCCATGAGACATAACTGTATTTTAGAAGGGACTCAGGCACAGATACAGAGCATCTACCATGTTTAAACCTGGCATCAGCAAACTAGGCCCGTGAGCCAAATCCAGCATACTACCTATTAATTGTACAACGCACGAGCTAAGAAAGAGTTTTACATTTTTAAATAGTTAAAAAGAATTAAAAGAAAAATACTATTCATGACACACAAAATGATTTTAAAAATTCTAATTTCAGTGTCCATAAATAAGTTTTACTGGAACACAGCCATGCTCACTCATTCACATATTTTCTATGGCTGCTTCTCTCATTCACATATTTTCTATGCTTCTTTTAAGCAATGTCAGAGAAGAGTAACTGCTACAGATACCATTTGGCCTCCAAAGCCTAAAATATTTACTCTCTAGCTTTTTACAGAAAGAGGGGCTAGACCCTATGCTAGGGGTAACATGTATATTATTCAATTTAAACAACTATAGTTCTAAAATATTTTAGAAATTGTATTCATTCTTCACCATATATTTTCATTTAAGGAAGTTTCTTCCTCTCAAAGAAATATATTGCCAATGTCGAAAGTTTTTTTAAATGTGTGATTGCTAGAAGAGCAGCACAAAGATGAGAGTTTTTCCTTTATTTCTTGTCTTTTAAAAGGTTTCTCTCTTCTTTCCTTCTATCTCTTTATAAATTTTATAAAATTGACCTTTATAATAGTTGGAAAATTCCACAACCCTTAAAAATGAATAGAAAAATACTAGCTTCTTCTCAGGCAGTGCCAAGAGTCCTGTAATGTATACACTTTCTCAAACAAGGCTGCAAACGTGGCCATTGAAGCAGCTGTGAAAATGGAAATGCAATCACAGAAGGAGTTATCAGCCTTATGAATTGAGGTCTCTTCCACTACTTGACATTCATTCTCAATGACCAAATTCAGGCTTCTTGCCCTTATTGAGGAGCACTACAGAGCACCTCACATAAATGAGTGGATTCTGGGCAGCCATGATGGTGTAAGTAGCATGCCTCACTTTTTCAAAAGACTTGGGTCAGCCAACAAAGCACTAAGCATTAAATTATTACTGACAGCAGCCACAGGCTATTAGAATGTAACCCATCTCTCCCTTTCAGATGTTTATCTTTGAGGAAACCACTCACAACTTTATTGCAGTCATAAAGTCTGTTGTATTAAATTTAAAAAGACATTTAACCTGTACCTACACACTGGAGCAAAGAACTGGACATATTAATTGCCTTCTCTCACACTTTCTTCACTTCTAAGTTATAAGGTAAGACTTGTGGAGAGTTCAAAATGGAGAAAGGTAGCTATGGAGTCAACAGGACAAGAGTCAGGGATGTATCAGATACTTGTCTTCCAAGAATATGGATGAAAATGAATAGGGAAAGTCGAGTTTTGTCCAGACATGGATGTTTCTGTGGCAAAGTGTTTATAGTAACCTCAGGAATGATAAGATAAAGAAATGTCTATAGCTTCTTTAGAATTTGACATTTCATTGTACAATGTTAGAACCCAAAGGAATTTATATTTTATATATTCAGCTCTGTATTGAACGTCTAATATGTGTCAGACATTGTGTTAAATAAATACATATGTGACTACCAATTGTGTTCAGTGCTGATAAGGGAAGGATAGAGTACTCTGAGAGTCTAGTGAGAATGGTCTATGTCAGGCCAGGAGACGGGTAAGTGTCAGGCAAGCTTTCTCTGAGGAAAGGCCATTTAAGCTGGAATGCGAAGGATGAGAAGATGCCATGCAGGGAAAATCTTCCATGACAAATGGCCAGTGGTAGGAAGGAGTGTGGTCCTTTCAAATTACTGAATAGATCACTAGGGTTTAGAGATATATTCCATAAATTTTGATCCTATCAACACGAATGATGATTCCACTTCCCAGGCAGATTTACTGATTGAAATTGAGAGTTTAGTTTTTAGAGGGAAAAAATGTGTTACAAGCTAAATTATTTAATTTGTAATTATGCACTAAGTTCACTAAATCATGTAGTTAGTAAGAAAATTAAAGTTCTGGAAAGTGCCTGACATGGAATCAATGAAGTGGGTTCAATAACTGAATTTTCTCACTTTTCTGATATCCTAGTCATAACAAGAGACTGTAAGGTATGGGGATGGAAATTTGCTCTCTATCTGTGCCCACATTACCAGACTAAGATGCTTTGGTTCTGGAAACCTTTTGCCCAGGAAAGTGTTCAGGAAGACCCAAGGGCTTCCCTGGTGGTGCAGTGGTTGAGAGTCCGCCTGCCGATGCAGGGCACGCGGGTTCGTGTCCCGGTCCGGGAAGATCCCACATGCCGCGGAGCGGCTGGGCCCGTGAGCCATGGCCGCTGAGCCTGCGCGTCCGGAACCTGTGCTCCACAACGGAAGAGGCCGCAGCAGTGAGAGGCCCGCATACCACACACACACAAAAAAAGACCCAAGAGTGCCAGCGCCATTTTGCAACCTTGTCTCCTATGAAACCACATATTATAAAAGACTCATTCCTCTCTTGTATGTAGAGCTCTGACAAGTAAATCACTAAGGAAAAGGCCAGAAATCCAATGGGAAAAAAGTGGATAAGGGATTTAAACAAGAAATACTCTTGTTTAAGTATTTACAAGAGAGTAAATACAAGTATTTACTCTCCATGAAAGAAAGTCAAGTTAAAACTATATTGAGATATCATTTTCCATGACTCAATGAACAAAGATGAAAACATTTGATAATGTAGAATTATGGCATGGGTTTGGTGGGGGTTCACATATACTGTTGATGGGAGGGTAAACTGGTACTGTCTATCTGTGGAGCAATTAGCAATATCTATCCAAATGAAAATTCACATACCTCTTGACTGAGTCTCCATTATAAAAATTTATCTTACACCTATCTTTCCACTTGTAAAAGAAAGCACATTTATGAAGATATTATTGTAGAATTGTTTGTAAAAGAAATAAAATGTGGAAGCAGCCTAATTGTTCAAGAATTGGACTCTGGAAAATAAAATACACTATCTAGCCAGACAATGAAATACTATGCAGCCATTAAAACAACGAAGTAGATGTAGCCCTGTTTGTTGATGTGAAAAGACCATCAATATATAGTAAATGAAAAAAGCCAAGGGCAGTGTGTATATATGTGTGAAAAGACCATCAGTATATAGTAAATGAAGACAACAAGGACAGTGTGTATATGTGTGTGAAAAGACCATCAGTATATAGTAAATGAAGACAACAAGGACAGTGTGTATATATGTGTGTGTGTGTGTGTGTGTGTATAAACTGTAGTACCTCAGACCATAATTATATTTGGAGATAGGGTCTTTTTTTTTTTGCGGTACACGGGCCTCACTGTTGTGGCCTCTCCCGTTGCAGAGCACAGGCTTCAGATGCGCAGGCTCAGCGGCCATGGCTCACGGGCCCAGGCGCTCCGCGGCATGTGGGATCTTCCTGGACCGGGGCATGAACCCGTGTCCCCTGCGTCGGCAGGCGGACACTCAACCACTGCGCCACCAGGGAAGCCCAAGCTGATATTCCTATAAGAAGAGGAGGTTAGGACATAGAGACAGACACCAGGAGCACAAAGGCACAGAGGAAAAGCCATGTGAGGATACCTGACCGCCATCCGCAAGCCAAGGAGAGAGGCCTCAGGAGAAACCAAACCTGCTGACACCTTAATCTTGGACTTCCAGCTTCCAGAACTGTAAGAAATGTTTCTGTTGTTTAAGCCATCCAGTCTATGGTATTTTGTTACTGCAGCCCTAGCAGACTAATACAACATATGTACGCATATATGCACATGGGACAGTTCTGGATGTCTCTTACAGTCGATAGTATTTATCTTCAGAGAGGGTAACTAGAGGTGTGAGGAGGAAAGGAGACTAACTTTGGTACTGCTTTAACTTTTACCATATACATCTGTGGTTAGTTTGAGAATTTCAGGGCTGATCAAGAAAAAGCCAGGACTAAGAGATGGTAGTATTGCACAAGTTTCATTGGGCACCACTGGAACAAGCTTGCATGAGAGAGGAAGCCCTCACAGCAGGAGACCTTCTAGAGACAGTGGCTCCACTACCCAGAAAAGAAAGTGAGCCAGAGAATTCTCAGAGGAGAAGGGAATTGGAGAGGGAAGTCACATGTTTATGCAACACTGCCAAGCAGCAAAGTGGGGAATCTTTGGGTCAGAGAGCTCCAAAGGGCAGCAGTGCTTTGGGGTCTCTTATAGCTACAAGGTGTGTCTTATTTATGGCTAGCAGATGTTAGGTGCCGTTTTGTGGGGTATGCAAAGCAATTGGCTCTAAATGGCTAAAAAATCTGTCTAATGGGGCTTTATTTAAAGCAATTAGTAAAAATTTGAGTTTGGCATCAGTGGAGTTTGAACTAATAGTCCTAGCCTGCTGCAAAGAAGTAAACAATATAGGGGCCAAGATACATGAGCCATCATTAACCCATTTATATATCATTGTCATCATCATCATCAAGTATTTAATAGGAAAAAAAAAAGAGATCTGTCCATGTAGAAGTTTCACTCTCTGTAGAGTAAACCATTAGGAGTTTTCACCTCTCGTCTTCTCCACTGGGAGAACTTAGATGAAAGATTCCTGCCAACCATCCATTAAACTTCCTCCCTTACTCTGAATCCTCTATGCCATGCCCTCTACCTAAAGCTGACAAGCTCGTGTGTTCTGAACAGCAGAATTTTTATCTTTCCTGGGAATTCATTTTACTTTTTCTAAAAATGAGTTGATACACATTCATTGGAAATACCGCAGAGCCAATATGTCTAGAGAAGAAAATGATATCTGAAATATTTGCTTTGTTCAAACAGAATGACTGTTTTCCCAAGTAGAAGAATTATCCCAATTAAGGCTTGGTGAGGAATGAGAAAAAGTGGAATCTTGCACAGTGTAATTTGACTAAATGACCTCTAAATTTACTAAAAAAAAATCTATCCTGTAATCTAATGCCTGATGTGATGCAGGTGGGTATTGTAAGAGTCCAAAATGAAAAAGATCAATGGTAGCTGATATAGTAAAGGTAGGAAATAGTCATAGAATTTTTAGAACTTGAGCTGAACCTTGAAGGATGGACAGCATTTGTATAAGAAGCAGAAAAATTTGTAGGCAAGAGAAGCATAGAATCATAATGGCAAGTTCCCACTCCTGCCAGGGTAAACCTGGCAAAGGCATCAGCCCCAAGTGGTTCTGCCAAAGGTGAAGATCTAAGACCAAACATGTGGCCAAGACAAAGTTTTTACGCACAGAGGCCAAAGCAAAGAAATAGGGGGTGACGGATCACTTGGAGGGAAATCAGATTTAGTGCTAGAAGAACAGACAAACATTTCTGGTTGAAGAGATGGGGAGGCAAAGCCAGAAACAAAACAAACCCAAGAGTCAGAAGGCAAAGGGATTAGCACAAGAGTTTGGAAAATGGAATGCTGGTCAGTTTAAGATAAAAAGTTCAAATGGAGGCAATGAAAATCTATGGGTGCAGTAACTCCATTTTAATATAATGCTGTGGAACAGGGTCTCAAGAGTAAGGGGCTCTGTGGGGTAAAATACAGCATTTCGCAACCAGATGAGGTCTTTAAGCAGTTGTTTTATAGAAGAGAAGCTGATGCCCAGAGAGGCTTGCTTGCCCAGCATCATGTAACTTGTAGCTGATAAGTTAGCAGAGCAAAAATAAATAAGATGGAACCATTGTTTCCTTGTTTTTTGTTTGTTTTGAACGTAATGAAAATTAGTTGAACTACAACTAGGAGTGTGTATAGGAAAATAGTAGGAAGAAACGTTGTTCCTGATTTGGGAATTGTGAAAGACGGCAGAGAGCCAAGAAATGATGTTATATGAAAATATCCAAAAGAACAGAGAGGAAGATGCAGATTTGATATTTGTTGTGTGTGTAATTTTATGTGTATATAAGTTTTTTTGTTTGTTTTTGTTTGTTTGTTTTTTGCGGCATGCAGACCTCTCACTGTTGTGGCCTCTCCCGTTGCGGAGCACAGCCTCCGGACGCGCAGGCTCAGCGGCCATGGCTCACGGGCCCACCCGCTCCGCGGCATGTAGGATCTTCCCGGACCGGGACACGAACCCCCGTCCCCTGCATCGGCAGGCGGACTCTCAAGCACTGCGCCACCAGGGAAGCCCTATGTAAGTATTTTTGATGTGGCAGTGTGACACATTCTCTGCCAGAGACAAACTCCTGAAGAGGGAGGATGGGGAGGGTAGAGAATCCCTTAGTCCCTGTAAGCATTTCAGTCATTTCATTGAAAAGATCATTAAGATTATACTGTGTTACTGTAACTGTATTATTCTGATGTGTGTGCATGGGTACAAAATAAGTTGGTACTTTGTAAAGAACACATGAAAATATGAGCTGTAGGTGTATTTGTATTAAGATAAATGATATGACAGGAGTCTATCTGTAATGCCATATTGTTTCAATGTTAGAAAAATGAAGTAATTCTTATGAGAAGAGGCCCTTGAGGATATAATACATATATTTGCCCTAAGTAAAAAACGAGATTGTAATTCACATAAATACTCAAGTTGTGGGGTTTTTAGGACAATATTGCTTTTTGGTGATAAAATGCATAGGGCAAGATTTGATTTAACCATTTGGGACAAATAACACTGTCTTAGTCCTCAGTCTCTATAAGGTATTCAAAATTGTCTTTGCTACTACAAGTACTACTTCTGTCCCTAGTACTATTCCTAGAAATATATCCAGATATCTAGATATACAGTACATATAATTATATATATAATATATAGGCATATTGTTATCAAGAGATGACTGTCAAGTACTTTTTAAATGTTGACCCTGATAGGTGGTCCATAGAGTGAGGTAACAATTGTAGGAGTTTTTGAGCATTTGCTTAAGTAAGTTTTCTAAAATTAAGTTCAGAGTTTTTGTAGTATGCAAACTTTAATAGATTGCAAAAATTTTTTTGAAGACTTTGCCTGCGCTTCCCACCATCTACTTAAACAATATAACTTTGTGGTGCTTTTCAAGCATTTGCAAAGTAAATCAGAAGTTTGAAGGTTTTAGAAGTTTTAGAGGTATAAAACTGCTTTATCTGTGTATAAAGACCCAGAGAATCTATAGTTGACATGCCAATGAAATAGCAAAACTCCATAGGATTAATAAAATGTCAGCACTATTTGTAAATGTTCAGCAAATTATAATCAGCCCTGGAAGAGTCTAACACAGGAAATATGTGTCTTAACTCTGAGCCTTGTGACCACATGTGGCACATGCTTCTTATTTCACTGAACACAGATATGGCTTCTATAGGGAATTCCTTGGCGGTCCAGTGGTTAGGACTCGGCGCTTTCACTGCCGGGCTAAGTTCGATCCCTGGTCGGGGAACTAAGATCCCACAAGCTGCGCTGCACAGCCAAAAAAGAAAATTATGGCTTTTATAATTAAAGAAGACAACTTCGTATACATTTGGCAGTTTCAATCATTCACAGTTCGCAGGGACAGATTTCTGATTGAATCAGCATATATCATCTGAAATCTGCATTATTTAAAAAGTCAGAGTTCAGTTACTAGACTTATTAAGTGATAGAAGTGGGAAAAACAAGAATGCTTATTGTGTCTACAGCTTACAAGGAAATCAATAAAATATGTTAACGTTTCATTAATGACTGTTAAGATCTTTTGGATTCTGTTGTACTCTAAAATTTCCAGTGTTTTCCCAAAAGTATTGTTTCATTCTTTCAATAGTTTATTTTTATCGATCTAGAAAATAAGACTCAGTGGAGTTACGTGGCAAAGCTGGAACCAGAACCTATGCCTTCTCTTCGCAAACCAAATGTGTTATTCATCAAACTATGCTGATGTCCAAAAAATCAGGGCTCCCTCCAGTCTGTTTCTAGACGCACATTTTCACTCCCATCCAACGTGGATATTCAGCCCCTACACTCGAGTATGGCTGTGTCTGTTCTGCTTGTTCATTGTCTCTTCTGACTCACTGAATTTTTAATATTTTAAATATGACCCTTGTTTCTAGCCAAACCTATTCAGGACCAAGTTTCTAAGATTAATAAGAAGACAGGGAATAAATACATTCTGAAGATTAATTGCATAATATAAATATTAATCAGGTGACTGTTACTGATATTTGTTTAATGAAAGATAGAACTGTTGAATTACTGAATAAACATTGAGCCTTAGCCACTGTTCAGATTTATTGTGCAGGAATTTTTTATTGAGAAGGCAATATAATAGCAGGATAAAGAAAACTTAATTTCCAAAATAGAAGGTAACTATTTTCATTGGACTTTACAGTTAGGCCTGTGATCATATTTTAATATTATGCCTTATTCACTTTACATGGTAATAAATATTTCCTTATCTCTACATAGTTTTTCTAATCATATTTCAATGGCTGCATACTATGTTAGTGTAAATAGTTTTGATTTTAACTATGACATTATCACTTTAAGATTAGATGTAATGGTAATAATGTTTTTGGCACACCTCATATATTTGAACTTATACAATGCAAGCCACTAAAAATATTTTTTCAGTTAGTTATTATTTTAATGATTTAGGCTCTTGAAAACATTGTAATCCTAAGGTGTGAACTAACTTAATTCAACTTGGAAAATGTGAAAACGTACCTTGAAGGTACGAATTACTTTCACAATAAATACCAAATGATATTAATTTATCTAACATAAAATTTAAATATGTTATGTGCTTGTTTAGGGGATTTATCTATATATTATTTTTGTAGAAGATAAGGAAAAGATATCAACTTTGGTAAAATTAGAATATAGTGAATTTGGAATAAAAAGAATGGGGTCCTGTTTATGACATTGTTATTATAATATGCTATAATAGTAACATATCTAAAAATACCATTTGGTTATTCATGCTATCATAGTTGTTTAATACTTTGCTGCCACCCCTGCTTCAGTTTCTACAGCGATGTGATTTCGTTTGCGGTCAAATCCCATGCGAGCACAATTTATTGAAGCAAATTTTCATCTCACCAAAGCAGAACGCATTCTGCCAACCCTGTTCATGCCAACGCAGATCATTTAGGATATAATTGGCTGCTACTGGCACTCGCACAAGCTATGACTTTTTTCTATCAGCAATAGGGTAATAGCTGTAAAGCCAAGAAATCAATTACATGCTGCAGAAGATAACTTGATTTGGGAAGGAAGGAAATATAAAACAAGCCAGCTCTTTTCCACTTCAAACAGGTAGTGGGAAGCTACAATACTGGGCACCCTCCCCTCTTCTACAGAATACGAGGCGTCAGGGAAAGAGAAAACACTGATTTGAATAAGTCATGGGATGAAATCATTTGGAGTTTTCTGTTTAAAGAAGGCGAATAAAGAGAAACTTAAAGGGACTGAGAGACAAGCTAATATTAAGGGAAGATGGAAAATGACATTGACTTGTAAAATATTAGTCAGATGCCAAATCAAGGAGAAAGAAAATTAGAAGGTGAATGGAAGAAAAAGATATGAAAGGAATAAGGTAAAAAAGGAAAAAAACTCTTAAAAAAGAAGATAGGGGCTTCCCTGGTGGCGCAGTGGTTG
This sequence comes from Aethalodelphis obliquidens, assembly GCF_003676395.1. Lineage (NCBI taxonomy): Eukaryota > Metazoa > Chordata > Mammalia > Artiodactyla > Delphinidae > Aethalodelphis > Aethalodelphis obliquidens. The sequence goes on along the minus strand of NW_020837951.1, from coordinate 42,741,602 downwards.
GGAGTCCGCCTGCCGATGCAGGGGACGCAGGTTCGTGCCCCGGTCCAGGAAGATCCCACATGCCGCGGAGCGGCTGGGCCCGGCTGGGCCCGTGAGCCATGGCCGATGAGCCTGCGTGTCCGGAGCCTGTGCTCCGCAACGGGAGAGGCTACAACAGTGAGAGGCCCGCATACCACCAAAAAAAAAAAAAGAAGATAAACCAGGGGCATACAGGAAAATACAAAGCTAAATAAAAAAACTGAGACATAAATAGATTATTTTAATATAGATGAATATTAACCTATCTATAGATTAATATTTAATATAAATAGGTTATTATATAATATATAATTTTGCCTACCTCATTAGCAAAACTTGGGGAAAATATTCATATCCAGTTTGGGCAAGTATGTAGAGAAACAGTCTTACACTATTTGTTGATTTATTGTTTTATTTATTTATAAATAAACAAACTGTGGAGCTAATGGGTAAAAATTTATTAAAATATTCATACTCATTGACTCAAAAACTCCCTGTATTAGAAAGACACTTATACAAATATGAAAAGATATATGTACAAGGATATCCCCTGCAGGATTGTTTATGATCATGAAAAATTGGGGGGAAAAAACTAAATATGTGTGAGTAGGGTATTGGTTACATAAGTTATTGTACATCCATATAGTGAAAAACTATATATAAATATAAAATAATTAAGAAAAGCTTGTATTATTAGAATGTTCAATACATATTACATGAAAATGCCCATAGTATGAGCAGCTCTATTAGTAGCAATTATAACAATAATAAAAATAAGTGTAATAAAGTTAATATTCATTGAGAATTCATTTTGCATTTTGTGTTAAGCCCTCTACTTTATGATGTAGGTAGTATTTCTATTTGCATTTAATGGATAGGAAGACCTGAGACTCAGAGGGTTTAAATGATTTGACCAAGGATGCCAGTAAGGACCAGACGCGGGATCTGAACCCAGATAAGCCTGGCTCCCAAATGCAGGCTCTTAGTCTGGATTCCCAAAATAATATGATCTAATTTTTTCCAGAAAAAAATAACCTAGTAAATGCACTGGAAAACATACAAAGTATTCACCAAATTGTTCACATCAGGAGGAAATTATGAGGTTACATTACACTCCTTTTTATTTGTACAATGTTTGTAATTTTTATACTAACATTTATTGTTTGTAACAAAAAGAAAAACAGTAAGATTAAAAAATTGCTTGCTTTCTGAAAGATAATTGCAAAATAGCACTCTAAAATCACTGACAATGTCTTTAATCAATGTTCTCATAAGTTTCTAACCCTAATCAAGGATTCCCAAATGGCAGTCCATGAAGTGCACACATCACAATAACCTAAGGAATATTTTATTGCACATACCTATCCCTTGGCCCCAAACGCCCCATGCTACCCAGTTCCGTACATCTGGGATGGGGCTCTGGAATTCACATTTTTTAAAACTCCCCAGGTGATTCTGATACCCAGCCAGGTTTGTGAATCGCTGTCTAATCTAAGAGAATGTGATTTATGTAGATCAAAAGAGGAAAGAGAGAAAGCGGACCATATGGCATGTTAACTGTCTCTAATTTCATTTTAGAGGTGGCTTCACAGAGAAAGGGTTTCTAAATCAGTACACATATGCAGCACGTATCTATAGGACTGAAAGTGTGCCAACACCTTTGTCCATTTGAAATATGACAATAACTCACATTTACTTTGGAGTAGGGGGAGATAATGTTTGAAAGGTTTTATAACTGAGTAACTAAAATGGCATGGCATTAGTGCAAAGATAGACATCTAGTCCAATGGAGCGTAACAAAGAGCACAGAAACACATCCAGGCGTGGGAGAGGCCTTAGCTTATAGTAGGAGTGGCCATAGATCTGTAGAAAAGGATGGCATTGGGCAATGGGCTATCCATAAGGGGGAAAAATAAGATTAACAATTAGCAAAATGCCTGGGGTTTACTGGGCATTCCGATTTTTCTTAAAAGAGTGATAGCTTTTTTTTTTTTAATCCTCCTGAGTTCTATTTCTCTAACTTCCTACGTCAGTTGCCTTTATTAACTCTTCCTCCTCATTTCCTTTTTTTATGTTTATTTTTTATTTATTTATTTTTCTTATTAGTCATCCATTTTATACACAACAGTGTATACATGTCAATCCCAATCTCTCAATTCATCACACTATTCCCTTTAAATGCTAGTGGTCCCCTGAGTTCTCTCCTTGGTTGCCTTCCGTTTTCTTCACACACTCTGCGCCTCCTCCAGGTGAACTCATCCATTTTCATGACTGGCTACCAAGGACCAAAATTCCAAATCTATTACTTCCAGTGGAAGCTTCCATCCCAAATTTCAGATCCATATTTCCAATGCCCAAAGGAACTAAAAGACACCTTACACTTAACATACCAACTCAGTATCATCTCTCACTGCTTCTTCTGCTATAGCTATCACCTAATTTAATTAAATCACCACCCAACCAGTCTCCCAAGGTAGAAAGAAATTTGTGAGTCACATTTCACTGTGCCTTCTCCCTGTCAACTGACTACCAAGTCCTATATATAGTTTATACCTCAAAAATATCAGGGGAGTTCCCTGGTGGCCTAGTGGTGTAGATTCCAGGCTTTCACTGCTGTGGCCCAGGTTCAGTCCCTGGTTGGGAAAGAAAAATATCGCGTGACGACTCTCCATCCCTACTACCCCTGTTTTAGCTCAAGTCCTCACCATTCTCACCTCTCCAATTGCAAGTCTCCTATCTAGTCTCTGTTTCTTCTGTCTCTCCCTGGTCCAGTTTATTCATCGTATTCCCTCGTAGAGTGGTTTGCCCTAAAATAAAAGTAGTAAAAATGATAAAATAAAATCATTCTGTTACTCCTATTGCAGAAGTCTACATAATTAAATCCAGATCCGTTATTTGACAAGTGACAATAATAACGGTAATACATCGAGTGCCTATTTTATATATGAGCCAAGTGAGGTCCCAAGAGACTTAGTATCTTTCCCAAGGGGGCACAACTTATGGGTGGCAAAGCTGGGATTTCAATTTAGACGAAATCCAACCCTAAAGCCATGCTCAATTCAAATGTCACTTCCCTGACCTAACTCATCTGTTTACAGATCTATCCTCCCAATTAAGCTGTGAACTCCCCAAAGAGAGAATAGTGTCTTAGTCATCTTTTCATCCCCAGTGTCTAACACTGTGACTGGCACAGAATAGATGCTTAGAAGATGAATGAAGGGACAGAGAGAGGAAAAAAGTAAGGAAAGCAGGAATAGAAAAAACTAGTGAGTCGTTTTAAGAAGAACACGATGCTGTTTCAAGATTCTGAAGAATTGTCATGTAGAAAAGGCTTTATCATCCCTGTAGTAGGGATGCTTTAATCTGAGTTCTGTGAATGAATTTAGGGTATGCACTTTTTCTAGGATGAGCAGCCATAACCTTCATAAATCTCACAAAGCTGTTTATGACCCAAAATAAAAATATTTAGAACTATTCCTCCAGAGGAGAACCAATGAGCAGACGTTAGGAAGACTGGTTTCAGATCTCTGTAAAAAGGAAATTTATAACAAATCTTTACAGTAAAATGTCAAAAGCTCTGGATCAGTGGAAGCACTCAAGCAAAGGCCAGATAAACATGCCCAAAGATACAGAGAAAGAAATCCATAGATTTCTGGCAGGCTGAAGGCTACACTAGGAAAATTTCCACACTCATTCAACTTCTGTGATTCTGTAATTCTAAGATGCAATCCATAACAAATTTATCTGTTTTTTTTTTAACTTCACAAAAATTTTGATTATTTTAGAACTATCACAGCATCTTTCTCAGTCTGTTGCTTTTCCATGCATTTACCTTTAACCATCATTTTTAGGTTTCATTGCATCTCTTAATAAACCCAAACAACTTAGATGTAAATGCTGTTGACATCTGCAGGCACTGGTAATTCCTACTTCTCACATCAGATCTCCTTCTTTCTTGTTGTGTAGCCTGATTGCTCCTTTTTTGTATTTCTTTCTTCATAGGTTATTGAGATTTTAGTTTACATTGTATAAAATTTTGAAGCATGAAGTAAGGGAATAAGACCTAATCCCCTCTAATGCCTGCATTACTGTATTGAGTACGGTTTTGTTTTCTTTTTAAAAAAAATTTATTTTATTTTTGGCTGCATTGGGTCTTCGTTGCTGTGCGCAGGCTTTCTCTAGTTGCGGTGAATGGGGGCTACTCTTCATTGCAGTGCGTGGGCTTCTCATTGCGGTGGCTTCTCTTTGCGGTGGCTTCTCTTGTTGTGGAGGACAGGCTTTAGGCACGCGGGCTTTAGGAGTTGTGGTGCACGGGCTTAGTTGCTCTGCGGCACGGAGGATCTTACCGGACCAGGGCTCAAACCCGTGTCCCCTGAATCGGCAGGCGGGTTCTTAACCACTGCGCCACCAGGGAAACCCTGAGTATGGTTTTCGTTTCTCCTCAAAGACATTTATTTATTCCATAATCACTGCTGATATAACAAAAACTCTCAAAAATTGCTATTCTCCAAAAGATAATGTAACAAGTTTAATTTAATGCCGTGTAGGAGATTTTCTTAATAACTTTTCCTGATGTATATCTCATTATTTGCATCTCCAGATGACTAAAAGGATGCTGTACATTTTAAAAGGGGTGTTTGGGGACAAATGTGGGCATTATTCATAAAATGATAAGAGTAAATATTCATGTCCTGAAGTGGTTGTATTCTACTTAGACACATAAGAAAAAAATTTATAGTCTTTTATTAAGAGCCGCTCTCAGAGTCAAGATTAAATAAGTAATCCTTGTTTGGTAGTATATATTAAACTTTATATCCTTGTGTTACCAAGGAATAAATTAAGACCTTTGCTCCACTATTTCATGTCGACTTTCATGACGATCCTTTCAAAAGGATAAATCCGGTGTAAACTGGATTAACCTTCTTGCTTCTCAGTGTGAGAAGCAAAGAGTGAGGCAAATGTAAATGACATTCGTTGTTTTTATTGACACAAGTCAAAGAATATGCATCGAAAATAACATCAACTATTAAAGTGTAAATTAGTACCCAACCTGTCAATATTTGCTGCCATCTGTTGGTCAAAAGAGAAAGCTGCAAGGAACAGACAAATGTGAGAATTGGATCAGATTTCTGCCACCGCACTTCTACAGGGCTGGCAGTAGTTAATTATCCAAAATTGTGCGTGTAAAAATACTGTGCACCCCGGCTTCACAGCGAGCCCCTTCTGAATGGCAGAGGGGAGATGAGCTACCTGCTCACAGATTAAGCATAAGTGTCCATCCTGGTCCAAGTATCTGGTCACCTGCAGCTTCATTTCAAGTTCCTCCCCCCACACCTTTGATTGCCAATGAATAGAGTTCTTTTTTTTTTCTAATTGAGGTATAATTGACATGTAACATTATATTAGTTGCAGGTGTACAACATGATTAGCTATAGAGTCCATTTCTTATTGTGTGGCATGGCATTTCCTAAAATGTTGCCCCAAGGAAAATTGGCTTTTCTTAATCAGAGATTGCAAAATGAAGGTAAGATACAGATTACAAAATTTAGACCTAGAATTTTATTAAAATGTGGGTGTTGATTTTATTTTATTTTTTAAAATAAATTTATTTATTTTTGGCTGCGTTGGGCCTTCACTGCTGCGCGCGGGCTTTCTCTAGTTGTGGCGAGCAGGGGCTACTCTTCGTTGCAGTACACAGGCTTCTCATCGCGGTGGCTTCTCTTGTCGCAGAGCACGGGCTCTAGGCGCGCTGGGGGGTGTTGATTTTAAAATAAGGAAAATTCACATAAAAATCTGGATTGCTAGCTTCTTTTGAAAAATTCAAACATCAGACAAAACTGGACTCCATTCTCACATGGCCAGGCAGGCTCTGCTGTGCCCATTAGATGAGATGTGTCTCCTGCTCAACAGTTTCCATCACTTCCTGTTATCTCCCTGCATGGAGCCCAAGGGTAAGATGCTACTTATCATCCTTGCTCTCTCTCTATTTTTTTAAAGTAGAGACTTTTAACCTGTGTGAGGCAGAGCCTGCTAGTTGCATTCTCTACTCGTGCATTTTCCTCTTTTTTCATTAGTAATTCTCCCCTTTTTTGTTAGTAACTGATGTCTCTGTTATCAGGGATGGCATGGACCCAACTAAAAATTATATTTCCCCTCTTCCCTTGCAGAGAGTAATCACCAATGATATATATGTGGAAGTTCATGGAATGGACTTCCGGGAATAGTCTTTAAAAATGGCTGACAGCCACAAAGAGATAACTTTTTTAAAATCCTCTCTTTCCTTTTCCTGCATGCAGGCATGATGGCAGGACCCTCAGCAGCTATTTTGGATTCTGAGCTGACATGAGGATAGAGGTCAAAGGTTCAACACGGTGAAGAAAAAAGAACAAACTAAAATCTCTGATAACCATGGCACTACCATCCCAGCTCTGGACTCTCTCCTGTAGACTTCTTTTACTAGAGAAAAATCAAACTTTACCTTATTTAAGCCACTTCTTTGGATGTTCTGTTAAAAGCAACTAAACCTGACATACCATAATTTTAATAAAACTGGGAGTATGAAAATTAGCTCAATAAAATTCTCTTTGGAAAACAGAGTTTGAGGTGGATATTTACATACGGGAGTTTTACAGGAAGGCTCTTGGGAACAATCCCCATGAGGGAGTGAAGGTAAACAGGATTGGGCAGTGGGAGAAGCTGAGCTGCAGAGCAGCTGCAAGAGAGAGCTCAGCTGATTTTATGCGAATTTCTGGAGCTGAGATGGCCTTTCAGAAGTTTTCCTATGTCAAGACAAGGGGGCTGAGTCATTGTACCCCTGCATTAACAAGTCACTGGATGTGGGCAGCTCCTGGACAGGAAGCATAAATTTCAGGTGCGAGCTCTCTCCTGCCCAGGGCAATGCTCAGAGGACTCAGCTGTGAGCCATCTGCAGTTATCAGAAGCTGAGGGGGTGAGTCTTGGTCCTGAAGGGAAGCCGGACAGTGCGCTAACACATCTCCTAGTTATATGCATATCGGGGTAATTCATGTATTTTAAGTTTTACATATTATTCCTATTATAATCATTTTCATTTTTCAAGGAGTCAGAACTCAGAATATTCCTGGCCCTTCGTTGTGTGCTCTTGGATCAAATGCAGGTTTACACCATGACTAGGATTAGTGGCTGTGTACAACCAAGCTGAGTAATAAATTCAATGGGCTCTGTCCTTTGAGGTGAAGAGAATAATGGCTATAGGAGTGAATAAAGAAAGATGATTCTAGTACCGTATTTGGAGGGGCAGGTTTTCAGGGCAAATGGATACCAGTAATATGAAGCAACCAGGGACAAAGGAGCAGGTCTTTCCTCAGGGCAGGTGCCTTCGTGTTGTCTCCCTGCAGTTTCCGTTAAGACCTTCCAAATCCTTGACATGTCCCTTACCTCCCATCAGTGATGACTGGCATGGCACCCCTCTGGCTTTCCTTGCAATGCTCTCAGCTGCTCTGCCATCCTGCTGCCCTAATGATTCTGGTATCAAGATAAAAATCACTATTGACTTTCATTAGTTTTGAGATCAGAGCTAAAAGAAGTAGCTTGTTTTAAAAAAAAAAAAAAGTAGCTTGTTTTATAGGCAAGGTGAGCTTGCCCACCAAATGGGTGTTGTATACAGATCCATATTAGTTCATTGATTTAAAATGAAGGCAATTGAATATATCCGTGCTTTCCCCTGATCCCACACAATGCCTTTTAATTGCTTGCATAGATTAATCTAGTGTCTTCCGTAATGCTGAAAACACACCTTTAAAGTAGGTCATTTAGGAAAATAGAAATTTAAAGATTGAAGAGGAAACTATGTCTGAGTTCATAGTAACTGAGTACCCAGTTTCTTAAATAGTATTGAAAAGGGAAATTTCAAAATTTCATATATTAAAATATATAGAGAGACTGTATATATATAATTTAACCCTTTACAAAATTTGGGCTCCAGTAAGGCTGAAAAATAAACTGAGTTGCTTTATACCAACCAGGTGCAAATGCTTTCTCAGATTGACATGGTGTTGAATGAAATTCTTGAGGAAGAAAATATCCATATTGGTTAAGATGTATTAAAATAATCATAATTCTGGGCTTCCCTGGTGGCGCAGTGGTTGAGAATCCACCTGCCGATGCAGGGGACACGGGTTCGTGCCCTGGTCCGGGAAGATCCCACATGCCGTGGAGTGGCTGGGCCCGTGAGCCATGGACACTGAGCCTGTGCGTCCGGAGCCTGTGCTCCGCAATGGGAGAGGCCACAACAGTGAGAGGCCCACGTACCACAAAAACAAAACAAAACAAAACAAAAAACAAACAAACAAAAAATAATCATAATTCTGACAGCATGTTTTATCTTTATTAGTTCTTTTTAGGTACACATATAGAAATGTATGAAAGTTAAGTGAGCAGTGTGGACAAAGAATGTCGCCTGCCATCAAGGCATCAGCCAGTGCAGCAGCCAGGACGGTGCACCCTAAGGGGGATTCAGGATGGAGAAAAACAAGATACTGACCCTAGATAGTTAAGATGCACATCAAAGGAATAATTTCAATGAGCCCAGATTCTTGCATTTTCCTACACATAGAAAAGCACTACAGTCATTAACTTGAGATGGCTGTTTGTTGTGATTAGCAGTAAACTTTTGATTTTTTTTTTCAAGCAAAAACTCCTATATATCCCGGCTCCTCCCTTACCTCTTTGCAACAGTTTCTCCGAGCAATCTGAGAGGCTGTCTCCTGGGCTATATTCCTTGGTAAGGGCCCCAAGTAAAACATAACTCTCAATTTTTAGGTTGTGCGTTTTCATCATTCAACACTTTTGGTGACCAACGAAGGGACCCAGAGCAAATTTCTCTCCTTCACCTGAACCCTACGAGGATCTGGAGCCTTGGCACCAGCAGAGAGGCCTCTTGTGCTCGTTTGCCTACTTGGAGAGTTAGATGACTGGGTGAGCCTCTTCTGGGTCTTGGATCTCCTGTTATTGGCCAATGATCCTAAGTTTTATTTGGTGGTGTTAAGGTCCTCTCTGGAGGAGTAGGTTTTGCTTGAAACTTAGTTTCCAGGAGTGGGGTATCCTTAGTTGAAAGACACTGGGAAGATTTTATTATATGCGTAGAGAATTCATTCTTACAAATAATTACTCAATTGGGAACTAAAGGAAATCTTGCCCTAAAAATGGCCAAATGGGGATTTTTTGACATTCCAAAATTAATTTGTGTGTGTGTGTGTTTGCACAGCTAGAAACAGCCGGCTTGGTAAGACATCTCTTCAGAATTCTGACCTTAAAAGAACAAAAACCCTTCTAGGGAGAACTTGTATTTCTCTCCCTGTGTCTTTGAGATGTAAATGTTCAACCTGATCTTAGGCTGTCTTTTCTGGGTTTTGAGAGCTTGGTCTCTGCCATCCAGAAGGTACGTATACAGCATATATTTGACAGCCAGTCAAATAGACTGGGATTCTGAGCAGTCTTTTTGTCTGGCTGTGCCGACTCTCAAAGGCCTTTGTCACCTTAACTTTCGTCGTGTCCACCTGTACAACGAAGGCCTTTACTTTCCTGGACATTTTTGAGAGTAAACTTTCTAAATCTTGTGCGGGCTCATGCTCTGCACTCTCTTGTGGAGCTGTCTCTTGAGTTTATTGGTTTGAGGAGCTATTAAGATAATACTCATCAATGGCCAGATGATGGATTCTTTGAAGAGGAGGAACTTCTAAATTGGTAAACTTTTAGAGAGCTCTCGTTATAAACAGCTGTTTTATTGGAACCTATAAAAAAACAAATTAGAAGGTGGATAAATTATATATATAAAACAGCTAACCTAAGAAATCACTTTGTTTAAAACAAACAAAATGAACCAGTTTAGGAAGCCTGATTTGTGGTCTCAGCTTCACCTAATAAAAACATTAGGTTAATTAATGTTTAGTAGGTTGCTTAACAAGGAAATAAGAAAAAACTGAGGGGAAAGTCTAGTGGCGTCTTCCCAACAAGGTGGAAATTTTAAAGGGACTCATCCCAAAAGGATAAGAAATCTTTAGATGGTCATTAAGAAATGGGATAAATAAAAATGGATGTTAATGTGATTAAAACAAAGGTTTGATACAACACTACGTAAGGTTGGATGGGCCAAAGTGATCCCCCTATTGGTCCCCAACATTAAAGGGCCCCAAACAAATCCATTCTATTTACCCCAGTTTAGATATATATAGATATAGATAGATAGATAAAGTTTAAATATATAAACTTATATATGTATATAAAGTTTAGGAATTCTCTGGCGGTTCAGTGGTTAGAATTCCATGCTCTCACTGTGGAGGGCCCAGGCTCAATCCCTGGTCAGGGAACTAAGATTCCGTAAGTTGCGTGGCACGGCCAGAAAAATAAGCAACTAAAGTTTAAATATATAGAAAGTTTAAATATATGTGTGGGTGTTTGTTTATTTATAAAGCTGGAAGAAAATTACACTGAGATACCTGAGCAGCAATTGCTTAGGGCAACAGCTGGGCCAATTAGTCAAGTTAAAAGATTGACAAAGGGGCCTGAGTCCTTTGGCTCAACCCCTCACTGGGGTCCCCAAACCCTATATACAAAAATAGGCAAAATCATAAAAGGAGAACTTCTGGGACTCCTTTTTTTGCGGTACGCGGGCCTCTCACTGTTGTGGCCTCTCCCGTTGCAGAGCACAGGCTCTGGACGCGCAGGCTCAGCGTCCATGGCTCACGGGCCCAGCCGCTCCGCGGCATGTGGGATCTTCCTGGACCAGGGCACGAGCCCGTGTCCCCTGCATCGGCAGGCTGACTCTCAACCACTGTGCCACCAGGGAAGCCCTGGGACTCCTTTTAAGACCAAGGCTTGTTGATGGGGTCCTAAAAGAAACTAAACTTAATGGTATAAATGTTGGTAGAACTGAGATGAAAGTTTATAAAAACTGGTATATTTAAATGGGCTTATATGAGATGGTTATATCTCTTTTGCCTGATTATATTGTGGGATAGACATTATGTCTCACTGGGAAATGCTTCCTCTACCTGGTATTATAAGACAGGGCATAGAAATCTGCCCCCCAGGCAATATTAATTATACTAAAGAAAACCAGTAGGGTTAGCTGAGCCCACACAATATGAAATAAAAACTGGGAGCTAATATTCAGGGGTTAATAAAAACAATAATGGAGATTTTTGTTCTGGGTTTAACTTGTGCACTCAGAAAGAGGGTCTTTGTTGAATGCCTTGTGCAGACTTTTGAAGGCATGATAAATTGAACTCTAAAGTTCTAGAACATAGAATTCTTGATTTTCAGTTTAGTTGGAAATCATTCTCACTGATATAAAAAGGAAAATTAAAGAAAAGGTAGCTGGAAAAATCAATCTTTTAATATCATTTAGGTGGCAGACCAGTTATTTGGGGAATTAAAAGCAACTGTCTTTGTCTTGAAAATCTCTACAAATCAGAAATGTAAATACAGTCCACAATGACCTGAGACTGAGCCTAATTAGCTCAATCAGGTAAAACCTGAAACCAAAGTGGGAAAACGGGCAAAAGGCCTTTTTAAACTCAAAAGACTGTAAAGGCTCTCTTACCCAAAATCTAATTCATAGCCCCCTTAAGGATTTATCAAGGACGAATACAAATCTTAAAAGTCTTTTCCACAAATAGTAAAGCCTTAGTCATCTGAGTAAATAAATTTAACTTATTCCAACTGTTATTTATATACTAGTAATATTATATTATAATACCTGCTTTATAACCAAGTTTTAAAGTGAAGCTATGAGATCTCTAGTTATGTCTGTTTTTATGTCTGTGTGTACGTTACACATATGGTATGTCTTTACCTCAGAATTGTATTATCAAAATTAAATTATAAAAGAGCTCTATTTAATTGACTTTAAAGTAAATGCTTGCAAATTAAATATTTCTAAATATATAAAATTAAACTGGCCAGAATGAATTTCAGGTTCATGTGGTCTAGGAAATACTCAGTATTAAATTAATATTTGGTATTAAAGCTAGCTTAAGCTTGTTGGTTTAATCAATACAGATATGTCTTACTTTTATTGTACCTAGGTTTACTGAAGGTCAATAAGTTCATACTATTTATGTTGCAGGGTTTGTCAACAAGAAAAATTATCTTGGTATGATGATATTTTCATAAGTTATAAAATAGAGGTAAATGAGGTAGAAGTTTTCAGATGAACTCATTAGGAATAATTATGTTTGGGGTATGTTTATCTAAAATAGTTTCTCCAGATATTTTAGTAACTTAAAACTAATTTAGAGTTTTGCTAAATTTAGTTAAATGATGAGAATTCACTGAATATCTAAATCATTTCAAGTAAGATAAAGTACTGGAACATTAATTGCTAAATGGGTCTAAGTTTGCCTAGTTTTGTCTTCTCATGAGAGGGAAACTAAAGATGTTTGGGTTTATTAGACATATGTCTTATACCATATTGAAGAAAGAAATTATACAAGGAGAAGATTTATGTTTCTAGAGGTTATGTAATATTCCTAAGTTTGCCAGTCAGGAAATATTGATATGACAAACAGTTCATAATTACTTGATTTTTGATTTTCACTTGCTTCTTGGAGATTAAGGTTTTTAAGGGTTAAAATTGTAATATATGTTATTAAAGCTACTGGGATAATTAGGGAAGCATTTCAGTATGCGAGGAAAGTGGGATGTGTGTTTTCAGTAAAAGAAGGTATGAGGAATGGAAATGCATTTTGCTTAGGGAAAAGAAAGTGGTTTTGTCCTAAAGCTGGTTATTTCTAAATGGGAAAGGAAAATGAGAGATAAACTAATATAGATACAGAAAGTTGTGGAAGCTTTGTAGAAAGAGAGCCCTGAGAAAAGAGCTTTGTGTATGATCAGGCTGGGATTGGATTGAATTTAACCGGGTAAGTGAATTTTGTTATTGAGGGTGAGCTGGTGCAGGATTGGAGTTTGGTTTTCTCTCTATTAAGACCACAAAGTTTTCTTGGAATGTTGAGCTACTTTTGATAACAGATTGTGAGTTTCTTTGCCTTCTAAATGATCTGTATTTGCCTTAAAAATCTTTTATTTTCGTTTTGGTTAAATGAATAATGTTTCACAGTGACCTATGATCCTACTTAACCAAGTGTTTTAAAACTGTTTGCTATGTAACAAAACAACCCCCAAATGCAATGTCTTAAAAAATAACCATTATTATTACAGTTTTCAGAACATAAGGCTGAGAGGCAGCTTAACTAGGCCAGTTGGGATGACTGGGGCAAGCCCAATGACTCGGCACACCTCCATTCATTGCTTACCCTCTGGTAGCCTAGCCCAGGTGTGTTCTCATTGCAATGGCTGTGAGGGAGAGAGCAAGCCCAACTGTGCAAGTGCGTTTCCGGCTCTGCCTGTATCACACCTGCTAATATCTCACAGGCATAAGCAAGTTACACAATTGAACGTGGAGTCAAAGGTGGGGCTGAGTATCCCATGCACAGTGGGAAAGCCCAACAAAGTTAAATGACAAGCTGCATAGGTGGGTAAAATAATGGAGCCGATGTTGAAATTACTACAGAGGGAGACAGAAAATGAACATATATTATGAGAAGTAGTGATAACTACATAAGAAAAAATAGTGTATGGAAATAATGTTAAGGTGGGGATAGGGGTGATAGAGGGTGCTACTTTTGATAGGATGGTCAAGGAAAACCGCTTTGATTAGGAGATATTTGAGGAGAGCCCTTAACGTGAAGAGGGCCCATTTAGGGAATTTGAGGAACAGAGGCTAAAAGGAACAAAATTTAAAAATAATGAAATAAAGGAATAAGCAAACAAAAGTGAAAAGAAAACTCAGCTGGAAACTATGAACTTGTATTCCCATCAGCCCATATGGTTGCATGATCACTTTTATACATTTATTTAATGCGTTTTCAGGGTTGAAAAGATCCATGAACTTCATTTGCTGCTCATGTTGTTTACAGGACCTGTAGTCTGATGATGAAATCAGTATTTCAGACTGAGGCAGTCACCACTTTTGTCTTTTTTTTTTTCCCCTGCAATATCCTTTATTTATCATTTTTGTCTTTCCCTCAACTTGCTTTTTTTCCTTTTCCAGTTTTATTGAGATATAATCGACATACAGCACTGTATAAGATTAAGGTGTACAGCATGATGATTTGACTTACATACATCGCGAAATGATGACCACAATAATTTAGTGAACGTCCATCATCTCATATAGCTACAAAATAAAAGAAAAAAATGGGCTTCCCTGGTGGCGCAGTGGTTGAGAGTCTGCCTGCCGATGCAGAGGACGTGGGTTCGTGAGGACGTGGGTTTGTGCCCCGGTCCGGGAGGATCTCGCATGCCACGGAGCGGCTGGGTCCGTGGGCCGTGGCTGCTGGGCCTGGGCCTCCGGATCCTGTGCTCCATGGCAGGAGAGGCCACAGCAGTGAGAGGCCCACGTACTGCAAAAAAATTAAAAGAAAAAGAGAAACAATTTTTTCCTTGTGATGAGAACTCTTAGGATTTACTCTCTCAACAACTTTCATATATAATGTACAGCAGAGTTCATTATATCTATTATGTTGTACATTACAGCCCCAGTACTTATTTATCTTATAACTGGAAGTTTGTTCCTTCTGATCACCTTCATTCAATTCCCCCTCCTTCCGCACCCATATCCCTGATTCCAGTAACCAGAAATCTGATTCTTTTTCTGTAAGTTTGTTTGTTGAAGTATAATTGATCTACAGCACTATGTTAGTTCCTGGTACACAAATATTGATTTGATATTTCTATACATTTCAAAATGATCACAGTGATAAATCTGGTTACCCTCTGTCACCATATAAAGATACTATGTGATTATTGACTGTATTCCCCACACTGTACATTTCATCTCTGTGACTCATTTATTTCATAGCTGGAAGTTCTTACCTCTTAATTTCGCTCACTTATTATTTCACTCTTCCCGTACCACCCACCCTCCCCTCTGGCAACCATCAGTTTGTTCTCTGTATTTATGACTTTGTTGCTGTTTTATTATATTTGTTCATTTGTTTTATTTTGGGGGTTCCACATATAACTGAAATCATACAGTATTTGTCTCTGTCTCATTTATTTCACTAAGCATAATACCCTCCATGTCCATCCATGTTGTTGCAAATGGCAAGATTTCATTCTTTCTTATGGCTGAGTAGTATTCCTTTGTATATATATGTATATACATATATATATATATACACACACACACACACACGCACACACATATATATATACACACACCACGTCTTCTTTATCCATTTATCTATCAATGGGCACTTGAGTTGCTTCCATGTCTTGGCTATTTGTGAATAATTCTGCAATGAATAGAGATGCATATACCTTTTCGAATTAGCATTTTTGTTTTCTTTGGAAAAATACCCAGAAGTGGAATTGCTGGATCATATGATAGTTCTATTTTTAATTTTTTGAGAAATACCCACACTGTTTTCCATAATATCTGCACCAATTTACGTTCCTGCCAACAGTGCTCCCTTTTCTCCACTCCTTGCCAACACTTGTTATTTGTTGTCTTTTTGGTGGTAGCCATTCTGACAGTGTGAGGTGATATCTCATTGTGGTTTTGATTTGCATTTTCCTGATGATTAATGACGTTGAGCATTTTTCTTGTATCTGTTGGCCATCTACCATGTTTGTCTTTTCATAGCAAATGTATTAATAGATTTTATGTAGCTAGGGAAAAAGTCAAATAGTTTGTATTGGGCATAGCCACTGAAAGATAAAATTGGAATCCTATAGCTAAAATTTTTGAACCACCTCAAGACCAGCTCAAATGCTTGAAATAGTGAGTAGAATTAAAGCTTCCTGGTTTAGGAACTGCTCCATTAACAAAAAATGTTGGGGGAAAAAAAGCGTCAAATTTGTATTCAATAACTTAAAATTGAAATCAATTACATTTCTTTTTTAAAAGATATGAATCTGCATGAAAAGTAAGAAAGTTTTTAGTATGTCATAATTAACATTGAAATGGGACCTCTTTGTTTCCTGGTGCGTGAGGAGACGGAATTCAGAGTGCCGTTTAAAGGAGCTCCAGAGGCAGGAGCGAGCCGCGGCCATCAGCGTGGACCCCAGAGATGGGCATGAGATGCTAAGACTGCTGCTGCCGCCACCAAGAAGCCTGTGTGCAAACACAGGTCACTGTCCACACCTCCCCTCCCGGGAGCCTGTGTAGCCCGCCACTTCCAGGGTCCCATGAGCCAGGGACAACTTCCCCAGGAGAACGCATGGCATGCCTCAGGCTGGTGCAACATCACGCTGGCCTCTGCCACCACAGGCTCGCCCCACATCCGTACCCCTCCCTCCACCCCGGCACCCTGGCCTGAACGAGCCAGAACCCCCGAATCAGCTGCTTCTTTAACCCCGTCCTATGTGAGTGAAGAACAGACGCCCTCAGGCAACTTACACTCATAGGAGGGTCCAAATCCAAAGCTGAACCCCGGGAGCTTTGATTGCAATTCAATGCAATCCCTATCAAACTACCACTGGCATTTTTCACAGAACTAGAACAAAAAATTTCACAATTTATATGGAAACACAAAGGACACCGAATAGCCAAAGCAATCGAGAAAGAAAAACGGAGCTGGAGGAATCAGGCTCCCTGACTTCAGACTATACTACAAAGCTACAGTAATCAAGACAGTATGGTACTGGCACAGAAACAGAAATATAGATCAATAGAACAGGGTAGAAAGCCCAGAGATAAACCCACACACATATGGTCACCTTATCTTTGATAAAGGAGGCAAGAATATACAGTGGAGAAAAGACAGCCTCTTCAATAAGTGGTGCTGGGAAAACTGGACAGCTACATGTAAAAGAATGAAATTAGAACACTCCCTAACACACAAAAATAAATTCAAGGGCTTCCCTTGTGGCACAGTGGTTGAGAGTCCGCCTGCCAATGCAGAGGACACGGGTTCGTGCCCCAGTCTGGGAAGATCCCACATGCTGTGGAGCGGCTGGGACTGTGAGCCATGGCCGCTGAGCCTGCACATCCGGAGCCTGTGCTCCGCAACAGGAGAGGCCACAGCAGTGAGAGGCCCGCGTATCACAAAAACAAAAACAAAACAAAACAAAACAAACTCAAAATGGATTAAAGACCTAAATGTACGGCCAGGCACCATCAAACTCTTAGAGGAAAACATAGGCAGAACACTCTATGACACACATCACAGCAAGATCCTTTTTGACCCATCTCCTAGAGAAATGGAAATTAAAACAAAAATAAACAAATGGGACCTAATGAAACTTAAAAGCTTTTGCACAGCAAAGGAAACCATAAACAAGATGAAAAGACAACCCTCAGTATGGGAGAAAATATATGCAAAGGAAGCAACTGACAAAGGATTAATCTCCAAAATATACAAGCAGCTCATGCAGCTCAATATTAAAAAAACAAACAACCCAATCCAAAAATGGGCAGAAGGCCTAAATAGACATTTCTCCAAAGAAGATATACAGATTGCCAACAAACACACGAAAGAATGCTCAACATCATTAATCATTAGAGAAATGCAAATCAAAACTACAATGAGATATCATCGCACACCGGTCAGAATGGCCATCATCAAAAAATCTACAAACAGTAAGTGCTGGAGAGGGTGTAGAGAAAAGGGAACCGTCTTGCACTGTTGGTGGGAATGTAAATTGATACAGCCACTATGGAGAACAGTATGGAGGTTCCTTAGAAAACTAAAATTAGAACTACCATATGACCCAGCAATCCCACTACTTGGCATACACCCTGAGAAAACCATAATTCAAAAAGAGTCATGTGCCAAAATGTTCATTACAGCTCTGTTTACAATAGCCAGGACGTGGAAGCAACCGAAGTGTCCATCAACAGATGAAGGGATAAAGAAGATGTGGCACACATATACAATGGAATATTACTCAGCCATAAAAAGGAACGAAACTGAGTTATTTGTAGTGAGGTTGATGGACCTAGAGACTGTCATACAGAGTGAAGTAAGTCAGAAAGAGAAAAACAAATACCACATGCTAACACATATATATGGAATCTAAAAAAGAAAGAAAGAAAGAAAAATAACCCACAAAACTTTCAAATGGGAGAAAAACCAATATGGTGGTTAAAAATATTTGGTGGGCCAAAAAGTGCCTTCAGTATTTTAAGTAAAACTAGAAGACACATTTTTCATTTTCACCAAGAACTTTATTGAACAACATAGTCACCCTTTTGTTCCACTACCTTCTGCCATTTTCCAGGCAACTTCATAATTCCATCTTCCCCAGAGTTTTAATCTTTTTGAGCAAGTACTGTTCCAGGTGCCTTTTACAGTATTCTATGGAATTGAAATTTTTTCCATTAAGAGAATTGTGTAAAGACGAAAATAAACGTAAATCCAAAGGTGCAATGTCTGGTGAATATGGCAGATGAATCAGAACTTCCCAGCCAAGCTGTAACAGTTTTTGCCTGGTCATCAGAGAAACGTGTGGTCTTGCATTATACTGAAGCAAGATTATGCGTTTTCTGTTGACTAATTCTGGACTCCTTTCATCGAGCGCCAGTTTCTTTTGGTCTAATTAGGAGCAGTACTTGTTGAAATTAATTGTTTTGTTTTGGGGAAGGAGTTCATAATAGAGGACTCCCTTCCACTCCCACCATATACACAACATCACTTACTTTGGATGAAGACCAGCCTTCGGTGTGATTGGTGGTGGTTCATTTCTTTTGCCCCACAATCTCTTCTGTTCCACATTATTGTACAGTATCCATTTTTCAAAGCCTGTCACAATTTGTTTTAAAAACGGAACGTTTTCATTACATTTCACTAGAGAAATTGTCAAGAAGGTTTTTTTCTCTTAACTTATGTGGAAGCCAAACATCAGAGCGATTCACATAACCAAGCTGGTACAAATGATTTTCAACACTTGATTTGGGTATTTTGAGTATGTCGGCTATCTTTCGTGTGGTATAACATTGATTTTTTTTTCAAATATTGTTTTGATTTGATCACTATCAACTTCAACTGGTCTACCTGACCATGGAACATTGATCAGTGAGAAATCTCCAGCGTGAAACTTTGCAAACCACTTTTGACACATTTGATCAGTCACAGCACCTTCTCCATACACTGCACAAATCTTTCTTTTTGCGTTTCAGTTGCATTTTTACCTTTCTTGAAACAATAAAGCATAATATGCCGAAAATGTTGTTTTCCTTCCATCTTCAATAGTAAAATGGCTACATAAAAATTCACCAATTTTGATGTCTTTTTATAAATGCACGCTGATATGACAGCTGTAACATACAATCTAACAAAATTGTTTCAAATGAAGTTAAAGACAACTAAGTGCTACTAGAGCCATCTTATGGAAACAACAAAATGAACGTTTTGGCCCACCCAATATCATACATATTATAGATTTTAATTTTCTAATCCGAAGTTTACTTGAAAATATTTTAGGACTTATTTTAGAAAATACATAAAAGTTAATTTATAATCACTGTCACCCACCTCCTAGAGAAATGGAAATAAAAACAAAAATAGACAAATGGGACGAAATGAAACTTAAAAGCTTTTGCAGACCAAAGGAAACCATAAACAAGATGAAAAGACAACCCTCAGAATGGGAGAAAATACTTGCAAACAAAACAACAGACAAAGGATTAATCTCCAAAATATACATGCAGCTTGATATCAAAAACCAAACAACCCGATCGAAAAATGGGCAGAAGACCTAAATAGACATTTCTCCAAAGAAGATACACAGATCGCCAACAAACACATGAAAGGATGCTCAGCATCACTAATCATTAGAGAAATGCAAATCAAAACTACAATGAGATACCACCTCACACCAGCCACAATGGCCATCATCAAAATATCTACAAACAATAAATGCTGGAGAGGGTGTGGAGAGAAGGGAACCCTCTTGCACTGTTGGTGGGAATGTAAATTGATACAGCCACTGTGGAGAACAGTATGGAAGTTCCTTAAAAAACTAAAAATAGAACTACCATATGACCCAGGAATCCCACTGCTGAGCATATACTCTGAGAAAATCATAATTCAAACAGAGTCATGGGGCTTCCCTGGTGGCGCAGTGGTTGAGAATCTGCCTGACAATTCAGGGAACACAGGTTCGAGCTCTGGTCTGGGAAGATCCCACATGCCGCGGAGCAACTGGGCCCGTGAGCCACAATTACTGAGCCTGCACATCTGGAGCCTGTGCTCCGCAACAAGAGAGGCAGTGATAGTGAGAGGTCCACGCACTGCGATGAAGAGTGGCCCCCGCTTGCCACAACTAGAGAAAGCCCTCGCACAGAAACGAAGACCCAACGCAGCCATAAAAAAAAAAAAAAGTCACGTACCACAATGTTCACTGCAGCACTTTTTACAATAGCCAAGACTTGGAAGCAGCCTAAGTGTCCATCGACAGATGAATGGATAAAGAAGATGTGGCACATATATACAATGGAATATTACTCAGCCATAAAAAGAAACAAAATTGAGTTATTTGTAGCGAGGTGGATGGACCTAGAGTCTGTCATACAGATTGAAGTAAGTCAGAAGAGAAAAACAAATACCATATGCTAACACATATATATGGGATCTAAAAAAAAAAAATGGTTCTAAAGAACCTAGGGGTAGGACAGGAATAAAGATGCAGACTTGAGGACATGGGGAGGGGGAAGGGTAAGCTGGGATGAAGTGAGAGAGTGGCATGGACATATATACTCTACCAAATGTAAAATAGATAGCCAGTGGGAAGCAGCCGCATAAGCACAGGGAGATCAGCTCGGTGCTTTGTGACCACCTAGAGCGGTGGGATAGGGAGGGTGAGAGGGAGACGCAAGAGGGAGGGGATATGGGGATATATGTATACGTATAGCTGATTCACTTTGTTATACAGCAGAAACTAGCACAACATTGTAAAGCAATTATACTCCAGTAAAGATGTTAAAAAAATAAAAAAAATTAAAAATAAATAAATAAAAAGAAAATTTGTTTAAAATATTGATTACTTCAATTTGAAGATTAATTTGGAAGGATTTTATGTCAAAAATTCCACTAGATGGTGCTCTTTTAACTTCCTTAAAGGAAAACTGACGAAGTTTGAATTTGTAGCTGATGCCTGACTCAGCTAATTTAATGGTAACAAAACCAAATTAGCGCATCTGACTCAGAATTCCCTTGGATATAAAATGCACAGGATATAATCTAAGAACAGTATAATTGTGATAACTAATTGATGAAGACTACTTTTGTTAGCAGTGGAAAAATACCATGATTACTTTCAAGGAAGAGATTCTGGGAATATTATGTTGTGCTCTTTAGAAAATAAGACTTTATACAATGTGAACATTGGGAAATTTTAGACTATCAGGTTTTACTTAATAAGTGCTGAATTTATAAAATTTAATAAGTTTAATAAAAAACACACTACTGATATACATGAGGCTCAAATTTGCCAATAGCCTGTTAAAAATTAAAATCTATCCTCAATCTGTGACACTATGAGTGAATTATATATGTAATATGATATAATATAACACAAAACTGAATTGTATATATAGGAAGCACATATGCTATCTCTACATGACACAGACAAGGTTACTTATTAAAATATTGGAGCATACTACAACTTCTATATCACATTCATGTGTGTTCATGTGTATGCAGACTGAGAGGCAAGAGATTTGTTTGCTCATAGCCCCACACACATGCCTATGCTGTTAGTTAACAGCATATCTTATCAACATTGATAGAAGTACATAAACTTAGAAAACAGGTTTACATACAGTTTGTTAAATATCCATTTATAGGTTAGCATATTTCCGGGTAAGTAGTTTTAAATAAAGAATGCAGAGACAAACTGTGATTAAAACAGCAAAAAATAGAATATGTGGAGGTGACTGTTTGGTTTATTTATGGATCAGTTAAGATTCTTATCAGGAATTATGTTATACCGTGATGATAAAAGCATATATTAGAACAGGAAGCATTCATATACTGCAAAAGTACAAAAATAATGTGGACACTTGTTGAATTGATGAACCCTCATTAACAATGAATCGTTATTTTAATATTGAAGCTGTGTGTGTTTAAGTAGTTGTTAAGTGTTGACATGAACTTAATTTTCTAAATAAAAGCATATTACTGATAACATAAGTTTCGAGTGTGGTAGTAACGCTTTTGTTATTAAAATCTATTCTATTAAAGTGACTTCAATATCAAAAAAACAAACAACCCAATCCAAAAATGGGCAGGACTTAAATAGACGTTTCTCCAGAGAAGATATACAGATTGCCAACAAACACATGAAAGGCTGCTCCACACCACTAATCATTAGAGAAATGCAAATCAAAACTACAATGAGGTATCACCTCACACTGATCAGAATGGCCATCATCAAAAAGTCTACAATAAGGCCATAAAACAATGAGGTAAAACAAAACAAAACAAAACAAAAAAAGTCTACAAACAATAAATGCTGGAGAGGGTGTGGAGAAAAGGGAACCCTCTTGCACTGTTGGTGGGAATGTAAATTGATACAGCCACTATGGAGAACAGTATGGAGGTTCCTTAAAAAACTAAAAATAGAACTACCATACGACCCAGCAATCTCACTACTGTGCATATACCCTGAGAAAACCATAATTCAAAAAGAGTCATGTACCACAATGTTCACTGCAGCACTATTTACAATAGGCAGGACATGGAAGCAACCTAAGTTGCATCAACAGATGAATGGATAAAGAAGATGTGGCACATATATACAATGGAATATTAGTCAACCATAAAAAGAAACAAAACTGAGTTATTTGTAGTGAGGTGGATGGACCTAGAGTCTGTCATACAGAGTGAAGTAAGTCAGAAAGTGAAAAACAAATATCGTATGCTAACACATATATATGGAATCTAAAAAAAGAAAAAAGGTTCTGATGAACCTAGGGGCAGGACAGGAATAAAGATGCAGATGTAGAGAACAGACTTGAAGACACGGGGAGGGGGAAGGGTAAGCTGGGACAAAGTGAGAGAGTGGCATGGACATATATACACTACCAAATGTAAAATAGATAGCAGCTGCATAGCACAGGGAGATCAGCTCGGTGCTTTGTGACCACATAGAGGGGTGGGATAGGGAGGGTGGGAGGGAGTCGCAAGAGGGAGGGGATATGGGGATATATGTATACGTATAGCTGATTCACTTTGTTATACAGCAGAAACTAACACAGCATTGTAAAGCAATTTTACTCCAATAAAGATGTTAAAAAAAATGACTTCAGTTAGATATCTCTTAGTAGGTGAATCAAAAGACCTTGCAAGTACTCACCAATAGCTAAATTTCATTGAGTTTTCTCAGTTTTTATCTTTTTTAACATCTCTACAATTTTGATATTGTTGCCCACCTCTTCTTGCTATAAATCCTTCTTGGATTTCTTTGTCATCCCACTCCAAGCACACTGGTTCCTGTCCTTGGCTTCCTACCTCATGTCCATTTGGCTCTTCCCTAAATGAGAACGTTTCCTCACTGTTCTATTCTCAGCCTGCCTTTCTTTCTTTACATTCCTTTACTCCTGTGTCATCTACACGTTGAATGTAGATAATTGCTTCTGTGTAGGAAGCTCTTAAGTGTTCATCTTTTGTCCTGGACTCTCACTGGGGTTTCATTCCTTAATTTCTAACTATTTCCAGACAAATTACACTGTGTCCTGGATATTTCCTCCTAGATTTCAAATCTCATGGAATCAAGCAAAAACTGAACTCCTTATCATCTCCTATAAAAGCAATGCCTCATTTTTATATTTCAGCTATTATTATGAATGACAAAATCTTGGAATTATGTTATTTATCTCACTCACCATATTTAGTTTCCAAGGCTCCATGCCTTTCTATTTGTTTCAACTGCCATGACCTAGTTGAGCTCCATAGTTGCCACCTGCCTTAATCTCAACAGTGACGTCCTGGTGCTCTCTAACTCTGGACTGTCTCACCCCACTCCATCCTGGTCAGTGCCTCCTATCTGTATGTTTCAGGTTATTTGCGTTAACAGATAGTTTGGGTAGAGTAGGCAAGACAGAGTGACAGCGAGTGGCCTTAGAACTGCACACTGAGGTGGCTTAGGCTCTGGGAAAGGGCTTCACAGAAGCGGCAACACACACAGGGTCACACAGCCTCCAATGCAGCCAATGGTTCACAAAGGTAGGATAGAGAATAGAAACAGGAAATCGAGACAGTGGTCAATATTCAATAGTCCAGAGAGGCGAAGAATTCATATCTGGGAGGTCTTTCCAATCCTGTCTAAGGCTCAGGAATGGAGAGGCTGCACTGAACGAAGGAGGGGAGTGGTATCATGTGCTATTATGCGGCTCCTGTGCACAGGACCATTAAGAGCAGACACCAGCACTTCATCTGGGAAGCCTGTCTTCTGCAGCCTTCATCTTGACCCACCTCGCACTTCATAGCCTGACCTGTTCTTTTTTTTTTTTTTTTTTGCGGTACGCGGGCCTCTCACTGTTGTGGCCTCTCCCGTTGCGGAGCACAGGCTCCGGACGCGCAGGCTCAGCGGCCATGGCTCACGGGCCCAGCCGCTCCGCGGCACGTGGGATCCTCCCGGACCGGGGCACGAACCTGCGTCCCCTGCATCGGCAGGCAGACTCTCAACCACTGCGCCACCAGGGAAGCCCCCTGACCTGTTCTTGACTAACCTTGATCCTTGGACTCATTACATATTTATAGACTGACAGGTGCTGCCAGTCCTGACACTTAATCTGATCTCTGGCCCTGAGTCTGGCTTCTTTCCTCACCCACAGTTTGCATTTACTCCCTTTGATGATACTGCTTTCCTCTCAGCCAAACATCTCCCTGGGCACAGACTCAACTGCAGGTCCTGACTCAGCTCTCCGCAGAGAAAGATACATACAGAACTGTTAATTAGGTATAAGATTGTTAGATAATGAAAGAGAGAAAAGAGAGCTCTAAGGTATTTCGGAGGTAGTTATTCCAGGAAGTGGATATAACCCCAAGGATTGAGTGAGTAAAGGGACAGACTTGGAAACTTAGAAGAGGAGTCCTCGAGATGAAACACGGACCTCTGAGGAAGCTGTGTCTCCAAGTTGAGAGAAGCATACTTAGGAGGAGGAACAATGAGGTTGGTTCTGATGTCTCTGAGATGGTGAGATGATACTGATTCTGCAAGTTGTGGAAAATGCAAGGCAGATTCAGGTGCTGCTGTTGGCTGAAGAAAGGTTGCTGGGGTGACAACAGAAGGAAGTAGCCAGGCAGCTTCATGGGGAGCAGACATAAAGGAGCAAGCCTCTTCTTCCCCTTCCAGCCCCTCTAGGGCCCCCTTTTGGCAAAACCTAAATAGGAACCAGCTGCCAATGCCCAATGTGGTTTGCAATGTGCCCCAGCATCATAGGGCTGCACATTGAAGTGTAGGTTTGGAGCTGATTGGCAATAATTCAATACCGGGCAGGTATGCCTTTTCTTCCTTCCACAAATATGTGAGTGTCTACCTTGTTCTAGGCACAGAGGATAGAACAATGAACAGAACAATAATATTTTCTCCTCGAGTAGCTTACGTTACATTATATTATATTATTACATTATAATGAGGAAAGATAGGTGGACAAAAAATAAGTGAAAAACATAGCATGTCAGGTGGTAAGTGCTCTGAGGAAAGGTAAAGCAGGGAAGGTGATAGGACAGCTGAGGGGTGGGAAGGGCAGGTATCAAGGTTAACCAGGCTGTTCAAGGAAGGGTTGAGCAAATGACACAGAGTAAACAAAGATGGAGGGACTGAGTCACGAAAATATGTGAGGAAAGAGCTTCTACATAAGGGTAGGGTGGAGGGGAAGGCCGATTGTGTCGGGCCTTATCTGCCATCAGAAGGGGTGTGGCCATTACCATGGTGATATGGGCCGCATATTAGCAGCTTTGGAGCACAGAAGTGACACAATCTCATGTTTTTGAAGGATCCTTCTGGGTGCTTTTTTGAAATTAGATTCTCCTCCCTGGATTCATCTTGGCCCAGCCATCAGGAACCTAATTCTGGGTCTAGAGTCTGGCCTTCCAAATGCATCCTTTTTGTCTCTCTGTACCTGCCTTTCATAGTACTTCAGTGGGCGCCCAGCCGAGGTTCAGATGCCTCTTCTCCTGGGCCTGCAACTTCGCTCCACAATCACGGTCTCTGCTTTTTGTACCCTCTGAATAGCCTCTCCTGCAGTTGGTCTTGATATATTAACCTACATCTCTGGTGGTATGCTCAGCCTTGTGAGAGTTGGGGGTGGCTTCTTATCCAACATTTGTTCATTCTTTCAACAAATATAAATTGAAAACCTACTATGTGACAAATACTCATGTACTGAGGATGACAGTGAACTAGATACATCAGTGCCCTGTTCTAGAGGTAGCAGTGATGGAGGAGACAAAAATTTTAAAAACCTGTAAAGAAGATAATTTCAGAGAGTGACAAATGACATGAAGATAACAAGTTGGCTATGACAGAGTATGACAGCTGGCTACTGGAGACTGAAAGGTCAGGGAAGGCCTCTGATTAGGCCTTAGATATTTGAGCAGAAACCTGAATGATAAGCAGTCAGCCATGTGAAAATCTGGGGTCAGCAAACACTGATGGGCGTCAGCATTTGAGAATCCTCTTAATCTGGGAAATGGTCATTTGAGATATTTAGAGCCAGAGGAATGTGCTTGAAAATCCCTTATTGTACATCTCTCTCTCTCTCTCTCTCTCTCTCTAGTATTTTACTGGGACCACAGAGTAATTGATATTTTAATGCTTTCTGATAAGGCATCACATTCAGATACTTTTCTTTCTCAAATATGTGAACTAAAATATTACCTGCCGAATCAGTAAACAAAGGATGTTGCAGCCATCAAGCCATCACGTTACAGCCACCCAGGTGGTGAGCCCTGAGGGAACTCAGGATGGAGACAAAGGGGCTGTACCCTGCCAAGTCCATCTAGCAGTCAGCTGCTGCAGCTATCCCCTGACGGTGCACCCTGAGGAAACTCAGGGTGAGAAAACACAGGATACTGACCCCAGATAGCTGAGGTGCATATCAAAGGAATGATTTCAGTGAGCCCAGACTCTTGCATCTTCCCATACATAGAAAAGTGCTAAATTCCTTAACTTGAGATAGCTACTTTTCTTTTATTAACAGTAATCTTTTGATGTTCCGACTACTTGGTCTTTTGTTGCAAAAACTCCTATATATAATGGCTCTCCCCTTTGCCTCTTTGGAGCAGTTTCTTAGTGTTATCTGAGATGCTGTGTCCCAGGCTTGAAGTCCTCAGAATGTCTGTCAAATTCTCAACTTTTAGGTTGTGCACTTTTTTTTCAGTCAACACATATTTTACCAAGTATCCTGTGTAGGGATATTAAAGAACCATGTGGAATCTCTTAACTCAGGCTCATCTGATCCTCAGGTGTATCCCTTATTGGACCCCAAATTAGCAGAGCCTTTTAAAATATTGTTTCAAGATAATTATATTGATACATTCATAGAAAGTTGCAAAAAAATTTCAAGGAGTTCCCACATCCCGTTCACCCAGTGCTCCCCAAAGGTAACATCCTGCAATACCAAAACCAGGAAATAAATATATGGGTACCATTCATGGTACCAATGCTTATTCAGATTTCACCAGTTTTATGTGCACTCATTTGTGTATGTGTGTACAGTTTTATGCAATTATATGTAACCATTACCACAATCAAGATGCAGAAGTGTTCCAAAAACATAAGGTCCTTTCCTTCTATCCATTTGTAGCCACACCTATCCCTCCACCCCATACCTAACCCTTGGCAACTTCTAATCTGTTCTCTATTTCTATAACTTGGTTATTTCAAGAATTTTTTATAAATGGAATCAGAGCTTTCACTCAGCTTAATTCTCCTGAGATCCATCCAAGTTGTTGCATGTATCAATAGTTTATTCCTTTCATTGCTGAGTAGTATTCCATGTTATGGGTGTACAGCATAGTTTGTTTAACCATTCATCTGTAGGAAAACATTTGGGTTGTTTCCAGTTTTTGACCATCATGAATAAAGCTGTTATGAACATTCATGTATGAGTTTTTGTGTGAACACATATTTCCCTTTCTCTGGGATAAATGTCCAGGAGCATAATTGCTAGTTCAGATGGTAGGTGCATATTTATTTTATTATTATTTTCTAGAAACTGCTAAACTGTTTTCCAGAGTGACTATGCCATCTCACTTTCCCACCACTGATGCATAAATGATCCAGTTTCTCCACATCCTCACTAACATTTTGAGTTATCACCTATTCTTTTTATAGCCATTCTGATAGGTATGTAGTGGTAGATCATTTGTGGTTTTAGCCATTTCCCCAATGGCTAATGGTGTTGAGCATATTTTCATGTGCTTATTTGACACCTGTATATCCTTTTCAGGAAATGTCTGTTCAATTCTTTTGGCTGACTTTTGAGAATTCACACATGTTTGTATATCAATTCTCCACCAAGATTGGGTGGAGAATTACAAACTTCAGTTGGCTGTTATTGCTTGCAAACTTCAGTTGGCTGTTATTCAGTTGGCTGTTATTCTAGGAAGAGCAATTCATCCATGTGCATATGCAGTTTCCCGAAGCATTACAAAAGAATATCCACTATAATGACATTTCCAGTACACCCCTCTTCACCAGTTTAGAAGAATAAATTAAGTTTACATCTTCCTTTTTTTTTTAATGTTCCAAGTATACAGTATATAGTTGAATGTAATGAAACTCAATCTCCTTGGTGCAAAATCTCCAAAGCTGATTTGTTTTAGACTAAAAGCATTTCAATTAGTATGAGTAAGAGAAGTGTTATTATACTTGGTTCGTAGTTATCTTCTTACTTTATTTAGAGAGATTTCTTATTTTGGGTTAAAATATACATGCTCACTGTAAAAGAAATTTTTTTAAGCTTGAGAGAACAGAGAAAATACATATTATCCGAAGTCTCATTGTCTAGGTAGAGATAATCACCGTTAACATTTGGTGAGCATACATCTAGATTTCTTTCTGTATATATATTCTCTGCACACTTAAAACACATCCACAATTTACATAATTGATATATTATTCTGCACCTTGTTTCTCATAAGTGTATATCACTGACTTCTTTCCATATTAGTATAGATCTTCATTTTTAAAACTTGCATAGTAACTCATTGTGTGTGTGTGTTTACTTAACCATGTTCCCTATAATGGACATTTAGATTGTTTCTAATTTTTTGCTATTATAAACAATGCTTTAATGAATGTGCTTGTGGGATAGCTTGTTGAATATTTCTAGGTATTTTCTTAGAGTAAATCTCAAGAAGTGGGATTGCTGAGCTAAGTCATATGCACATGTATGTGCACATATATATATATGTCAGTTTGTACATGTTTACAAACTGCCTTTTAGAAAGATCGTGTTGATTTAAATTTTCACATACACTACCTGGGTAAGGTTCTTGTAAATTTCTTAATCTTTTCCTTGTGTCTCCCTTCTAACAAATTTCTCTCTTTTATTTTTTTCTTAAGGATTGGAACACATATCCAAATGACTTTTGATCGTTTACATATATATTTTTTAACATTTTGGTTTATTTCTTGTCCTTTTTTCTATGGACTTTAATTTT
This sequence comes from Aethalodelphis obliquidens, assembly GCF_003676395.1. NCBI lineage: Eukaryota > Metazoa > Chordata > Mammalia > Artiodactyla > Delphinidae > Aethalodelphis > Aethalodelphis obliquidens. The sequence continues at coordinate 42,711,927 of NW_020837951.1, read as the reverse complement.
CATTTATAATTTTTAAACTGCTAACTGAGATAGGAGTGCAGGGCTTTATGAGGCTAGGTCAGGAAAAGTCCTGTAGAATGGCCATCTTCTAGACCTTTTCCTCCAAAAAACCTTTCAGGAACCTGGTGTATTTCAATGGTTTTGTTATCTGAACATCTAGCTTAGTTCCACAATAGTGATGGGAATGATAAGGACAAGCAGCATGGCAATGACATTAACTTGTGGACAGAGTAATTACAATTAGGAAGAAAAAAAATGTCCACCTAACACTAGATAAAAATTCAGTTACAACATGTCTTCTTTTTTATTTCCAACAGTTTCTCAGAATTTTTCTCATTGTTCTCTTTAGCAAATAAAAGCTGATACTTCTAAAATTTCAGCAGCACACTCTCCCTCACCCCAATTCCACAGTATTTTCATGGATTGTAGAAAACTAGTGTGAAGTGTTTGCAAGATACTTAAAGCATATTTTTGGAGTGAGTTCTAGAAGTTCCTGTACTTTAAATTTATGGTGCTAGATATAACAGTGGAATTTTCTAGCTACTGTATATCTGGCTTCTTATTAATGATAGTACAGTAGCAAAATACCTGATTATAGAAACCTTTTCCTTTTTCTAGGCATTTTAGCTTCTATTAATTTCTCTGTTCAGGTATTCTGAGCTGGATTTCCAATGTCATTAGCCAAATGCAAGAGGAGCAGGTGGGATGGTGGAGTGGAGTCAGCCAGAAGTAACAGGTTCCATCTGTTTCTGCAGAAAATTAGTTGTGTCAACTTGGACGAATCCCTAGCATTGCAGCTTCATTATCTTAAAGACCGAGAGATTGAATTGTGACATAATAAAGGCCCTTCAAATATGAGATTATATAAAAATAATTCATAAACTCATGTAAATATAACATTTTACACTGTATTTGCCAGGCATTCTACTTGCAAAGGAAAACCTTTAAACCTTAAAAAATCTGGATGACTATACACAAAATGCGCTAAAATGATACAAGAATTAATAGAAAGTCATCATTTGCCATGCAGAAAGAAAAAGTTTAAACTACACCCCTACATCTTAAATCCTTAAGAGGGTTATTAATTATAGTTCTCCAAACTTCACATCCAGCATCTCTGTGACCTCAGGCCTTTGGCCCTATTTATATATAAGACCAAATGCGGGGGAGGGAGTGGGTCTGAAAGCGCTCTAATTTTTGTTTGTCAGCCGTTCTGTGTAAGCTCAGGGGTATCTACGTATTTTTTAGAAGGCGCTCCGCAGCTTCCGGGCCGGTTGACTCTCTAAAGGATGAAAGACGGCTCCGTCTACATAACTTGACCAAAAAAGAGTGTGATCTCAGATGCAGGGAAGGGGGCGTGGAATTACAACCCAGAGTTTACTCTTTACTTCCCTCTCTGGATTTGCAGCCCGGGAAGTTAAGACACCAACGGCGCGTCCTCGCCAAGCGCTCGGAGGGCCGGGCGGGGCAGTTACAGGCACCGAGACACTAAGGGGGGGTCGGACCCAGGAAGCCGGCAACGCCCGGGCTCTGCCTGTACCTGCGAACCTGTAATAACAAGTGGGCGCTCCCTGGGACCCCCTCGGGACGCCTCAAGCCTAACAGAGAAAAGGCTAGAATCCGAAGCCTGCTTTACTTAGGTTTAGGACCTCCCCGCCCGGCTGGGGGCGTGTCTCCTCGGTTAGGGGCGGGGCGTTCCTGGCCCGGAGTAACCGCTGCGACCCCCGGCGCCCCGTCCTCGTCTCCACTCCCGGCTCCGGACTGCCGGTGGGGCGGGGTCGTAAAACGCCTGGGAACTCCAGGTACTCGTCCCGTTGCCAGGCGATGGGGGGAGGAGGAGAGGCTGAGGAGAAAGAGCAGCGGCGCTCCGCCCGACAGGGGAACACGTAAGAAAGGCGGCCGCGCAGCCGCCCTACCACCTTTCGGGGCCTCCCGCTCCGACCCAACCCTGGAGCCTGAGCTGCGCATGCGTCGCGCGAGCGGCCGCCTCCGCCTCTAGTAGGGCTCGCGGCGGGGCTGAGCGTCCGGACCCGCGGTCGGAGCCGCCCAGGAGCCGGTGAATCGAGTGGTCTCGTCAGAAGGGCACGGGAGGGCAGGCGCACGAAGAAGGAGCGCCGCGTTCACCGCGGCTGAGAAAAATGGTGTTCGAGTCGGTGGTCGTGGACGTGTTGAACCGGTTCTTGGGGGACTATGTGGTGAACCTGGACAAGTCCCAGCTCAATCTGGGCATCTGGGCAGGTAACGAGACCGCCGCTGCCCCTCCATCTCGCCTCCCTCCCGGGATCCCGTTGCCGGAGCCCGGCCCAGCCTTCGTGGGGCCTCGGGCCCCTCGCTGCCACCTGCCGCCGCCCTCGTTGGGGTCAGATTACATAGAGCCGGGCGGCAGTTGCGGGGCCTCCGCCGGCAAGTTATTTTTTTGCCGGAGGGGAGTGGGGTCTCGGGTGCGGGATGAAAAGGGCCCCCTTTTTCCGCTGAGGGGACCCGCAGTAGACTCCAGGGTTCTGGAGTTCACGTTCCACAGAGGCGCCCTTTTCTGCCTCTCGCGGTCGGGTTTCAGCTGTGCTGGGCGAGGGGCGGCCACGAGACACACCTGGACTTGGTCTGGTCCCTGTTATTTTACCCCCCTTGGATTGTGCCGGAGGCCCCGGGCAGCCCACGGAGTGTCGCACGCCGCCTCGCACGTGAAAGCAAGGCGCTGTGACCGAAGACGCTCTCTTCCTTCCTCGCCCAGTCTCCGGGTACCGCTAAACTGTGCTGGTTTCTCGGCTCCCCTTTCCGGCCTCACCACCTGGAGTCCCGGTGGCTCGCCTGGGTTCGGCTGATAACACAGAGTGAAAACTCCTGGGCAGAATTACTCGAACGGTTGGTTGTGTGATTTCAATTCACGACCTGACCCAGCAGGGTGTCACGCTTGTTAAGGCTTTGGGGTTTTGTGGGTCACAGTGAGTTACTGAATTTTTTAAGAAACTAGGTGCGCTGTGCAGCATCTCAGACCTGTAAAAGACGGGGATGAACCTGTCCTTAGGTTGCTGAGATGGTGAAGGACCGACGCTTTACTTTGTGTCTGTTTATTCTGGTGCGCTTCCTTATTTGGAGTTTGATTTTCAGTGCTTCCACTGTTTTTGTATTATACTTTTATCTATTTTAAACACCCATTAGAAATTAGATTCCTTTTCTTTATGAAATGCGTCTCCCAGGCCAAAGCTAGAGTTAATTTTTGTGTGTGAGTAGTATATTGTTTTTTTTAAAATTTTACTGTTCTTGAATATGCCCCTGCAGCCTTTTTCTAAAGTACTTATTTATCTTAATATTTCTCCTTTATGAAATAGTGTAAATAGATAATTTAGTTTGATAAAGAAAACCTCTTGTTACTACTGTTGGCATCTAGTACCTTGATAGAGAGTGGGACCACAAGAACTAAGGACATAAATGCTAGCTCATCACTCTGACTAGTACCTCATTTGCAAAATAAAAATGATAAAAGTGGTCTCCACCTACCTCATTAGGAAGCCTTGAGAACATTGTGTTGTGCTTTGACCTATACTGGAAATGGCTTCTACATTCAAGGCGGAGGTTTGTGTGGAGTGTGATTTATCAACGGATTTGTTCATTTAAAATTTGCATACACTAAATTCACTCTTGTGATGTACAGTTCTGTCAGTCTTGACAAATGCAAGGAAGCAAGTATCCACCACCACAATCTTGATACAGCAAAATTACATGAAGACCTCAAAATTTCCTCTGCTGCCCCTTTGTAGTCTCCCACCCAACCCCCATCCCTTCTCCTGGCAACCCCTGATCTGTTTCCATCCCTACAGTTTTGCCTTTTCTAGAGTGCCATATAAACGGAATTCTGTGGTATGTAGCTTTTGGGGTCTGATTTCTTAATTTCACTCCTTTCACTTATACAAATGGATTTGAGAGGCATCCATGTGTTGCATGCATCAGTATTTCATTCCTATATTTTTGAGTAATATTTTATTGTATCCTGTAAATGTTTATCCGTTCACCAGTTCAGGGACATTTCAGTTGTTGGTGATTATGAATAGAGCTACTATAAACATTCATGTATACGTTTTTGTGTGGACATAAATTTTTATTTCTTTTTGGGATTTCGAGGTTCCATGGTAAGGGAATACTTAATTTATATGAAACTGTGGAACTGCTTTTCAAGTGGCTATCCATTTTGCTATCTCACTAACATTGTATGGGTGTTTAGTTGCTCTACACTCTCACTAGCACTTAGTATTGTCATTTAAAACACTTTTTTAAAGCTTTTCTAATAGGTAAATAGTGGTAAAGCCTTGTGGTTTTAATTTGTATTTCCTTAGTGATTGAGGGTGTTGAGCACCTTTTCATGTTATTCCTTGCTGTTTGTATATTTCTGTTGGTGAAATGTCTGTTCAAATCTTACTCATTTTAATTGGATTATTTTTCTGTTGAGATTTAATTTACATACCATTAAATTCACCCTTTTAAAATGTACAATTCAGTGTTTTTTAGTATAGCCACAAAATAGTGCAACTGTCACCACTATCTAATTCCGGAACATTTTCAACACTCCAAAAATAAATCTTATACCTATAAACAGTCAGTACAGATTTATCCCCACCCTTCCTCTGGCAACCAGTAATCTACTTTCTGTCTTCTGTGGATTTGCCAATTCTGGACATTTCATTTAAATGGAATCACAGGGGCTTCCCTGGTGGCGCAGTGGTTAAGAATCCGCTTGCCAATGCAGGGGACATGGGTTCGATCCCTGGTCGGGGAAGATCCCACCTGCCACGGAGCAGCTAAGCCTGTGTGCCACAACTACTGAGCCTGCACTCTAGAGCCCGCGAGCCACAACTATTGAAGCCCGCGCGCCTAGAGCCTGTGCTCTGCAACAAGAGAAGCCACTGCGATGACAAGTCCATGCACCGCAACAAAGAGTAGCCCCTGCTTCCCGCAAGTAGAGAAAGCCTGCGCACAGCAACAAAGACCCAATGCAGCCAAAAATAAATAAATAAAATAAAATAAATAAGTGGAATCACAATATACATGGCCTCTTTTTCTGGCTTCTTTCCCTTAATTTTATATTTTCAAGGTTCGTTTATATTGTAGCGTATATCAGTATTTCATTCTTTTTTGTGACTAATATTCCATTATATGGATATAACTCATTTTGTTAATCCATTCATCAGTTGATGGACATTTAAGTTATTATTTTTCCTTTTATGAGTAATGCTGCTGTGAACATTCATGTACAAGTTTTTCGTGAGCATATATTTTAAATGCTTTGGGTATGTACCTAGAAGTGGAATTTCTGAGTCATATGGTAACTCTTTTAGACTTTTTAAGGAACTTCCAAACTCTTTTCCAAAGTGTTTTCTTATTGTTGAGTATTGAAAGTTCTTTAAATATTATGGATACAAGTCCTTTGTAAGATACGTGATTTAAAAATACTTTCTCCCAGTCTTTTCCAAGTCTGTCTTTTGCAAAATAAAAGTTTAAAATTTTGATCAATTCCAGTTTATCAAAAAATTTTTATGTCATGCTTTTTTTTAATTTTAATTTTTTAATTTTTGGCTGTGTTGGGTCTTCATTGCAGTGCACGGACTTCTCATCACAGTGGCTTCTCTTGTGGAGCACTGGCTCTGGGCGCGTAGGCTTCAGTAGTTGTGGCTCGAAGGCTGTAGAGCACAGGCTCAGCAGTTGTGGCACATGGGCTTAGTTGCTTCACAGCATGTGGCATCTTCCCCGACCAGGGCTCGAACCTGTGTCCTCTGCACTGGCAGGCAGATTCTTAACCACTGCACCACCAGAGAAGTCCCAATGTCATGCTTTTCATGAGTCAGTTATATCTGTGAAATCTTTAACCCAAAGTCACAAAGATTTTCTCTTATGTTTTATTCCAGAAGTTTTATAATTTTATATTTTACATTTTTATAAATGGAAAATTTTTGATCCATTTTTGTATAAAGTGCAGTATAGGTTGAAGGTTGGGGTTTCTTTGTTTGCATGTCGATACAAATGTCCAATTTTTCTAGCACGAGTTGCTTAAAAGAATATCCTTTCTCCATCGAATTATCTTTGAACGTTTGTAAAAAAATCAGTAGACTTTATATTTTATGGGTTTATTTTTGAACTGTATCTGTTTCAACGATCTGTGTGTCCATCTGTTCACCTATACCATGCTTATCTTGATAACTGTAACTTTATAGTGTCTTGAAATCAGGTAGTGTGATCCCTCTAATTTTGGTGTTTACCACATTTTAAAAATAATGTGTTAGTGTTTTATGTATCAAAGTTGGTTATATTTTGTTAAATGAAGCTTTGAATAATAGCTAGAATTTTAAAAAATTCTTGGAGAATTTAAAAAGCAATAGTTTTTGTTTGTTTGTTTGTTTTTTTGCGGTACGCGGGCCTCTCACTGTTCTGGCCTCTCCCGTTGCGGAGCACAGGCTCCGGACGCGCAGGCTCAGTGGCCATGGCTCACGGGCCCAGATGCTCCGCGGCACGTGGGATCTTCCCGGACCAGGGCACGAACCCGTGTCCCCTGCACCGGCAGGCGGACTCTAAACCACTGTGCCACCAGGGAAGCCCAAAGCAATAATTTTTTGATAAACTTAGAGGGTTAAAAAATTCTTTGAAAATTTCAGTAATAGAAGCTAAATGTTACATAGGAAAAATGTTAAGATGATGGGCTTAATATTTTATGGTCTAATATCAGAAGGATCTGTTAGTTTTAAATGTATGGTTTTGCTAGGTTTCTGTGTAATAATCCAGCCAATTTCACTATTGGCATATGAATCGTATGAATTAGTATACAGGAGTTAAATGGATGGTTTCATATCTAATAATGGAAAAATTGTTTCAGAGATGGCTCTTTGGAAATCAGAATTCATTTTTCCTTAGAAACATTGTTATATATGAATGGAGTTTACAAAAACTAATTATAGTGCAGCAGAACAGTACTACTATACTGGGTCCTGTACAGTATGTAGACTGAGTGCCAGAAGCATCTATTTTGTGTAAGGAGAAAGACGAATTGAGTTTTTTCTCAAACTCTTGGCAAATTCTGATGTTGGTAAAGTATACTTTTTATACAGTGTTATTTACACCCTTCCACCCACCCTTCCCGTGTATCACCTATTTAGGGAGGTGGTAGTATTTATACTTCATAGACTTCATCTGAAGTTCGCCTCCCTACTTTGCTAAACCATCTAGCATTTAATATTTCCTTCAAGAGCTAGGCTGCATCAGAATCAGTCATACATGCTTGTTAGAAATACAGATTTTTTTGGAACCACTTCCCAGACATTATAATTCATTTATCTAGAGTAGGACACCAAAAAAGTTTTTTTTAAAACAAATGACACAGGGGATTGTGATGTACAACTGGGTGCATTTGAAGAGCACTTTCAGGGCAAAAATACTAGAAATTCAGGGGCAGAAGTAATAGTAAGTGTGGCTTGTATGATAGAATTATCATTTGTAACATAGAGCGTACCTCTTAATGTTATAGTTTTCCTTCTCACTTTCTTGTTGTTTGCTCCAGAATTACAGTACTTGGGCAAATTAAAAAATTTTGTTATGCCCGCCATCTTTATGTAACATTAGAAACTCAGATTTCTTCTTCTTTATCTTAAACTAACTTGCATATTCTATTTTTGAAATGGTAATCTCTCAGTTTTCTCTTTATATATAGTCTTATATTCAGTGGCCTCTTAATGCATACCCCCAGTATAACAGTAACTCTATAGGAAGATGAAGATTCAGCCAGGGCACAGTTCCTGATTTTAAGAAGTCATTCTTCTGTGATAGGAATATACTGGGAAACCAAACAAATGATTGTCTAGTGGAATTGCCAATTAAATATTGGTTTTTCTTTTATGTTCTTGTTACCGAACCAAATTTCCGTCTGCTTGCTGGCATGCAGTAAAGCCATTCTACTGACACCGGATTGTGGTAAAAGAAAGTGCAGCATTTATTGCAGGGCGCCAAGCAAGGAGTCCAGGGCGGCTAGTGCTTAAAAGACCTGAACTCTCCAAAGGCTTTCAGGGAAAGGTTTATAAAGACAGGGTGAGGGAGGGATTTGTGAGGTATGTGAACAGCTCGTGGACATTCTTCTGATTGGTTGGTGGTGAGGTTATTGAGGGTCAGCATCATCAACCTGGAGGTTCCAACCAGTCTGGGGTCTCTGTGATTGTGGGCAGCATGCAGTTAACTTCTTCCACCTGGTGGGGGTTTCAGTACCTGAAAAAACAGCTCAAAGGACATGGCTCAGAATATTATCTATAGCCCTTGAGGAGGAACTAAAAGTCCTTGACTTTGTTAATGGCTAACTATTATTATTTTGCCTTGCTTGACTGTTTTCCTTTCTGCATTTTCTCAATTCTCTGATTAAATTTATTCTTTGACTAAAGTTTTTCTACAGACAAAAGGCAGGCGGAGGACATGGGTGGGTGTCTGTCCTGGGAAGGCCTCATAGGGTCCTGCTTGGTTACATTCTAAGATACTTTCATAAAACTTTAGAGTTGAAAGGGAACATTTTATTATGACAAGTAGTCAAACATACATCAGTGTTACAAGATTTTACAGTCTATATCCATATACCCACAATCTAGATTCTACCATTAATTGGATATTAACAGTTTTATTGAGGTATAATTGACAAATAGTAAAATGCACATATTTAAAGTCTACAATTTGATAAATCTTAACACGTGTTCACCTAGGAAATCATAATCATGATCAAGCTAATGAACATATCCATCATGTCCAAAAGTTTGCTTGCCCACACCCCCAGAGAAATCCATTATTACTACTTTTTCTACCGTACATACCTCTATTTCTGGTATACTGAGAGGTTTTGTTCAAGAATGTGTGTTGGATTTTGTAAAGTGATTTTTCTACATCTACTGATATGATCATAGGATTTTTCTATGAGCCATAGGATTGCATTGATTTTTGAATGTGGAACAAGGCTTTAATGCCTGGAATTAATCCCACTTCACCATAGTATTATTATTTTTATACATTGTTGGATTCAATTTTCTGATATTTTATTGAGGATTTTTGCATCTATGTTCATGAAAGATATTGGTCAGTAGTTTTTCTTTCTTGTAATATTTTCATCTGGTTTTGGTATTAGGGTAATACTGACCTCATAGATGAGTTAGAAATATTCATATGTTATCTGGAAGAGATTGTAAGGAATTAGTGTCATTTTTTCCTTAAATATTTGGTAGAACATTAGTGAAACCATCTGGGCATTATGCTTTCAGTTTTGAAAGATTATTATTGATTCCGTTTCTTTTATAGATATAGGCCTATTTAGATGATTTTTTCTTGTATGTGTTTTTGTAGAGTGTATTTTTCAAGGAATTGGTACATTTCATCTAAGTTATAACATTTGTGGATGTGTTTATAATATTTCTTTACTAACCTTTTAATGTCCGTGGGATCAGTAGTGATGGCCCTTCCTTTCATTTCTGATATTAGTAATTTGTGTCTTTTCTCTTTCTTCTTAGTTAACATGGCTAGAGAGTTACCAGTTTTATTGATATTTTCAAAGAACCAGGTTTTGGTTTCATTGAAATCTCTATTGATTTTCTGGATTGAATTACATTGACTTCTCTAATTCTTATGATTTCTTTTCTTCTTACTTAGGATTTACTTTGCTCTTCTTTTTCTAGTTTCCTAAGGTGGAAGCTTAGATTATTGGTTTTAGATCTTTCTCCTTTTCTAGTATATGCATTGGATGGTATAAATTTCCCTCTAAGCCCTGATTTGCTGCATGTCACAAATTTTGATAAGTCATATTTTCATTTGACTCAAAATATTTTACGAATTTCTTTTGAGACTGCTTCTTTGACTTACGTGTTATTTAAAGCTAGTGTTTATTTAATCTTCAGATATTTGGGGATTTTCCAGCTTTCTTCCAGAAATCATTACGATTTCTAGTTTAATTCCATTGTGTTCTGAAAGCAAACTTGGTATGACTTCTGTTCCTTTAAATTTGTTAAGGTATGTTTTACGGCCCAGAATATGACTTATCTTGGTTAATGTTCTGTGTGAGCTTGAGAAGAATATGTAATCTGCTGCTGTTGGATGAAATGTTCTATAAATTTGTTATATCCCTTTATTTTTAATTTGTCTGTGTCTTTATATTTAACATTGGTTTCTTGCCTTGCCATTTGTGACAACATGGTTGGACCTTGAGAATTATTTTGTTAAGTAAGTCAGATGGAGACAGACAAATGCTGTATTTCACTCATATGTGGAGTGAAAAAAACAAACAGGGACTTCCCTGGCAGTCCAGTGGTTAGGACTCCATGCTTCCACTGCAGGGGGCATGGGTTCAATCCCTTGTCAGGGAACTAAGATCCTGCATGCTGTGTGGTGTGGCCAAAATATTAAAAACAAACAAAAAAACCCAAAACCAAAGTAAATGAAGAAACCAAACCAATCAAAAAACAAGTATGTAGATACAGAGAATAGAATAGTGGTTACCAGAGGGATAGGGGTTGGGGGGAGGGCAAAATGGGTAGAGGGTGTATGGTGATGTATGGTGATGACTGGAAACTAAATTTTTGGTGGTGAGCAAGCTTTTATACAAAAGTGGAAAAATAATTTGTACACGTGAAACTTATATAATGTTACAAACCAATGTTACCACAATAAAAAGTAATTAAAAAATAATTTAAAAATAAAGTGGGTTTCTTGTAGACACCTTGTAGTTGGGTTTGTTTTTTTATCCAGTCTTATCATGTCTCTTTTAATTAGTATGTTCAGACCATTCACGTTTAATTTAAAATGATTATTGATATAGTCGGGTTAATGGATTTATATTTATCATAGTTGTAACTGTTTTTGTTGCATGTCTGTATTTGCTTTTAAAAATCTCCGCCTCTTTTTCTTTCTCTGGTTTTAATTGAGTATTTTATATGGTTTAATTTTTTCTTTTTTTTTTTTGGTCATTGCCTTAAAATTGCAGTATACATTTAAAATTTAGAACTAATCTAGGTCCACTTTCAAATAATACTGTCCTGATTCAGGGATAATGGAGGTATCTTGTAACAGTATTCCATTCCATTTCTTCTGCTTCTTCATAACATTGTTATTATTCATTTCACTTATCCATAAACTGTACTCAATGTACTGTTGCTATTATTATTTAGAACAATTTTCCATTAGACCTTTAAGAATAAGGAAACTAAAAGGCTTAATTTTACCTTAATTTATTCCTTCTCTAATGCTTTTGTAGGTCTGAGTTTCTGACCTCTATCCATTTCCTTTCTTTCTGAAAACTTTTTTTTTTTTTTTTTTTTTTGCTGTACTTGGGCCTCTCACTGTTGTGGCCTCTCCCGTTGCGGAGCACAAGCTCCGGACGCGCAGGCTCAGCGGCTATGGCTCACGGGCCCAGCCGCTCCGCGGCATGTGGGATCTTCCCGGACCGGGTCACGAACCCATGTCCCCTGCATCGGCAGGCGGACTCTCAACCACTGCACCACCAGGGAAGCCCCTCTGAAAACTTTTAACATTTCTTGCAAGGGAGGTCCACTGGCAACAAATTCTGTCAGTTTTTGTTTGAGAAAGATTTTATTTCTCCTTCACCCCCATCCCCATTACAGATTGTGGTTAAATACATACAATTTGAAATTTATCATAACCATTTTTAAGTGTACAGTGGCATTAGGTATATTCTCATTGTTGTGTAACCATCACCACATCCATCTCCGGAACTCTTTTTGTCTTGCACAACTGTAATACTGTACCCATTAAGCAGTAACTACACATTTTCCCTCCCCTCTGCCTCTGGCAACCACCATTCTATTTTGTGCCTCTATGAATTTGACTATTCTAGGTACCCCATGTAAGTGGTATCATGCAATATTTGTTCTTTTGTGTCTGACATATTTCACTTAGCATAATGTCTTCAAGGTTAATCTGTTATAGCATATGTCAGAATTTCATTCATTTTTAAGCGTGAATTATGTCCCATTGTATGTATATACCACATTTTGTTTCTCCATTCATCTGTCAGTGGACACAGTGTTGTTTCCACGTTTTAGCTATTGTGAATAATGCTGCTACAAACATGAGTGTACAAATGTCTCTTTGAGTCCCTGCTTTCAAATATTTTTGGTATATACCCACAAGTGGAATTGCTGGGTCATATGGTAATTAATTTTTTCAGGGACCACAATACTACTTTCCATAGCAGTCACACTGTTTTACATTCCCACCAGTGGTGCACAAGGGTTCCAATTTCTCCGCATCCTCAGAAAATCATTACTTTGTTTTGTTGGTAGTAGCCATCCTAATGGATGTGAGGAGCCATCTCATTGTCATTTTGATTTGCACTTCCATATTGATTAGTAGTGATTTTGAACATCTTTTCTTGTGCTTATGGGCCATTTGTATATCTTCTTTAGAAAAATATGTGTTCAAGATCTTTGACCATTTTTAATTGGGTTGTTTGGTTTTTTGTTGTTGAGTTGTAGGAGCTCTTTATATATTCTGAATTAGATGTGTGACTTGTATATATTTCCTGTTCCATGTGTTACCTTTTCAATGTTGATAGTGTCCTATGATGCACAGAAGTTTTTAATTTTGATGAAGTCCAAATCTTCTATTTTTTGTTGTTGTTTTTTGGTGTCATGTCCAAGAAATCATTGCCAAATCGAGATCATGCAACTTTTTACCTATGCTTTCTTTTGAGAATTTTATAGTTTTAGGTCTGACATTTAAGTCTTTGATCCATTTTGAGTTAATGTTTGGATATAGTATTGAAAAGACAATTTCCAAATTGAATGATCTCAGTAGCCTTGTAAATAATCATTTAACTATATATGTGAGGGTTTATTTCTCGGCTCTCTATTCGATTGGTCTAAGTTTTTGTGTTCCAGCACCATGCTGGATTTTGTTTCGTTTTTATTGAAATAGAGTTGATTTACAATACTGTGTGAGTTTCAGGTGTACAGCATAGTGAGTCATTATTTTTGCAGATTATATTCTGCTATAGGTTATTAGTGGGTATAATTCCCTGTACTATATAGTAAATCCTTGTTTCTTATCTATTTTATATATAGCAGTTTGTATATCTTCATCCCATACCCCAAAATTGTCCCTCCTTCTGTCCCTCTCCCCTTTGGTAACCACAAGTTTGTTTTCTATGTCTGTGAACCTGTTTTGTATATACATTCATTTGTATTATTTTTTGGATTCCATATATAAGTGATATAGTATAATGTTTGTCTTTCTCTGACTTTTTTCACTAAGCGTAGTATTCTCTAGGTCCATCCTTGTTGCTGCAGTTGGCCGTATTTCATTCTTTTTTATGGCTGAGTAATATTTCATTGTGTGTGTGTATGTATGTGTGTGTGTCACATCTTAGTCCAGTCACCTATTGATGGGCATTTGGGTTGCTTCCATGTCTTGGCTATTGTAAATGGTGTTACTATGAACATTGGGGTGCATGTATCTTTTTTGAATTAGTGTTTTCTTTTTTTCTGGCTATATACACAGGAGTGGAATTGCTGGATCATATGCTAGTTCTATTTTTAGTTTTTTTAAGGTACCTCCATACTGCTCTCCATTGTGGCTGCACCAATTTACGTTCCCACCAACAGTGTATGAGGGTTCCCTTTTCTCCATATCCTCTCCAGCATTGTTGTTTGTAGACTTTTGATGATAGCCATTCTGACAGGTGTGAAGTGGTTTTGATTTGCATTTCTCTAATAATTAGCAATATTGAGAATCTTTTCATGTGCCTATTAGCCGTCTATATGTTGTCTTTGGGAAAATGTCTATTCAAGTCTTCCACCCATTTTTTTTAATGGATTGTTTGTTTTTTTGATATTGAGTTGTATGAGCTGTTTGCATATTTTGGATATTAACCCCTTGTCAGTCACATCATTTGCAAATATATTCTCCCATTCCATATGTTGTCTTTTTAGCAAGCACCATGTTGTTTTGATCACTGTGCTTTTGTTAGTACATTTCAAAATCAGGAAATGTGAGACTGCCAAGTTTCTTTTGAAGGTTGTTTTGACTGTTTGTGGGTCCTTTGAGATGCCATATGAATTTTTCTATTTCTGTAAAAAACATTGGGATTTTAATGTGGATTACATTGAATCTGTAGGTTGCTTTGAGTAGTACTGATATCTTAACAATATTGTCTTCCAGTCTGTGAACATGGAATGTCTTTCCATTTATATGTGTTTTTACTTTATTTCAACAATGTTTTATAGGTTTTGGGGTATAAGTCATTCTCCCTTCCCTCCCCCCCCATTAAGTTTATTCCTAAGCATTTTATTATTTTTGACGCTATTGTAAATGGAATTTTTTTCTTAATTTCCATCTTGAATTGTTCATTGTAAGTGTATAGAAACAACTGATTTTTGTGTTTTGATTGTGTACCCAGCGACATGCTGAATCCATTTATTCTAACATGGTTTTTTTGTGGAATATTTGTTTTTCTTCATATAAGATCATGCTGTCTGAACAGAGAGAATTTTACTTCTTCCTTTCCAATGTGGATGCCTTTTATTTATTCTTCTTGCCCAATTGCTCTGGCTATGACTTTCTATGTTGAATAAAAGTGGCAAAAGTGGGCATCCTTATCTTGTTCCTGATGTTAGAGGAAAAGACTTGTCTTTCATCATTGAGTATGATGTTCATTGTGGGCTTTTCATATATGGCTTTAATATATTGAGGCAGTTTCCTTTAATTCCTAACTTTTTGAGTGTTTTTATCATGAAAGAATGTTGAAATTTTTTTGAATGCATTTTCTTCATCAGTTGCGGTGATCTGTGTTTTTTCCTTCATTCTGTTAATGGGGTGTATCACATTGATTGAATTTGTATATTGAACCATCTTTCCATTCTTAGAATGTTATACTGAGTAATGGTTTATAATTCTTTTAGTGTACCATTGAATTTTGTTTGCTAGTATTCTGTTGAGGATTTTTGCCTCAGTATCCATGGGGGATATTGATCTGTAGTTTTCCTGTGGTATCTTTGTCTGGCTTTGGTATCAGATTAATGCTGACCTCATATATTAAGTTTGTGGAAGTATTTCCTTTTCTTCAGTTTTTGGGAAGAATTTGAGGAGGATTGGTGTTCTCTTTTAAATGTTTGAAGAAGAAACTATCTGATCCTGGGCTTTTGTTGTTGTTGTGGGTTTTTGATTAATGATGAAATCTCATTACTAATTATAGATCTGTTCAGATTATGCATTTCTTCATGATTCATTAGTGGTAGGATGAGTGTTTTTAGGAATTTATCCATTTTATCTAGGCTATCAAATTTGTTGACATACAGCTGTTCATAGTATTCTTACAATCCTTTTTATTTTTGTAAAATTGGTAGTACTATCCCCTCCTTCATTTCTCATTTTAGTTACAGTTGACTCTTGAACAATGCAGCGGTTAGGGGCATCGAACCCCCACACAGTCGAAAATCTGCATATAACTTTACAATTGGCCTTCCATATCTGTGGTTCACATTCTTGGATTCAGCTATCAATGGATCATGTAGTACTGAAGTACGTACTTATTGGAAAAAAATCCACATGTAAGTGGATCCACAAAATTCAAACCTGTGTTGTTCAAGGGTCAATTGTATTTGACTCTTCTCTCTTTTTCTTGGTCAGGCTAGCTAATGATTTATCAATTTTGTTGAACTTTTTTGTTTCTTGTAACAGCTTTTGACTTAAAGTCTGTTTTGTCTAATATCAGTATAGCTATTTCTGCTCTCTTGGTTATTATTTGCATGGGAAATCTTTTTTAATCCTTTCACTTTTGAGCTATGTGTGGTTTCAAGCTTTTGGTTTCATCAATTTTCTCTTGGTTTTCTGTTCTTTGTTTTGCTTATGTCTGTTCTAAACTTTATTATTTCATTCCTTCTGGTAGCTTTGGGTGTAGTTAATCTTTTTCTGTTTCTTTAAGATGCAAATTTAGGTTGTTGATTTGGGATTATTTCTTCCTTTTTTTTTTTTTTTTTTGCGGGTACGAGGGCCTCTCACTGTTGTGGCCTCTCCCGTTGCAGAGCACAGGCTCCGGACACGCAGACTCAGCAGCCACAGCTCACGAGCCCAGCTGCTTTGCGGCATGTGGGATCCTCCCGGACCAGGGCATGAACCCGCGTCCCCTGCATCGGCAGGCAGACTCTCAACTACTGCGCCACCTGGGAAGCCCATTTCTTCCTTTTTAATGTAAACATTTACTGCTATAATTTGTCTCCCAGGACTGCTCTTGCTGCATCCCATACATTTTGGTATGTTGTTTCCATTTTAATTTTTCTTAAATTGTTTTAAAATTTTTCTTGTGATTTCTTCTTTGATTCATTGCTTGAGTGTGTTAATTTTCATATATTTGTGGATTTTTTTTTTTTTTTTTTGGCTGTGTTGGGTGTTCGTTGCTGCGCGCGGGCTTTCTCTAGTTGTGGAGAGCGGGGGCTACTCTTCGTTGCAGTGCGCAGGCTTCTCATTGCAGTGGCTTCTCTCGTTGTGGAGCACGGGCTGTAGGTGCGTGGGCTTCCGTAGTTGTGGCACATAGGCTCAGTAGTTGTGGTGCACGGGCTTAGTTGCTCCGTGGCATGTGGGATCTTCCCAGACCAGGGCTTGAACCCGTGTCCCCTGCATTGGCAGGTGGATTCTCAACCACTGTGCCACCAGGGAAGCCCCTATTTGTGGATTTTTTAGTTTTCCTTCTGCTGTTGATTTCTGGATTCATTCCACTCATTCCATCAGGAAACATAGCTTATATAATTTCAATCTTTTAAAATTTATTTAGATTCTTTTGTTGCCTAACAGTCTTATACTGGAAAATGTTCCCTGCGCACTTGAGGAAATTGTGTATTCTGTTGTTGGGTAAGGGTGTTCTGTATATATTTGTTAAGTTCAATTCATCTATTTTCTTGTTAACCTTCTGTCTGGTTGTTCCATCCATTACTAAAGTTGTGTATTGAAGCCGCCTACTAATACTATAGAGCTGTCTATTTCTCTCTTCAATTATGTTAGTGTTTGCTTCATATGTTTTTGATTTCTGATGTTTGGTGCATATATGTTTATAACTTTTATATCTTCTTAGTGAATTGACCCTTTTATCATCTTATAATGCCCTTTTTTGTTTCTTGTAACAGCTTTTGACTTAAAGTCTGTTATGTCTAATATCAGTATAGCTATTTCTGCTCTCTTTTGCTTATTATTCACAAGGGAAATCTTTTTTAATCCTTTCACTTGTGAGCTATGTGTGGCATTAGACCTAACATAGAGGGACCCTGTTTTTGTTTGTTTTTGTTTTTTTAAATCCCTTTTGTCCATCTGTGTCTTTTGATTGGGAAGTTTAAACTGTTTACACTTAAAGCAATTACTGATAGGGAAGGATTTACTATTGCTGTTTTGTTCATTATTTTATGTCTTATGACTTTTTGTTTCTCTTTTTTTCTTATTGCTTTCTTTGTGTTCAATTTTTTTGTAGTGATGTGTTTTGTTTTTTTTTTTTTCCGGTACGTGGGCCTCTCACTGTTGTGGCCTCTCCCGTTGTGGAGCACAGGCTCCGGACGCGCAGGCTCAGCGGCCATGGCTCACGGGCACAGTTGCTCCACAGCATGTGGGATCTTCCCGGACCGGGGCACGAACCCGTGTCCCCTGCTTCGGCAGGCGGACTCTCAACCACTGCACCACCAGGGAAGCCCAGTGATGTGTTTTGATTCCCTTATTTCCTTTTGTTTATAGTCTATAGATATTTCCTTTGTGGTTCCACAGGGATTACATATAATATCTTAACGTTATAACAGTATATTTTAAACTGATACTGACTTAAATTCAATTGCATACAGTAACTTTACTCCTTTACAGCTTGCCTCCCCATCTTTGTTATTGATGTTAAAAAAAAAAAAACATGACATCTTTA
The DNA here is from genome assembly GCF_003676395.1 of Aethalodelphis obliquidens. NCBI lineage: Eukaryota > Metazoa > Chordata > Mammalia > Artiodactyla > Delphinidae > Aethalodelphis > Aethalodelphis obliquidens. The sequence continues at coordinate 42,694,022 of NW_020837951.1, read as the reverse complement.
TATAGTATGTATCTAGTAACATAGCTTTATAACTTTTTAATCTTTTTGTCTTTTAAACCCTGTAAAAATAAAAAATGGAGTTAAAAAGTTGAACCACAATAGTACTGGTTTTTATATTTGCCCATGTATCTTTGTTTATTGGAGAACTTTATATTTTTATATGGCTTCATGTTAGCACCTAGCATCCTTTCTTTTTAACTTGAAGGACTCCCTTTGAAACTTCTTGTAAGGCAGCTCTGCTGGTAATGAACTCCCTCAGCTTTTGTTTATCAGAGAATATCTTAATTTTCCCCTCATTTTTTCTGGATATAATGCTCTTGATTGACAGTTTTTGTTATAATTCAGCACTTTAAATATATTATTCCCCTGTTTTCTGGCTTACAGTGTTTCTGCTGAGAAATCTACTGATAATCTTATTGAGGATCCTATGTACATGTCAAGTTGCTTTTCTCTTGTTGCCTTTAATAGTCTCTCTTTGATTATTGTGTTTCTTGTTTGAGATTCTTGAATTTATATATCCATGTCTTTCTTCAAATTTGGGAGGTTTCTGGCTATTATTTCTTCAAATAAGCTCTCTACCCATTTATCTGTCCTCCTTGTGGACTCCCATGATTAACGATATATTGACCCCCTTAATGATGTCCCATAAGTCCCTTAGCCTCTGTTCACTTTTCCTCATCTTTTTTTTTTTACTCCTAACTGTGTATTTTCAAATGACCTGTCTTCAAGTTTTCTGATTCATTCTTTTGCCTGTTCAAGTCTGCTTTTGATTTTCTCTAGTGAGTTTTCAATCCAGTTATTCCTTATATCTCCGTTGGGGTGTGTGTGTGTGTTTTCTACTTTCTTTCAAGACTTGTTGTAGTTGATCTCATGTACATACAACATTGAATAAGGTTAAGGTGTGCAACATGTTGGTTTGATACATTTATATATTGCAGTATGGTTACCACCATAGCTTTAGCTGACACCTCTATCGATTAACGTCAATATCGTTTCTTTTTTGTGGTGAGAATGTTTAAGATTTAGTTTCTCAGCAGTTGTTGAAATATATAATACACTATTTTGACTGTAGTCACCATGCGCTACATTAGATCTCCATAACTTAATTATCATAGTTGCAAGTTTATGTCCTTTAACAACATCTCCCCAATTCTCCCACATTCCAGTCCCTGGTAGCCACCATTCTACTCTGTTTCTACAAGTTTGGGTTTTTTAGATTCTTCACATAAATGATGTCGTACAGTGTTCATCTTTCTCTGTCTGGCTTATCTCACTAACCATAAGCCCCTCAGAGGGAGTCCATCCTTGTTGTTTCAAGTTTGTTTCTTACTCATGGCTTAATATTCCATTGTATATATGAACCACATCTTTATCCATTCATCTTGATGACACTTAGGTTGTTTCCATATTTTGGCTATTGTGAATAATGCTGCAATAAACATGCAAGTGCAGAAATCTTTTTTCTTTAATCTTTTTATTTATTTGGTTGTGCCAGCTCTTAGTTGCAGCAGGTGGGCTCCTTCGTTGTGGCTCACAGTCTCCTTAGTTGCGTCTCACTGGCTCCTTAGATGTGGCATGTGAACTCTTAGTTGCGCATGCATGAGGGATCTAGTTACCTGACCAGGGATCAAACCTTGGCCCCCTGCATTGGGAGTGCAGAGTCTTAACCACTGCACCACCAGGGAAGTCCCGCAGAAATCTTTTTGATATCCCATTTTCTTTGCCTTTGGATGTATATGAAGAAGTGGGTTTTCTGGATCATATTCAAGATTTTTTCCTTTTATTTTCTGCAGTTTGATTATGGTATTCCTAGGTGTAGATTTTTTATTTCCCTGCTTGATATTTTCTGAGCTTCCTGGATCTGTGGTTTGGTGTCTTTATCATTAATTTCAGAAGTTTCTCAGCCATTATTGCTCCAAATATATGTGTATATTTTTGTTCCTCTCTCCTTTTTTGCCTTCTGGTATTTCCATTAGGCATATGTTACAGCTTTTATAATTGTCCTACAGTTCTTGGACATTCTGTTTCATTATTTTTATTTTACTTTATTTTTCTCTTTGCATTTCAGTTTGGAAGTTTATATTTACATATCCTCAAGCTTGCTGATTTTTTTTGATGTAAAATGACTTAAACTTTATTTAAAATGTGCATTTCAGAACTGTTCAGTATTGTAAATTTATGAACAGACCCAGCGAAATAAGATAGAAATTATCACATAATCACTTGTATTTTATTTTTATTTTTAATTGATTTTTTCATTGAAGGAAAGATTCTTTAAATCCAATAGTGCTCTACAGTTTTCAAAAGTTTCACACATACAATTTCATATAATCCCATAATAACCATAATAATCTTTTTCCCCCCAACCCCCTATATTGTTTCTTTCTCCTTCCCTCTCTCCACTGGTAACCACTAGTTTGTTCTCTGTATCTGTGAGTCTGCTTCTTATTTGTTTTATTCACTAGCTTGCTGTATTTTTTTTTGATTCCACATATAAGTGATATATAGTATTTGTCTTTCTCTGATTTATGTCGCTTAGCATAATGCCTTCCAAGTCCATCCATGTTGCTGCAATGGCAATATTTTATTCTTTTTTATGGCTAGGTATTATTCCATTGTATATATATACCACATCTTCTTAATCTATTCATCTGTTGATGGACACTTAAGTTGCTTCCGTATCTTGGCAATTGTAAATGATGCTGCTATGAACACTGGGGTGCATGTATATTTTCTAATTAGTGTTTTGGGTTTTTTTCAGATATATACCCAAGGAGTGGAATTGCTGGGTCATCTGGTAGTTCTGTTTTCCATTTTTTGAGAAACCTTCATACTGTGTTCCACAGTGGCTGCACCAATTTACATTCCCACCTACAGTGTACAAGGGTTCCCTTTCCTCCATATCCTTGCCAACATTTGTTACTTGTCTTCTTTTTGATGATAGCCATTCTGACAGGTGTGAGGTGATATCTTATTGTGGTTTTGATTTGCATTTCCCTGATGATTAATGATGTTGAGCATGTTTTCATATGCCTGTTGGCCATCTGCTTGTCTTCTTTGGGAAAATGTCTATTCAGTTCTTTTGCCCATTTTTTTTTTTTTTGTGGTACGCGGGCCTCTCACTGTTGTGGCCTCTCCCGTTGCGGAGCACAGGCTCCGGACGCACAGGCTCAGCGGCCATGGCTCACGGGCCTAGCGGCCCTGCAGCATGTGGGATCTTCCCGGACCAGGGCACAAGCTCATGTCCCCTGCATTGGCAAGTGGACTCTCAACCACTGCGCCACCAGGGAAGCCCTCTTTTGCCCATTTTTAATCTTTTTTTTTTTTTGTGTGTGTGTCCTTGTTTGTTTTGCTACACCATGCAGCATGCAGGATCTTAGTTCCCCAACCAGGGATTGAACCTGGGCCCCATGCAGTGGAAGCGTGGAGTTCCAACATCTGGACCACCAAGGAATTCCCCGGGTTTTTTTTTTTGATGTTGAGTTGTATGAGCTGTTAATATATGTTGGATGTTAACTCCTTATCAGTCATTTCATTTATAAATATTTTCTCCCATTCAGTAGGTTGTCTTTTTGTTTTGTTGATGGTTTCCTTTGCTGTGCAAAAGCTTTTAAGTTTAATTGGTTTTTTTGTTTGTTTGTTTGTTTGTTTTGCGTTTGTTTCCTTTGCTTTAGAAGATGGATCCAAAAAATATTGCTGCAATTTATGTCAAAGAGTGTTCTGCCTATGTTTTCCTCTAGGAGTTTGATAGTATCCGGTCTTACATTTAGGTCTTTAATTCATTTTGAGTTTATTTTTGTATATGGTGTTAGAAAATGTTCTAATTTTGTTCTTTTACGTGTAGCTGTCCAGTTTTCTTAGCACCACTTGTTGAAGAGACTGTGTTTTCTTCATTGTATATTCTTGTCTTCTTTCTCTTAGATTAATTGACCATAAGTGTGTGGGTTTATTTCTGGGCTCTCCTCTTACATTGATTAATGTGTCTGTTTTTGTGCCAGTACCAGTACTGTTTTGATTACTGTAGCTTTGTAGTATAGTTTGAAGTCAGAGAGTGTGATTACTCCAGCTCTGTTCTTCTTTCTCAAGATTGTTTTGGCTATTCAAGCTCTTTTGTGTTTCCATGAAAATTTAAAAATTATTTGTTCTAGTTCTGTGGAAAATGCCATTGGTATTTTGATAGGGATTGCATAGAATCTACTTTGCCTTGGGTAGTATGGCTATTTTAACAGTATTAATTCTTTCAATCCAAGAACGTGGTATATCTTTTCATCTGTTTGTGTCATCTTCTGTTTCTTTCATTCGTGTCTTATATAGTCTTCTGAATACAGGTCTTTTACCTGCTTGGGTAGATATATTCCTAGGTATTTTATTCTTTTTGATGCGATAGTAAATTGGATTGTTTCCTTATTTTCTCTTTGATACTTTGTTGTTAGTGTATAAAATTACAACAGCTTTCTGTATGTAATTTTGTATCCTATAGCATTACTGGATTTGTTGATGAGCTATAGTAGTTTTCTGGTGGTGTCTTAAAGATTTCCTGTGTATAGTACCATGTTATCTGAAAACAGTGACAATTTTACTTCTTCCTTTCCAATTTGGATTCCTTTTATTTCTTTTTCTTCTCTGATTGCTGTGGCTAGAACTTCCAAACCTACATTGAGTAAATATGGTGAGAGTGAATGTCCTTGTCGTGTTCTTGATCTCAGAGGAAATGCTTTTAGCTTTTCAGCATTGAGTATGATGGTAGCTGTGGGTTTGTAATCATATATTACAGACAAAATGGATGTTGAATTTTATCAAAAGTTTTTTCTTCATCTATTGAGATGATCATATGGTTTTTATTCTTCAGTTTGTTAATGTGCTGTAACACACTGATTGTTTTGTGGGTATTGAAAACTCCTTGCTTCCCTGGGATAAATCCCACTTGATCATGGTGTATGATTCTCTTAATGTATTGTTGGATTTGGTTTGCTGGTATTTTCTTGAGAATTTCTGCATCTGTGGTCATCAGTGATATTGGCCTGTAACTTTCTTTTATGGTATCTTTGGTTTTGGTATCAGGATGATGGTGGCCTCATAGAATGATTTTCGAAGTGTTCCTTCCTCTGCAATTTTTTGGAGTAGTTTAAGAAGGATAGGTGTTAACTCTAAGTGTTTGGTAGAATTCACCTGTGGAGCCATCTGGTCCTGGACTTTTGTTTTTTGGGAGCTTTTTAATCAGTTTCAATTTCAGTACTTGTACTTGGTCTGTTCATATTTTCTATTTCTTCCTGGTTCAGTCTTGGGAGATTGTACCTTTCTAAGAATTTGTCTATTTCTTCTAGGTTGTCCATTTTATTGGCATATAGTTGCTTGTAGTAGTCTCTTACGGTCCTTTGTATTTCTCTGGTGTCCGTTGTAACTTCTCCTTTCTCATTTCTAATTTTATTGATTTGAGTCCTCTCTTTTTTTCTTGATGAGTCTGGCTAAAGGTTTATCAATTTTGTTTAACTTTTCAAAGAATCAGCTTTTAGTTTTATTGTTCTTTTCTATTTTCTTGGTTTCTATTTCATTTATTTTTGCTTTGATCTTTATGATTTCTTTCCTTCTGCTAACTTTGAGTTTTGTTTGTTCTTTCTCTAGTTGCTTTAGGTGTAAGGTTAAGTTTTTTTAATTGAGATTTTTCCTGTTTCCCTGAGGTAAGCTTGCATCGCTATAAACTTCCCTCTCAGAACTGCTTTTGCTGTGTCCCATAGGTTTTGGATGGTCATTTTTTATCATTTTCATTTGTCTCTAGGTATTTTTAAATTTCTTCTTTGATTTCTTCAGTGATCCATTGGTTGTTTAGTAACATACTGATTAGTCCACATATTTGTGTTTTTTGCAATATTTTTCTTTCAGTTGTTTTCTCATCCCATAGTGTTGTGGTTGGAAAAGATGCTTGATATGATTTCAGGTTTCTTAAAGTTACTGAGACTTGCTTTGTGGCCCAACATGTGATCTATCCTGGAGAATGTTCTATGTGCACTTGAAAAGAATGTGTATTCTGCTGCTTTTGGACCAAATTCTCTATATGTATCAGTTAAGTTCAGGTAGTCTAGTCTGTCATTTAAGTCCAGTGTTACCTTATTGATTTCTGTCTGGATGATCTGTCCGTTGATGTACATGCGGGTGTTAAAATCCCTTACTGGGCTTCCCTGGTGGCACAGTGGTTGAGAATCTGCCTGCTAATGCAGGAGACACAGGTTCGAGCCCTGAATACATTGTTCTTTTACGTGTAGCTGTCCAGTTCTCTTAGCACAGGTTGCTCCCACATGCCGTGGAGCAACTAGGCCTGTGAGCCACAACTACTGAGCCTGCGCGTCTGGAGCCTGTACTCCGCAACAAGAGAGGCCGCGATAGTGAGAGTCCCGCACACCACGCTGAAGAGTGGCCCCCGCTTGCCACAACTAGAGAAAGCCCTCACACAGAAACAAAGACCCAACACAGCATAAATAAATTAATAAACTCCTACCCCCAACATCTTAAAAAAAATAAAAAATAAAAATCCCTTACTATTATCATGTTACTGTCGATTCCTCCTTTTACGTCTTTTAATATTTGCCTTATATTATTTAGGTGGTCTTGTCTTGGGTTAACGTATATTTACAATTGTATCTTTTTCTTGGTTTGATCCTTTGATCAGTATATAGTGTCCTATTTTGTTTTTTATAATAATCTTTATTTTAAAGTTGATTTTGTGTGATACAAGTATTACTAGTTGGGCTTTCTTTAGACTTTCATTTACATGGAATACCTTTTTTCATCCTCTCACTTTCAGTCTGTGTGTGTCTCTAGATCTGAAGTGAGTCTCTTGTAGACAGCATATATATGGGTCTTGTTTCTGTATCCATTCAGCCACTCTGTCTTTTGGTTGGAGCACTTAGTCCATTTACATTTAAGGTAATTATTGATATGTATGTTCTTATTGTCAGTTTGTTAACTGCTTTGAACTTATTTTCGTAGGTTCTTCCCCTTTCTCCTCTTGTTCTCTTCTCTTGTGATTTGATGAATATCTTTGTGTTTGGGATTCCTTTTTTGTGTGTGTATATCTATTGTAGATTTTTGGTTTGTGGTTACCATGATGTTTTTGTATAGCAATCTATACAAAGCATAATAGCCAAAAACTTCCCTAACGTGAAAAAGGAAGCACTCACTGAAGTCCAGGAAGTGCAGAGAGTCCCATACATGATAAACCCAAGGAGGAACACACTGAGACACATATTAGTCAAGCTGACAAAAGTTAAAGACAAAGAGAAAATATTAAAAGCAACAAGGGAAAAGCAACACATAAGAAGGAAATCCCCATAAGGTTATCAGCTTATTTTTCAGCAGGAATTCTGCAGGCTAGAAGAGAGTGACACAATATATCCAAAGTGATGAAAGGGTAAAGCCTATAATCAAGAATATTCTACCTAGCAAGGCTCTCCTTCTGATTTGATGGAGAGATGAAAAGCTTTACAAACAAGCAAAAGCTAAAAGAGTTCAGCACTACCAAACCAGCTTTACAACAAATGTTAAAGGAACTTCTCTAGGTGAAAAAAGAAAAGGCCACAATTCAAAGCAGGAATATTATTAAATGAAAAGACTCACAGGTAAAAGGCAAACATACAGTAAAGGTAGGAAATCATCCACACACAAAGCTAGTAGGGAGATTAAAAGACAAAAGTAGTAAAATCATCTATACCCACAATAAGCAGTTAAGGGATACACAAAACAATTAGATATAAAATGTGATATTAGAAACAGTCATTGTGAGAGGAGGAGAGTACAAATGCAAGTTTTTAAAAATGCATTTGAGATCAGCAACTTAAAACAATTGCATATATATATATACACACACACACCCATATATATATATATATATATGCTGGGTTGGCCAAATATATATATTGGGTTGGCTAAAATGTTCATTTGGGTTGTTCTGTACATCTTGTAGAACAACCCAAATGAACATTTTGGCTAACCCAATATATATATAGACTGCTATACAAAAACCTCATGGTAACCGGAAAAACCAAAAACCTAAAATCACTTGTACTTTAAATGGTACTACAAGCATCTAAAGTTAGTTTTATATGGAAATATTAACTTTGTTGGATATTTTAATGTCGTTATCTCTTAATCTTTTTTTTAGTGTCATGTATTTTTCATTTTGCTGCACTGTGAGCCCTTTTTTATTTAAGAAGATTTGATAGAAATATTTCTATCAAATTTAATTTTTTTAACCAGTATGTGGAGATATTGTATAACATTATAGACTTATTTAAAGCTATTTATAGAAGATACATTTTAATGTAAAATAATGTTTTACAGTATAGCACTTTTCAGCTGTACTCAGTGATTCATTTTATGTCTATATAGTATATTGACTCGAAAAAAAATTCAGAGCACAAAGTATATTGAAGGCTGCCAGTACAAAGAATTATCCATAAATGAAAAGTTCACGCTCTACATTTGAACATTACAGTAGAAAAAACAATAAGTGATACTCCATGTACCTATATCATTCACTGATTGGTCACTACCACAATGGATCAATAAGTTTGTCTAATTGTACAGCTTACCTTTATTAGATGTTTACTGATGTTTATTTCTTGTTTGTTTCCCCAGACGTTATGTGAACGTCTAGACAGCAGTTACTCATATACAAATTATTGCTTAAAAGTGAAGGCATTCATTTTGTGTAGCAGAATTAAAACAGCAAGATATGACAACATTCCAGTATCTCTAGGAAATCCTTGTTAACCTCACATTGATGGATTAAAAATTTCTTTGCAATTGTATTTAAACAAATATATTTAAATACAGTTCATTTTTTCCTATATTTTCTTACATCATGCTGTGTTGGTAAATTCATATTATTTGTATAATTTTAATAAAAATGTATTCATTAACAGTGAGCTACAACCGTAGAGGTCAGAACTTATAGTAAATGATGTTTTGGTCAGACATACAAGCTTAGACTAAGTTGAAGGATGAAGGTGAGCCAACAATCATAGTTGGATTCTGTTTCTGTTATGTACATTTTTATGATTATTTTCCTTAATATGACATTTAGGAATGATGTTTACCTAGCTTGTTAAAATAAAAGTTATTTGAAAATTTCAATTTTATTTTTTAATAATTTTTCTTTTTAGGAGCCGTAGCCCTGAAGAATCTTGAAATTAAAGAAAATGCCCTGGTAGGTTTTGACTATAAAAATTGTTGTATTAGTGCAGTTAGCTGCATAGACTTCTTCCTGATTTACTTTAACATCTTAAATTATTTAAGTTTGAGAAAAATTTTAAAAAGTAATTTTTGTAAAATGTGAATTTTGCAAAATTGACTTTTAATCTCCATAAAAGTACAAACTGACAGTGTAATTTTCCCCATTAAAAATACTTCTAAAATTTATCTCTTCCTATATGGTTTCATTTTAGATTGTTAATTTACCTCTCCAATCATCTTCAGGGTTTTTTTTCCCTAATACCATTTTAATCATTTTTTACTGTAGAATACAGTGGCGTGAATTACAGTGTTGTACAACTGTCATCAGTATGTATTTCTAAAACATTTTTGATACTCCAAGGGGAACCCTGTAACCAGTAAGAAATACCTAACTCCCCATTCCCTCTCTCCATATACCTTGCTAACTTCTACTTTTGTCTGTCTTAATTTGCCTATTCCAGGTACCTCATATAAATAGAATAATGCTATGTTTGTCATTTTGTGTCTAGTTTACTTAGCATAATTCCTTCAAGGTTCATCCATGTTGTAGCATTTATCAGAAAATCACTCCTTTATCTGGCTGAAAAATGTATGTATATGCCACATTTTGTCCATTTATCTGTGGATGGACACTTGGGTTGTTTCTGCCTTTTGTCTCTTGTGAATAATGCTACAATGAACATTAGCATACATGTCCGTTCAAGTTCTTACCTTCAGTTTCTGTGTGTAAATACCTAGGAGTGAAATTGCTGGATTATTTGGTTATTTTATGTTTAGCCTTTTCAGGAACTGCCACACTGCTTTCCATAGCAGTTGAACCATTTTACACAGGCGTACCTTGGAGATTTTGCAGGTTCATTTCCAGTCCACTGCAATAAAGTGAATACTATTGCAATAAAGCAAGTCACATGAATTTTTCCCAGTGCATATAAAAATTATATTTACTCATACTGTATTCTCAAAAACAAGTTTACATACCTCAATTAATAAATAACGCTATTGGGAAAGTGGCGCTGATAGATTTGCTTAACACAGAATTGCCACAAACCTTCAATTGGTTAAAAACAAACAAAAAAAACCCCCACAGTATCTGGGAAGCGCAACAAAGCAAAGTACAATAAATTGAGGTATGCCTAAATTCCCACCAGCAATGCATGAGGGTTCTAATTTCTCCACATCCTTGACAACATTTATTTTCTGGTTTTTGATAACAGCCATCCCAGTGGGAATGAAGTGGTATATCGTTTTGGTTTTCCTTTGCACTTCTCTAATGACTGTTGAGGCTGAGCATCTTTTCATGTGCTTATTGGCCATTTTTATATGTTCTTTGGAGAAATGTCTACTGAAAAGCATTGCTAATTTTTTAATCAAGTTTTTTTTTTTTTTGGTTTAGTTTCGGTTCTTTATATATTTTGGTTATTTCCCCTTATCAGAAGATATGATTTGCAAATACTTTCTCCCATTTTGTGGGTTGTCTTATGCCTCTGTTAACAGTGTTATGTACAATTTTTTATGCAAAAAAATTTAATTTTGATGAAATTGACTTTATCATTTAATTGTTGTTGTTGCCTGTGCCTTTCATGTGATATCCAAGAAATCATTGCCCAATCCAGTGTCCAGAAGATTTTACCTTTTGTTTTCTTCTAAGGTTTTATAGTTCTAGTTCTTATGTTAGGTATTTGGTTCATTCTGAGTTAATTTTTGTATATGGCATAAGATAAGGGTCCAACTGCATTCTTTTGCAAGTGGATATCCAGCTTTCCCAGCACCATTTATTGAAAAGGTTGTCCTTTCCCAATTGAATGGGGAGAAATTTATTTGAGGATGTTTTTTGCAAAGTGGAGTTTAATCTCCTTACAAATACAAACTGACAGTGGAATTTTCCACTTTCTTTTTCCTTTTTTCAAGCAGTGTAAAAGCTGTAGTGATTCTGGTATGGGTAACTTAGGGGTCAGTATTGCTGTAGAACTTTTTTGTAGTTATTTTAAGGTGATCAGCCTCTGAATTTTATGGATTTGAAGATAATATTGCAATTATGTATTTATAAATTTAAATAACTGTTGAGGGTAAAGAGAAGGTGTAAGTTAACTTAAATCCCTTAAGTAATTTTGGGAAGAAACAAATAGTCATCTGTTTTGTTGAACTGTATATGTACTAATATTTTACATATGTGTATTTTTTGTAGAGTCAACTGGATGTACCGTTTAAAATTAAAGTTGGCCATATAGGTAAGCTATCCTTAGTATTTGAATGTCCTTCTTGTCGGACATGCAACCAGAATAATATGTCTAATATCTCTATAATGTGATATTTATAATGTTTCTGAGAATAAATTAAAAGCATTATGTGTTTTCATCTATGTAGAGCTTAGTTGTGTAACTTAAAAATGCTGTCCATGAATCCCTTGTTTAATACTGGTGAAATTATGCATATTGTTAAGTGTTAAAATGAGTTGAGATCAAAGCATTAAATCTAATAGCATGATTGTCTCAGTTTCTTAGGTTTCTGACTAGTTATCCTTGCTGTATTCCGATTGGCCATGGATATGTGGTATAAGGAGTAGGGTCTGGATCATCCAGGCAGTATGGCTAGGAACCAATCAAAAACCTAGTTTCCGCTCTGGAAGTTTTCTAGTTTTCTAGGAAACACTGTGCTATCTTTCTTGTTTTGTATTACTTTTCCAGTTTTTGTAGTTTACATATTAAATGTACTGGTTGAACAGAAATAATTGATTCAAATATGATGTTTTAACATGTTTAATAAAGACATGTATGTTTGGTTTCTTAAATTATTTTGGTTTATTTAACTTTATTGTTTAAACTTTATTGGTTTAAGTATTGTGCAAGATGATAGTGTTATTATTTGTGACTTGGAAGTTTTTTATACAGATAATTTGTGTAGTAGAATTTATATAATGTTATTGCAGTGTTTTAGTGTCACTTGGGGAACAAGGTGTTCTGAAAGCTTATATAAATTACATGATGAATGTCTCCACAATTTTGTGCTCTTATAGTTGTTATTAGACTGTATGCCAAAGAAAGTTTTTATCATTTACATTTACATTGCTGAGACTCAAATTCTGTTTCCCTCCTTTCTCCCACCCCCACAATTTAAAGACTATTTAGTATAGATAAGACGGGAAAAATGTCACCCACCTAATATATTTATTTCCACCTACTATATTTACTTTTGCAGATTTTTAAATGATTGTTTACATGTGAACATTTTGACTTCCTATAATCATGGTATATGTATGATTTTATATTCTATTTTTAAGTTAATATTTAATAAAGATTGCTCATAATCCATGTTAATTTGACCTCCCTTATTTCTTAAGGTAGTGTAATAATCCATTGAATGCATATTTGGACAATGTAATCTTATATTTCTATTGGTACAAAAATATTACAGTAAACATTTTCACATACCTTTTGAAAATATTCTAAAAGTCATTGAATTTTATAACTATATTCATTGTAAATCAGTGTATATAAATTTAACATCAATTCAAGAAAAATTTAAAAAAAATATATAAGGGCAGTAAATCGACCTGCTTTCATTTAGAACCTACCTTCTTTCCTTTCTTTTCTTTTTTGACCATGTTTAAAAATGATGATAAGATAATTTTCAGTGTTAATATAAGGTGGTAGAAGGTACACTGCGCTAATACCTAATACATAAGATAATCTTGAGAATCATTTAAGGTGTCGTTTGCATATCTCTATCATAGAACCTGACATTCTTTTATATCATTATTATTTTTTCTTCTAAACAGTAAGTTTTTTCAGAAGTGGATTTAATTTTAAATTTTTATTTTAATTTTATTGTATCCTCACTTAGCACAATACTTGGCATATAGTAGGAACACAATTTGTTGAAGGAAAGAAGTACACATTTCCAAATGAGTGGTACAGTAGTACAGCCAGTTTTATAAGAACATATTGTCAACCCCCTTGCCATTAATGGGGGTTGTTAATCTTACTGATCTTTCAAAGTTTTCCTCATTAAGCATGCAGAATTACATACATATCAAATATAAATACTCATGTATTTTCAAAGTAATTGTTTTCATGTGGAAGATTTTTGAAATTACTTTCGTTTATATCTTTCTGAATTTTCTAAATTTTCTATAAGAAACCTGCACTTCATAAGGAGAGGAAAAACAGTTTGGCTTTAAAAAGAAAAAAAAAAACTTAATGGTAAAAATGGTACATTGTTAGTTTTATATGTGTTTCTTTGCATACTTAATGCTATTGTGGCACTGTTCTATGTCCTTTTATTCACTTACTTTTTTGGATTATTAATGTATGTGTGTATATGTGTGTAAGCAGTCTGCTTGATACATTTATAAGTAAACTGTCAAATTCGTCACAATTATCTTTCCCAATTTGCTCACTTCATTTTGGTTATATTTTGGATAGTATGGAAATTTGAAATGGTCACTGTCCTCTCTGATTTTAAAACTTAGAAAGTTATTCCTCTTTTAGAAATCAGGTACTTTGTTTTTTTCTGAATTGACTTAGTATGAAGAAATCTTTTTCTCAATTTGGGGTTTTTTAAAACATGGATTTTGGGGGTTATGTAATGTGACATGTCTAGGTATGTATTACTAACCAGTTAATGCAACACTGGTGTATTTAAGAAGTCTTTCCCTTCCCCAGTCATGACAACTATTTCTAAATCTAGAGATTCATACTTTGTAAAAAAATTTTTAAATATTGAAAAAAACTATTATAGAAATTTTGTAAATACATAAAACTAGAATTAATAGTATAATCAGCCCCTTACATAGTATTTTTTAGTTCAAGAAATCTAATGCTTTTTAAAATACTTTGCTATTGGGTTGTAAAATATTTTCATTAGTTGGAACGATTTTATAATATTGCCTAGGATCCTTGATTATTACCATAGAAATTTGTTAGTACATACACTTATGATAATCATACTTATGTATATGCTATATATATATCATGTAATATATATGTAAAATCTATATATAAAAAATACACATATAAAGAATGTAACCTACCTTTTTAAAGTATGAGAAAGATATTTCTTAGAGGTTTTGAGTAAGAATTGGGGAAAATCATTATTATAATATCAAGGGTTGTTGATTAATGGAAGAATAATATTGGTATGTTTGTGGTACATATCACCAGAAATAGAAATTTGTAAATATTTAGAATATGGCTTAGTAGATTTTCCAACAGTACTAGTACAAATAATTTCAAATAGTCACTGTAAAGGCTTTTTGTTTATGGTTGTAAAATAGCTTTCTGCAAAGTTAATGAGCTCATAAGGTCAAAGGCTACTTTGTTATCTCTTTTAATGCCTGACAGAAAATAAGCTGATAGTAAATCTAGGTTGAAAGAATAATATTTTTTGTCTTTTTTTTTCATATAGGTAATCTTAATCTTCTAATTCCATGGAAAAACCTTTATACCCAACCAGTTGAAGCTCTATTGGAAGACATTTATTTACTCATAGTGCCTTCTTCTAGTAAGTCAAATTTTAAACATCATTTCAGTTACTCTTTTTTGTGCATGGAAAAATCTTTGTATTTGATAATTATGTTTGTTCAAATAATTCTGGTGAATTTTTGGAGTTTTTTTAATATTTAAATTTGGTATTTGATAATACAACATAAATTGGTTTTTACTCTAATTTTTGCAGACTGTGAGTTAGTGATTATTTTCTAGGATATTTTTTGGAATGAGTTAATTTAAGGTAATTAAGATTCTTCCTTTTTTATACTTCCTGTAGGAATAAAATATGATCCTTTAAAAGAAGAAAAACAACTCTTTGAAGCAAAGCAACAGGAACTGAAAAGGATAGAAGAAGCAAAACGAAAAGTAGCTGATCAAGGTAAAAACAAATAAGAATGGTAATAAGAAAAGCGGAAAAGACCTAAATATTTATCACATTTGAGTATTATTTTCTTCTGGAAGCACTGAGATTACTTTAAAAATATGACAGAATCTTATTACATGAGGAATTTTAATGTGGTTTCTATGTTTTATCATGTTTACAGAAATTTTACCTTATAGAAATTTACCTTAGTGCAAATAATATCCCTAGCTTATAAGAGTAAGGTTAGATTTTAACTATAGTAATTAATTTCATCAAGTATATTTTCTTACCTTTCTTGTCTTTCTTATTCCACTTGTATCAATTCTTCACCTTTTGGAGTTACTTAGTCTCTTGATATATTTTCCCAAATCTGTTTACCCTCTGGCTCACATCCATTCCTATTCAGCCTAGACCAAAATGGTCCATTACTTCAATCCACTTCTTTTGTCAGTGACAGAGATGTCCTGCAGAAATCTAATCCCTTTCCATTTATGCTAGTGATAGCAATGGTGTCACCATCAACACCTACGCTCTATACTCTGACTCTTAACTTCTCTTTCTAGTGAATCTTTCTCTTTGGCATATAAATATAATGTTGCCTCCCTTATCTTTAAACATAAAGTCATTTTCCTAACCTTGTCATCTGCTTACCTTATGCTCCTCTGTCCTTCATTTGATAGCTAAGCATCTTAAAAGAAATATATGTGTACTGATCAAAATATCCTTGCCATGCATTTATTTTTTTAAATTAAAAAATGCAATAATAAACAGTTTACCTGCTGACAAACAGGTAAAAGAACATTAAAGGAGATCTAACACATTTCCTGGCAACACTTCTTGTAATTATGTTTTTCTCTCTGTTGTCATTCATTCCTACCCCCATCCTCTTTTAAAAAAAAAAATTTTTTTGTGACATACATATAACAAAATTTACCATCTTAACTACTTTTAAGTGTACAGTTCAGTGGTATTAAGTACATTTATTGTATTGCAACCATCACCACCATATCTCTTCATATCTCTTTCATCTTGTAAAATTGAAACTTTACACCCAATAAACAATAACCCACCCATTCTTCCCCCCTTATCCCCAGACGCTGGCAACCACAATTCTACTTTTTGTCTCTATGATTTTGACTATTCTCAGTACTCATGTAAGTGGAATCATGTAGTATTCATGTTTTTTCAAGTGGTTCATTTCACTTAGCATTATGTCTTCAAGGTTCATCCATGTTGTAGCATATGTTGGAATTCCCTTTTTAAGGCTGAATAATATTCCGTTTTATGTATATACCACATTTTGCTTATCCATTCATCCATCAGTGGACACTCGGGTTGCTTCTGTGCTTCAGCCATTGTGAATAATGCTGCTCTGAACATGGGTGTACAAATATCCCTTTGAGACACTGCTTTTAATTCTTTTGGGTATAGACCCAGATGTGGAGTTGTTGGATCATATGGTAATTCTACTCTTATTTTTAATTTTTTGAGGAAATGCCATAATGTTTTCTACAGGGACTTGTACCGTTTTACAATCCCACAAGCAGTGCACCGGGGTTCCATTTCCTTCACATCCTCACCAACATCTGTTGTTTTCTATATTTTTGATAATAGGGTCCTAATGGGATGAAGTGGTATCTCGTGTAGTTTTGATTTGCATTTCTGTAAAAATTAGTATTTTAGCATCTTTTCATGTGCTTATTGACCATTTGTATGTTATCTTTGGAGAAATGTCTGTTCAAGTCTTTTGCCCATCATTTAATTGTTTTTTTTGTTGTTATTGTTGAATAGTAGGAGTTCTTTATATAATTGGATGTTAATCCATTATTAGATATATGATTTGCAAGTTACCTTCCATTCTCTGGGTAGCCTCTTTACTCTGTTGATAGCGTCCTATGATGTACAAGATTTTAAAATTTTCATGAAGTCCAATTTGTCTACTTTTTCTTTTGTTTCTGTGCCTTTGGTGTCATATGCAAGAACTCCTGCCAAATCCAATTGGCATCTTCATTTATGGGCATTTAGGATCAGATTTCTTCCTCTGTCCTGTTGTCTACTTTCCAGCTTCTAAATTTTTGAGGTTCTCTCTTATTCATTCTTTCTTCTACACTCCTTTTCTTTTGGTCTTGGAGATTTATCCATTTTCCCCCTTTACTTTTACTGAGGAATAGAAAAATAGATGCAACTCATGTTTAATCAGAAGTCCCTCTTATTTATACTTAAATCTAAAATATAAATAACCATGCTTAAATTACATCAGTTATACCTTACTGTTATCAGGTAGAAGTTTGAACTCTTCAACAGGATACATAAAAGCTCTTATGATTTGAATCCTGTCTACCTTTCCAGCCTCATTACTGGCCCCATCCCTTTCATATCTTCTCTGTTCTTTGTTCCAGCCATACTGACCTTTGTAGTTTACCGAATGTACCAACTTCTCTGTGATTATATCTCATTTCTGACTTTATCCAGTATACTTTTGAGAGTTGTCAGCATTAGGATGATAGTTCAGGCTATAAGGTGTGAATGAGATTCCCTGCAGCAACAGTACAGAATGAGAAGAGAAACATTTCTAGGACTGAGCCTGCCGTAAGGAAATCCAACATTTAAGGATTGTATAGAGGAGGAAAACAGCCCCCCCCCCCCAAAAAAAAGACAGATCAAGAAAGAGTGGTTAGATAAGGAGAAAGAAATTTGGAGATTATATCTCCATGGGAAAAGAGTGTTTTAGGAAGCAAAGAATATGTCAGATCCTGCTGAGATATCAGGTAAATTGAGGATTAAGAAATAATTGTTTTATTTATGACATGGAGGTCATTGGTCACCTTAAAAAAAAGCTGTCTTGATTGAGTGATGATTGCAGAAAATAAGCTTCTATTTTTTCCATAGTTGTAAGGTCATTTGCTAAGAGTAAAGAGAGCAGTGGAAGGGTTGTTGGACCTTTGAAGAGTATCAAAAAGAATTTTGTAATAGTTATCCTGGAGAGTGTGAACAAGTTGACTGGAGAAATGTAGTAAGGTTGCTGGTGAGTTGAAGTTGGTAATGATTAACTCGCAGTAGCTGCAGTCTGTTCTGTTGTAATTTTTCTCCTCCAGTACTCACCTGGCAAAGCATACACGTTTATATAAAAAGTAGACTGCTGGTTTTATGCAGGGTTGGAGCTTTGCTGACAGAGGAAAAGGAGAAAAAAGAGAGCTCAGAGTTTAAAGTGTTGGTGAAATAATTTATTATGGAATCAGAGCCAGATAAGGAAGTCAGAAAGAAACTAGTGGGTAGGGAAAGAAAGATTTAGCATTTAATTGAATGACTGAATAAATTTATAGAGCAGAGGATTTTATTAGGTAGTGGTGGGATTCATTCAGCATTTAAAATAAAATGTTCTGTCTTCAAAGAGTTTATATTCTACTTTCCACTTTTTAATTCTAAAGTCCTTTTCAATATATTCAAATATATTCACTTATCTCTTGTTCACTCACACTTGTCTTTGATGTACATATGATATCTTCATCAACTTTTTATCTGAGACCTTCTGGGTCAGCTGAATTAGGGAGTAGTAGGTCATTAGAGGAAAAGATAGACAATATGTAGATACAGGTGAAATAGAACTAGAAATGGGAAAGGAGATCACCTTCATTGGCATTTTCAAGTGGGGGCAAAAACGTTAGTAATTAGTGATTATCACAGGCATATTAAAAAAGAAATTACGAACCTCAATTCTTTATATTTCCCTGGAAAGTATTGAAGAGATAGTTTATCTCATTTTGGAAAATGAAACAAATGATGAACTTCTTTCATCCTTGCTTAAAAGGAGAGAGGGAAAGGATCTTATATCTTCCTATTTTGTATTCATTGGGGAAGGAGCATATTCAGCTATTTTTTACTTCTAACCACAGACAACTTATGATGATAGCATAAATTTTAGCAGAGATTCATTCTTTGCTACCGTTTCTGGCTCTTCTAATATAAGCCTATCATAATTCTTACCTAATAATCTTTATTGTTTTCTATGTCCTTATATACTCAGGTATAGCTAACAGAAATTATAAAATTTGATGACAGTAAATTCTACATATTTGGCTTTAGTTTGATTGGATAAGAAAGTGGCTTTTGAAAACTGTGTGCATTTAGTCACCTGTGAAAGCCTTTTGGTATGTAAGACTTCTGGAAAGCAGGCTTTTGGTGTTCTGTTTACAAATACAGATATATTTCTTTAACAGGTAACAGTTATGTTACCTCAATAAGTGTATACACATAGAGTGTATTTTTCATTCAAATCAAAAATGGATATTTGCAATTGTAGAAAAACATCGGGTGGAGAAACAGGACACTTTTACAGAAAAATTAATTACTCAGATCATAAAAAATCTTCAAGTGAAAATTTCCAACATCCATATTCGCTATGAAGATGATGTAAGTATTTTAATAGGTGATAATGGTTTATATTTATTTTACTGTTTGTTGACACCTGCTCTGTAGTGGTCAACTTATGAGATGCTGGGAAGTGGAGGGATATAGAGCTGAAGATGACATTATCTTTATTTTTTATAATTATAGTTGTAATTTGCAGTCCTTAGTGCCTTGATTACACTTTCCTAAAATGTTCAAACATCAATAATGATGGTAAATGCCTTGCTTATATTATAACCACCTTTGATAAATGGGAGTTATGAATTTAGCAGTTATATATTTTTAAAATACTTTAAATTATACTGTGTTTTCTTCCTGGAAAGAGCAATGGTCTAGGAATCATTAGAGCTAGACTTAACTAATTGTTTGATGTCAAATAGATCATGCATTCTCTCAAACACATAATCATTGGCTTCTCATAGTTCTATTGTGAGGGTCAATCACTTTTTTTATAAACTTCTTTTTTTGCAGACTGAAAAACATTATGCAGATGTATTGTTGTACTACACTAATACATTGATACTTAATATTTTAATTAGTATTAGGAAAAATATAGGAATAAAAATTATTCTGGAAAGTAGGAATATGTTTCTGAATGTTCAAAATAGCATACTTCCCAGAAAGTGAAGTTCTTCTATAATATGAATTTTATACAACTACTAAAAATCTGAGTAAAATTTACTCTGTTTTCCTCTTTAGGTCACAAACCGAGACAACCCACTGTCATTTGGTATTTCCCTTCAAAATCTCAGCATGCAGGTACTTTGTTTAAAAAGAAATTCAACCATATTTAATTTTGCAGTATAGTTAATTAAATTAGTAATTACTGTTAATATATGCCAGCATCAGGAGTAGGTATCTATATAGAAGTGGTACAGGAAATGCATAGACTGGATTGGAACTAAGGTTAGGTAGTTTTACAGTTCAAAAAATGGTTGACAATCAAATTTAGTTTCAAATGTGAGAGACTATTATTATTTGCCAATTATGATATTTGATACTTATTTTCTTTAAAAATCTATTCTGAATTTTAAATGCATAAGTACAAAATAAAAGTAATGTTCATTTCAGAATCTTTGATAAGTCATGAAAAGCCTAAAGAAACAAATCATTTTATCATCACTATTATTAATAATTGTGGCATATTTTCTTCCTGTCTGATTTTTCAAATTGAGAAATTTTAAAAGTATAGGAGCACATAGAGAATTATGAAACATTTGCTCATATCCAGAAGGCATGATGGTTGAATTTGTCATTTAGATTAAGTTTTAAATACTTTTAAAGAATAAGTTGTTATGAATAAAGTATAAATTCCTTTTGTATTCCACTCCACTCTTCTCTCCCACCCAAGAGATAAACATCCTAAGTTTTTAAACTTTATATAATATATCCATTAAAACTGTGTAATATTTGGTAGATTTTTAAAAGTTTACATAAATATGTTATGTGATTCTTCTGTAAGTTCCCTTTTTCTCTACACATTGTTTGTGACGTGTATTTATTGCCACGTGTAGTTCAGTTGATCCAGTTCAACTGCTGTATAGTATTTCATTATATTCTTTTATTTGTTATGTTCATTAAGCTTTTGTGTATGATTTGTTTTTAAAACTTGGATCCACCTCAAGCAGAAAGAGAAAAAAGAAAAGTCAAATGAAAAGTTATTCAATAAAGTTGGGTGAGGTAAACTGTCAAATGCTACTGTTAACGCTGAAAAATAAGGGTGGAGAATTAGCCATTGGATTTGGCAATGTGAAGGTGATTGGTAACTGTGTCAGCAGTGGTTTTCACCACTGGTTTTGGAGGTCCTTGGAAACTTGTCCCGCAGCCCAGACATATTAAATTAGAAACTCAGGTTGGGACCCAGCAATCTAGTTTAAAAAGCCTTCCAGGTGATCCTAATTGTGTGAAAACTTTGAGCAACACTGTTCTAGTCCATTTAGTTCTCTAGAAAAAAAATGAAAACCGTCTTTTTAACATAAGCTTCGGATATCAGTTTATTCCCCTCATGACTTTTCATTGCTCTTAGAATAAAGTCCATAGTTTTGTCTTAAAATAGTTTATAATCCCTTTGTAATCTGTCCCCAGGTAAGATACCTAATTTTACCTCTTTCCGTTGTTTTGAATATGTTCTTGGGCCATATTGGGCTATTTCACTTCTTTGAACATGTCATATATTCAAATATCTTCCTACCGTGAATCATATTCCCTACTGAATTTAGAATTGATAATTTCTGTTAATGAGTCACTTATTAGATTAGATATCACTTTTGCCATCACATCCCTGAGATTGAGGCTCCCACCATGTTCTCCCTGAGTACTGTGTATTTAACCTCCAGAATGGCATTTACCTGTTTGTAATTTGTTTACTAAGTTTGCTTTTCCACCAAGCAATGAGATCCTTGAATGCAGAATATTCAGTTAATATTCTTTGACTGAACGTTATTATTATTATTTTTTAAAATTTATTTATTTTATTTTTGGCTGCATTGGGTCTTCGTTGCTGCCTGTGGGTTTTTTTTTCTCTAGCTGCAGCAAGCGGGAGCTACTCTTCTTTGTGGTGCGTGGGCTTCTCACTGCGGTGGCTTCTCTTATTGTGGAGCATGGGCTCTAGGCACGCAGGCTTTAGTAGTTGTGGCACACGGGCTCAGTAGTTGCGGCTGGTGGGCTCTAGAGCACAGGTTCAGTAGTTGTGGTGCGTGGGCTTAGTTGCTCTGCGGCATGTGGGATCTTCCCGGACCAGGGCTCGAACCTGTGTCCCCTGCATTGTCAGGCGGATTGTTAACCACTGCGCTACCAGAGAAGCCCCTGAATGTTGTTTTCAAGGACATTTTAATGGAAACTTGGTCTAGGGCATGATAGATTCTATTTATCACTCTGCCATTTCACATGCAAGTGACAGTTTTTTACTGCTTTTTATTTTCCTTTTCAGACAACTGACCAATACTGGATTCCATGTTTACATGATGAAACTGAGAAACTATTTCGTAAGGTAAAATAAATATGTTTTTTCAACCCATGGGCTTGACAAAAGATACTTTTAATTAGGAAGGCAAATGATAATATATAGATAAGGATTTTTGTGAATTGTGTTTACTTGCTTAACTGTTATATGACCAATTATTTGAGATTCTGAAAAAAGCATATGTTAAAGAATCTTCAATGAAAATGAGGCTTATAATAAAATTGATTTATTTTCAGTTAATCCTATTGGATAACCTTTTTGCCTATTGGAATGTGAAGTCTCAGATGTTTTATCTTAGTAATTATGATGAATCATTGGTGAGTAAATTTTTTTGATATATGCATATATACTTTTGTTGGTATCATATTTTGCATAAGGTTTTATTCATTGTCATTTATCTAACATACTGTAGTCAGTTGTCCTTTTTTTCCTTAGGCAAAATCCATTAGCAGAAATAGGTGAATATATATGTGTCTGTACAGAAACATATAAATACATGCCTTTTTTTGTATAATTAACATGCAGCATTTATTAGTTACATGTACACAACATAATGTTTTGATATTTGTATATATTGCAAAATGATCACCATAGTAAGTCTAGTTAACATCCATCACCATACACAGTTACACAGTTTTTTTTCTTGTGATGAGAACTTTTAAGATTTACTCTTAGCAACTTTCAAATATGCAATACAGTATTATTAACTACAGTTGCCTGTTGTACATTACATCCACATGACATAATAATTATTTTATAACTGAAGTTTGGACCTTTTGACTCCCTTCATCAATTTTGCCCATCCCCACTCCCCACCTGTGGCAACCACCAGTGTGTTCTCTGTATCTATGAGTTTGTCTTTTTTTCCTAAATTGCACATGAAGTGAGATAATACAGTATTTGTTTTTCTCTGAGCTATTTCATGGTCCATTTGTGTTGTCACAAATGACACAATTTCATTCTTTTTTATGGCTGAGTGATATTCCATTGTGTGTGTGTAAAACATTTTCTTCATTCACCTTTTGAAGGACATTTAGGTTGTTTCCATATCTTGGCTATTATAAATAATGCTGCAGTGAACATGGTACAGATATGTTTTCAAGTTAGTGCTTTTGTTTTCTTCAGGAAAATACTCAGAAGCGGAACTGTTGGATCATATGGTAGTTCTATTTTTAATTTTTTGAGGCTCCGCTATTGTTTTCCATGGTGTCTGCACCAATTTGCATCCCACCACCAGAGCAGAAGGGTTCTCTTTTCTTCACATTCTCACCAACATTTGTTATTTTTTGTCTTTTTGAAAATAGCCATTCTAACAAGTATGAGGTGGTATCTCTTTGTGGTTTTGATTTGCATTTCTCTAATGATTAGTGTTGTTGAGCATCTTTTAATGTACCTGTTAGCCATCTGTATTTCTTCTTTGAAAAATGTCTTTTTAGGTATTCTGCCCATTTTTTAATTGGATTGTTTATTTTTTTGCTTTTGAGTTATATGGGTTCATTATATATTTCAGATATTAACCCCTTATCAGGTATATGATTTGCATATATTTTCTTTCATTCATAAGGTTTCCTTTTCATGTAATTGATGGTTTCCTTTGCTGTGCAGAAGCCGTTAATTTGGTGTAGTCATATTTGTTTATTTTTGCTTTTGTTGCCTTTGTTTTTGTTGTCCAGTCCAAAAAATCGTCACCAAAACAGATGTCAAGGAAATTACCACCTGTTTTCTTCTAGGGATTTTTATGGTTTCAGGTCTTATGTTCAAGTCTTTAATCCATTTTGAGTTATTTTCATTTATCATGTAAGGTAGTAGTGCAATTTCATTCTTTCGCATATGGCTGTCAAGTTTTCCCAACACCATTTATTGAAGAGACTGTCCTTTCCCCTTTGTATATTCTTGGCTCCTTTGTTATAAATTAACTGACCATATATGCATGGGATTTCTGGGTTGTCTGTTCTATTCTGTTGATCTGTATCTGTTTTTATGCCAGTACCATACTGTTTTGATTACTAAAGCTTTGTAATTTAGTTAGAAATCAGAGGGGATGACGTCTCCAGCTTTGTTCTTCTTTCTCAAGATTGCTTTGGCTATTTGGGTTCCTTTGTGGTTCCATACAAA
This sequence comes from Aethalodelphis obliquidens, assembly GCF_003676395.1. NCBI lineage: Eukaryota > Metazoa > Chordata > Mammalia > Artiodactyla > Delphinidae > Aethalodelphis > Aethalodelphis obliquidens. Next base: position 42,669,460 of record NW_020837951.1, on the reverse strand, counting down.
TTTTAGTATTGTTTTTTCTACTTCTGTGAAAAATGCACTTGGTATTTTGATGGTGATTGCATTGAATCTGTAGATTGCTTTCGGTAATGTGGACATTTTAACAATGATAATTATTCAAATCCATGAGCATGGAATGTCTTTCCATCAGTTATTGTTCTTTTCATTTTCTTTCCTCAGTGCCTTATCATTTTCAGGGTACAAGTCTTTCACCATGGTGAAATTTATTGTTACATTTTGATGCAATTGTAAATGGAATTTTTTTCTTAATTTCTCTTTCTCATAGTTTGTTATTAGTATATAGAAACACCTCAGTTTTCCATATATTGATTTTTATATCCTGCAACTTTATTTAATTCATTTAGTATTAGTTTTAACAGTTTTTGGTGGAATCTTTAGGGTTTTCTATCTATATTATTATGTCATCTGCAAATAGTGACAGTTTTACTTCTTCCTTTCCGATTTGTATGCCTTTATTTTTCTTACCTAATTTCTCTGGCTAGGACTTCTAATATTGTGTTGAATAAAAGTGGTGAAAGTGGGCCTTTTTGTCTTGTTGCCGATATTAGAAGAGAAGCTTTCAGCTTTTCACCCTTGAGTATGATGATAGCTATGGGCTTGCCATCTATGGCCTTCATTATGTTGAGATACGTTAACTCTGAACCCACTTTGTTGAGAGTTTTTTTCATAAATAGATGTTGAATTCTGTCAAATTTTGTGTATGTGCTTGTACACATATATATAAACACACATATCCTAAAAATTTCTAGAGCAGTCTTATATAATAGTAGTTTAATGAGATAGTGTCTAAATATTTTAATATTTTCTTAGCTAAGTTCTGCTAAGTTTGAATTATTTTTTTAATTGCTTTTAGGCATTTTTCTTTTGCATATAATAGGATTTTGTAGAATAAAGGTATATTGACACGAATATAAATAAAATCAATTTGTCTTTTAATAGGACAGCCTGAGGAATGGTATTGTTGATGAAAGTATTGTTCCAGAAGGTTATGATTTTGGTAAGTACATTTCATAAAATAAATGTACAATTAAAGTAATCAGTATAAATTTTAAATGAATATTGTTGATGTCACTGTGATATTTCATGTTAATTTTCCCACAAAATTAAATATATTTATAATATATATGCAGAAGCAAAACACTTTTCTGTGTCATGTGTGTTGACGATTCTCAAATCTGTCACTTCAAATTTGACTTATTTCTCCTTTACCCTACTGTTATTTCTGGCTGTTTCAGTCAGAGTCTGATGAAGGAAGAGAAACCACATACTAATTTGAGCAGGGAAAGTATTTATGAAGAATTACTAAATATAACAGGGGATTAGAGTAACAAAGGATTGGCTAGTGAAAAGTAAAGAGAACTCTAAAGAACATAAGAATAGTAGAAAGAAGGAACAGCCCTTACCCTAGGACTTAGGTGGAGTGTCCAAAGAAGAGGGTCTACCTCCCTCAGCACTGAGATCTAGAACTTGTTGGAAAGGGTGTGGCCATGGATCACTAGGAGGCAGGAAAGTCTGTGGTGCCCTGCCAGTTAAACCTGTAAATTCTCATTCAGGAACTTTAGGGAAACAGACCCTTTAGGGAGCCTCATGGAGAGTTGTCTCCAGAAGGCACTCCACTGTAAAACTGCCTTAGCAGCGTACTGAGAGAATTTGCTGGCTGTTGGATGGTGCAAGCGGCCATGTACTGCAGGAGTCTGGTGCTGAAGAAATCTGTTGTGCTGGAGGACCTGGACACTGGAGAAGCCATTTTCTTTAGGAGCTGCATGTTGCAGAACCATGGCACTGCAGGAGTCTGCTGAATGAGTACATTAGAACCAGGAAGCATAGCTCCTTGCTCCTGCAGTATCTCTCCCGTGTCCTCTGCTGATAAAGATTAACATTATGCAAGCTGGTAAAGAAAAACGATTTAGAGGACCCAAATCTAGGTTTTAGAGCAGGCAGGGAAGGGTGATCTGGAGGTTATGGGCAATCAGTTGATAACTGGCATACTTGCTGGAGGGGGAAGGATGAATGAAGGACTCCTTTTTGGTTTTGTTTTTTGTGTTTTTATTTAATGGGAGAGATAGCATCTTGTTTATAGGCTAAGATTGGAATGATCCATAGAACATGAAAAATAAGAGAGAGAAGGGATTATTTCTGTATTGACATGGGTGAAAGGGGGTAGAATCTAGTGTACAAATGGAGTGCTTTGCCACAGGTAGGAGCATGGTCAGTTTGTTTGTAAGATAGATTTCAATTATAGGAGAGAAGTCCGGGACTTCCCTGGTGGCACAGTGGTTAGGAATCCGCCTGCCAATGCAGGGGACACAGGTTTGAGCCCTGGTCTGGGAGGATCCCACATTCCACAGAGCAACTAAGCCCACGTGCCACAACTACTGAGCCTGCACTCTAGAGCCCACAGGCCACAACTACTGAGCCCGTGCACTTAGAGCCCGTGCTCTGCAACAAGAGAAGCTACCACAATAAGAAGCCCATGCATTGCAATGCAGAGTAGCCGCTGGCTTGCTTCAACTAAAGCCTGCATGCAGCTATGAAGACCCAACACAGCCAGGGAGGGAGGGAGGGAGGGAGGAAGTCTTTGTGTTGGGTGAACAAGTAAATATGGTGATTGGAGTTAATGGGGTTTTTTTCTTCTGAACTCTTTTTTTTTTTAAACTATCTGAGGAATTAGAGGTTTTCAGATGGAGGAGGGGCTATGAGATAGCCATGTAGGGGAATGAGAGAATGAATTGATGAGAGCAGTATTATCAAAGTGCTGTTTAGACTAGCAACATCAGTATCACTTGGAAACATGTTAGAAATATAAATTCCAGGGCCCATCCCAGACATACTGAATCAGAACATCTGAGAGTGAAGCTTAGCAATCTATTTTTAACAAGCTATCCTAGTGATTTTGATGAATACTACAGTTTGAGAACCACTGGGCCAGAGTAGGGTTTGGCTAATTTTCTTTTTGCAAAGGGCCATGTAGTAAACAAACATTTTACATTTTATAGGTTATGTATAGTCTCTGTCACATATTTTTCTGTTTCTTTTGAACAACCCTTTAAAAGTATAAAAATCTTTCCTGGGCTTCCCTGGTGGCGCAGTGGTTGAGAGTCCACCTGCCGATGCAGGGGACGCGGGTTCGTGCCCCGGTCTGGGAAGATCCCACATGCTGCGGAGCGGCTGGGCCTGTGAGCCATGGCCGCTGAGCCTGCGCGTCTGGAGCCTGTGCTCCGCAACGGGAGAGGCCGCAACAGTGAGAGACGCACATACTGTAAAAAAAAAAAAAAAAAAAAAATCATTCCTACCTCACTTGCTATACAAAAACAGGCTGTGGTATAGGTTTAGCCTATCCCTGGACTAAAAGAATGTTGTGTGATTAGTCAACAACATTAAGTACCTACTTGAGATTTATGACATTAACGTGAGACCAATCAGTGTGATTTTGTTTTTTCCCAACCACATACAGCTGCGTAGGTATTGATGTGGAGTAAATAGAGGTGTGGAGTAAATAGAGGTATGGAGTACATAGAGTGGCTTTATTCAGAATTCGAATTTTGCCTAGTAAGTATTAACAAAGTGAGAAGGGCCAAGGAGTTAAAGGGTGAATGTAAGGGAATGACTGAAATAACTGTCAACAGGGTAGGGAGAGAGCTGAGGACGTGAAGCAGAAGTGAAAGACAGAGCAAAGATAGAGGATCAATGAATGGTAGTTCCCTTAAGACTTTAGGTTTGGTATTGGATTACTAGAGAGATAGATGGTGGTGGTAGGAGAGTTGGATGCTTGAGGCTGAGTTTATTGAGAGGTTGAGGATATCGGTATGATAAGGTCTAGTGGATGAGGTGAGGGGGGAAGAGTCCAAGGAACTGAGAGGCTATGGTATTGGAACGATCATTTGTATATTGAAATAATCCAGAAATTAGAGTTGCCAGGAGCTAAAATCTGAGAGAGATAGGAGAGGGTGAAGCCCAGGGATGGATAAATTATTGTAACCAAGGAGGGTATAGTGGGTGGTATAGTCTTATTTAATAAGAGTTAAAGCTGGAGGAGAGGAATAATTTTACTTTTCAAATACTGGTATTATTGCTTTATACATATACTTTCTAAACTTTCTCTTTCAATATCCTTCCATTTATGTACATATAAATTTTTCTCATTTTTAACTGTATAGTATTCTGTTGTATAGAGTAATGAATTTAACTGGTCCCCTATTGATGAATACCTTCTTGTTCTATTTAAATTAAAAGTATTTTGGGGGGCTTCCCTGGTGGCACAGTGGTTGAGAGTCCGCCTGCCGATGCACGGGACACGGGTTCGTGCCCCGGTCTGGGAAGATCCCACATGCCGCGGAGCAGCTGGGCCCGTGAGCCATGGCCGCTGAGCCTGCGCGTCCGGAGCCTGTGCTCCGCAACAGGAGAGGCCACATCAGTGAGAGGCCCGCGTATCGCGAAAAAAAAAAAAAGTATTTTTGAATTTAGTGCTATGCCTGAGGGATGATTAAAAGAAGAGGAATATATTATCTTTGTATACAAATTAGCTTATAATTTAGTGGTTGATATCTTTCTAGATTCTGCTATTACTGGTCTCCCTCTGCATTATTCTTATTCTTTTTGGCACTAAATACAAAGGGTTGAGAGAAATCTTAGATTATGAGTTGAGCCAAGAAGGTTATCTTGGATAAACTCTCATCTTATCTCCTCTCTTTTTTCAAGTTAAAAGGGGGGACAGATGGATACAGAGACACTGACCCGAAATTCAGGAATTATAATTATATAATGAAAGTCAGTGGCTAAATAAAATATTTTTCCCCTTAGCATTTCTAATTATATTCATTCCTTAAAACTATACTTTTATTAAAATTGTCTTACTGGACTGTTTTGCCTTTTAGAGAGTGTTCCTGCTTGTAAGGATTATTTTGTTGTTTTGAGAAGTTCACTTAGCTTTTATTGTACTCATAAAAGACAATATGAATTATAGATAGGAAAAATATAAAAGACTCTTCAACACTAAGTGACAGTTCATATGATCAAATCATAGCAGTATGGAAATCTGGGAGCTGTAGAAAGGGTATATAAGAAATGAAAATCAGTATTTTCAACTTGATTCCTTTAGCACTTTGAGACTCTTGAAAAAAACTCAATTTAATTTTTAAAAATCTGTGTTATTTTCCAGTATTTCGCCCCATATCTGCTAATGCCAAACTTCAGATGAATCGCGGATTGGATTTTGACTTTTCTGTCCCCAAAATAAGCCTGGATATTGAGTTACATGACATAACAATTGAACTTAATAAACCACAGGTGATTTTTTTTAAACGAAATTTTAAATTGTGAGTTATAGTTTGATAAAAGGAGAGCTAAGATTTTAAATGTTTTTCAAAAACTCATAATGATATATGATAACATTTCCTTAAAAAAGTCAATAATTTAACTTTTATCTTTGACAATTAAACAAAAAATCTGAAACATTTAAGAACTTCAATTTTTTTCATTCTTCAGTATTTCAGTCTTATGGAACTTCTTGAATCGGTTGATATGATGACGCAAAATCTACCATACAGGAAATTCAAACCTGATGTACCTCTCCACTACCATGCCAAAGAATGGTAATATGCCTTAAATTTTTTCAAATTGAAGTATAATCGACATATATTAGTTTCAGGCGTATGACATAATGATTCGATATGGTATATATTGCAAAATGATCACCACAGTAAGTCTAGTTAACATCTAATATCATGCATAGTTAACAAAACTATTTTTTTTGTTATAAGAACTTATAAGATCTATTCTCTTAGCAACTTTCAAATATGCCATATGGTATTATTAACTGTAGTTGCCATGCTGTACATTATATCCCCATGACTTATTTATTTTATAACTGGAAGTTTTCTGGATCCCCTTCACCCATTTTGAGCATCCCCGACCCACTGCCTCTGGCTACCACCAGTGTATTCTCGGGATCTATGAGCTCATTTTTTTAAATTCAATATATAAGTGAGATCATACAGTATTTGTCTTTCTCTTTGTCTGTCTGACTTATTTCAGTTAGCATAATGCCCTCAGTAGCCATTCGTGTTGTCACAAATGGAAAGATTTTATTCCTTTTATGGTTGAATAACATTTCATTGTGTGTATAAATATATACATACATTTTCTTGATCCATTCATCCATCAGTGGGCACTTGGTTGTTTCCATATCTTGGCTCTTGTAAATAATGCTGCAGTGAACATGGGAGTGCATATATTTTTTGAATTAGTGTTTTCATTTTCTTCAGGTAGATACCCAGTGGAATTGCTCAATCTAAGTTTTTTAAGATTTAAAAAATATGGTATAAAAGTGAATTTCTTGACTTTTTAAGATACTCTTTAAGGGCTGATAGAAACTATAATGTAATATTTGTCTTGAAACACTTGTAGTGGCTTTTGCTTATTACATGAGTAAAATTAAGTTAAAGGATTCTTTATAATGAATTTACAACTGGAAATACTAGCATTCCATTCATTTACTTTACTTTTGGAATTATTAAGAAACATATCCCAGTTTGTTTTCTAACCATGTCTTTTTTTAGTTTTCAAACTTTGGTATCAGACATATTAAACCTATTATAAACCTGAAAGGGTTATGGTAGTCTATAAAGTGCAACCCCTTTTTAAAATTGAAAAGTCTTATTTTTCCAGTTATTAAGCTCTTTCCTAGATTCTAGAAGTTGCAATTACTCTTTCAGTTGACTATTTTAATTACTATTGAAGTGGCTGAAGTGCTAGTTGCCAGTTAATACTTTAATAGTTTTTCTGTAGAACTATATTTATTGTAACAAAATTCAGTGATTTTGATTATTTACATTTAGGAAAGAGATAAGACTAAATAGTGTATTGTTAATTACTAATAGGGCTGGGAAGAAGCAAGTGCCCAGATAATATACCATTTTCATAGTCTCTGTATTATGTATGCTGTTAGAGTAGAAGCAGTATCAGTTATATTTTATACTGTTGGTTTGAGAGTGCTTTTAAGCGTAGGGTTTTTGTTTTTATTTTTTAACTAGGTGGGTTTATGCTATACGTGGTATTCTTGAAGTAAATGTTCGGCCCCACTTACGGATGTGGTCATGGAAGCATATAAGAGAACATAGGCAAAAAATGAAGCAATATAAAGAACTGTATAAAAAAAAACTAACAAGTAAGAAGCCGTCTGGTGAACTTCTCAACTCTTTGGAGGTTAGCATTTAAAAAATTTGTTAAATATTTTGTACTACTTAACTCCTCAGTCTTTAGTGACTAACACTCCCTACTTATCTGTTCTAATTTGTACTGATCATTCTCTGTCTCTTTTACTTACTAGACTTTTTCATACTCCTTAACTTCTATTGGATGTTACAAACCCTGGTGATGTTTTCCTGTGTGCATTTGGAATTTGAGATTCTCCTCAATCTGGAGAGATTTGGGTTTATGCAAATAGTAATTGGAAGCCTCACATTATTATGACATTTACAAACCTCAAAAGCCTAGAAAGTATTTGCTCCATTGATTCCAGTCTTCTCTGTGTTGGTTTCAAAGCCTTATGTTATGTCACCACTCCATTTTTCCCTATGTTACCATCTAACTGTGCATTAATCAAATAAATTTCTTATCTTCTATATGTATATGCTTATACTTATAGCCAAGTCTGCTCATGCATTCCATCTGCCTTTCTTCATCTCTATCTCAGTTTCACTCATTCCTCAAGTTTTGCTTACATCCCATCTCTTGTATGAACTTTTCTGAATTTTTTGCTCAAACAGTGTTTTTTTTCCTCTTAATCTTTGTGGCATTTCTGGTCTTCACCAGCAACTTTACGTTTAATTAGCTGGCTCCTGAGTTCTCTAAATATTAGTCTTAATCTTTTAGCATTATGGTATGTTCTAGATGGGACTGTTTTACCGATGGATGAAGTACAGCTTAGGGAGTCTAAGAAGAGTTAGTCTCTCAAAGTAATGGAATCATTATGAATCCAGGCCAATTTCCAAAAAACTCCCTAAGATTGAGTTTTATTTTTATTTTTGAAATAGAAGACTTTCTGAAGACCTAGGCTATTATGAATGCTTGGGTTTCTGCTTTGGTGGTTACAGATTTCCTTACCTAGTTTTGGATCTTAACCTTAACCCTCTAAGTCTACTGGACTGTAGAACCCTGAGTAAAGTTTTCCAAGGTAATGGTTGGTCATCACTGTTTCTCTTTGGGACTAAAAGTGGTTTGAGCATGAAGCTCTCAAAAGTAATCATGGAAATAATGTATAGATATGATGAAAGATTGAGCTTATCTCAGTTTATTTCAGTAGCTATACTGAAATACTTGGACAAGTATAAAATTTAAAAACAAGTTTTAAGTGTATCTAGATCTACTTGATATATCTTAATGATGACGTACGAAATGTGCATGTAATATGAAGGACGTATAATTGTATTTTTAGTTGAAAGTGACACTAATGTGTTTACCCTTAACTGTAGTTAAAGCCCAAATAAAAGTCATTTAAAACAGTGCATGTATGTTATCTTCTAGTACGTGCCTGTGTATCTTGTAGTATTTTAACTCTTACATGCATGACATGTATGATTTCTTTGTTGAGAAAGTTGTTCCATCATTACTAATTTCCAAGCTGACGTATATACAAGCATTGCTTTTCAGAATTTAACAGGAATATTATGTTGATGGGTGACCTGTTTTCTGCTTCCTATCTCTTCTTTAGTATAGCAATTTGATAGAGAATATATGAAAATTATTTATATAAAGTTATTTATGTAAACACACTTTATTTATATTTTTAGGAGTTGGAAAAGACTTTGGATGTATTTAATATAACTATAGCAAGACAACAGGCAGAAGTTGAGGTAATTCCAGATTGTCTTTCAATTAGTAAAAATAAATCTAGAATTTATACAGATTTGATAGATGTTGTGATGTTACTGGTATTGTGCTGTAATATACTGTTTCCTAAAAAGGGTTCAAATTTGCTTATTTCTATTATAAGAAAATTTGATGCACTGTTTTGCTACATGTATTTAAACCAGACAGGTTCTATGGGAAAAAAATTCTTTCTAACTAATTGGGCTTATCAAATACTGAGAGTTCATATGAAGGTGAAAGCCAATTTTTTTCCCCCCATTACCATTGCTTATAAGACAGTGGTGCTAAGTACCTGGTAATCCTAAATTCTGATGTTTGGCCAATGTTGTGGCTACTATGTTTCATTGTCAGTATGTTATTGTTTATACTTATTCACTAAAGTAGATAAGTTTTAGAAATATTATCCTGTTTCTTTAGATTACTAATAAAGGATAACTTGTCATTTATTTGTAAATTTATTCATTTTAGGTAAAGAAAGCTGGATACAGGATTTTCAGAGAAGGAGCACAAGAGTCAGAGGATAATAAAGGATGGTTTAGCTGGCTGTGGACTTGGTCAGAATCATATACTAAACAACAACCAGATCTTAAACCTGGAAGTATGTCCATTTCATTTTATAGTAGTGCAGTTAATCATCAGGCTATGGTAGTGTAGCTAACCATCAGGTGTGCAATTAAGTTTTGTAGGAAATTTTCTCTTTCATTAAAATAGACATTTTAAGTCTTATTTATTTATTATAATTCTTATTATTATCAGTAATATTACTATTAGATATTGTAAATATATGTGTTAAATAAAAATCAAATAAAATAAATTTTAAAATCTTACTAATGCTTGCAAAAGAGCATTATGTCTAGAGGATTTAGTAAGTGCATACAGCACAGTCATAGATAAAATAAAAATTCCGAAAGGGTGTAAACCACTGTAAATTTTTATCGAAATTATTTGTTGGAAAGATTTTTGCTTCCCAACAAAATGCTTAAGACCATGGAGGCTTAGGGGCTTAGGTTTACATCCTAGATCTATTGTTTATTAGCAGTGTGGCCCTGGCATATTATTTAAGCTCTCTAAACCTCAATTTCATCATCTGTAATAAAATGTGGAGAAATGATATTAATATTACCTACTTTGTACACTAAGTATGTTGCTTAACACAATGCCATTAAGTGCCTAATACAGGTATCTATTTTGTATGCTTAATACAAATATTTAGAAATTTATATTGCTAAATTTATGTATTTAGCAATTTATATTTTGGGAGAATAAACCTTCTAAAATTGGCAATGCCATCTAGCATTCAGTGAATATAATTTCTTAAAAGTATTATAAAAAGAGAGTAAAATTTGCATTTAATTCATTAAAAGCAGCTAAATTTTGGGCCGGTTTTATCTTGTTACCAGTTAAGAACATAAAACACTTTTTTATGATTTTTAGGTCTTGAAGAAATGTTGACACCTGAAGAAAAAACTTTACTATATGAAGCAATTGGCTATAGTGAAACAGCAGTTGATCCAACCTTGCCAAAAACAGTAAAATGTTTTCTTGCCTTATACCTGAGCATTTAGTGATAGATATGCCTATTTTTAATCCTTTCAGAAATATACGTTACTGAGTTGTTCTGTCATCTTTCTTTGAGTCTATAAATATTGCATTTATTTTAGTTTCCAAGGTAGGGATAAAAATTGTCCCCTACTTTTTAGTGTTATGTGGTGATCCTTTAATATACGAAGGGTTGTGTTTGAAGTATTTTTCTGGTTTTTGGAAAGAATAAACTATATAAATAGGAGTATTTGTTGTATATATATATATATATATATATACATATAGATAATTTTTTTCATTTTATTCCTCTGAATATACTCTAGTTTGAAGCCATGAAGTTTTTTGTTCACTTGAAAAGTATGTCTATTATTCTAAGAGAACAACAACAAAAATCTGAACTGTTAGATATTGTAGTGGAAGAATTTAGCACTTTGATTGTGCAAAGACCAGGAGCACAAGCAGTTAAGTAAGTATTAATTTATTTTCTCTTATCTGTAAGAAAATATTTCACTGTGAGATTGGAATTTAGTCATACAGTATTTTGTAAAGAGTACTGTGGTTTAATTTGTCCTTTTGTATTTTTAGAAAGGTAGTTTTTTTCATTAATATATATATTTTGGGATTGTTAAAATAACACATGTTCAGTAGAAAACTTCATGCCGAGAGACACTAAAGAATAATACAAAAATGTCAGCAATCACAGTATTGAAAAAGAAACAGCATTAACAATTTTGTTTTTATCTGGGAGTGTCTTTATTTTATCTTCTGTTTTAAAAATAGCTTTATTGAGGTATAATGCACATACCATACAATGCACCCGTTAAAGTGTACAATTCACTTTTTTGTCCCACTGTATCGTATACCAAATCCACATGGTATATTTACAAGCTTGTACAACAGTTATCATTACCTAATTACAGAACACTTTAACACCCCGTAAAGGAAACACTAATACCCATTAGCAGTCACTCCCCATTGCTCCCTCTCCCCAGTGTCTGGTAAAAACTATTTTACTTTCTTTCTTTTTTATAAAAAAATTATTTATTTACTTATTTTTGGCTGCGTTGGGTCTTTGTTGCTGCGTGCGTGGGCTCTCCCTAGCTGCGGCGCGTGGGGGCTACTCTTTGTTTTGGTTTGCGGGCTTCTCGTTGCGGTGGCTTCTCTTGTGGAGCACGGGCTCTAGGTGCATGGGCTTCAGTAGTTGTGGCTCGCGGGCTCTAGAGTGCAGGCTCAGTGGTTGTGGCACACTGGCTTAGCTGCTCCGTGGTATGTGGGATCTTCCCAGGGATCAAACCCATGTCCCCCGCATTGGGGGCGGATTCTTAACCACTGCACCACCAGGGAAGTCCCGCTAATTTACTTTCTATTTCTAAGAATTTGTTTGGGGCATTTCATATTAATGGAATCATATAATATGTGGCCTTTTCTGTCTGGCTTGTTTTACTAATAGGCATGATATTTTCAAGGTTCATCCATGGTATAGCATGAATTAGTGCTTCATTCTTTTTTATTGCCAAATAATATTTCATTGTATGGATACATCACATTTTGTTTGCCCATTCATCAGATGATGGATATTTTTGGTTTGTTTCCACTTTTTTGCTACTATGAAAAATGCTGCTATGAAAATTAATGGACAGTATTTTGTATGGACAAGTTTCAAGTTTTCTTGGGTTTATATACCTAGGAGTGGAATTGTTGCCTCAAATGATAACTCTATATTTAACTTTTTGAGGAATTGACAGACTGTTTTCCAAAGCAGCTGCATCATTTTACATTCCCACCAGCATTGTGTGAGTTTTCCATTTAGCTACACCCTTGCCAACACTTCTCTGTCCTTTTGATTATAGCCATCCTAAATGAGTGTAAAGTAGTATCTCACTGTGGTTTTGATTTGCACTTCCCTGATGGCTAATGATGTTGAGCATCTTTTCACGTATTTATTGTCTGTTTCTGTATAGTTTTTTTGAGGACTGTCTATTAAATTCCTTTGCCCATTTTTTTCTTTTATTTAATTTTTAAAAAATTATATTGAAGTACAGTTGATTTACAATGTTGTGTTAATTTCTGCTGTACAGCAAAGTGACTCATTTATACATACATGTATTCTTTTTCATATTCTTTTCCATTATGGTTTATCACAGGATACTGAATATAGTTCCCTGTGCCATACAGTAGGACCTTGTTGTTTATGCATTCTATATATAATAGTTTGCATCTACTAATCCTAAACTCCCCCCTACACCTTGGCAACCACAGGTCTGTTCTCTATGTCTGTGAGTCTGTTTCTGTTTCATAGGTAAGTTCATTGGTGTCATCTTTTAGATTCCACATATAAATGATATTGTATGGGATTGTCTGTCTCTTTCTGACTTACCTCACTTAGTATGATAATCTTTAGGTCCATGTTGCTGCAAATGGCATTATGTCATTCTTTTTTATGGCTGAGTAATATTCCATTGTATATACCTACCACATCTTCTTTATCCATTCCTCTGTTGATGGACGCTTAGGTTGTTTCCATGTCTTGGCTGTTGTAAACAGTGTTTCATTGAACATTGGGGTGCATGTATCTTTTCAAATTATAGTTTTCTCCAGATATATGCCCAGAAGTGGATTGCAGGATCATATAGAAACTCCAGTTTTAGTTTTTTGAGGAACCCCCATACTGTTTTCCATAGTGGCTGTACCAATTTACATTCCCACCAACAGTATAGGAGGGTTCCCTTTTCTCCACACCCTTTCCAGAATTTGTTATTTGTAGACTTTCTAATGATAGTCATTCTGACTAGTGTGAGGTGCTACCTTGTAGTTTTGACTTACATTTCTCTAATAATTAGTGATGTTGAGCATCTTTTCATCTGCCTGTTGGCCATCTGTATATCTTCTTTGGAGAAATGTCTACTTAGGTCTTCTGCCCATTTTTTGATTTACAGTGGTTTTGGTTTTTTTGTTGCTATTGTTACTGAATTGTATGAGCTGTTTGTATATTTTGGAAATTAAGCCCTTGTCAGTCGCATCATTTGCAAATATTTTCTCCCAGTCCGTAGGTTGTCTTTCCATATTGTTTATGGTTTCCTTTGCTGTACAAAAGGTTGTAAGTTTGATTAGGTCCCATTTGTTTATTTTTGCTTTTATTTCTATTGCCTTGGTAGACTGACCTAAGAAAACATTGGTATGATTTATGTCAGAGAATGTTTTCCTATATTCTCTTCTAGGAGTTTTATGGTGTCATGTCTTATATTTAAGTCTTTAAGCCATTCTGAGTTTATTTTTGTGTATGGTGTGAGAGTATGTTCCAAATTCATCGATTTACGTGCAGCTGTCCAAATTTTCCCAACACCATTTGCTAAGGATACTGTCTTTTCTCTATTGTATATTCTTCCCTCCTTTGTCGAAGATTAATTAACCATAGTTGTGTGAGTTTATTTCTGGGCTGTCTATTCTGTTCTGTTGATCCATATGTCCTTGTGTCAGTATCACACTGTTTTGTTTACTGTAGCTTTGTAGTACTGTCTGAATTCTGGGAGGGTTATGCCTCCTGCTGTGTTCTTTTTCTTCAGGATTTCTTTGGCAATTCTGGGTCTTTTATGGTTCCATGTAAAATTTAGGATTATTTGTTCTAGTTCTGTGAAAAATGTCATGGGTAGTTTGATAAGGATCTCATTAAATCTGTAGATTGCTTTGGGTAGTATGGCCATTTTAACAATATTAATTCTTCCAATCCAAAAGCATGGGATATCTTTCCATTTCTTTGAAGCATCTTCAGTTTACTTTATTAATGTTTTGTACTTTTCAGCATATGAGTCATTAACCTCCTTTGTGAAGTTTATTCCTACGTATTTTATTTTTTGATGCTATTTTGTAAGGAATTGTTTGTTTACATTCCCCTTCTGATATTTCATTGTTAGTGTAAAGAAATGCAACCAATTTCTGTATGCTAATCTTGTATCCTGCTACCTTGCTGAATTCGTTTATCAGTTCTAGTAGGTTTTTTTTGTGGAGTCTTTAGGGTTTTCTGTATATGGTATCATGTCACCTGCATATAATGACAACTTTACCTCTTCCCTACCAATTTGAATACCTTTTATTTCTTTTTCCTGTCTGATTGCTGTGGCTAGGACTTCCAGTACTATGTTGAAGAGAAGTGATAAGAGTGGGCATCCTTGTCTTGTTCTACATTTTAGCAGGAATTCTTCTGAGTATTATATTGGCTGTGGGTTTGTCATAAATAGCTCTTATTATGTTGAGATATGTTCTCTCTATACCCACTTTGGTAAGAGTTTTTATCATGAATGGATGTTGAATTTTATTGAATGCTTTTTTGCATGTATTGAGATGATCCTGTCGTTTTTGTTTTTTCTTTTGTTGATGTGGTGTATCAAATTGATTGATTTGTATTTGTTGAACCATCCTTGTGAACTTAGGATGAACCCCACTTGGTCGTGGTGTATGATCTTTTTTATGTATTGTTGAATTCAGTTTGCTAATATTTTGGTGAGAATTTTTACATCTATATTCAACAAAGATAATGGCCTATAATTTTCTTTTTGGTAGTGTCTTTGTCTGGTTTTGGTATCACGGTGATGTTGGCTTCACAGAATGTCTTTTGGAGTGTTACTTACTCTTCAGTCTTTAGGAAGAGTTTGAGAAGGATCGGTATAAGTTCTTCTTTGTATGTTTGGTGTAATTCACCTGTGAAGCCATCTGGCCCTGGACTTCTGTTTGTAGGGAGTTTGTTTCATTACAGATTCTGTTTCACTTCTAGTGATCAGTCTGTTCAAGTTATCTATTTTTTCTTGATTCCGTTTGGGTGGGCTGTATGTTTCTAGAAAGTTGTCCATTTCCTCTAGGTTGTCAAATTGGTTGACATATAATCATTCATAGTATTCTTTTATGGTTTTTTGTAATTCTGCAGTATCAGTTGTGATTTATTCTCTTTCATTTCTTATTTTGTTTATTTGGGTCTTGTCTCTTTTGTTCTTGGTGAGCCTGCTCAGAGGTGTGTCAATTTTGTTAACCCTTTCAAAGACCCAGGTCTTGGTTTTACTTATTTTTTTCTATTGTTTTTTTAATCTCTATTTTATTTGTTTCCCCTCTGGTCTTTAATTGTCTCCTTCCTTCTGCTAACTTTAGGTATAGTTTGTTCTTCTTTTTCTGATTCTTTTAGGTGGTGGGTTAGGTTATTTGAGATTTTTCTTCTTTCTTAAAGAAGGCCTGTATTACTCTGAACTTCCCTCTAAGAACTGCTTTTGCTGCATCCCATAGATTTTGTTGGTTGTGTTTTCATTGTCCTTTGTCTCAAGGTATATTTTAATTTCTTCTTTGATTTCATTGTTGACCCATTGGATTTTTTAGTAGCATGTTGTTTAGTCTCCATGTAATTGTTTTTTTTTCTCATTTCTTTTTCTGTGGTTGATTTCTAGTTTCATGCTGTTGTGGTCATAATAGTTGTTGAGATAATTTCTATACTCTTGAATTTGTTGAGTCTTGTTTTGTGCCCTAGTATGTGGTCAATCCTAGAGAATGTTCCGTGTGCACTTGAATGTGTATTCTGGTTTTTTTGGATGTAATGTCCTAAAAATATCAATTAAGTCTAACTGTTGTATTTTATCATTTAGGATCTCTGTTGCCTTATTTTCTGTCTCAAAGATCTGTCCATTGATGTGAATGAGGTGTTAAAGTCTCCTACTACTATTGAATTCCCATCAGTTTCTCCCTTTATGTCTGTTAGTATTTGTTTTATGTATTTGGGTGCTCATGTATTAGGTGCATATATATTGATGAGTGTAAAATCCTCTCATGTTCATCCTTTTATCATTATATAGTGTCCTTCTTTATCTTTCTTTCTTTACGGCATTTGTTTTAAAGTCTATTTTGTCTGATTCGAGTATTGCGACCCTCACTTTTTTGTCGTTTCCGTTTGCATGAAATACGTTTTCCGTCCCCTCACTTTCAATCTATGTGTGTCCTTTGCTCTAAGGTGGGTCTCTTGTAGGCAGCCTATTGTAGGCTCTTGTTTTTTTGATTCAGTCTGCCACTCTTTGTCTTTTGATTAGAGCATTTAGGCCATTGCCATTTAAGGTAGTTATTGATAGATATGTATTTATTGCCTTTTTAAACCTTGTTTTCCAGTTGATTCTGTGTTTCTTCTTTGTTCCTTTCTTTTTCTTTTTCTTGACCATGCCACACGGGTTGTGGGATCTTATTTCTCTGACCACGGATCGAACTCGGGCCCTTTTCAGTGAGAGCGCAGAGTCCTAACCACTGGACCTCCGGGCAATTCCCCTGCTTTTCTTTTTTGTGGTTTGATGATTTCCTTTTATTTTATGCCTTTGTTTTCTTCTTCTAGGTTTTAGTGAATGTATTGCAGGTTTTTCCTTTGTGGTTACCCTGTTTTTTAAGTATTTTTACCCCTTGCTATATACTTGCTTTAGACTGATAGTCATATAGGGTCAAACACATTGGAAAAAAAACAAAAACAAAGAATCTACCTTTTCTTACTCTTCTCCCCCACATTTTATGATTTTGAAGTCCTCTTTTACTTCTTCATGTTTATCCTTTTGCTGTTCATTGTGGTTATCATTGTTTTCACAAGGTTGTTTTGATTTTTTTAAATAAAAAAATGTACTGGCTTATTTAAGTGATTTACTTGCCAGTTGTGATTTTCTCTTTCCTATAGACTCTTGCTTCTTTTCTGTTTAGAAAAGACTTGTCAGTGTTTCTTTTAAGATAGGTTTAGTATTGCTGTATTCTTTTAGTTTTTGTTTGTCTGAGAAATTCTTTATCTCTCCTTCTATTCTAAATGATAATCCTGCTGGGTAGAGTATTCTAGGTTGCATATTTTTCCCTTTTAGAGTTTTGAATGTATCTTGCCATTCCCTTCTGGCCAAAAACATTTCTGTAGAGAAATCAGCCCATAGCCTTATGGGGATTCCCTTGTAATTAACTCTTAGTTTTTCTCTTGCTGCCTTTAGAATCCTCTCTTTATTTTTAACTTTTGACATTTTGATTATAATATGTCATGGTGTAGGTCTGTTTGGGACTCTCTGTGCTTTCCTGTTGCCTTTTTTAGTTGAGGGAAGTTTTCGGCCATAATTTCTTCAAATACTTTTTCAATCCCCTTGTCTCTTTCTTCTTCTGTAATCCCTATTATGTGTAGATTGTATATTATCGCATAGGTCTCTTATATTGCTTTCATTTTTTTTTTCATTTGGCTTTCTGTCTGCTGTTCTGATTGGGTGATTTCCATTATTCTATCTTCCGGATCACTTATTCATTCTTCTGCATTATTCATTCTCCTGTTCATTGCCTTTAGCTCACTTTTTGTCCCAGCAAATGAGTTTTCTTGGCTCCTCCTTATATTTTCTAGTTCCTTTTTATAGTACTCTGCATTTCTGTCAATAGCTTTTCTTAATTCCTTCAGTATTTTCATTATCTCCTTTTTGAACTCAGTGTCTGTTAGACAAAAGATATCTGTTTCATTGTTTGTTCTTTCAGGGGAATTCTCTTGATCTTTTAACTGGGGGTGTTTCCTCTGCTTCTTCATTTTACTTATATTTCTCTTACTCTGTGAGTTTTAGAGAAACAATTGTCTACTGTGGTCTTGGAGGGCTTTTTATATGTGTGAGCATCCCTGGGTAGCTTGTGTGGGTTTAATATATTTGGTGTGAGGGCTGTTTTTAGTATGAATGCCTGTGGCCTTCTTTCCTCAGCATGTGCTGGCCGTTACCCCCATTAGTAGGGGGTGTGTAGATGCAGCTACTGGCACCCACTCCCAGGGCACTTGGTGGCAATGGCAGCTCGTGCACGCCTACAGAGCCCATGATGGCGGCAGAGGCGGCTCACAACCGCTCCTAGAGCCTGCAAGGGTGGCAGCAGCAGCTCAAGATTGCTCCTGGAGCCCAGGAGGGCAGCAGCGGCGGCTTGCAACCTATCCTGGAGCCTTTAGCGCCTCTTTTTAAAGACCATTAATCCCATGCATGAGGGCTCTGCCCTAATGACCTAATCACCTCCCAACAGTCCTACCTCCAAATAACCATCACATTAGGCATTAGAATTTCAACAAATGAAATTTGAGGGACACAGACATTCACAGCATAGCAGCTTGTGTTAGTCCCCTGGCTCCAGGAAGCCACACCAGGAATATTGCCCACTGCTTTGCTAAGGAATGGGGATGATAGGCAGATAAACAGAAATGCCAGAGTGCTATCCTTCTGAAATTCAGCTGTCTTTACCTCTTTCATTTTTCCCTGGTTGCTGTAAGTTTTTTATTAAATTCCAGACTTGCAAGAAAGTCGATTCTGGGAGTTTTCCTTAGTTTAATCGTCATTTCAGTGGAGAAACTCGATTATTTGAGCACCTTTTTCTGTTACTTCCAAAGACAATACTTATCCATTAACTTTTTTTTTAAAGGCTTATTATTTTAGAGCAGTTTGAGGTTTACAACAAAGTTTAGAGGGAGGTATAGACATTTCTCATATACCTTCTACCCCTATACATACAGAGCCCCCCTGCAATTATCAACACCACTCACCAGAATAGTACATTTTTACTAAAAATGAACCTACACTGGCATAATCACCCAAAGTCCATAGTTTACATCATGGTGCACTCTTGTTGTACATTCTGTGGTATGGACAACATAGAATGACAAGTGTCCATTGTTACAGTATCACACACAGTATTTTCACTGCTCTAAAAATCCTCCGTTCTGCTATTCATTCCTTACTCACTCCCCCAACCACTGATTGTTTTACTGTGTTCATAGTTTTGCCTTTTTTAGAATGCCCTGTAGTTGAAATCATACAGTGTGTAGCCTGGCTTCTTTCACTTAGTGATATGCATTTAAGCTTCCTATATGTCTTTTCATGAATTGATAACTCATGGTTTTTAGCACTTAATAACATTACATTGTCTGGATGTACCACAGTTTGTTTATCCATTCACCTACTGAAGGACATCTTGGTTGCTTCTACGTTTTGGCAGTTATGAATATAGCTGCTGTAAACAGCTGTGTAGGTTTTATATGGACATAAGTTTTCAGCTCCTTTGGGTAAATATCAAGGAGCCGATTGTTGGATCACATGGTAAAAATTAATTTTGTAAGAAACCACCAAACTTTCTTCTAAAGTGACTGTACCATTTTGAATTCCCACCAGCAATGTATGAGAGTTCCTATTGCTCCATCTACATCCTTGTCATTACTTGGTGTTGTCATTATTCCAGATTTTGGCCATTCTAATATGTATGTAGTTGTATGTCACTGTTGTTTTAATTTTCATTTCCATGATGACACATGACGTACAACATCTTTTCATATGCTTATTTGTCAGTCTTACTTGGTGAGGTGTCTGTTAAGATCTTTAGCCCATTTTTTAATTGTGTTGTTTGTTTTCTTCTTGTTGAGTTTAAAGTGTTCTTTATATATTTTAGATAACAGGTCCTTATCAGATGTGTTGTTCGCAAATATTTTCTCCTATTCTGTGGCTTATTTTCTTATTCTCTTAAAATTAATATCTACCATAATTGTTACTGTTTTCTATTTATTGCCCTTGTTCTTTGTTCCTGTTTTTGTCTACCATGTCTTTTCTTCTTTTTGCAGTTTAATTGAACATTTTGTATGATTCCATTTTCTCTCTTTTCTTGGCACATCAGTTAAAATTTTTTAAACTTTTTTTAGTGGTTGCCCTAGAGCATTTAATATACTTTTTTGTTTGTTTTTTGTTTTATTTTATTTTAATTTTTAAAAAATGTTTAATTTTTATTGGAGTATAGTTGATTTAAAATGTGTTAGTTTCTGCTGTACAGCAAAGTAGAAAACTTATACATATACACTCTTTTCTAGATTCTTTTCCCATATAGGTCATGACAGAGTATTGAATAGAGTTCCCTGTGTTATTCAGTAGGTCTTCATTAGATATCTATTTTATATATAGTAGTATGTATAGCTTTTTTTTTTGCCTTTTTATTTATTTAATTTTTTTTTAACATCTTTATTGTGGAATGCCTTTTTTCTTTTTTTTCTTTTTCTTTTTTGTGGTACACGGGCCTCTCACTGCTGTGGCCTCTCCCGTTGTGGAGTACAGGCTCCAGACGTGCAGGCTCAGTGGCCATGGCTCACGGGCCCAGCTGCTCCGCGGCATGTGGGATCTTTCTGGACTGGGGCACGAACCTGTGTCCCCTGCATTGGCAGGCGGACTCTCAACCACTGCGCCACCAGGGAAGCCCCTTTCTTTTAAAAAAAAAAAAAGTCTTTATTGGAGTATAATTGCTTTACAATGGTCTGTTAGTTTCTGCTTTATAACAAAGTGAATCAGTTAAACATATGTCCCCATATCTCTTCCCTCTTGTGTCTGCCTCCCTCCCTCCCATCCTCTCTATCTCACCCCTCTAGGTGGTCACAAAGCACCGAGCTGATCTCCCTGTGCTGTGCGGCTGCTTCCCACTAGCTATCTGTTTTACATTTGGTAGCGTATATATGTCCATGCCACTCTCGCACTTTGTCACAGCTTACCCTTCCCTCTCCCCATATCCTCAAGTCCATTCTCTAGTAGGTCTGTGTCTTTATTCCTGTCTTGTCCCTAGGTTCTTCATGACCTGTCTTTTTTTTTGTTGTTTTTTAGACTCCGTATATATGTGTTAACATACGGTATTTGTTTTTCTCTTTCTGACTTACTTCACTCTGTATGACAGACGCTAGGTCCATCCATCTCACTACAAATAACTCAATTTCGTTTCTTTTTTTTTTTTAAACAACTGATCTAAGTCTGCTTTGAAATAATACTATACTATCTCACAGGTAATGTGAGTACCCAGTAATAACAAAATATCTTAATTCCTTCCTCTAATCCCTTGTGTCATTCCTGTTATTCAATACACTCTTAGATTATTAACAATGAACATACTAATAATCTGTTAGGACAATTAAATGTTTGCATTTTACCCTCACTTTCCTACTTCAGTGCTCGCTCTTTATGTAATCTGAGTTTCCAACTTACATTTATTTTCTTCTCTCTATGTAACTACTTTTAATATTTCTTGAAAGGCAGGTCTAATGACAACAATTTTTCTCCATTTTTGTTTGTCTGAGGAAGTCTTTATTTCTTCTTTACTTTTGGAGGGAAGGTTCACGGGGTACAGAATTCTAGTTTAGAGTTTTTTGCTCTTACACTTTAAAATATTTGTTATACCCTGTTCTTGCTAGTATGGTTTCTGAGAATGTGGAAGTAATTCTTATCTTTGCTTCTCTATAAATAAGGATTTTTTTTCCCCTCTAGATCTTTTTAGGATTTTTTTTCTTTATATTTCATTCTCTGTAGTTTGAAAGTATGCCTAGGTGCAGTGGGTATTTTTTGCTTTTTGTTTTGTATGTTTTGTGGGGTTTTTTTAGCATTTATTCTGCTTGATGTTCTCTGAGCTTCCTAAATCTGCTATTTAGTATCTGATATTAATTTGGAGAAATTCTCAATCATTATTGATTGAAATATTTCTTGTGTTCCTTTCTCTCTTCTCCTTCTGGTATTCCCATTACTTGTACAGTACAACTTTTGTAGTTATGCATGGATATTCTCTTCTGATTTTTTAGAAATGCTTTCTGTATTTTTATGATTTTTTTGATCTATTCTCCAGCTCAGGGATTTCCTTAGCTGTGCAACTGTGCAGTCTCCTAATAAACCCATCAAAGTCATTCTTGTTACAGTGATTTTTATCTTTAGCATTCATTTTTGGTTTTCTTAGGATTTCCATCCCTCTGTTTACATTGTTCATCTGTTCTTGCAGATTGTCTACTTTATCTGTTAGACATATTAACCGTTGGACATATTAATTGTAGTTGCTTTAAATTTCTAGTCATGTAATTCCAGCATCCCTGCCATGTTTGGTTCTGATGCTTGCTCTGTCACTTCAAATTGTGTTTTTTGCCTTTTTGTATGCCTTGTTATTTTTTCCTGATAGCCAGACATTATATACTGGGTAAAAGGAATTGCTGTAAATAGGTCCTTAATAATTTGGTTATAAGATGTGGGAGAAAGGGAAGAGTTCTGTAGTTCTGTGATGAGCTCTCAGTCTTTGAATGAGCCTGTGCTTCTGTACTGTGAACTTAACAAGAGTTTCTCAGTTTTTTTCCCTACCCCCTTAGGGGGATAGAATGGGTAGTATGGGCTGGAGTTGGGTATTTCCCTCCCCCCATATGGAGTGGTAGACTTGACTGGAGTTGGATATTTCCCTTCCCTTGGTCATTTTGGCTCTGATAATACCCCGTTAGGTAAGGCTCTAGTTAACTCGTTTCTCCAGAGGGCAGGCCTTGCTAAGAACAATAGAGTGCTCTGGCATATTTTTAAATGGTTCATCGTCCTCTCCACTTGCCTGAGGAGGGGATATTTCTCCAATATTTACTGTGGGAACCTGGTCGAATTCTTGGAGGTGTATCTCAAATTATTTGGGGGACTCCCCTGTGGCTGGGTCCCCTTAGAGTTTTTTATTTTAATTAATTTTCATTGGAGTATAGTTGCTTTACAATATTGTGTTACTTTCTGATGTACAGTAAAGTGAATCAGTTATATGTATATACATATATCCACTCTTTTTAAAATTTCCTTCACATTTAGGTCACCACAGATCATTGAGTAG
Organism: Aethalodelphis obliquidens; assembly: GCF_003676395.1. Lineage (NCBI taxonomy): Eukaryota > Metazoa > Chordata > Mammalia > Artiodactyla > Delphinidae > Aethalodelphis > Aethalodelphis obliquidens. The sequence continues at coordinate 42,646,402 of NW_020837951.1, read as the reverse complement.
GGTTCCCTGTGCTAAATAGTAGGTTCTCATTAGTTATCTATTTTATACATAGTAGTGTATATATGTCAATCTCAATCTCCCAATTCGTCCCCCTTCTCCCCCCTCCTTAGTAACCATAAGGTCTCTACATCTGTGACTTTCTGCTTTGCCAATAAGTTCACCTGTACCATTTTTCTAGATTCCACATATAAGTGATATTATACAGTATTTGTTTTTCTCTTTCTGACTTACTTCGCTCTGTATGACAATCTCTAGGTCCATTCATGTCTCCACAAATGGCACTGTTTCATTCCTTTTTATGACTGAGTAATATTCCATTGTATATATGTATCATGTCTTCTTTATCCATTCCTCTGTCAATGGACATTTAGGTTGCTTCTGTGTCCTGGCTATTGTAACTAGTGCTGCAGTGAACATCAGGGTGCATGCATCCTTTCCAATTATGGTTTTCTCCGGATATATGCCTAGGAGTGGGATTGCTGGGTCATCTGGTAGCTCTATTTTTAGTTTTTTAAGGAACCTGCATACAATTCTCCATAGTGGCTGTACCAATTTACATTCCCACCAGCAGTGTAGGAAGGTTCCCTTTCCTCCACACTCTCTCCAACATTTATTGTTTGTCGATTTTTTGATGATGGCCATTCTGCCCGGTGTCAGGTAATAGTTCCCTCTGGAGTTTTTAACTCTCAGAGTTGTCCACACTAAGTCTCCAGCAATTCAGTTACAGTTTAGGTTTTCCAACCTTGGCTCTAGTGTCCGTGGTGGTTTCATTTTTGCAGATCTCTGCTCTGGTAAGCCATGACTCCACTCCCTGTCTGTGTCTTCAGTCTTAGGGGCAGCAGTTTGCCCTATGTACTCCCCTCTCTTACATATCGAAGAAGAGTTGTTGATTTTTTGGTTTGTTCAGCCTTTTACTTGTTGTTAATATGGAGTGGTGACTTCAGACTCCTTTCATAGGGAACCAGAAACCCCTGACCCTTCAAAAGCTTCTTAATCTGGAAATCAACATGTGAATAGAGTTCTTTGTGAATTAATCTATGTCAGTTTAGATCTAATAGTTGTGTATTTTCTTCGGTGTGCATGGAATGGAGTAGCAAGAAATGCAAAGTGAAATTTTTTTTTTAATAAATTTATTTTAATTTTTGGCTATGTTGGGTCTTTGTTGCTATGTGCGGGCTTCCTTTAGTTGCAGGAAGTGGGGGCTGCTCTTCGTTGCAGTGTGTGGGCTTCTCGTTGGCAGTGGCTTCTTGTGTTGCGGAGCAGGGGCTCTAGGCACACGGGCTTCAGTAGTTGTGGCTCGCAGGCTCAGTAGTTGTGGCTCATGGGCTCAGTAGCTCTGTGGCATGTGGGATCTTCCTGGACCAGGGCTCAAACCCATGTCCGCTGCATTGGCAGGTGGATTCTTAACCACTGCGCTACCAGGGAAGCCCTAAAGTGCAGTTGTTTTTATTTTTATTTTATTATTTTTAATTTGAAAAATACTTTAAAATTGTACTGATTGCTGATTTCTGTCCTATCTTTTTTCATGCAGATTCGAAACCAAAATAGGTTCATTTCATATTACTGGCTTACCAGATAATTCAACAAAACCCCGCCTCCTGTCTTCATTGGATGATGCTGCATCACTCTTGCGAATTATATTTGAGATAAATCCATTAGATGAAACCGTTGCTCAAAGGTGTATCATAGAAGCTGAACCTTTAGAAATGCTATATGATGCAGTAAGCATTTTTGTAATTCCTAAGTTTTAATATATTTCAATTTGCCTTGAGTTTGTGCCTCATGTTAATGATGCTTATTTTAACAGAGAACAGTAAATAGTATAGTGGAATTCTTCAGACCTCCAAAAGATGTAAATCTAGCACAGCTGACTTCAGTGACTTTGACAAAACTTGAAGAATTTCGTGATAAGACAGCAGCAGGTAAATGCCAGTATTAATGTTGGTGAATTAAGTACTTATCCTATACTAAACTTTCAGTCATGTTATGCTGATTTTGGTAAAGTATTTTTTGAGTTTATATTTCTAGACTAGATACAGTTTTAGTTGAAGCTAATTTGGTACCTTTATATTTAAATTTAGATATAATGATAATCATTTCTTACACTTAGAAAGGTCTAACCTATGTACCACATTCAAGTTAATTGCAAAATTTTTTTAGGATTTTTGAAATTCTGTTTATGACAGAAACTGGCCTGTCATTTTCCTTTCTTGTAATGACTTCCAGATTTTAGTATATTGGCCTCAGAAAATAAAAGTTCCATCCTTTATTCTTTGGAGAATTTGTGTAAGATTGGTTTGTTCAGCCAATTGGTTTGTTGGGTCTCATTTCTTCTTTCAGTGTTTGGCATAATTTGGGTTTGGAGATTTCTTTGGGGGAGATTTTAAATTAGAGATTCCATTTTCAAAATATAGTGGACTATAGAGATGATCTCTGTGGTTTTTAATGCTTTGTAGTTTGTTGAGACTTGCTTTCTGGCTAAATATATGGTAATTTAAAAAATATTCCATATATGTTTGAAAAGCATATCTTTTTAATATCTATACGTATCCTTTAAGTCACATTTGTTTATCATGTACTTCAAATCTTTTGTATCCTTACTGGATTTTTTTCCTTCTTGTTTCACCATATTCTAACAGTTATTTAGAGAAATATATGAAGAACACCAAACTTTCCATTTGGATTTGTCTATTTCATGTAGATCTTTAATTTTCTTCCTTATAAAGTTTGGTGCTATATTAGTTACATGCAGAGATATTTTTTCCCCAATGAACCAAATCTTTTATCTGGATGAAGTTGTCAATATTTTTAGTAATGCTTTAATTTTTTAATATTTTTTCTTTTTTTGTTCTGATATTAGTATGGATATTCTAGGTTTCTTTTGGTTATAATTTGCCTGCTGTATTTTTTTTATTCCTTTACTTACTTTTTCCCTCTATCTTTATTTTTAGATGTGTCATGTCAACAACATATAGTGGGATGTTTTTCAAGCTGTGATACTGACAGTCATATTTCTTGATCTTTCTTTCCTGCCTTTGGATAAATTCTAGCATTACTTCCTCCACTCCCACCCTTGTACCATTTGAAACTTAAATATTCTCTTTCTCTTTTTACTGTAGTAATTAAAACACAAATTTTTGTTGCGATAAAATGTAATAAAACATTTTACCTTCTCCCAGTCATTGCAAGGAACACTTTAGAACACTTGAACTCCTTTCACCATCCTCATTACTTACATGCTGTTGTTATTTTTTTCTTGTTTTAACTTCATAGAACAATTTTTGTTTGTAGAGTCAATGCATTGGTTTATAATTACCTATATATCAACTACTTTCTTTGCTCTTCATTCCTATTTGAACTTCAACACCCTTTATCTGGAATTATTTCCTTTCTTTAGGTAGTTCATTTATACATTGTTTTCTTTATTGAGAGTCTGCTGATGGCAAACTTTTTTGTTTGTTGTATCGTTTGGTTTTGGTCTGAAAGTAATTGTCCTCAGTTTTGAAGGATATTTTTTTTACTGGATATGTAATTCAGAGTTGATGATTATATTGTTCTTAGCACACTGAAGTGACCATTCTACTGTCTTTTGGCTCCTGTTACTGATGTTGAAAATTCAGGTGTTAGTGTGTTTGCTGCTTCTTTGTAGATTATCCTTTTTCTTTTACATTTAAGATGTTTTTATCTTTTATATTCTATAGGTTCAGTATGATGTATCCAACTGTGGACCAATCTGAGGATTGGTAGATTTAATTATTTCTAGAAAATCCATCTGGAAAATTTCTAGCCATTAACTCTTCAGATTTTTTTTCTCTTGATTCTCTTCTTCTGGAACTCTGGCTAAATATATTTTAGCTTTTTTTACTCTGTCATTCTTAACTTATATATTTTGTTTTCTTTCCATCTGTTTTTCCTCTGTTGCATGCTGGGTAATTTCCTTTAATTTATCTTCTGATTTTTACTGAATTCCTCTTCAGCTGTCTAATGTGCTTAATAATCTTCCCATTGTGTTTAATTTCAATGATTATATTTTCATTTTAGGAATTCTGCTTTGTTGTATTTAAAATCTGATTTTTTATTCTTTATAGTTCTCTTTCCCATGGATATATTCAAACTTGTCTTTTATTTCTTCAAACATTATAAGCACAGTTGACCCTTGAATAATGCGAGAGTTAATCTGTGTATAATCTGCAGTGGGCCGTCTGTATCTGTAGTTCTTCCACATCCCCGGATTCAACCAACCAGACACCATGTAGTAATGTAAATATTTACTTTTGAAAAATATTCTTGTGTAAGTGGACTCACCTGTGTTGTTCAAGGGTCAACTGTATAGTTATTTTATATTGTCTCACCAGATAATTATCTCTTCAGTTCCATTATGTTAAGACTTTTGTGTTTTTATTTCTCCTCTCTTTTATTTCTGCTGTTTCTTATATTCATGTTAACCTTTGTCTTTTTGTTGAGTTTTGATTGTGAGCTGCTCATTTTTTTTGGAAAATTATTTGGGAGAATTCCCTGAAGTCTAGGATAAATGGACTTTCATTCAGGGAAGAATTTCATTTTTTCCTGCCAGGTATCTCGAGCATGTTGGTGGGACCACTATCTAAAGTCATTACTTGAAATATTTTGGAATGACAAAAATTGTGCTACATATCCACTTGAGGACTGTATTGTGATTATGATTCACAGAGAGACTACCCATTTTTCCCAGTTTTTCTCAGAGACATTCTTTGCATTCTATGGGTAGGTTTTAGGGACAGGGAGGTTTAACTTCTGGATTACTCTTACTTTGAGTATGTACCTTTTAGATCCCAGATTTATGAAAAGAACTCCTGCTAGACTCTTTTTTTTTTTTTTTTTTTTTTTGCGGTACGCGGGCCTCTCACTGCTGTGGCCTCTCCCGTTGCGGAGCACAGGCTCCGGACGCGCAGGCTCAGCGGCCATGGCTCACGGGCCCAGCCGCTCCACGGCATGTGGGATCTTCCCGGACCGGGGCACGAACCCGTGTCCCCTACATCGGCAGGCGGACTCTCAACCACTGCGCCACCAGGGAAGCCCTAGACTCCTCATTTTTGTCATCTGTTCTTTTTCTTTTTTATTTATTTATTTATATTTATTTTTATTTTTGGCTGTGTTGGGTCTTCGTTTCTGTGTGTGGGCTTTCTCTAGTTGCAGCGAGCAGGGGCCACTCGTCATCGCGGTGCGCAGGCCTCTCACTGTCACGGCCTCTCTTGTTGCAGAGCACAAGCTCCAGACACACAGGCTCAGTAGTTGGGGCTCACGGGCCTAATTGCTCCGTGGCATGTGGGATCTTCCCAGACCAGGGCTCGAACCCGTGTCCCCTGCATTGGCAGGCAGATTCTCAACCACTGCGCCACCAGGGGAGCCCTGTCATCTGTTCTTTATACTCTGTGAGGCTATGGAAAGGAGTTCCAGAGTTTACCAAGTGCAGAAAATGGTCTCAGGATAAAATTTTTATGGCTCCCATTTAAATCTGTTAGGTTTTCTCTTTCAATCTGATTTTTGGCTTCATAGATCCTTACTTTCTTGCCTCCTGTTAGTGTTTTTAGTAGGTTTCGTTGTTGCTGTTTGTTTGTTTTGCTTTATATCCAACCATTTTTGTTGCTTTTAGTGGAAGAGTAGGTTTGCCTACCTATTTATTCATGTTACCAAGATTTAGAAATCTAGTTAAATGTTTTAGTATAAGTTCAAGACTTTATCTTAGTTGAAATTCACTTTGGTAGATTCATCCATTTTCATAGAAAGTTCTGGTTGCTTTTTCTGGTTTACATACAGTTTTATTGAAGATGATTTAATAATCCAGGATTTTCATTGTCTCAGAGTAATATAAAGATCAAGTATCATTGTTCAGTATGGTAGAAGTAGCTGTATTAAGTTCACGAATTGGGAAGAATTATATAGATTCTAATATTTCATGTAACTTAATTTTTTTAGATGTGTATCTCCCCAGTTTTCCCAAATTGGGTTTATGGGTCAAAAACTTCTTTTTGAAGAAGTATTCCAGTTTTGTACTCAGTTATATTTAATGAGTATACACATTGACTAACAAATATCTTACTTTATATTGAAAATATTTTGCTCAAGTTTATTTTAAAATTAATACTAATTTCACATTATTTTAAGGTTGTGCTACCAATTCATGTGTTTAATGATTCTCTATTTCTTGAGTAATTTGTGAAAACAATTCATTTTAAAGATTTAACTTTTATGCAGGTCTGCTGTATATTATTGAAACACAGAAAGTTCTTGATCTCAAAATTAATTTGAAGGCTTCATATATTATTATCCCACAAGATGGAATTTTTAACCCTACATCAAATCTGCTTCTTTTGGATCTTGGTCATCTAAAGGTATATACTACTAATAATTATTTTATAATATGACACGGTGTTTCTTTGTTTAAGATGTATTTTGGTTTTTAGAGGTTTGATTTGGTATATTAATTTTTAGCTTAATAGCAGAAACTAGGATTTGAGGAATCTTCCCTTCTGGCAAGTAAAGTGAAGTTTCATTTAATTAGATAGTTTCCCTACATTTCTAATAGGAAAATGACCAATTGAATGCTGAAGGTCAGGGGTGAACCTAAGAATTATATTTATAAAATTTGAGAGTAATGCTTGAGGAGTTTATTTCCTTTTCAATTTAAATTTATTACTTGGTCAATTAAAGTGTGTGGAGTGGAAGGGAGTTCTGGAAGTAATCAAATATATATTCATGCTTCTGAAATTTTTTGTGTATATACTTTAGATATTGGCATTTTAATATTTCTATTAAAGAATCCTAAAATTGAGAGATGGTCTTCTTGCATTTTTGCTTCTTATTCAATTATGTATGATTTTTCCCGTCAGTTTTGAGTAGAGAATACTTTTTTTTCGGTGTTTCTAGATCTATGCTGTTCAGTGTGGTACCCACTGGCCACATGTGTTTGTTTAAGTTGATTAAAATTTTTAAAAATTCAGTTCCTTAGTTACATTAGCCACATTCAAGTGTTTAATAGTCACAGATGGCTAGTGGCTACTGTATTAGAACAGATGGAGAACAATTCCATCATCATAGAAAGTTCTGTTTGACAGCAGTACTCCAGATCATGAAATGTAGAGGAATAACTTTAACAATTTAAAGACCCAGAAGGGATGGATAATATTGGAATGCTCTTTCTGGCTACCTAACAGATTCGTGCCTTTCCTTAATATTGACATTCTCCTTTATTATATATATATATATATATATTTTTGTTTTTACTCTTCAGTTAGTAATTATGTAGACACTGCTGGATTTACATTTATAATAAAATTTTATACAGATAATTATTCATATTTGAACTTAGTTATGGAATTGGTTTATGGGCAGTACGGTATAGTGGAAACAGCCAGTGGAAAGGTATAGTGGTCAGAAGGGTATCTCTAGTTTTATGACCTGAGGCAATTTGCTTAACCTTTTGCCTAAAATTTATTACCTTTCAAACAGATAATCAATTTTGACTGTCTACTTCACATGAACTATGTAAAATAAAGGGAAAAATGTTAAAATAAAAAATATATATACACATACATGTATGTGTGTGTGTATACATATATATATATATATATAAATATGAATTAATAAGATCTTTATATACTACTGTGAAGTGATCTCCAGGATACCTGAGTGAAAACAGTAGTATGCATAGTATACCAAGCAAGGGGAAGTACAACTATAACTTGCTTGGGGTTGCATAAATGGCAGAGCTGGAAGTAAAATTCAGGTACACTAATATTTAATTGTGGACTCTCACTTCTTCTTATAAAGTTATCTAAATATCTGTCATCGTGCCATGGAAACGTTTTGTAAGTTATATTTTTCTCTTAATTTTGTTTTTAATAAAAAGACTTCTTAGCAGATTAAAAAAATTTTTAGATCTATTATTTACCAGGACTGGCTTTGTTCCCCTTTTTTAATATAAATGATTGGAAAATATAACTTAATATGTAAAACTTTACTTTATACCTGGCCTTCTTATTATATATGTCATGGATAAAGACATTTCTAATAGTCTTATAATGTATGTCAGCTTGTGAGTTTATCTCCTCCTGTTAAATTTTTATATTATAGTCTGAAAGATAAAAAACTTTATATTTTCATTTTGAAGTAATTTAAACTATTAAAATTATCTTCAAGGTGACAAGTAAAATTCGTTCAGAATTACCAGATTTAAAACAAGGTGGGGCGAAACTTGAAGAGATAATGCATAGAGCTTATGATTCCTTTGATATTCAGCTTACAAGCATACAGCTGCTTTATAGCAGAGTTGGTAAGTATACAGTGCATTATTTGTTGATTCATTTTGCTGAAGTGATTAATTAGGTTTTTAGACAGTTTCTCTGAAGACTTTCATCCTAAATATGTTAGAACTTTTATATTTTTGAATTAGAAGTGATAGTAGATATTTCCTAGGAGCAATATCTCAAGTAGGTGTGATTTTATCCCTCAAGAGACATTGTCAATGTCTAGAGACATTTTTTGTTGTCACGAGTGGGGAGTTGGGGCACTACTAGCATCTAGTGAGTGGAGGTCAGGGATGCTACTAAACCTCAAACAATATGGGCGAAAGCCACCCCACAACAGACTTGGCCCAAATATCAGTAATGCTGAGATTGAGAAATCCTGATCTATACCAGTAAAGGTTGGAAAGTACTGGCACATATTTAAAGTGATATTTGTATTACACAATGGGATAACCAGAAGAGGCTGCTCAAGGCCAGAGGCAGCCAGCTTAGGGGCTCTGATAGCCCAGGCTGTAAACAGTTACACAAAGACTGCAGAAGGTCACTATCGTAGGAATACCTTTACCCTATTCACTTTGGTGTACAAATAGGCGTCTCTGATCTGGATCTAGTTTTTTAGTTGAAGTGACCAAAGCCAGAAATTCACTTGTCAGGATCCATTAAAATAGATAGAGAGCCCAGACTAGTTGAGCCCTCTTTCCACTGTCATATTGCTTCTGAATCTCCAGGGTGTTAGTGAACATTGAGATGAGTATATGGTGAAATTTTAATTATCTGAGCTAACTAATAGAAGGAGGAGCAATGAGATCCTAAAGTTACGATTATTAAAACTGTTAGTGTATATAGGACTGGAACATTTGATTTTTTTCTTTAACTGTACTTGCTTTTAAGAGTAATGAACTTGGTTTTTATTTTTATCATATTTCAGTTGGTGTAAAAGGAGCCCAGTAGTATAGTGGATGGCAAATGCAAATTGTTTATAGAAAAATCCATAAATTTATTTTCAAGGAATACATTACTATGTTTTGGTGTGTTTGATACATTTTGGTAACTGGTTTTCAAAGTCCATGAGCCATACTTAATAGTTAAGATATTGAGATGCTTTGTAAAAAATTGTTTTCAGTATTTCATTATTATTATCTGAAAATTATTGGAATTCCTTGGAGTTGTTTTTGATAAGCATTAACTATTCTTAAATAATTAAATATTTTGGGGGGCAGGGTTTTTTTTGACATTGGGGTTACTTTATGTAATTGTCATAGACTTCCCTGATAAATACTGAAACACATGCTTCTAAATATCTTATTTTTTATCTGTAAATTGAGAAGTGAAGGAAATATTTGATTTATCTCAGTACTGTTGGAATTTTAAAAATTGTAATAAAGTCCATTTTACTACCTGTCTTCAGGAGTCTAAGCTTTCATTTGCTTGGTTTTCCTTGACTGAAGATTTAACTGACTTATGATATTATTAGGTTCAAATGGAATAATGTACATGAAACTGCTTTGTATTATATGGATCCCATTAATCTTGTTATAAATTTTAAAAGTTATTTCTTTGTAATATAGACATGTCTTTTAGAAAATCTGGACAATACAGAAAAACAAAAACATCATTCTTTATCCTACTGCTCACACATGAGTGTTGTTGATACTTCAGTGGATATCCTTTTGGTGTTTTTTTCAATGTATGTGCCTATGAATGTATGGGATGTATTTTGTGTGGTGTTTGGGAGTGTTTGTGAATGCGTTTTTAACATGATTTACATAGTTTTATATGCTGACCTCCCTTTCATTTACCAGTAATATTTTGGGCACTTAAATTCATGATTTTAACTGGCTATCTAAAGTTCTAAGGCTATGCTGTCAGTTATTTAGCCATTCCTTTACTGAACATTTAGGCTTGTGACACTGCAGTGAATGTTGCCAGAGGGTTGCATGTTGGCAGACCTGGGTGACAATTTCAGCCTTATCACTCACTAGCTTTTTGACCATAAGCAAGCTGTAAATTCCTCTCAGTCTCATTTTTCTAAAATGGGATGTTATACATCATTGTGAGAATTAAATGAAAATTTAAACATTGCCTAGAACAGTGTCAGTTATAAATCTTAAATTTAACTTTTATTAGTTAATACTGAAGAACTGCACTTTTCCCTACCTTTTTCATTATTGCATCAGAGCCATGTTTTTTGAGTAATGTATGGTTGGCATAGTGATTGCCAAGGATGCACAGTAGATTTGATTAAAGCTATGTTGTTGTTAACATTTTAATAAGCATTTTTCCTATTAAAACATAGAGTCTTTGAAAGGGAAAAGAATTTACCTGCTGAGTATGTGTACCTGGGAATATGGCATTAAGATTATCTAGATGTAGGAAGATTTCCTCATACCATGCACTGTATGACTATGAAGTATTAATGGTAATGTTAGGTTTAGTATGTTTGTCAAATTACACATGTGTTAAACACGTACTGTTTTCTGTAATTAGGTGATAATTGGAAAGAAGCACGAAAACTCAATGTATCCACACAACATATCTTGGTACCTATGCACTTCAATGTGGAACTCTCTAAGGCCATGGTTTTCATGGATATAAGGATGCCCAAGTATGTATTACCTGTTTCATGTGATTGTAGATTTTCTTAGTAGTTATATAGCTAAGAAATGCCATGTTTCATTGATATTTTTGTAGTAAAATATATATAACAAAATTTACCATTTTTAAGTGTATCATTCAGTGGCATTAAGTACATTCACATTTTTGTCCAACCACTCCACCATATCAGCTTCACAGACTGGAATTCTACCCATTGTTAAACAATAATACCCCACTCTGTCCTCCCCCAAGTCCATGGCAGTCATCATTCTGTGTTATGTCTCTATGAATTTGACTACTCTAGGTACCTCATGTAAGTGGAATCGTACAATATTTCTCCTTTTCTGCCTGGTTTATTTCACATAGCATAAGGTCTTCATGTTGACCCATGTTGTAGTGTATGTCGGAATTTCATTTTTTTTTAAGGCCTAATTCCATTGCATGTATATATCATATATTATCCATTCATGGGTTAATGGACATTTGATTGTTGTAATAATGCTGCTGTGAACATCAGTATACAGATATCTGTTGGAGTCCCTGCTTTAAATTTTGGGGGGTGTATATCCAGAAGTGGAATTGCTGGATTATTCTATTTTTAATTTTTTGAGCAACTGTCCTGCTGTTTTCCATAGCAGTTGCACCATTTTATATTCCCATCAGCAATTCACAGGGGTTCCAAATTCTCTTACCTCTTCACCAACACTTGTTATTTTCTCCCTTTCAAAAAAATAATAGCCATCCTAACAGGTGTGAAGTAGTATTTAATTATAGTTTTGAATTGCATTTTCTAATGATTAGTGATGTTGAGCATATTTTCATGTTCTTATTGGCAATTTATATATTTCTTTAGAGAAATGTCTGTTCAGGTCCTTTGCCCACCTTTTAATTAGGTTGTTTGTGTTGTTAAGTTGGAGGTTTGGTTTTTTTAAAATATTTTCCTGGATATTAACTTCTTACCAGATAAAATGATTTGCAAATATTTTCTTTCTTCTTGTGGATTGTCTTATTTATCACTCTTGATAGCGTCCTTTGATGCACAAAAGCTATGAATTGTGATTAAGTTTAATTTATCTTTGTTGCCTGTGCTTTTGTTGTCATATCTAAGAAATTATCACCAAATCCAGTGTTTTTCCTGTATATTTTTTTCCAAAGAATTTTATACTTTTAATGCTTAGGAAACCTTTTTGAGTTAATTTTTGGATGTGTTGTAAGGTAAGGATCCAGCTTTATTCTTTTGCATGTGGATGTGTAGTTTTTTTTCAGCACCATTTGTTAAAAAGACTGGCCTTTCCCTATTGAATAGTCTTGACACCCTTGTTGAAAATCATTTGACCATATATGTGATGGTTTATTTCTGGGCTTTCTGTTCTGTTCCCTTGGTCTCTGTGTCTGTCTTCATGCCAACACTACACTGTTTTGATTCCTGTAGCATTGTAGTAACTTTTGAAATCAGGAAGCATGAGTCATCCAACATTAATCTTTTTCTATATTGATTGGGTGATTTGGGGTCCTTTGAGATTCCTTTTGAACTTTAAGATGGATATTTCTATTTTTAACAACAGGTATCATTGAGATTTTGATATGGATTGCATTGAATCTGCAAATGTTTTCAGTAGTGACATCTTAACATCAGGTCTCCCAATACATGAATACAAGATGTCTTTCCATTTACCTGTGTCCTTTAAAATTTCTTTCAGCATTATTTTGTAGTTTTCAGTGTATGTCTTTTTCTTCCTTGGTTAAGTTTATTCTTTTTGATACTATTATAAATGGAATTGTTTTCTTAATTTATTTGTTGGTTAATAGAAACTCAATTGATTTTTCCAAGTTGATTTTGTATCCTGAAACTTGGATGAATTTGTTTATTAGTTCTAACATTTTTTGTGTGTGTGGAATTGTTACAGTTTTCTACATATACGACCACTTCATGTTAGAACAGAGGCAGTTTTACTTCATCCTTTCCAATTTGGATACCTTTTTTTTTCTCTTTGTTGCCTGATTACTCTGGCTAGAATTTCCAATATTATGTTGAATACAAGTAATTTAAGTGGGCATCCTTTATTTTGATCATAGAGTAAAAGCTTCTAGTCTTTTGCATGGAGTGTGCTATGTGTGGTTTCTTCATATATGACCTTTATTATTTTGAGGTAGTTTCCTTCTATTTCTAGTTTTTGAGTGTTTTTATTATGGAAACGTGTTGCATTTTCCAGATGCTTTTTCTTCATCAGTTGAGATGATCATGTGTTATTTTGTCCCTTCATTTTGTTAATGTGGTGTATTACACTGATTTGTTTTCATATGTTGAACCATTCTTCCGTTCCAGGGTTAAATCCTGGGTGATGGGTGATGGTGTATAATCTTTTTAATATGCTGTTGAATTTTGTTTGCTCGTGTTTTTTTGGAGATTTTTGCATCAGTGTTTGTAAGGGATATTGGTCTGTAGTTTTCTTTTCTTGTATTATCTTTGTCTGGTTTTGGTATCAGAGTAATGCTGTCCTTAAAATGAGTTAGGAAGTATTCCTTTCTTTTTAGTTTCCAGGAAGAGTTTGAGAAAAATTTGTGTTAATTCTTTAAATGTTTGGTAGAACTCACTCATGAAATGTTGTGAGATTTTTGGATTACTGATTCACTCTCCATATTAGTTATAGGTCTATCTAGATTTTCTGTTCCTTCAAAATTCAGTGTTGATAGATGTGTGTTTCTAGGAATTTGTCCACTTTATTTAGGTTATCCAATTTGTTGGCATAAAATCCTTCCTTTTTCTGTAGGATTGATAGTGATATCCACACTATCATTTCTGATTTTAGTTGAGTCTTTTCTGTCTTTATCTCCATCTACCTAAAGGTTCTTTAGTTTTGTTCATCTTTTTGAAGAACAAACTCTTTTGTTGATTTTTTTCAATTATTTTTCAATTCTCTATTTTCTCTCTCTCTGCTCTAATCTGTATTTCCTTACTTCCGCTAACTTTTGGTTTAGTTTGCTCCGTTTTAGTTCTTTAAGGCATGAAGTTAGGTTGCTGATTTGAGATCTTTCTTTTTCAATGTAAGTGTTTATAGCTATAAATTTCCCTCAGCACGGTTTTTGCTGTATGCTATAAATTTTGGTATGTTGTGTTTTCATTTTCACTTGTCTCAAGATATTTTTTTATTTCCGTGGCGATTTCTTCTTTGACTCATTAACAGTAAATGTGTTAATTTCTACATATTTGGAATTTTACATTTTTCATTCTGCTGTTGATTTCCAGTTTCATTCCATTGTGATTAGAAAGGATGCTTTTTATTCAATCTTTAAAAAATTTTTGACTCTTGCTTTATGACCTAAAATTCGGTCTATCCTGGAGAATATTCTATGTGCATGTATGAAAAAATGTGTATTCTGCTGTTGATGGAGGAGTGTTTTGTTTATGTTTGTTGACAGTGTTGTTCTAGTCCTCTATTTCCGTATTGATCTTTTTTCTGGTTGTTCTATCAGTTATTGAAAGTGGGGTATTGAAGTCTCATGTTATTGTAGAGCTATTTCTTCCCTCAACTCTGTCAATATTTCATATATTTTTGAGCTCTGATGTTTGGTGCATATATGTTTCTAATTGTTATATCTTCTTGATGGAGTGACTTTTTATTAAATAATGTCTTTTGTCTCTTGTAACAGGTTTTGACCTACTGTCTGGTTTGACTGATACTATAGCCATTCCTGCTTTCTTTTGGATATTATTTGCATAGAATATCTTTCACTTTCAAACTATTTGTGTCCTTAGATCTAAAGTCAGTCTCTTGCAGACATATAGTTTGATCGTTTTTTTTTTTAAATTCATTCTGTCAATTTATATCTTTGTGAAGTTTAAACCATTATGTTTAAAATAAATACTGATGGGGAACAAATTAATTTTGTCATTTTGTTATTTACTTTCTGTATGTCTTATAGCTTATTGTCCCTTTTTTCCTCTGTATGGCCTTCGTTTGTGTTTAGTTGATTTTTTGTTCTGACATGTTTTGTTGCCCTTCTCTTTTCCACATATGCACGTTCTATAGATATTTTCTTTTTAGTTTTCATGGAGATTACCTATAACATTGTAAAGTTGACAATTTTTTAAAAATTGACACCAACTTAACTTTAATTGCATACAAAAACTCTACTATTTACTGCTCCACCCCCTCCATTTTATGTCATTGATGTCACAAGTTATATCTTTATTATATATTGTACCCATTAGCACAGATTTATATTTTCTAAATCCTGTAGAAAATAAAAGGTGAAGTTAAAATAAAAAATCACAAAAAAAATCACAATACTTGATTTTATATTTATCGTGTGTTTGCTTTTACCGAGATCTTTATATTTTACTGTTAGCTGACTGATACTTTGAGCCCAGTATCCTAAATATAGAAGTCTGTTAAATTAGACTGGACTAGTTAGCTGATTTAGTCCTAGTTTAAGACCGTAGCTAGCCCTTTCACCTTTTCTTTCCACCAGTAATTTTTCTCTCCCTTGCAAGCATTGAAACCTCAGCCACAGATCTATTTTAAAATTTAAAGAAAGACACATCTAACAGCTACCAAACAATCTAAGTGAAATTGTTACTAGAGAGGCAAGAAGAGAATACTCATATAGCAGTGCTCAAGGTTTTGTGGCTCAAGTATGGATGGAAGCGATAGTAGGAAGTAGTGATAGCCTGGTCTTTTTCCCATATGCTATGTTGCAGACCCGGTTCATACTACTTACTGTTGTCACCATGTGAAAGGAAGAGACCTAAGAGAAACCTACACGCCTTCTTTTTTTTTTTTTTTTTTTTTTTGCCTTTCAAATTATAGGACTCAATTCTCTAGAAAACATTGTGCAGTTTACTCTCATTCTCTTAGACTTCCTTATTCAAGAATATCAAACTGGGACTCTGAGTGTCTTAAAGCAGAGGAATGCCAGGAATTTGGTTTGAGAAAGAGAAGAGGAAAGAAAACCATTCTATACATTTTGCTGTTGTTTACAATCAAGCATTAGGTATAGGTTAATTTTAGACACGCTTAGGTTCTTTGGCTTCCTTCCCAAATGTCCTCCTGCCTATTTACTATTGTCTGATATTTCTTTTAAAGTTTGTCAGTATGTGAGAAAGGACAAAGATGTATGTAATTTCCTGTTGCAAACATGTTTACGAATAGATTTTTTTTCAGCATTTTATACTTAAATACGCTAGAATCTAGGATGTTACAGGGTACCAGAAAAAAGTGATATTACTCTGAGAGAAGAAATGGCTAACTTCCCTTGCTTTAGATTGCTCTAGTCTATGATTAGGGAGAATTTACCTCCAGTAATGTAGGGAATATGCATAGCCTAGCAGGAATTAAAACAGTTGGTTAAAATGTCTATATATAGACAGATAATGGAATGCAAGAGTATGAGAGATTAATCCAGTGTAACAGTCAGCAAACTTTTTCTTTAAAGGGCCAGATATTAAATGTTTTAGGCTTGAAGTTGCATTGTCTGTCACAACTACTCAACTCTGCTATATTAGCATGAAAGCAGCTATAAACAGTACATAG
Organism: Aethalodelphis obliquidens; assembly: GCF_003676395.1. Lineage (NCBI taxonomy): Eukaryota > Metazoa > Chordata > Mammalia > Artiodactyla > Delphinidae > Aethalodelphis > Aethalodelphis obliquidens. Next base: position 42,629,988 of record NW_020837951.1, on the reverse strand, counting down.
TAACTGGGCATAGCTGTATTCCAGTTAATACTTTATTTACAGAAATAAGCAGCAGGCTGGATTAATCCATGGCCATATTTTGCCAAACTCTGGTTCAGTGCGTTACACCCAGACGCAACGAATAAAGGCAGAAGACACCAGGAAAGCCTTCTCTACTAGTATTCTTATGATACTAAAATGGCTGTAAGTTAGGACCAGAAAATTGTGCCGAAAACAATCACAAGCAGAAACTATAATGATTTAGAAAGATGAAATCTGAGAAGGATTTGATTTTAGTTTTGTAAGTTGTGAGCAATATAAAGTGGATATGACATTATATAAAGTCCTGGAACTCTACAAGTATCAGGCAACTTCCTTTGAAGTTTGAGCTTAAAAAGTTTAAGGCAGATAAAAGGAAATCCTCTGTTATTTGGTAGGTATTATTTTGGCACCTGTCATCCTCAGGTTGTTAAGCTGGCATATTTAAAGAAATTGAAAAGTTTAGGTACATTAATGAGACAGATCTATAATATGTAACTGTTAAATTAGGATGTATGGGATTAGTTACAAATACTTAGGTTACTGGAGGTAAAAGAAAGCTTATAATTTTCTCAAGTAATTCAGGTATATTTTTAGCAGTCATTGTGTGTGATTGAAAAAGTAAGTTAAAATGCAGGGATAAAAATGGTGAACGAAAACTTATTCTCTCTTTGATGTCAGTCTCTTTTAAAATCATTATTACTTTTTAAAGACTTTCTTCATATTGCAGCAGTTTTAGTGTCACAAAAAAGTTGATAGGAAGCTACAGAGATTGTCCATACACCCCCTGCATCCACCCATGCATAGCCTTCCCCTTAACAACATCCCCCACCTAGTGGTACATTTGTTAGAATTGATAAACCGACATTTACACATCATAATTACCCAAAGTCTATAGTTTACCTTATGGTTCACTCTTGGTGTTGTACCTTGAATGGGTTTGGACAAATGCATAATATGTAGCCATAATTGTGGTATCATATAGAGTATTCTTACTGCCCTAGAAATCTTCTATTCATCCCTCCCCTGTCACACTCAAGCCCTAGCAAGCACTGATCTTTTTATTGTGTCCATAGTTTTCCCTTTTTCAGAATGTCATATAGTTGGAATTAGAGAAGAGAAAGCCTTTTCACATTGACATCTTTCACTTAGTAATATGCATTTAAGGTTCCTCCCTGTCATTTCATGACTTGAGAACTCATTTTTTTTTAGTGCTGAATAATATTCCATTATCTGATGTATCACAGTTTATCCATTACCTACTGCAGGACATCTTGGTTGCTTCCAAGTTTTGGTGATAAAATTAGAATATAAAATTTTTGTGGATAAACTTGATTCATATAAAATTATGAGTAAAGCTGTTATAAACATGCATGTGCAGGTTTTTGTGGGGACATAACTTTAAATTCCTTTGGGTAAATATCAAGGAGCACAATTGCTGGGTCATATGGTAAGAGTATCTTTAGTTTTCTAAGAAACTTCCAGACTGTCTTCCAAAGGGGCTATACCCTTTTGCATTTCAGTCAGCAGTAATTGTGAGTTCCTGCTGCTCCACATCCTTGCCATTATTTGGTGGTGTCAGTATTCCTGATTTTGGTTATTATAGTAGGTGTGTAGTACTATCTCATTATTCTTATTTTGATTTGTATTTCTCTGATTATACATAATGTGGAACATCTTTGCTTATTTGCTATCTATGTATCTTATTTGATGAGGTGTCTGTTAAGATTTTTGGTCCATTTTTCAACTAGATTGTCTTCTTATTATTCAGCTTTAAGTATTCTTTGAGAGCTCTACCCACCACCAGTACCTACCATCAGGAAACTTGCACAAGCCTCTTAGATAGCCTCATCCACCAGAGGGCAGACAGCAGAAGCAAGAAGAACTACAATCCTGCAGCCTGTGGAACAAAAACCACATTCACAGAAGGATAGACAAAATGAAAAGTCAGAGGGCTATGTACCAGATGAAGGAACAAGATAAAACCCAGAAAAATAACTAAATGAAATGGAAATAGGCAACCTTCCAGAAAAAGAATTCAGAATAATGATAGTGAAGATGATCCAAGACCTCGGAAAAAGAACAGAGGCAAAGGTCGAGAAGATGCAAGAAATGTTTAACAAAGACCTAAAAGAATTAAAGAACACTTAGAAGAATTAAAGAACAAACAAACAGAGACGAACAATACAATAACTGAAATGAAAAATACACTAGAAGGAATCAATAGCAGAATAACTGAGGCAGAAGAACGGATAAGTGACCTGGAAGACAAAATGGTGGAATTCACTGCCGTGGAACAGAATAAAGAAAAAAGAATGAAAAGAAATGAAGACAGCCTACAGCCTAAGAGACCTCTGGGACAACATTAAATGCAACAATTCGCATTATAGGGGTCCCAGAAGGAGAAGAAAGAAAGGACCTGAGAAAATATGAGAAGAGATTATAGTCAAAAACTTCCCTAACATGGGAAAGGAAATAGCCACCCAAGTCCAGGAAGCGCAGAGAGTCCCAGGCAGGATAAACCCAAGGAGAAAAATGCCGAGACACATAGTAATCAAATTGACAAAAATTAAAGACAAAGAAAAATTATTGAAAGCAGCAAGGGAAAAATGAAAAATAACATACAAGGGAACTCCAGTAAGGTTAACAGCTGATTTCTCAGCAGAAACTCTACAAGCCAGAAGGGAGTGGCATGACATATTTAAAGTGATGAAAGGGAAGACCTACAACCAAGATTACTCTACCCGGCAAGGATCTCATTCAGATTCTACGGAGAAATCAAAAGCTTTACAGACAAACAAAAGCTAAGAGAATTCAGCACCACCGAACCAGCTCTACAACAAATGCTAAAGGAACTTCTCTAAGTGGGTAACACAAGAGAAGAAAAGGACTTACAATAACAAACCCATAACAATTAAGAAAATGGTAATAGGAACATACATAACGATAATTACCTTAAACGTGAATGGATTTAATGCTTCAAACAAAAGACACAGGTTTGCTGAAGGGATACAAAAACAAGACCCATATATATGCTGTGTACAAGAGACCCACTTCAGACCTAGGGACACATAAAGACTGAAAGGGGATGGAAAAAGATATTCCATGCAAATGGAAATCAAAAGAAAGCTGGAGTAGCAATACTCTTATCAGATAAGATAGACTTTAAAATAAAGAATGTTACAAGAGACAAGGAAGGACACTACATAATGATGAAGGGATCAATCCAAGAAGAAGATATAATAATTATAAATATATATACACACAACACAGGAGCATCTCAATATATGAGGCAACTGCTAATAGCTATAAAAGAGGAAATAGACAGTAGCACAATTATAGTGGGGGACTTTAACACCTCAGTTACACCAATGGACAGATCATCCAAACAGAAAATTAATAAGGAAACACAAGCTTTAAATGACACAGTAGACCAGATGGATTTAATTGATATTTATAGGACATTCCATCCAAAACCAGCAGATTACACTTTCTTCTCAAGTGTGCACGGAACATTCTCCAGGTTAGATCATATCTTGGGTCACAAATCAGCCTCAGTAAATTTAAGAAAATTGAAATCAAATCAATTATCTTTTCTGACCACAACACTATGAGATTAGAAATAATTACAGGGAAAGAAATGTAAAAAACAGAAACACATGGAGGCTAAAGAATATGTTACTAAATAACCAAGAGATCACTGAAGAAACCAAAGAGGAAGTCAAGAAATACCTAGAGACAAATTACAATGAAAACACGACGATCCAAAACCTATGGGATGCAGCAAAAGGAGTTCTAACAGGGAAGTTTATAGCAATACAAGCCTACCTCAAGAAACAAGCAAAATCTCAAACAATCAAACCTTACACCTAAAGGAACCAGAGAAAGAAGAACAATCAAAACCCAAAGTTAACAGAAGTAGAGAAATCATAAAGATCAGAGCAGAAGTAAATGAAATAGAAACCGATTAGCAAAGATCAATAAAACTAAAAGCTGGTTCTTTGAGAAGATAAAACAAAATTGATAAACAATTAGCCAGACTCATCAAGACAAAGAAGGAGAGGACTCAAATCAATAAAATTAGAAATGAAAAAGGAGAAGTTACAACAGACACCGCAGAAATCCAAACCTTCCTAAGAGATTACTAAAAGCAACTCAATGCCAATAAAATGGACAACCTGGAAGAAATGAACAAATTCTTAGAAAGGTATAACCTTCCAAGACTGAACCAGGAAGAAACAGAAAATATGAACAGACCAATCACAAGTAATGCAATTGAAACTGTGATTAAAAATCTTGCAACAAACAAAAGCCCAGGACCAGATGGCTTCACAGGTGAATTCTATCAACCATTTAGAGAAGAGCCAACACCCATCCTTCTCAAAGGCTTCCAAAAAATTGCAGAGGAAGGAACACTCCCAAACTCATTCTATTCTATGAGGCCACCATCACCCTGATACCAAAAAGCAGACAAGATCCTAGAAAAAAAGAGAATTACAGACCAATATCACTGATGAATATAGATGCAAAAATCCTCAACAAAATACTAGCAAACAGAATCCAACAACACATTAAAAGGATCATACCCCATCATCAAGTAGGATTTATCCCAGAGATGCAAGGATTCTTCATCATACACAAATTAATCAATGTGACACACCATATTAACAAACGGAAGAATAAAAACCATATGATCATCTCAGTAGATGAAGAGAAAGCTTTTGACAAAATTCAACACCCAGTTATGATAAAAACTCTACAGAAAGTAGGCATAGAAGGAACCTACCTCAACATAATAAAGGCCATACATGAGAAACCCACAGCAAACCTCATTCTCAATGGTGAAAAACTGAAAGCATTTACTCTGAGATCAGGAGCAAGACAAGGATGTCCACTCTCGCCACTATTATTCAACATAGTTTTGGAAGTTCTAGCCATGGCAATCAGAGAAGAAAAAGAAATAAAAGGAATACAAATTAGAAAAGAGGAAGTAAAACTATCACTGTTTGCAGATGACATAATACTATACATAGAGAATCCTAAAGATGCCACCAGAAAACTACTAGAGCTAATCAATTAATTTGGTAAAGTTGCAGTATACAAAATTAATGCACAGAAATCTCTTGCATTCCTATACACTCATGATGAAAAATCTGAAAGAGAAATTAAGGAAACACTCCCATTTACCATTGCAACAAAAAGAATAAAATACCTAGGAATAAAGCTACCTAGGGAGAAAAAGGACCTGTATGCAGAAAACTATAAGACACTGATGAAAGAAATTAAAGATGATTCAAACAGTTGGAGAGATATACAATGTTCTTGGATTGGAATACTCAATATTGTGAAAATGACCATACTACCCAAAGCAATCTACAGATTCAATGCAATCCTTATCAAATTACCAATGGCATTTTTTACAGAACTAGAACAAAAAATATTAAAATTTGTAATGGAGACACAAAAGACCCCGAATAGCCAAAGCAGTCTTGAGGGAAAAAAACGGAGCTGGAGGAATCAGACTCCCTGACTTCAGACTATACTACAAAGCCACGGTGATCAAGACACTATGGTACTGGCACTAAAACAGAAATATAGATCAATGGAACAGGATAGAAAGCCCAGAGATAAACCTACGCGCCTATGGCCACCTAATCTGTGACAAGGGAGGCAAGGATATACAGTGGAGAAAAGACAGTCTCTTCAATAAGTGGTGCTGGGAAAACTGGACAGCTACATGTAAAAGAATGAAATTAGAACACTCCCTAACACCATACACAAAAATAAACTCAAAATGGATTAGAGAGCTACATGTAAGACTGGGCACTGTAAAACTCTTAGAGGAAAAATTAGGAAGAACACTCTTTGACATAAATCACAGCAAGATCTTTTTTGATCCACCTCCTAGAGTAATGGAAATAAAAACAAAAATAAACAAGTGGGACCTAATGAAACTTAAAAGCTTTTGCACAGCAAAGGAAACCTGAAAGAAGATGAAAAGACAACCCTCAGAATGGGAGAAAGTATTTGCAAATGAGTCATCAGACAAAGGATTAATCTCCAAAATATATAAACAGCTCATGCAGCTCAATATTAAAAAAGAAACAACCCAATCCAAAAATGGGCAGAAGACCTAAATAGACATTTCTCCAAAGAAGACATACAGATGGCCAAGAAGCACATGAAAAGTTGGTCAACATCACTAATCATTAGAGAAATGAAAATCAAAACTACAATGAGGTATCACCTCACACCAGTTAGGATGGCCATCATCAGAAAATCTACAAACAACAAATGCTGGACAGGGTGTGGAGAAAAGGGAACCCTCTTGCACTATTGGTGGGAATGTAAATTGATACAGCCACTATGGAGGACAGTATGGAGGTTCCTTAAAAAACTAAAAATCGAATTACCATATGACCCAGCAATCCCACTACTGGGCATATACCCAGAGAAAACCATAATTCAGAAAGATACATGCACCCCAATGTTCATTGCAGCACTATTTACAATAGCCAGGTCATGGAAGCAACCTAAATGCCCATTGACAGACGACTTGATAAAGAAGATGTGGTACATATATACGGTGGAATATTACTCAGCCATTAAAAGGAACGAAATTGGGTCATTTGTAGAGACGTGGATGGATCTAGAGACTGTCATACAGAGTGAAGTAAGTCAGAAAGAGAAAAACAAATATCGTATATTAACGTATATATGTGGAACCTAGAAAAATGGTACAGGTGAGCCGTTTTGCAGGGCAGAAGTAAAGACCCAGATGTAGAGAACAAACGTATGGACACCAAAGGGGGAAAGTGGCGGGGGGTGGGGATGGGATGAATTGGGAGATTGGGATTGACATGTATACACTGATGTGTATAAAATGGGTAACTAATAAGAACCTGCTATATAAGAAAATAAACTTAAAAAATTTTTTTTTGAACTTTTTGGATAATAGTCCTTTATGAGTTCTATCTTTTGCAAATATTTTCTCCCACTCTGTGGCTTGTCTTCTAAATCTCTTGGCATTGTCTTTTGTAGAGCAGAAGTTTTTAATTTTTTTGGCCCCGGCATGTGGGGTCTTAGTTCCCCGAACAGGGATCAAACCTGTGCCCTCTGCAGTGGAAGTGTGGTGTCTTAACCACTGGACTGCCAGGGAAGTCCCAGAAGTTTATAATTTTAACCAAATCCAGTTTATGAATTATTTTTTTCATAAATTGTGCCTTTGTGTTGTATCTAAAAAGTGATCATCTAAAAAGTATCTAAAAAGGTCATCTAAGTTTTCTTTGATTTATCTTTTTGGAGTTTTATAGTATTGCGTTTTAAATTTAGGTCTGTGATCCACTTTGTATTAGCTTTTGTGAAGGGTGTAAGGCCTGTCTGAATTAATTTTTGCATGTGGATATTCATTTATTCCAGCACCATTTGTTGAAGAGAATGTCTTTGCTCCATTATTTTGCCTTTGCTCCTTTGTCAGCGATTCAGTAGACTGTATTTATGGAGGTCTGTATCTGCACTCTCTGTTCTGTTCCATTGTTCTCTTCCATTGATCTGTTTGTCTATTCTTTTGCCAATAGCACAGCATCTTGCTTACTGTAGCTTTACAGTAAGTCTTGAGTCAGGGAATATCAACCCTCCAACCTTGCTCTTCTTCAGTATTACGTTGGCTATTCTGGGTCTTCTGCCCCTCCATTTAAACTTTAGAATCAGTTTGTCAATATCCATTAAATTACTTGATGGGATTTTGATTGTGATTGCATGGAATCTATATAGATCAGTTTGGGATGAGCTGACATCTTGACAGATTGAATCTTCCTACCCTTAAATGTGGAATATTTCTTCATTTATTTAGTTCTTAATATATTATCAGAGTTTTACAGTTTTCCTCATACAGATCTTGTATTTATTTTGTTAGATTTATACCTAAGTATTACTTTCTTGGGGTGCTAATGTAAATGGTATTGTATTTTTAATTTTAGATTATACTTGTCCATTGTTGGTATATAAGAAAGTAATTCACTATTACATATTAACCTCATATCCTACAACTTTGCTGTATTGGCTTATTAATTTCAGGAATTTTTTTCTAGATAATTTACATAGATGATCGTGTCATCTGTGAACAAAGACAGTTTTATGTCTTCTTTATCAATCTGTATGCTTTTTGTTTTCTTTTCTTGGCTTACTGCATTTAAGGACTTCCAGTGTGATGTTGAAATGGAGTGGTGAGAGGGATATCTTTGTTTTGCACCTAATCTTAGTGGGAAAACATTGAGTTTCTCACTGTTAAGTATGATGTTAGTTGTAAGTTTTTCAAAGATATTCGTCATCAAATTGAGGTAGTTCTTCTTTGTTCTAGTTTACTGTGAGTTCTTATGGTGAATGGGTATTGGATTTTGTTACATGCATCTACTTATATGATTTTGATTTTTCATTCAGATCTGATTTCTAAACCTGGTTTTAAATATATAATCTCTTGGACAAGTTATTTGTACCTGCCAACCTTAGTTTCCTGATAGGAACCATGTACATATGTACACATTTCTTTCTTATAAGAAACAGCGAGCAGAAATAGGTTGTCTCCCTCCTATTAGGTTGTGAGAATTATTTATGATAATGCATATCAAGTGTTTTCCTTAATGCCTGTCTGTAGTAAACACTTCATAAATAGTGATTGTCAATTGGCATTGGCAAAATAGCAGAGGTATAGTAAACATAATAATAATAGAAAATAAGCCTTTGAAAAATAATGATGTTAGTTCAGCTGATGAGATTGGTTAATAAGGTAAAATGATGGGAATTTGACTGTAGATTGTGAGATAATTTGTCCCATGGACTGTGTAGATAATATTTAGTACTTAAAATCACATTTTATTATTCTTAGATAATTTAAGATGAACAGTCATCTTTTTATAATGATTTCTGTCTTTTTGAAACAGATTCAAGATTTTTGGAAACTTACCACTGATTTCTTTACGAATCTCAGATAAAAAACTGCAAGGGATATTGGAATTGATTGAAAGCATCCCAAAACCCCCACCTGCAACTGAAGTAAATGTCCCTGTCAAACCATTTCAGGTAATGTATTTTCAAAATTAATGAAAGCACGAGTTAAAAAAGAAAATTCCACAAACAGTATTTGTAACAGCCACAGAAATTTTGGGTAAAACAATTCAATTCATTGTGAATAGACTTTTTAAATTACATACTGAAAGACAGAATGATGAAATAGTAAAAGGTGCAAATAGTAAACAAAAGAATGAAATAATAAGTCTACCTTTCTTCACTTTTCCAGTCCCTCTCCTCAATGGTTAACTACTGCTTCTCTAGTTTTTTGAAAATGTTTATAGCACATACTAATACACACACATAGAAACATGCATGTCTCTGTGTGTATACGTATGATTATAACAGTTCTGATTAACTGATTATAACAGTTCTGCAATTTGTATTTAGCCTTGAAATTGTAAAAGCACTTCTTTAAATCTACATTTTACAAATTAACTTTCTAATTCAGGCTGGATTTTTTTCCAGTTAATTCAGATTGAGGTGTGTGTGTGTGTGTGTGTGTGTGTGTGTGTGTGTGTGTGTGTGTGTGTGTGTGTGTTGTCAGAATTGTCTTAGAACGTATAATAAAAGTCTGTGTGCTAACTGACAGTGAATTAACTTTCCTTCCAGATTCAAAGATCCACTTCTTTGGGAACATCACAGATTTCACAGAAAAAGTTTTCTTCTTTGGAAATTCCATGTGTTGAAGATGGTAAAATGAAACTACTTTAGGAAATTTTCCTTGTTATAAATATATTATGAAAAAAATTTTGAGACCACATAAAAACTTTCAGGCAATAGCAGATATTTGCATATTATCCACAAAATTTCACTAAAATTCCTTTAAAACAGTGTAATTTGGATGTTCCTTAAAGTTGCTTTTGCAGTGGGATTTTTTTTGGTATATAAAAGTTGAACCCCATAATCACAGGGACCACTAGCAAATTAATCATCTTTATCCTTTGTGATCTAAGAGACCCCATGAAACTTTGTGTCTAATTTATAATGTGTTACTTAGCTTTTGGAGATCTTCATTATAGTAATTTTTTTTTTTACACTTCCTTTTTTGTTATTAAAGGAAAAAAAAATCAAGCCTTAATACCTTCATTAACGTATGAAAACTGGTAAATACTTTGTTATGAAATACATGCTTTTTTGGCTGCATTAGAAAGAAAAATAAATGTATTTTTCTATTTTTAAAACTTTAAAAATTGTAAATGTTAAACAACAGAAATTGCCATGTTGATCCTCAATTTTCTAGAGAATGTTTTCCTTTCTGTGTAGTGACCAGGGTGGGTGGGGAGGGGGAGGAAATGTTGTTTGTGAGATCATCTACCCTAAAATTCAATTTTATGTTCTTAGGGATATACTTAGATGATTTTAGTTTCCTTTAAACCTTCTTTTAATGGTTTTACTAGATTTTGGGTCCATTTAAATAGCATGTTGTAGAAATTTACTATCATATATATATTCCTATATAGTCATACATACGTGAAGTAGTGCTTGATCTTAGTTTCTCCATTCAAATTTTAGGGCCTGCCTTCTACTTTTAATATTGCAGTGTTTGTAACTAAGTCCTGTTTACCTGTTTCCAGGTAGAGTGAGCATATTAGTGTGTTCCTTTCAGTATTCATCATGTATGTAATAATTGGCATTGGCATTTGCTATGAAATTTTCTTTAGCAGTTTTTAGTATCTTGATTTTAAAGATGATGTTCATTAAGCTAAAGATTGTATTTTGTAATTTTCCATACATTTTGTTGTTAAGAATGTTATTTTTTCACATGTAATCTTTACATTCTTTTCTATTTATTTTTGACCTTACATTCAATTTTTTGAAATAGTGTTCATATTTATTTCAGAAAAATTATTAGAATGTTATTATTAAATCAGTCATTTTGATTATTGACTTAAATGTTCTATGGTATTTAGATTCAGATGAGGAGTTTTTTGATGCCCCATGTAGTCCCTTGGAAGAGCCTCTTCAACCTCCATCTAGAATTAAAAGTCCTCAACAAGAAAAGCTTCAAAAGCCAGATTGTTCAAAAAATATGACTGAATATAAAATAAGATTTGAAGTGCCAGAGGTATGCATTGTATGTACTATGGTAAAATTAATATGGCTTATTTAAATTGTCAGTCATTTCTACTATTCACAGCTCATTTATATAGTCTCATTACTAATAGACAGTGTTGTTTTCATCCTATTTAAACTCAATCCAGATGTTACCTTGTGGTTCTCCCTCCCCTTTCTTAATTAATTAATCTTAAGATTAATTTCCTTAATCAATAATTAAAGGTTTGGCCACCCTCACCTTTTGAGAGGGACCACATTCTGCCTGTGGAATGTGTATCTCTCTAAATAAATCTGCTTTCACTTAAAAAAAAGAATTAAGAGTTTAGAGGTATTGTTGTTATTCAGTATATATTTATTGAAAATAATTTGTACAATGTGTGTATTGTATATGTGTGTGTATAAAATCTCTCCTAAATTTAAATATGTGTCATTTATACTACACGTATACCTCACATATCCATATATAGCCACCATCAATATAAACAATTTTTTTGTTTTAGGTAGTCGTAGTTTCTTTTTTCTTTCTTTTCCAGGTTTTGATTCAATTCTGTCACCTTGTTGGAGATTGTGAACTACCTGTGGTAGAAATTAATGTCTTGGGATTGGGCACAGTCATTGAGCTTCGAACATTTGATTTGAAAGCAAATGCCTTTTTGAAAGAGGTCTGCTTAAAATGCCCAGAATATTTTGGTAAGAATCTCTGTTTTAAAAAACTAAATTAATTAATTTTACTGTTTGATTACCTTCTGGAGATAAATTCTCTAGGTGCTTAGTCAGTACATATGATAAAATATTATCAAAGAAATGTGTTAGTCTTCAACTTTCATATTATACTTTGGAATCTTAAGGTGTAGACTAGAGAGAAAATGAAGACAATTTTTCTCATTAAGGAAAATGGTTTAATTTTAAGTCTACTTAACTGAATACTAAAATACTGAATAAGTTTCCTGTTGATACTGTAACAATTTACCACAGATTTATTAAAGTTCTGTATATCAGATGTCTGACACAAGTCTCAGTGTGAAAAAATCAAGCTGTCAACAGGACTTCTTTTTTGGAGGCTGTAGGGGAATATCTATTTTCTTGCTCACTCAGGTGTTGGCAGAATTTAGTTTTATATGGTTTAAGTCTGTTTTCTTGCTGCCTATAAGGTGAGGATTGGCCTTAGCTCCTACAGGCCTCTCTAGGTCCTTGCACTAATTTTTTTTTATATCCCAGAACCATTATGGGGTGTTAGATCCTTCTCATGCTGTAATCTCTCTAACCTTTTCTTCTACCTTTTTCTTCCACTCTAAAAAACTAAGGTAATTAGATTTGGTGCATTTGGACAATTGAGGATAATTTCCCCTTAATCTTAACCTTAATCATCTCTGTAATGTTACATTTACCATATGAAATAACATATTCTCAGGTTTAGGGGGATTAGAGCATGGACATCCTTGTGGGAGGGGTGTGTAAATATTCTGCCTACCACAAACAATTTATATCCCAAATCCTAACATATAAATTATATGATATCTTAGAAAATGTTTCTGTTTGCTTTGGCAGGCTTTTAGAAGAGTTTTTTGTTTTTTTTTCCCTCCTTTACATTTTGAGGTTTTTCCTTGAAACATAATTCTGAATGGTTCATGAATTCCATCAGAATATTAAGAAAAACTATTCACTTCCAATTGGGGTGCTTTTTATTTCTTTTTCTTGCCTAATTGCTTTGGCTAGGACTTCCAATACTATGTTGAACAAAAGTGGCAAAGTCAGCATCCTTCTCTTCTTGATCTTAGAGGAAAAGCTTTCAGCTTTTCACTGTTGAGTAGTATATTAGCTGTGGGCTTGTCATAGATGGCCTATTATTATGATGATACGTTTCCTCTATTCCCACTTTGTAGAAAGCTTTTATATTAAATGGATGTTGAATTTTGTCAAATGCTTTTTCTGCATCTATTGAGATGATCATATGATTTTTATCCTTCATTTTGTTAACATGGTGTATCATGTTGATTGATTTGTGGATGTTGAACTGCAACATCCTTGGAACAAATTCCACTAGATCTTGGTGTTTGAGCCTTTTAATATAGTATCGAATTTGGTTTGGTAATATTTTGTTGAGGATTTTTGCATCTGTATTCATCAGGAATATTGGCCTGATGAATATTCTTTTCTTGTGGCGTCCTTGTCTGGTTTTGGTATCAGGGTAATGCTGGCCTCGTAAAATAAGTTTGCAGATGTTTCCTCCTCTTCTATTTTTTTGGGAAGAGTTTCAGAAGGATTGGTATTAATTCTTTTTAAATGTTTGATAGAATTCACCAGTGAAGCCATCTATTCCTGGACTTTTTTTTGTTGGGAGGTTTTGATTCGATCTCCTTAGGACTTATTGCTCTATTCAGACTTCTTATTTGTTCATGATTCTGTCTTGGAAGGTTGTATGCTTCTAGAAATTTATCCATTTCTTCTAGGTTGTCCAATTCGTTAACATATAAAAATATCCATGCTAGTCTCTTATGATCCTTTAAATTTCTGTGGTATCATGTGTCACATCTCCTTTTTCATAACTGATAATATTTATTTGAGCCCTCTCTCTTTTTCATGGTGAATCTAGCTAAAGATTTGTCAATTTTGTCTTTTCAAAGAATCAGCTCTTTAGTTTAATTGATCTTTGCTGCTGTCTTTTGGTTTCTATTTCATTTATTTCTCCTCTCTTCTTTGTTATTTTTTACTTCTAACTTTGGGTTTTGTTCTTTTTTTTGCCTAATTTCTTGATGTGTAAACAGTAATTTTGTTTATTTGAGGTTTTTCTTGTTTCTTAAAGTAGACATCCATGCTTTTCTCTTTTAGAACTGCTTTTGCTGCATCCCGTAAATTTTGGTATGTTGTATTTCTTTTTTTTTTTTTTTTTGGCTGCGTTGGGTGTTCGTTGCTGTGTGTGGGCTTTGTCCAGCTGCGGCGAGTGGGGGCTACCCTTCCTTGTGTTGTGCAGGCTTCTCACTGCCGTGGCCTCTCCCACTGCGGGGCGTGGGCTCTAGGCATGTGGGCTTCAGCAGTTGTGGCTCATGGGCCCAGTAGTCGTGGCTCACGGGCTCTAGAGCACAGGCTCAGTAGCTGTGGCACACGGGCCTAGCTGCTCTGCGGCAGGTGGGATCCCCCCTGGACCAGGGCACGAACCCACGTCCCCTGCATTGGCAGGCGAATTCCCAACCACTGAGCCACCAGGGAAGCCCCCTGGTATGTTGTATTTCTATTTCCATTTGTCTCAAGGTATTTTTTAATTTCTCTTTTGATTTATTAATTGACCCAATAGTAAAACTGTCACTATTGCAGAAGACACGATATTATATGTACAAAAACTCTAAAGACTCCACCAAAAAAACTGTTGGAACTAATCAACAAATTCATTAAAGTTGCAGGATACAAAGTCAACATACTAAAATCTGTTGCATTTTTATACACTAATAACAAACTATCAGGAAAGAGAAATTAAGAATACAACACCATTTACAATTGACTCAAAAAGGACAAAGTACCTAGGAATAAATTTAACTGAGGAGGTAAAAGACCTATCCACTGAAAGCTATAAGACATTGATGAAAGAAATTGAAAAAAACACAAATAAACAGAAAGATATTCTGTGCCTCATGGGTTGGAATAATTAATGCTGTTAAAATGTATATCCTACCTAAGGCAGTTTACAAATTCCATGCAGTCTCTATGAAAATACCAATGACATTTTTCACAGAACTAGAACAAGAAACTCTGACATTTGTGTGGAACCGTGGGAGACCCGAATAGCCAAAACAATCTTGAGAAAGAAGAACAAAGCTGGAGACATCATGAGCCCTGATTTCTAACTATATTACAAAGCAATAGTAATCAAAACAGTATGGTACTGGCATAAAAACAGACACATCAATTAGTGGAACAGGATAGAGAGCCCAGAAATAAGCCCACATATCTGTGATCAATTAATTTATGACAAAAGAGCCAAGAATATATGTTTAGGAAAGGGTAACTTTTCAATAAATGATGCTGGTAAAACTGGACAGCCACATGCAAAAGAATGAAAATGGACTACTGTCTTACACCATAAATAAAAATTAACTCATAATGAATTAAAGATGTGAATGTAAGACCTAAAACCATAAAACTCCTAGAAGAATACATAAGCAGTAAGCTTCTTGAGATTGGTCTTTGTGATGATTATTTTGGTTCTGATTCCCAAAAGGGAACAAAAACAAAAATAAACAAATGTGACTACATCAAACTAAAAAGCTTCTGCGCAGCACAGGAAACCGTCAACTAAATGAAAAGCCAGTCTATGAAATAGTGTTATGTAATTGCAATTCGTATATCTGATATAAGGTGTTAATATCTAAAATAATATAAAAAACTCATACAACTCAATAGGGAAAAAAACAAACAAACAAAAATGGACAGAGGATCTGAATAGGCATTTTTTCCAAACAAGACATACAACTAGCCAACAGGTTCACGAAAAGATGCTCAACTCACTAATCATCAGGGTAATGCAAATCAAAACCATGAGATATAACCTCATACCTGTTAGAATGGCTATTATCAAAAAAACAAGCAATAGAAAGTGTTGGTGAGGATGTGGGAAAAGGGAACCCTTGTGCTTTGTTGATGAGAATGTAAATTGGTGCAGACACTATGGAAACTAGTATTAAAAGTTCCTCAAAAAGTTAAAAATAGAATTACCATCTGATCTGGCAATTCCACTTCTGAGTATTTATTTGAAGAAAGCAAAAACACTCAATAAGATATGTGCACCCTCATGTTCATTGCAGCATTACTGACAATAGCCAAGATATGGAAGCAACCTAAGTGTCCATTAATGGGTGAATGGATAAAGATGTGCTGTCTGTTGGGTTGGCCAAAAAAATTCATTCGGGTTTTTCCATAAGAGCTTATGGAAAAACCCAAACGAAGTTTTTGGCCAGCCCAGTAGATACCATCGAATGCTACTCAGCCATTAAAAGGAATGAAATCTTGCCATTTGTGACAACATGAATGGACCTTGAAGGCATTATGCTAAGTGAAATAAGTCAGAGAAAGATAAATATGGTATGATCTTGCTTATATGTGGAATCTAAAAAAAAAAAAACCAACCAAGGTAGTACAGAGAACAGATTGGTCGTTGCCATAGGTGGGGGGGTGGTGGTGCAGAAAATGGGTGAAGGGGGTCCAGAGACACAAACTTCCAGTTATAAAGTAAGTCATAGAGATGTAAAGTACAGCATGGTGACTGTAGTTAATAATACTGTTTTGCATATTTGAAAGTTGCTGAAAGAGCAAATCTTAAAAGTACTCATCACAAGAAGAAGAATTTCTAAGTAAGTGTGAGGACAGATGTTAACTAAACTTATTGTGGTGATCATTTCACAATGTATATTAATATGGAGTCACGTTGTACACCCGGAACTAATATAATGTTTTATGTCATTTATACCTCAATTAAAGGAAAAGACTAACTATTCACTAGTTTAATTTCATTATATTCCTTTTTAGCATAAGAACATTATTATGTGTAGAGATGACATTAAAACTATTTTAATAGACTTTATTTTTAGAGCAGTTTTTCATTCACTGCACAGTTGAGCAGATGATAGATTTAACGTATATCCCCTGCACCTACACAGGCATAGCCTCTCACATTATAAATATTCTCCACCAGAGTGATACATTTGTTGCAGTTGATGAACCTACATTGACACACTACACCCAAATTCTATAGTTTACTTGGTTCAGCTTGGTGGTGTGCATTCTAAGGGATTTGAACAAATGTATAATGACATGTATCCAATATTACAGTATCGTACACAGTAGTTTCACTGCCCTAAAAGCCCTCTGTGATCCATCTATTCATCCTTTCCTGTCATCCCTCAATCCCTGGCAACCACTCATCTTTTTACTTTGTCCATAGTTTTGCCTTCTCCAGAAAGTCATATAGTTGGAATTATATAGTATCTAGCTTTTCCAGACTGGCTTCTTTCAGTTACTAATATGTATTTAAGTTATCTCTATGTCTTTTCATGACTTGATAATTCATTTCTTCTTAGCACTTAATACACTGTGTGATGTACCACAGTTTACCCATTCAGGTACCAGAGGGTGTGTTGGTTGCTTCCAAGTTTTGCCAGTTCTGAGTAAATGTGCAGTAAACATCCATATGCCGGTTTTTGTGTGGACATAAGTTTTCAGTTTCTTTGGATAAATACCAAGGAGCACAACTGTTGAGTCTAATATAAGTGTATGTTTAGTTTTATAAGAAGCTCTCGAACATTCTCCAAAGTGGCTGTACCTTTTAGCATCCTCATCAGTAATGAAGAGAGTTCCTGTTGCTCCATATCCTCACTAGTGTTTGGTGTCAATGGCCTGAATTTTGAGCATCCTAATAAGGTGTGTAGTGTATCTTACTGTTGTTTTAATTTCATTTCCTTGATGATAACATGTAGAACATCTTTTCATATGTTTATTTGCCATCTGTATATCTTCTCTGGTGAGGTCTCTGTTAAATTCTTTGGCCTATTTTTTAAATTGTATTGTTTGTTTCCTTGTTGAATTTAAAGAATTCTTTGTATATTTTGGATAACAGTCCTTTATCATATGTGTCTTTTGCAAATATTTTCTTCCAGTCTGTGGCTTGTCTTTTCATTCTCTTATAGTCTTTTGCAGAGAAGAATTTTTATTTCTAATGAAGTCCAGTTTATTGATTCTTCCTTTCCTTGATCATGCCTTTGGTGTTGGATCCTAAAAAGTCATTACCGGGCTTCTCTGGTGGCGCAGTGGTTGAGAGTCTGCCTGCTGATGCAGGGGACACGGGTTTGTGCCCCGGTCCGGGAAGATCCCACATGCCGCGGAGCAGCTGGGCCCATGAGCCATGGCTGCTGAGCCTGCGCGTCTGGAGCCTGTGCTCCGCAACGGGAGAGGCCACAAAAGTGGGAAGCCTGCGTACCGCAAAAAAAAAAAAAAGTCATTGCTAATCCAAGAATGTCTAGATATTCTCCCATATTCTTGAAATTTTATAGTTTTGTATTATATATATAGATGCATCATCCATTTTGAGCTGATTTTTGTGAAGGGTGGTTTTTTGTGTGTGGATATCCATTTAGTCCATCAACATTTGTCAAAAAAGACTGTCTTTCTCCATTGTATTGCTTTTGCTGTTTAGTCCAAGATCAATTGAGTATATTTAGGGAAGTCTATTTCTGGACTCTCCGTTGTGTTCTATTGATCTGTTTTGTCTGTTCTTTTGCCAGTACCACAGTGCCTTGATTACTGTAACTTTATAGCAAGTTCTAAAATCAGGTAGTGTCAGTCCTTCAACTTTGTTCTTCTCCTTTAATATAGATCCTCCTCAACTTTCGATGGTATTATGTCACAACAAACCATTGTAAGTTGAAAATATTCTAAGCTGAAATGCATTTAATTCCCCTGATTTACTGAACATCGTAGCTTAGCCCAGCATACTTTAAACATCCTCAGAACACTTATTTAGCCTACAGTTGAGCAATATCATCTAACACAAAGCCTATTTTATCATGAAGTGATGAATATCTCATATAATTTATTGAATACTGTACTGAAAGTGAAAATCAGTATGGTTGTAAGGGTACAGTAGTTGTAAGTTTATCAGTTTTTTTTTGTTTGTTTTGTTTTTTGGTTTTTTTCACAAAAGTTTATTCTTAAATGTACAATAGGTTCCAAGACAACACTTCATTCCAGCTATAGGTGGCAACAGATGTTATGGCAGGGAATCCAGATGTTTAATCCAGATGTTTAAACAGGAATGGAACTAAGGATCATCATTGCCTCAGGCACAAGGAACAGCTTACTTTTTGCCAGATTTCTAAATTCCACCTGTGGCCAGGGGGCTTTTCCCCGTGGCCTTTGCTTTTAGCTCCTCAAGTTTCTTTTGCTCCTCCTTCTGTTTCTGCTTGAATGCCTATCTTCCTTGTCCATCTCCTTGGCTTGCTTCTTGGGCTGCTTCAGGGGCTTCTCGCCACCTTCACGGCCCGACATGGCGCCTGCCACCCCTTCCCCAGACCCTGCCACCAGATGTGGATATAAGTTTTTTTACCATCATGATACAAACCATCTTAAGTTGGGGACCGTCTGTATTGTCTTAGGTATTCTGGGTCTTTTGCCTCTCCTTATGAAATTTAGAATCAATTTGTCAGTATACATGAATTGGTTCCTGGAATTTTGATTGGTATTGCATTGAATCTATAGATCGGGTTGGGAATAACTGACATCTTGGAACTGTTGAGTCTTCCTATCCTTGAACATGGATCATTTCTCCATATATTTGGATTCTTGAACTCTAAACACTAATTAGAGTTTTGTAGTTTTCCTCATAGAGGTCTTGTGCATATTTTATTAAATTTTTTTGCCTAAGAATTACATTATTGGGGTGCTAATGTAAATGAAAATTGTGTTTTTAATTTCAAATTCCACTTTGTCCTTTATTGGTACATAGGAAAGCCATTGACTTGTATCCTGCACCCTTACTATAATGACATACTAGTTTGAGTTTTTTTATTGTTGATTCTTTTAGATTTTGTGCATATGTGATCATGTAATCTGTGAACAGTTTTATGTCTTCCATCCCAGTCTGCATCCTAGTCTGTATACCTTTTATTTCTTTTCTTCTCTTATTGTATTTGGTAAGACCTACATTGTAATGTGAAAATGGGTGGTAAGAGGGGAAGGACATCCTTACTTGTTCCTTAGTGTGAAAGCTTTGAGTTTCTCACCATTATGATGTTAGCTGTAGGTTGTTTGAAGATACTCTTTATCAAGTTGAGGAAGTTCTCTTTTATTCCTAGTTCACTGGGAGCTTTTATCATGAGTGGTTGTTGGATATTGTCAGATGCCTTTTCTGCATCAATTTATATGATCATGTGGTTTTTCTTCTTTAGCCTATGGATGTGATAGATTATGTCAGTTGATTTTTGAATGTTGAACCAGCCTGTTATCTTGGGATAAATCCTACTTGGTCATGGTGCATAATTTTTTCCACTGTTGGATTTAATTTATAATTATTTTGTTGAAGATTTTTGCATCTGTGTTAATGAAAATTCCTATGAAAATTCCTGTCCTGTAGTTCTCTTCTTCCCTTCTTCCTCCTTTCCCCTGTTTTTTTTTTTTTTTTTTTTTTTTGGTCTGTGTGTTTGTGTGTGTAGTTTTGGTATTAGGGTAATTCAGGCTTCATAGAATGAGTTAGGAAGTATTTTCTGTTTCTATAGTCTGAAAGAGATTGTACAGAATTGGTATAGTACCTTCCTTAAATGTTTGTTAACATTCACTAGTGAACCCATCTGGGCCTGGTGCTTTCTGTTTTGGAAGGGTATTAATTATTGACTTAATTTCTTTAATAGATATTCAGTTTGTTTATTCCTGTGTGAGTTTGACAGGGTATGTCTTTCAAGGAATTGTTCCATTTTATTAGGTTATCAAATTGGCGGGCAGAGTTGTTCATAGTATTTCTTTACTCTTTTAATGTGCATGATACCTATAGTGATGTCCTCTGTTTCATTTCTGATACTAGTAATTTGTGTTCTCTTTGTTTTTCCTAAGTTAGCCTGGTGAGATGTATAACTTTGTTGATTTTTTTCAGAGAACCACTTTTGGTTTCTTTGATTTTCTCTAATGATTTCTTGCTTTTGGTTTCATTGATTTCTGATCTAATTTTAATTATTTCTTTACTTTTGCTTGCTTTGGATTTGTTCTCTTCTTCTTTTTCTAGTTTCCTAAGATGTGGAAGCATAGACAATTGATTTTAAATCTTCTTTTCTAATATATGCATTCAATGCTATGTTTCCCTCTAAGTGCAGCTTTCACTATAGCCCACAGATTTTGATTAGGTGTGTTGTCATTTTTATTCAGTTCCAAGTGTTTTTTAATTCTTTCTTTAAGATTTCTTTTTTGACTTAGGTGTTACTTAGAAGTGTGTTGTTTATTCTCCAAATATTTTGGAATTTTCCAACTGTTCTGTTATTGATTTCTATTTTAATTCTGTTGTGGTCTGAAGGCAGATGTTGTATGATTTCTTTTTTTTAAATTTGCTAAGGTGTGTTCTGTGGCTGAGAATGTGGTTGATCTTGGTGAGTATTCCATGTGAGCTTAAGAAGAATGAATATTCTGCTCTTGCTGGATGAAGTAGTCTGTAGATATCCATTACATCCAGTTATTTGATGGTATTACTGAGTTCAACTATGTCCTTACTGATTTTTCGTCTGCTAGATCTGTCCATTTTTGATAGAGGGGTGTGAAGTGTTCTAATATGGTAGTGGGTTCATTTATTTCCCTTTGCAGTATTATCACTTTTGCTTTCTATTGTTAGATAAGTACACCTTAAGGATTGTTGTGTTCTAATGGAGAATTGACCCCTTTATCATTGTATAATGCCTTTCTTTATCCCTGATAACTTTTGCATGCTTTGAAGTCTGCTCTGTCTGAAAATTTATATAGCTATCTCTGCTTTCTTCTTATTAGTGTTAACATAATGTATTTTTCAACATCTGTTTACTTTCAATCTATACATACTTTTATATTTAAAGTGGGTTTCTTGTAGACAGTGTATACTTGGGTCTTGTTTTTTTGATCCATTTTGGCAATTGTTGTCTTTTATTTGGTACATTTAGACCATTGATATTCAAAGTGATCACTGATACAGTTGGCTAAAATAATTTTTTTCTAACTAAAAGTTAGTAGGGCTTTACTTTTGTTTTTGAGACCACATGAATGTGTTCTATTTGCATGTGTATAAAAGTACCTTACTCTTAGCTGTCCTGGAATCAATGTTCTTTTTTTTTTTTAATTTTTAAAAAATTATTTTTTGACTGCATTGCACAGCTCACAGGATCTTAGTTCCCTGACCAGGGATAGAACCTGGACCCTGGCAGTGAAGTGCCGAATCCTAACTACTGGACCACCAGGAAATTCTTCCATGTTCTTTTTTTTTTTTTTTTTCCTTTTTTGCGGTACGTGGGCCTCTCACTGTTGTGGCCTCTCCCGTTGCGGAGCACAGGCTCCGGACGCGCAGGCCCAGCGGCCATGGCCCACGGGCCCAGCCGCTCCGCGGCACGTGGGATCCTCCCGGACCGGGTCACGAACCCGCGTCCCCTGCATCGGCAGGCGGACCCTCACCACTGTGCCACCAGGGAAGCCCCTTCCATGTTCTTTTGATGGTTGACTTTTTATTTTTTTAATGTTTATAAGTTATTTAAGTTTTAAATGGAAGCTATCTTGTGAAATCTTTTGAACTCATTTAGGAATTTCTTTACCCAGTGAATTGAGATACAGAAAATAAGGGAGTTAGAGAACTAAAGTAAAAATGAACTATCTGTGGGAATAAGAAAGGTAAGGAATATGCTTATGTACATCTCAAGGATTTGAGAAGGCCATCTTCTCTGGGAACTCATTCCCAGACAAAAGATGTCAGTTAACTGGTATAATGAAAACTTCTCCTTTTTTGTGAGCCCTGAATTAAATGTGATCTATGTATTTTGGGAAGCAGATTAAGTATTGTGGCCTGAAAACTTAATCATTGGATATGATTTATACATTTTAGTTCCATACTCTACACTTGTTCTGTAGCCTCTGAGAACTTGCATGTGGTGAATTGTGTTATGATTACCTCTTCCTGAAAAAATTATCATACATGGAAGATACAGAGTTTTGCTTTATTATGCTTTTTACATCAAAGTTTGCTCTGGCAGTTGGAAAGAAAAGTAAACCAACTTGATAGTGTTCACCAGTAATCCAGAAGTATTATAGCAGTTGTTAATATTTATGTTTTTTTGTAATTTTTTGTTTTCCCAAAAGCAAATGATAAGAAAACGCTTACACACATAATACAAGATATATAATTATTAGTGCACCTATTTTGTAATATATTTGCTTCTGTTTTCTTAGAAAGAGTAGGAAGAAGTGAATAGCACAATTTCTTACACAAAGTAAATGATCAGTAAATAGTTATTCAATGAATGAATAAATGTGTGAAAAAAGTGGAGACCTTCTTAAGGATTGAAATGTAATTAGCATCTACAGTAGAAGACTAGCTTAATTGCTAATAAGCTTTTAAATCTGGAGGATTCTGTGGAAATATGTTGCATTTTTTTCCTGAAGAGTAGTATGATTGGTTTGTAGTCCTTTCTTCCAGTATCTAGTTATTGATTTTGAACAGTTGTAAGTAATTTGCTGATGATAGTTATAAAGACTTTACACAAAATACTATTCTACAACAGTTTCCTCACTTATCTTCTTAGATTTTGAGCAGCAGCAACAATACAACTAGTAAAGACTGATAATATGGTAATAGTTTATTTTAATCTAAACTAATACAGACAACAGTTTAGTTTCTCATCAGATACCTGATGCTTTTTCTCTACAATTAGGATTTTAGAGATACTGACAGTTTTCTTTCTAGCTATTTCTATGACTCAGGACTAGAATCTCTTCATGTTCCTATCTAGGTTTAGAAGGGTAAGAATCTTCAGCATTGTGGCATAAGAGAAGGGAATTGTGAGATGAAATTACATTTTTAGAGTTTAAAATAAAGGATGAAGGACCTGAGTTGAGTAATACAGAAATCAAGGCCCAGAATTGATATGATACAGGAAATCCTTCTTTTCCAATTCTAAAATTATTAATATTGCCTGCATTTATTTTCCATTAGTTTTTCTATGAAAGAATAATTTTAGAAATTATTTTTAGATGAAAACAAGAAACCAGTTTATTTGATTACAACACTGGATAACACAATGGAAGATCTGTTAACACTGGAATATGTGAAGGTAAGTAGTTTGATTTATATTCTTGTTATGGTAAGCATGCTGCTGAAATATTAAAATCAAGTTTTATAAGTTTAGCAATATTTAGTTTAATCTTCATTCTGATGTGATCGCTATAACTCCTAAAAGTTTAAGATTTTTTTGTTTTGTCATCCTCTGTTAGATACTTGTGATTTATAAACACTTCACATAGCAAGATAATAAGCAGCCCACATTCTAAGTAGAAATGACCTGCAGTTTGGCTATTTCCCCCCCCATCAGGATGTCAACAAACTTTTCAGTCTTGATGGAATTTATTGTGGTATAGGATATAAGATGAGGCTTTCACTTGATTTCCCACCATTGTCTGAAGTTACCTAATTTTCCTGCTGTCAGTGACTCTATTCCTTTCCTATGGATTTATGATAACCATTTCGTCATTTATTAAGTTTTTATGTGTACTGTGGTCTACATATGATTTAGCCCTTGTTTTCATTGACCTGTTTTTATGTAAGTGCCATGTTAATTTAATAATTACAGTACTTAATGGTAAATGAGAATTATATCACTTTTAAGACCAGTTTTTACTATTATTGATATAGATATTTTAGTGTTTTGTTGTTTATGAATTAAACAGCTTTTATATTGTAGAAATGTTCCAAATCTAAAGATACCACAGAGTATTTGATACCTGGCAGACTGTTGCGTCAAAATTTTGTTTTAACATATAGGAAGATTTGGGAAGTATCTTACAGAGTTGTCGCTGACTAAATGATTGTCCTCTACATGTGATAATACCTAAATATCCACTCTTGATAATAAGCAAGATAGTACGTAACATTTATTGAATACTTAGCAAATTTGTTCTGGTGAAGCAGTCGTTTGTTTAAGTAATTTTATATATATATATATATATATATATATATATATAAAAATAGCTGGCAAATTATATAAATGTGTGTTAGGACCATTATGTAATTATATATATATACATATGTCTTCCTATGATAATCTAACAGATTTGTTTTTTTCACTTTGTATAGGCTGAAAAGAATTTACCCATAACAATGTTGAAGGACACCTATAACAATGTTGTGCAACTGATTAAGGTATAGGTGAATAATAATTTATTTTTTAATTAGATACTGTATTTCTAAGCAAATATATTATGAAAATTATTTTATAACTAGAACTGTAAGATCATTGAGGATAAAAATTGAATATTATAAATTGTATCCTTTATACCACAAAGAATACAGACAAATATTTGTATTACTAAAATCAGCTTTGTTCTTTAGGTGAATTTTTCCTCTTTGGATATTCATTTACATACTGAAGCACTTCTGAATACAATAAATTATTTTAATAATATCCTTCCATATTCGGAGGAAAAACCAGCCCCAGTGCATATTGCAGAGACTGAAGACAAAGGAGAGTTTATTAAAAAAATACGTATGTTTCTTTAAAATTCAACATCAAATTTTTACTAAGTAGATCAATAAATTTTGGCTCTTGCGTTATTATTATAATATTGGCTTTAGAATTCTATTGCTAGATTAATATTTAGAAAGATTCATTATATAACAGGTTAATTTTAGAAAATAATAGTAGTGATTATTGCTGAAGAAAAGTGGCTTTTATTTATCTTATCATTCATTTTAGTTGAAGATTATACAGTAGAAGTATTTAATGTAATTAAATTTCATGCATTTAATATTATTTAAATTAGAAAAATAGAACTAACAAAATTTGAATAATATGAGAGTGTATTTTTTAATCGGAGTGCTTTTCTAAGCAGTCAAAAGTTGCAAGTTTGATAATAATATGTATCACCCTGTAATCATTAAATCGCAAAAGATTTATGATTTTACAACTACGACTTCTTAGTTTCAAATGTTATTCTCATCTAGGAACTATTTTTGTTTTGTCTCTTTGCATTTGTTTGGCTTTGTTTTCATTGGATTTGATTTTCTTTAGCATTCCTAATTTAGTAGGTAATATATTGCTTGCTTTCAATTTGCAAATCACGTTTTCCTCTAGCATTATCATTGTTGTGATATTTCAGTTACTTTATAAGTGTAGTAAGGTAACTACTAAAAGTTTTGTCTTATGTTTTACAATATGACTTTCTTTTTGCAGCTTTAAAACTATCCAAGAATGAAGATATTATTACCTTACAGATTATAGCAGAATTATCATGTTTACAGATCTTTATTCAAGATCAGAAACATAACATTTCAGAAATTAAGATTGAAGGTAATAAGATTTGAGGAAAAGTAAATTCAGAACTATTAAATGAAGGAAAAAGAATTTAATAATTTTTTTTTCCCTTAGGGCTTGATTCTGAGATGATTATGAGGCCATCAGTGACTGAAATAAATGCAAAGCTAAGGAATATAATTGTTCTGGATTCTGATATAGCAGCTGTATACAAAAAGGTATGAATTTGTTTCTATTCATTAACATTATTAAATATAATTGTCCTTTAAGATTGTTCATAGGTATAAATTAAAAAGTCATCGGATTTTAGCAGTGTGTCTTAGTAGGTCCATGGGCTTTGAAGTTAGGCATAATTAGGTTCTTATTTTAGCCCTGCTCTTCAGTAGTTGGGTGGCCTAATCTCAGAATCTGTTTATTTGTAAAATGACGATTAAGTATCTCATAAATGAAATTAGTACAAGTGATACTGCTGGAACTTAGTTGTGGAGTGCTTTTGTGGGGAAGGGGGGAGGGGAGTAGCAAATGCATTATTTACTTTTTATCTTTTTGCTATTTTGAAGTATTATGAACCTTGTACTGCATTTCAGATTTCAGAGCAGAGGATATGAAGTCAGATTGAATAAACGAGATTTTTTTTTTTAAGTTTATTTTCATGGATACTTACTAACGTAGCATTATAATGTTAAGAGAGTCCTTGGAACTAGGTGGCTAGTGGTTGAAGGATAGGTCCTTTTGTTGTTACTGGGTGCAAGAGAGTAAGGTTCTTGGACTAGATACTGTTGTGGAGTTGGACAGGTAATTTTTAAACAGTGGAGCATCTGGGTAAGGTGGTATATTTAAAGGAGTGAAGAGAACATCAAATAGTAGGATTAGAAAAGGCTGAGGTACTTGTTGAGTCAGGAAGTCAAAGTTCGGAATGTGACAGGAAGAAAGGAAATAGATGTATAGGCTTATTAGCAAATAATACTGATGAGATACAGTGATGACCTGATTTTTATGTTAAATAAAAATTCTTATGCCTTGTATTTTCTTATTGTGGTTTGTTAGCATGAGATAACAAGAGTCCCCAAAACATCAAAGGTACATGGCTCATAGGAATAAAGAACAAGAAATTTTTCAGAAGCCATGGTTTGATTTGCTTCCATTGCTTTTATTTGAAAAATTATAGTATTAGAGCGTTTAGGAAGTAGATTGTCCATTTTATTTGTCCTATTTAGAAAGTAAAGCTAATATAAATAAATGAATCTACTACAAGTCATACAAGTAGTTAGTAATGGAACTGATATTATAACCTAAGACATTTACTTTTTTTCTCTGTAATTTTATTTTTAATGCATCTTTAAGGTTAAAAATCCAACTTAAGAAAAGCTACAAAATGAAGTTTCTCACTTGTGTCTTCTTGTCCCACCCCATTTTCCTTTCCATATTTCTTGACTTTGATTCCAGTGTATATGATTTTTAAACAAACTACCTTCATAACTCTCCACATGTCAAGGAACCAAAGAGACATAATCTTTTTGCCCTGGATCAGAGCTTTGTAATTACTGTTCCGTGACACACTATTGTGCCCTGAGTGGGTTTTAAGTATAATATATTGAGCCCTTCAGCTTTCTGGGCAGCTGGAGAAAGGACTAGAGTTCTCAGATTATTTGACTCTGTCCTGGAGCATCATTCATTTATACTAGTATCATTGTACAGATACTGTTATTTATGTGTGCCATAACCTGAAAAAGATTCTAGCTGACCTGACATTCTCATGAAATAAAATATCACTGTAAATTATGAGTGTTTAAAAATTTATCCAGTTGTTAAGCTTGTTAATTCTTGGTGGTAGGTACACCAGTATTTCTAACTGTTTTATACTTTTCTGTCTTTAGTATCAGGCTAATATTGGCTTCATAAAATGAATTTGGACGTGTTTTCTCATCTGTTTTCTGAAAGATTTATGTAGAATTGGTATATATTATGTCTTCCTTAAGTGTTTGATGGAACTCAGCAGTGAAGCTGTGTGGCTTTGAGGTTTTCTGTGGGGAAGAATTTTTAATTACTGTTCCATTTCTTTACTTGATGTAAGTCTAATCAGATTTTCTTGTTCTTCTTGAGTGAGATTTGATAATGTGGATCTTTTTTGGAATTTTTGCACATATGGTTTTGTTTCTATTGTTCTTACATATTTTTATTAAAAATTGAGATGATAACAAGCTATCATATAAATTGTATATCCTTGCTTTTTTTCCTCCTTACTCTTCATTGTAGTTTTTAACCTTATATGTTTGCATCCTTAAACAATATATTGCCCAGTTTTGTGGTATTTGGAAATATGTTTTATTTTGAAATATAGCATATACACAAAAGCAAGTAATATAACGTAAAGAACAACAGTAAAACAAATACCTTTATACCCAACCCTCAAGCCAAGTAATAGAACATACCCCAGAAGTCACCAGTATGCCCTAACTTGACTATTGTACTGTCTCCTTGGGGAGTTAACTATGTCCGGCTTTTTGTATTTTTAATAAATGTTACCAGCTATGTATGAATCCTTACATAACACGTTGTTTCATCTTGCACTCCCCTTTTTAAAGGAGATCATATTTTATATGTATTTCTTTAGCCTTGCATCTTATCATTCATTATATTTTTGAGGTGTATCCATGTTGACGTTTGTAGGTATAGTTCATTCATTTTTTTTTTAACCATGCTTTTAAATTTTTATTTATTTATTTATTTTTATACAGCAGGTTCTTATTAGTTATCTATTTTATGCATATTAGTATATATATGTCAATCCCAATCTCCCAATTCATCCCACCAACATCCCTCCTACTTTCCCCGCTTGGTGTCCATATGCTTGTTCTCTACATCTGTGTCTCTATTTCTGCCTTGCAAACCAGTTAATCTGTACCATTTTTCTAGATTCCACATATATGTGTTAATATATGATATTTGTTTTTCTCTTTCTGACTTACTTCATAGTGTATGACAGTTTCTAGGTCCATCCGCGTCTCTACAAATGACCCAATTTCGTTCCTTTTTATGGCTGAGTAATATTAGTTCATTCATTTTTACTACCACTGGTTATTTATTCATTGTTCTGTTGATGGATATTTGGTTTCTACTCTTTTGTTTTTATGAGTATTGCTTCTGTAACTAGTCTTGTATCAATACATGTCTCCTGATATATTCTTGGACATATCTCATGCAAGCATTTTTCAGAGAATCTATTTCTAGTGGCATATGTACTCCCAGGAGCAGTGGAAGAGAGATCTGGTATTTCATTTCAATGCCAGTGCTTGGAATTGTCAGATATTACATTTTTTGAAGATCTGGAGTGTATGATATGGTGTTTTCAGTTTGTATTTTTCTTACCACACTAATGAAATTGCACATCTTTTCATATACTTATAGACTATTTATACTTGCTCTTCTATGAGATGCCTATTAGTTTAACTCAGGTGCCAGTAAACTTTTTCTGTGAATAGCCAGATTGTGTTTTAGACTTTGTGGGCCATGAAGTTTTTGTTGCAACTATTCAGCCCTGCTCTTGTAGTGTGAAAGCAGTCATTTGTGTAAATGAGTGATTTGGCTGTGTTCCAGTAAAATTTTATTTTATGGATAATAAAATGTAAATTTCGTATAATTTGCATATGTCACAAAATATTATTTAGATATTTTTTTAACTACTTAAAAGTATGTAAACCATTTTTACCTAATCCTGCTGTTTGTAGTTTGCTGACACCTGGTTTAATTTATCAATTTTAGAGGAAGGAATGTTTATTTTTTTCTTTATTGATTTGTAGGAAATCATTTAATATTTTATACATTATTCCTTGCTTAGTTTGTGTTTCAAATAGTTACTCCCAGTTTGGTTATGATGTCTTTTGATGAACAAAAGTTATTAATTTTAATTAAGTTGAATTTATCATTCTTTTCTTTTTTGATTTGAGAATTTAGTCTTCTAAATCATTCCATCCCCTGAATTCATAAAGTTATTCCCCTATGTGACCTTCTAAAAGTTATATAATTTTGCCTTTCACTGTTAGGTCTTTCATCCTACTTGGAATTGATTTTTCTATATAATTGAGGCTGGGGTCCAATTTCATTTTTTTTTTCACACTGGGTTGTTTTTATCCTAGTATCATTTATTTAAATAGCTATCCTTTTCTTACTTGTATACAGTACTATATCTATTAAATATTAAGTGTAGATATATGGATAGATTTATTTCTGGGCTCTCTTTTGTGTTCCATTGGTTTACTTATCCTTGAATCAGTACCAAACATACATATAGTCCTTACTTGGTGCTGGATAGTGTTCTAAATGCTTTATAAATATTAAGTTATTTAATCTTCACAAATGTCATTTAGATCAGAATTTCATTTTCCAATATTATGGATAAAGAAACTGAAGCACATAAAGGTTTTTCTTGAGGTCACATATCTAGTAGAGCTTCATCTAACATCCTGGATGTAACAGGCATTCAGACTCTGTAGTTTATGCTCTTAAAAACTATTTTATACTGCCTTTCAATTCCAAACTGAATTATTGAGCTTAATTCTTAAGTTTTATAATTCATCTTCCATCTTGTTTGTTTTCTTCAATAATGTCTTGGCTGTTCCTGGACTTTTGCGTTTACGTATATAAATATAAATTTTAGAATCTTTCACGGTCTACCAAAGAAAAAAAAACCCATTGGTATTTCGCCTTTAAAAAGCAAGCAATTCTTTCTTTCTTTCTTTCTTTCTTTCTTTTTTGGTAAAATAGCTTTATCCTCTGTCAGAACACACTTTGGGGGGAGGAGAGGAGAGGGAGGCAACACAGCCCAGCGCCACAGCCTGTTTAGAAGGCGACATGAGATTTAAAAGCCTCGCCCCACTGGCTTGCCCAGCTGAGAAAATGTCACGGCCCTAACACCCACTTATGAATATCTCTTGTAATGTTAAAAAAAAAAGAAATTTCCAGGGCCCAGCTGGCTTTACTCCTGCACGGAAAGGGTTAACCTTCAAAATTTGGTATCAGGGTCCCAGGATGGGGCTGGTAAGGAGAGGCAGATTGGGAAGAAGAGGGCCCTGAAAAACAGAGAGCGACAAGCCAGTGTGTAACTGGGGCCTTCCAAAATATCCAAAACAGAGAAGGGGAAGGGTGCCTGTCAGAGACAGAAACCAGTGCTGTTCCAGGGGTTGTCTCACTCCTGCCCCCAGTGTCAAATGCTCTGGAGTGATCTGTCCTTTCAGACACCCCTGTGAGGTCCCAATATCAGGATCCATCCTTTCTTCTCAGTCCCAGCCCATTCAACTCACCACCCACCTTTTAAGGTCCTAACAGGGAGCAGCCCCCTCCCCAAGGAAGAAACGTGAGGAAAGCTGGAGGTCCTTCCTGGGAGGAGGGTATTCCGGGGGTGGGCCACTTCTGGGGTCCCCCTTCAGTCCCTGACCAGGCGGTAAATGTGGTGCTGGACGCCCCGCTCACTGGTGGAGACCTCGAAGACGTAGGTGGTGCAGAGCAGCAGTTCCTGGGTGTCTCTGTCACCACTGGAGGATGGTGGAGTTCTCCAGGACACTGTTCATCATATAGCGCTCGGGTAGCTGCCAAAGCTTGTGCAGGAAATTCACCAGGTACTTGCACGTGGGTGAGCGCAGCAGGCAGTACATGAACCTCCCGTCCTCCAGCTGGGCATGCTCCGTCCCCACCTTCTCCACCACCTACCTACTTGCCAAAGAAGCAGACCTTCTTCTTTGGAACAGGTGAGGGTCATGTGCTCCAGGCTCTCGTACTGGCTGCTCACTAGATAGAAGCCACCACTGCTGCTGCCGGCCCCCACCTCCTCACCACTCGGCCCCCAGGTCAGGTCCTCCCAACACTTGACCAGGAAGAAGGCGTGGGGGGCCCACAGTCATACAGCTCCCGCAGACCGCCCTTTTTCTTAGGGAATTTGTCATAGATCTGCCGGACGTCCACACTCCCGAAGGGGGGCGCTTTGGGGCTGGGGTAGTGCTGGCTGCTGTGTACAACCAGGTGCCTCTGGTAAGAGTCAGCTGCATCCAGAGGTTCCACAAAGGCCGAGAACTCCACCAGCTGCAACCGAGCAGTGCCCAGAGCCTGAGCCTGCCAGGCTGGGGCTGATGGAGCAGGTGGAGGCAAAGCAGGAGGTGAGAGGGCTTGGGGGGGCTCGTACCCTGGGAGGTCAGGAGGAGTCAGTGACAAGGAGAACAGTGTCTGCGAGAATGGCTTCACATCTGGAACATTCCAGGGGGGCCCAGAACCCCCCAACCAAAACTGGAAAAGCTCTGGGGCCTGAGGACCGGCGGGACCAAGTTTGGCCTTCAGGGAAGTTGCTGAGATGAGCTGGGCCGAGGACATGGTGGCCATTGTCTGGAAAGCTTTGTCCTTGAAAACCTGGTCCTTGAGCTTGGACTGGATTTCCCTCGATTTCCTTCAGGCCAAAACCTGGATATGACTAGAGATCTGTTGGCAAGTTTGAGTCTTCCTCGTTCTCAGCTTGATGTAGCGGGCAATCAGTTCATTCTGACCATATATCTTGCCTTCATCAGACAGGATGATTTTCCACCAGCCACAGGGTAGATAGATGGCCAGGGCCTCCTGGAAGCTCTGTTCGATGTCTGGACTCCATACACCCTCTGTGCCTGGGCCCCTGTCTCCCCCCACCCCCTCACTGCCGCCAGTGCCCTCCTCGCTTCCTTCCTCACTTCCTGTCCAGCCTCTGCCATCGTCCAGAGGGGCACCAGCCTGCAGTTCCCCCATGTGGGCCTCCCGGCCTGGGGCTGGGCACAATTATTTCTTTTTTTTAAACATCTTTATTGGAGTATAATTGCTTTACAATGGTGTGTTAGTTTCTGCTTTATAACAAAGTGAATCAGCTATACATATACATAAATCCCCATATCTCCTCCCTTTGCGTCTCCCTCCCACCCTCCTTATCCCACCCCTCTAGGTGGTCACAGAGCACCGAGCTGATCTCCCTGTGCTATGCAGCTGCTTCCCAATAGCTATCTATTTGACATTTGGTAGTGTATGTATGTCCACGCCACTCTCTCACTTCATCCCAGCTTACCGTTCCCCTCCCCGTGTCCTCAAGTCCGTTCTCTACATCTGAGTCTTTATTCCTGTCCTGCCCCTACGTTCTTCAGAACCATTTTTTTTAGATTCCATATATATGTGTTAGCATATGGTATTTGTTTTTCTCTTTCTGACTTACTTTACTCTGTATGACAGACTCTAGGTCCGTCCACCTCACTACAAATAACTCAATTTTGTTTCTTTTTATGGCTGAGTAATATTCCATTGTATATATGTGCCACATCTTCTTTATCCATTCATCTGTTGATGGACACTTAGGTTGCTTCCAAGTCCTGGCTATTGTAAATAAAGCTACAGTGAACATTGTGGTACATGACTCTTTTTGAATTATGGTTTTCTCAGGGTATATGTCCAGTAGTGGGATTGCTGGGTGGTATGGTAGTTCTATTTTTTTAAGGAACCTCCACACTGTCCTCCATAGTGGCTGTATCAATTTACATTCCCACCAACAGTGTAGGAGGGTTCCCTTTTCTCCACACCCTCTCCAGCATTTCTTGTTTGTAGATTTTTTGATGATGGCCATTCTGACCGGTGGCACAGTTATTTCTTAATGTTATCAACCATCCAGTGAGTTCTCATATTTCCTTGAGTGTCTCATAATTTTTTTCCTTTAGTTTGTTTAGATCAGATCCAGAGGAGGTCCATACAGTGCGTTTTGATTAATATGCCTCTCAAGTCTGTTTTAATCTATAATTTTCTATCTCTTTCTCTCCCTTGCCATTTGTTGCTATCCTATTTGTTTTGTAGAATTTTCCATCAGCTTGTGCTGATTGTGTTTTCGTGATATTTAACATGTTCCTCTATTCCCTGTATTTTCTGTAAATTGATAGTTAAACCTCATTCAGTGAGATTCAGGGTTATTTTTGGTTTTTTTTTTTACAGGGACTGGGGAGGGCAAGAATACTTCATAGTTGGTGTTGTGTATTTTCAAAGGATGCACAGTGTCTAGCTGTCGTTGTTTTTGTAATGTTAAAAACCATTATTTCATTAAGGATTGCAAAATGATAATATTCTGATTCAAACATTTCTTCTTTATTAAATGGGAGTTTTCACCAGTCTTTATGCCGACATCTTCAAAATTTTGGCTACTTAAAAGTTTATTCCCTGGTAGATTCTGTAGGCAGGGCTCATAGTCATAAGAATAGTACTCCATGAGTGTCTGTATGTTGCATTACATTTATATTTACAGAGTACTTTGGCTGGATTTTGATTCTTTAGCTTGCATTTTTTTTTTCTAGATGATCTTAAACATGTTATTCTGTGTCTTCTGGCCTAGTGTTCAATCACATTGCTGCTTATGATTCTGATGACAGTTTCACTTTCTTTCTCCTAGAAGGACTTTGTAATTTTGCCTAGATATTCAGAGCTGATTGGAAGCTTTTTGTGGGCAGGAGTTGGGACAGGTGGACATCATGGTAGATGGTCAGTCAGTAATGTAGTGATTTGATGGCCTCAAAACTTGAGTATCTAAAGTTTGTTTTTTTTTTTCCCCTCTCTCAGGCCAGTCATTTTCCTTTTAGAAAAGTACTATAAGTATAGGCCTGACAGTCTAGATTCAGGGAGCCAGTTGGTTGAAGAATGTGGGGACCTTACATTTCAATTTACAGATTTTTACTTAAAATACCCATTTTTTCAGTATGGTGTTTTATTTACCGCTTATCTACACCTGTTGTCTCCTAGGCCACAACCTCTGTGCACTAAACACTGTTTTATGAAAATTTCTTCTCTTCTGTTGGGCTCAAGGGGGATAGTCACAAGTCACTCATGTGACTTATGGAAGATATTGTTTTTTATTGATTAATAGTATTGGGGATATTACAGTCTACCTTCCATTGATACTTTACTGCTTTATGTAGTATCGCATATCTTAACAGTGCTATACTGTCAATTCCTACTTCTTGCCTATCACAATATTATTGTAATATATTTTACTTTTGTGTATGCTGAAAGTCCACAATGTATACCTACCAATCGGGGTTTAGTCAGTTTTCTTTAGAGCAATTAATTTTTTATAAGAGATGTATTTACCTTTATTCTAACTATTTCCGGAACTCATTTCTTCATGTACCTTCAAAATTCTGTTATTTGTATTTCTACTCGAAGAACTT
This sequence comes from Aethalodelphis obliquidens, assembly GCF_003676395.1. Taxonomy (NCBI): domain Eukaryota; kingdom Metazoa; phylum Chordata; class Mammalia; order Artiodactyla; family Delphinidae; genus Aethalodelphis; species Aethalodelphis obliquidens. The sequence continues at coordinate 42,594,635 of NW_020837951.1, read as the reverse complement.
AATCATTTCTTATGATGCAAGTCTGCAGGTTATGAATTATTTCATCTTTTGGCAGGAAGGAGGCATCAGAACTGGAAAAAAAAAAGGCTTTTATTTCACCTTCATTTTCTGAGTGATATTTTTGCTAGGTGTACATAATTTCTCATCTTTATCTGACTGACTTGAGAATTTGTGTATGGTATGCTAGGTATATGAAAGTATATTTTCATATTTGTCCTGTTCAGAGTTTTCTGGATCTGTCTCAATATTTTTTATACCTTTTCAAATAGTTCTGCTTCCACCTCTCTCGCTTCCTCACCTCCTCTTCCTCCTCCGCCTCCTCCCTATTCTTCTCCCTCTTGGGTTCCAAAAATTCTTATTAGATTCCTGTTAGATATTGTCCCATAACCTTTGGATCCTCTGTTCCACTCTTCCCATTCTTTTCTCATTATGTTTCGCTTGTGTAATTTCTTTTGACCTATTTTTAAGTTCACTGATTTTGTCCTTGGCTCCGTTGAATATGCTAATAAACCCATTGAAAGTATTCTTCATCTATTACCATGTTTTTTTAATCTTTAATATTTCCCTTTGAGTCTTTTTTCCATTTTCCATTTTTCTGCTCATATTCTTCAGTCTGTTCATTCATATTTTCCACGTTTTCCGCTAGAAGCACTTACCTTAGTAATCATAATAATTCAAAATCCACCGGCTGAAAGTTCCAACATCTATGTTATAAGCAAGTCTGATTCTGTTGATTGCTTTGTCATTTATTTTCTTCTTGCTTTTTGGGTTGTTTCATAACTAATGATTGACTGTCAGACATCATATATAGGATAATAGAGACAGAAGTGAATAGTATTTATGTCTGAAAGTGAGTGTGCCTCCTTTTTCTGCTAGTCTATTAACATGAGAGATTGAATCCAGTTAATGGAGAGCTGAACTGGGTTTGAGTTTTCTTGTTTAATATGATTCCCTTCAATATACCACTGCCTCACATTCCTTCAGCTATGTGGGGGATTTTTTGTTGGAGTGCTGCTTCATACTATGCTGTTGACTTTTCCTCTACTCTTGTACCTCAGAAAGTTCTCTTTCCATACTCTTGGCTCTTTCCTTGATGTTTAGAGTCGACTGCTGCTTTTTCGTAGAGCTTGCCGTCTTGATGGTATTTGGGGGTGGCGGTAGAGTGGGAAGATGTTTTAGGTAGGCTTGTCATTTGTCCTAGTTCACGTTCAGTCTAGCCAGATCTGTTTCTCCAGGTCTCAGAAATGGGGCATTCTTGGTGATCCTGTCCATCCCTCCCATGGCGTTTGACTCAGATCTTTGGTAGCTCCTGTATGGGAGAGTATGCCTTCCTGCTCCAGTAGAAGATGCTCTATAATGGGTCCCAGAACGGTTTCTTCCCCCGAGTGTAGAGGGAGTTTTATCTTTTCCTCTAGGGTATGGTATCTTCACCTGTGCTCTGAGGGCAACAAGGTTACTGCCTGTCTGCTAGTTTCTCAAGGCTTCTGTTCTAAGAGAAATAATCCGATGGAACTTTGGGCCTTTTCTAGAGTGGAGGCTTCTCCTCTCTTTGAGGGTTGTACCAAGGAAAGCTTCCTCTGGTATTCCACTCTGGCCCCAGTCTCTCAGGAGCTCCCAGCAGAAAGCACACAATGAAGTGCTTGCAACTAAGTGTGAGCTCCTCTTGTGTCTGTGACTCCCAGGGATTCTGTATATCACATTATAAGTTCATAGTCAACCTTTACCATTTTATCTGACTTCTTACTTAGCTTGTATGATATCTGACAGCTCTTTTCTTCTGCCCCTTACCACAGGTGAGCTGGTGCTTAAGGTTCTCTCTTGAAGGTACCTTTTTTCTTTAGATTTTAGGCTGCTTAGTTGGCTTGTGACCTCAGATTTCTAATGGTTTTAAGAAAAGTTATGATTTTGTAGTTTATCTGTTTTTGTTTTTCTTGTTCTTAAGGTTTGGAGTAACTGTCTCTCCAGCATTCTACATCCTAGGCAGAAGCAGAATTCCTGTAGACTTCTGTTTAGTCTCATCTTACACCTCAACCTTCAGACAACTATCCTTGATTCCTGAGGTTTTTTTGTTCCATGGTTGGAATTCATTTACTTCTTGATGATTCTTCAGCCCTCTGCCTTACTTCTAGCATTTAGAGGGTCAAGAAAGCTATAAACTAAGTTAGTGAGTGCTCTGTTTATCTTTCAGAATATTTTTGACATTTCACATCTGCTAATATCTCCACCATTTTTAACTGGTATTGCAGAGTTTGAGACATTATACTGCTGTAGGTAATTCTTGTTTGGCAGTTGAGATGACTCTTGACAAACTAGTAAGGAACAGAAGTATAGTGATAGGAGAAAACTCCTTGGAAGGATCTGGATAATAATTCACATATCTCAAATGAAGAAAATAGATTATATTAAGTTTTGACAGTGACTGAAAAATACCTTTATATGGCAGTTCTCAGTACACATGTATACACACTAAATGAAAATGTGTATTCTGATTTTTTTTCTGTTTTTTCCATTTAAAAAAATCTTGTGCCAGACCTAGTAAATGGATTTCATGGCCCATAAAGGGAGTTGCCACTACTGATTTGAAAAAACTTGCAGTGTAGATTCTAATAAAGAAGTTAGGGGCTTCCCTGGTGGCGCAGTGGTTGAAAGTCCGCCTGCCGATGTAGGGGACACGGGTTCGTGCCCCGGTCCGGGAAGATACCACATGCCGCGGAGCGGCTGGGCCCGTGAGCCATGGCCGCTGAGCCTGCGCGTCTGGAGCCTGTGCTCCGCAACGGGAGAGGCCACAACAGTGAGAGGCCCGCGTACCGCAAAAAAAGAAAAAAAAGAAGTTAGAATTGTTGTCTTATTTGTACTTGGCTTGACTACTTACAAGATTTTCCAGATATGTGTGTATATCTTGCGTTTGCTTTATTTTTGTACTGAAGACATATCATTTCGAAAGTGGATTTTGACAATTAAATTTTCTCTCATTAAGGCTGTTTATATTACTGGAAAAGAAGTTTTCAGCTTCAGAATCGTTTCTTATATGGGTGCAACTGCTGGTTCTGCGTACACAGACATGAATGTGTTTGACAGTCAAGTTAATTTAACTGTTGGTTGCATTGAAGTAGTTCTTGTCACAAAATTTCTGTATTCTGTATTGGTAAGTATGTTAATCGGTTTTTTATTTATTCTTTCCTACTAGTTGGAAAGTGTTTGCTGTGCATCAAGCATAGATGAAGCATTCCTTACTTGATTTTTTTTTGTCCTGATTTTTCAAGATATTCTGGGTACCATGTATCATGACTGAAATGTATAGTATACTGTTTATATAACATCATTTTCACATGGGAATGTTCTAGCTAATTGAAATATGTATTTTATAAACATATTAAATATATGTATATTATATATCATATATGTTATCTATATTAATTGAATTCTTTATCCATTATTAGTTTGAGTGTTTTACCTGACTTCCAGCTCTAACTAAAAGTGCTAAATATATAATTGAAGTTTGGTTTGGTCATCAAGAAAATTATGTTTTCTATTGCATTCTAGTTCTGTGAATATTTGGGGCTTTGAGGGATTTAGATTTAATCCCTATATTACACTTCCCTGAGGTATTTAAGTTCTGTTTCTGCCTTTCATAGTTTTGTTTTTTTTTTCCCTTGCTGTCAGCTGATGTTTTTTCCTGTGTCATACCTGTCTCTATGACTTCACTATTCATTCTTTTAACTAAATTGTGGTATATAAACTAAATAATCAGTTGATTCTAAATAAATAGTGTTGCTGTTTTTGTGATCTTTTAAACTGAGGTTATCATGCAGTTTTTCCTATAGCCATAAAAACTTTTTTGTACAAAAAAAGTAAAAATGAAAAAATATTCTTGTTTAATTTTTTCTAATTTCTTTTTATAACTCAGAAGCATTATATCACTGAGCCCTTTTGTGATAGCTTTATACTGAAAAATTATTGAAAATAATTAAAACATGAAATTAAGCATGAAAATTAAGTATAATTCTGGGTGTATTTTATATCATTTAGTATTTTTCCCACATTTCAGGAATCAGAAAACTTTAGAGTTCTTGACAGACATATTTTTATTACTGTTTTATCTTATAAACGTAAATAAGCTCTCTGTCCATTGTGGTTGTGTAGGGAAATACAGTGTGATTGTTGAGCCATTAAGGAAAGTGAGATAAAAAGGGAAATAGATGCCAGTGAAACATTGGAGCATCCACATGTTGCTTTGGTCCAGGGACTAGATTTTTACTGTTTTACTGTGTTTTTGTATCTTTGTGTTTCTCAACCTTTATTGCAGAAAATTACGGTTTAATATAGACAAGTCAGACTTTGAATAAATAATGCTTAGTTGTTCCAAGAGAAAATTTTTCTTATGGAGGTAAAATCAGAAATATCAATATACATTTAATAGTTTTATTCATTAATGGTAGCCTTAAGAATATAATTCTGTTTTCTTTATAGGCTTTTATAGATAATTTTCAAGCAGCTAAACAAGCCTTCGCAGAGGCAACTGTTCAGGCAGCAGAAATGGCTGCTACTGGTGTAAAAGAACTGGCACAAAGGAGTTCTAGAATGGCATTGGATGTTGACATCAAAGCCCCAGTTGTGGTTATCCCACAGTCTCCAGTTTCTGAAAATGTTTTTGTTGCTGATTTTGGACTAATTACAATGAAAAATACATTCCATGTGATAACAGAGAGTCAGATTAACCCCCCACCCATTATTGATTTGATAACGATAAAGCTGAGTGAAATGCGACTATACAGGTAAGCTTTTCACAAATATATTTATGTAGAATGCAATCTTTTTCTAACTTTTTACATTTAAGGCTTTGGTATCTTGAGTTTTCTGTTTAGAGTGGAACTTAATTTTATTATAACTGTACTTAATTTTGTGATTTCCTCTTCCCCAAGTATTTTTTGGTAAGATCAATTATAGTCTTCTAGTTTTTAAAAACCTAGGAAGTATTGGAAAATTCCTCATTAGGTAATTAGGAATGCTGTAAAATTTGTTATCTGAGGAAGAATATTTGTACTTACTTGCAGTTCTTTATAAATTATAAGGTTATGGAAGAAATGGTAGAATTTCTAATATATTTATTCACTCAGCAAGTACAGCAGTACCCGAAGTACTCTATCAGCTTTGTGCTGTGGATCTGATACGCTAATTAAAGACACACACAACACACACACACACACACACCCACACACACACAGTGGAGTACAATCTTATATATTCCCTCTGCATAGGATTAGGAATTAGGAGAATAAGTGAATATCCAGATAGTTTCCAGAACTTTTACTGTGCTGTTTCTAATCATCTATTCTAGATTTAATGCCCTGTTCCTCTTACAACTTGGATTCATCACTACTTAAACTTGCTCTTTTCTTTCTTTCTGTAATTTTTTTCTTTGATCTCATTCTATTTATTTTTTTCCTTTTTATTTTTGCTGCTTCTCTGGCTTCTGGCAGGTCTGTCTCCCTCCTGCCATTCTTTCCATCAACTGAATATTTTTAAAACAGCTTTATTGAGATATAATTAGCATATAATAAATTGCATCCTTTTAAAGTATACAGTTTGATAAATTTGATACGTATACACTTACGATAGTTTGAGTACAACTGTGTTAATTCTTCCTTAAATATTTTGTAGAATTCACCAGTGAAGCCACTGGGGCTGGTATTTGCTTGTGGGAGATTTTTAACTACAATTTCCATTTCTTTAGTAAACTTGGGACTATTCAAATTAATTATTTTTGAGTGATTTTTAATTTTTTTCAAGAAATGTGTCTATTTCACCTACATTGTAGAGTTTTATGACATAAAGTTCAAAATACTCTCTTCTTACTCATTAGTATCTATATTGATGTTACCTCCCCCATTCTTGATATTTATAATTTATACCTTAATCAGCCTGGCTAGAGGTTAATCGGTTTTATTGGTCTTTTTTTTTTTCCTATGGGATAACTGGGTGTCCATTATTTTTTTCCCTTCCAGTTTTATTGAGATATAATTGACATACAGCACTGTATAAGTTTAAGCTGTAAACATAATGATTTGACTTACCTACATCATGAAATGATTACCGCATAAGTTTAGTAAACATCCATCATCTTCTATAGATACAGAATTAAAAGAATAGAAAAAAAATTTTTTTATGAGGAGAACTCTTAGGATTTACTCAGTTAACAATTTCCATATGTAACATACAAGAGTATTAATTATATTTATCATGTTGCACATTATATCCCTAGTACTTATGTATCTTATAACTGGTAGTTTATACCTTTTGACTACCTTCATCCAGTTCGCCCTCCTCCTACCCCTTGCCTCTGGTGACCACACATCTTATTGCTTTTTCTATGAGTTGGTTTGTTTTGAAGCATAGTTGACCTACAGAACTATGTTAGTTCCTGTATCATAACATAGTGATTCAGTATTTCTGTACATTTCAAAATGATCACCATGGTAAGTCTCTACCATAGAAAGATATTACATAGTTACTGACTGTATTCTCCACACTGTACATTTCATAGCCACGACTCATTTATTTTGTAACTGAGTTTGTACCTCTTAATCTCTCACACTTATTTCTCTCCTCCCCCCACCCCTCTCCCCTATGGCAAGCACCTGTTTGTTCTCTGTATCTATGACTGGTTTCTCTTTTGTCAACGTTTCTTATTTGTTTTGTTATTTAAATTCCATATATAAGTGAAATCATACAGTATTTATCTTTCTGTCTGATTTATTTCACTTAACATAATATCCTCTGGGCCCATCCATATTGTCACAAATGGCAGGATTTCATTCTTTTTTTGTGGCTGAGTAATATTTTATTGTGTGTGTGTGTGTGTGTGTGTGTATACACACACATACATACATATACACACGCACCACATCTTATTTATCCATTCAGCCACTGATGAACACTCAGATTGTTTCCATATCTTGGCTACTGTAAATAATGCTGCAATGAACTTACGGGTATGTGTATCTTTTCAAATTAGTGTTTTCATTTTCTTTGGATAAATACTCAGGAATGGGATTCCTGGGCGGGGCCAGTTCCTGACAAAGCTGGCTGCGGTATTCAGGGTGTCCCAGAGTTAGTGTCATCCCTGAGGTGGGCAGGGCCAGATATTGGGGTGGTTGAGAGTCTCAAGGTGACCCAGAGCTGGTGTTGGGCCACTGGTGGGCAGGGCTGGGGCCCAGTGGTCCCATGGCTGGTGTCTGCCCACTGCGGGAGTAAGGTCATGTCCTCAGAGGGGGAGCGTGCCGGCCTGCTGATGGTCAGAGCTGGGTCCTGTGGTCTCTTGCTGTAGAGCTTGGTGGTCCCAGAGCTGGTGTCAGCCTACAGGTGGCAGGGCTGGGTCCTGGGGCGGCCAGGAGCTCAGGGGGTCCTATGGGAGTTGGTCTGCTGGTGGGTGGAGCTGTGTCAATGCTCAGCTAGCTACTTGGTGTGGGATGTCCCAGGACTGGTGCCTATTGACTGGTGGGCTGGGACGGGTCCCAGTGTTAATGAGCTAGAGGGAGGATTCCAAAATGTTGCTTGCCTGCAGCATTGTCCTCGTGGTTGAATGAGCATCCAGAAGTGGCTTCTGCCAGCGTCTGTGTCCCCAGCGTGAGTACCAGAAGCTTCCTGCTTCTCTGGGAGGCTCTCTAATATCAGCAAGTGGGTCTGACCCAGGCTCCTTTTAAATTACTGCTTCTTCCCTTGGTCTCAGAACATGTGAGATTTTGTGTGCACCCTCTAAGAGTAGAGTCTGTTTCCTACTGCCCTTTGACTCTCTCAAAAGTATGCCCCACTGGTCTTCAAAGTCAGTCATTCTGGGAACTCTAGGCTGGGCAGCCTGATGAGGAGGGTTGTACCCCTCGTTCCTTGGGGAGAACTTCTGCAATTATAATTATCCTCCCATCTGTGGCCTGGGGGTATGGTTCTTTACTATACCGTGTCTACACTCCTCCTACCTGTGTTGTTGTGGTTCCTTCTTCATATCTTTAGTTTTTAAATAGCTTCTTCTCTGCTGGTCTTAGGTCATCCTCATTGATAGTTACTCTGTAAATATTTGTAATTTTGGTGTGCTCCTGAGAGGAGGTGATCTTAGAGTCTTCCTATTCCTCTATCTTGGCCATTCCCTGGTTATCCATTCTTGACAGCTCAGTTTTATTGCTTTTAAAGCACCAGCTTTTGGTTTTTTCTCTTCTTTTTCTGTTTTCTCTTTCATTGATATCTGCTTTGATATTCATTATTCCTTCTGCTTACTTTGGGTTTAATTTTGCTCTTTTTCTAAGTTTCTTTAGGTGGTGGCTCAGATGATTGATTTGAACATTTCTTTTCTAGTATATGCATTTAGTACTACAATTTTGGAGTTCTTCTCTGTAGCTCTGTCCTCTCTGGAATTTTACCATATGAACTCTAGCTGCCTTGGTTTCCCTGGACTCTCAGGTCTGTCTTCATAACTCATGGACTTTACTGGTTATTTCTTGGCTTATCCATCCCCCCGCTTTTCCATGACCTTTAAATTATCTCAAAACAATTGAAGTTGGAGCATTAGGGCTCATTTTGTTTTTTCTTGCCTCAGTAATCAGTGTCCATTGCCTAATGTCCTGTATCTTGAAAAACGTTTTTTAATATATCTTGCATGTGTGTCTTTGTGGGGGGAGGGAGGAATTGTTTCAGGCAGGAGAGTAAATCTAGTTCATGATATTTCATCTTAGATGGAAGGAGAAATTTCCATCAATTGAATATTTGAGTATTTATTAAGCGTGTAATATATCCCAGGCACTGTGCTAGGAACGTGAAGTATTGTAGTGAGCAGTCTTTACAAGGGATGAATAAATAGTACCTCCCTCATTAGATTGTTGAGATAGGTACTATTTAATGAATTTTATGAGCTGATGCATAAAAACAGGATCATATTTAGATTTTGGAAGGGTTGTAGAAAATAGGTCAAAAGGAGACAAAAGTGGAAGTTGAAAGAATGGTTTGCTAACTGCTGGAGTAATTCACATAAGAATTAGATGTGACTCAGTCTAGGATAAGGAAGTGAGGTAGTAGAGGACTAACCAGGTGTGACAAATTTGAGAAGTAGAATTAAAGGTAACTGATTATTAAAGGGGTGTCAGGGTTAAAAGAGAGTAGTTAAAATAGACTCCAGCTTGCAGGTTTGTAAAATTCAGCATTTGGTAATAATGCAGTTCAGCGAGATATGACAGAGCAATGCAGAAAAAAAAGTAGAGTGGAGATGTTAACAAGTTCTCTAATGGGCAAAGTAACTTGAAAATGGTTACATGACTTTTATATGAAGATATCTAGAACCAGATCTGGAAAGCACCTAGATATAGTGTCTGGATATTGGAAAGTGTTTGGATTTCTAGATTTGGGAGTGTTTAATAATATTTAACTAGTTATAGAAGCCATCAAAGTGAGTAAGGTCACACAGAGAATTTGTAGAGTGGGACATGTGGGGCAGAATGCTGAGGAATGTCCATATTTAAGGAATGGCAGATGAAAATCCCTCAAAAGAGGTTAAGATGGAGCAAGCAAAACGATGGAAAGGGAACCAGGAGAATGTATTGAAGTAGCGTTGAGGATCATGTTGTTGATAACCATGAATAAACAGTATATGATTTTTTTTCATGTAGTACTTGATATTTGGTATTTGGAATCCAACAGTCTGTTGGATTCAGGCAAGACAGTTTTTAACAAGCAGATGTGACTGAAGATAGTGAGACAAGATTTTAAATATTGAAAGTCATGTTGACAGATAATGGAGAGGGAAGAAATTGAAGACAAGAAAATACTGATAGACTAATGGAATATAGAGAGTGGTTTATAAACTGGAGATTCAGTAGTCTCAAAGTCTTCAAAAATGAACACTGACTAGTTATTGATAGATTGCAGCAAGAATAGAAGGTGGTTAACCTGGATGGTGTTACTCTTAAAGGAGTAGAAGAGAGAGTGGATGAGCATTGTTCCAAATTAAGAAAAATGGTTTGTATCCCTCAACTCTGAGGTAGATAGAGTGTTGGAGAGAAATCAGACTTTAATAGAGCTTCATGGAAAGCCGGGTTTCAGTTAAGATAAGAAATGAATGATACATTTAGTGAAGACATAGGAAAATGTAGAATGATTTGTTTAGCCAAGTCCAGGGATTTCAGAAATTACAGGGAAATATTGAAATGAAAGACTTCTATTTTAATAATAGGCTATAAACATACAGTAATAATTTAAACCTTTAGGAGGCTCATTAACTTGGAGTTTAAACTGTGTAAAAGTCTGAATTCACTAAAAACAGAACATTTATGCATCTATATTTAATCACGTCTTGTTTGACTTCAAGAAATGATCTAGACACATCTTCTATTCAACATAGTATTGGAAGTCCTAGCCACAGCAATCAGACAAGAAAAAGAAATAAAAGGTATCCAAATTGGAAGGGAAGAGGTAAAATTGTTATTATATGCAGATGATATGACACTATATATAGAAACACCTAAAGGCTTCCACACAGAAACTACTAGAACTGATAAACGAATTCAGCAAGGTAGGAGGTTACAAGATTAACATATAGAAGTCAGTAGCATTTCTTTACAACAACAATGAAATATCAGAAAGGGAATGTAAAAAAACAATCCCTTTTACAATTGCAGCCCCAAAAATAAATACTTAAGACTAAACCTGACCAAGGAGATGAAAGACTTATATGCTGAGAACTATAAAACATTAATAAAGGTAATTGAAGATGATTTGAAGAAATGGAAAGATACCCCATGCTCTTGGATTATTAAAATGACCATACTATCCAAAGGAAACTACAGATTTAATGTGATCCTTATCAAATTGCCCATGAAATTTTTCACAGAATTAGAACACACAATTCTAAAATTCATATGGAACCATAAAAGACCCAGAATGGCCAAAGCCTTCCTGAAGAAAAAGAACACAACAGGAGGCATAACCCATTCAGACTTCAGACAATACTACAAAGCTACAGTAATCAAAACAGCATGGTACTGGCACAAAAACAGACATATGGATCAATGGAACAGAATAGAGAGCCCAGAAATAAACCCACACACCTACAGTCAATTAATCTTTGACAAAGGAGGCAAGAATATACAATGGGAAAAAGACAGTCTCTTTGGCAAGTAGTGCTGGGAAAGCTGGACAGCTGCTTGTAAATCAGTGAAGTTAGAACACACCTCACCATACACAAAAATAAACTCAAAATGGCTTAAAGACTTAAGCATAAAACATGACACCATGAAACTCCTAGAAGAGAACATAGGCAAAACATCCTCTGACATAAATCATACCAATGTTTTCTTAGGTCCGTCTGCCAAGGCAATAGAAATAAAAACAAAAACAAATGGAACTTAAGCAAACTTACAAGCTTTTTCACAGCAAAGGAAACCATAATCAAAATGAAAAGACAACCTACAGAATGGGAGAAGATATTTGCAAATGATGCGACTGACAAGGGCTTATTTTCCAAAATATACAAATAGCTCATACAACTCAACAACAACAAAAAATCCCAATCCAAAAATGGGCAGAAGACCTAAATAGACATTTCTCCAAAGAAGAAATACAGATGGCCAACAGGCACATGAAAAGCAGCTCAACATCGCTAATTCTTCTTCTTTTTTAAAATAAATTTATTTTATTTATTTACTTTTGGCTGTGTTGGGTCTTTGTTGCTGCATGTGAGCTTTCTCTAGTTGTGGCGAGCAAGGGGCTACGCTTCGTTGCATTGCGGTGGCTTCTCTTGTTGTGGAGCACAGGCTCTAGGTGTGCGGGCTTCAGCAGTTGTGGCACGTGGGCTCGGTAGTTGTGGCTCGTGGGCTCTAGAGGGCAGGCTTAGTAGTTGTGGTGCACGGGCTTAGTTGCTTCGCGGCATGTGGGATCTTCCCGGACCAGGGCTCAAACCCATGTCCCTGCATTGGCAGGCAGATTCTTAACCGCTGCGCCACCAGGGAAGCCCCAACATCACTAATTATTAGAGAAATGCAAATCAAAACGACAGTGAGGTACCACCTCACAGCAATCAGAATGGCCATCATTAAAAAGTCTACAAATAACAAATGTTGTAGAGAGTGTGGAGAAAAGGGAACCCTCCTACACTGTCAGTGGGAATGTAAGTTGGTGCAACCACTGTGGAAAACAGTGTGCAGGTTCCTCAGAAAATGAAAAACAGAACTACCAGATGATCCAGCAGTCCCACACCTGGGCATATATCTGGACAAAACTATAATTCAAAAAGATACATACATCCCTATGTTCATAGCAGCACTATTCACAATAGCCAAGACATGGAAACAACCTAAGTGTCCATTGACAGATGAATGGGTAAAGAAGCTATGGTACATATATACAATGGAATACTACTCAGCCATAAAAAAGAACGAAAGAATGCCATTTGCAGTAACATGGATGCAACTCGAGATTATCATACTAAGTGAAGTAAGTCAGAAAGAGAAAGACAAATACCAAATGATGTCACTTACATCTGGAATCTAAAATATGATACAAATGAACCTATCTATGAAACAGAAACAGAATCACAGACATACAGAGCAGACTTGTGGTTGCCAAGGGGAGTGGGGAGGGATGGAGTGGGAGGTTGGGGTTAGCAGATGTATACTTTTTTTTTTTTTTTTGCGGTGCGTGGGCCTCTCACTGCCGCGGCCTCTCGCATTGCGGAGCACAGGCTCCGGATGCGCAGGCTCAGCGGCCATGGCTCACGGGCCCACCCACTCCGCGGCATGTGGGATCCTCCCAGACCGGGGCACGAACCCGTGTCCCCTGCATTGGCAGGCGGACTCTCAACCACTGTGCCACCAGGGAAGCCCCAGGTGTAAGCTTTTATATGTATCAGTAGAATGGATAAACAAGGTCCTACTGTAATGCAGAGAAAACTATATTCAATATCCTGTGATAAGCCATAATGTAAAAGAATATGTATAAAAAAAGAATGTATGCATATGTATAACTGAATCACTTTGCTGTAAAGCAGTAATTAACAGAACATTGTAATTCAACTATACTTCAATTTTAAAAAATTAAAAAAACAAAAAAATGATATAGATATGAATTAGGTGTGAGTCTGTATTACAAATAGATTGTTTTTAAAAGGTGTTCTCTAAATGTTTCTAGAGCATTAAATAACAATATATATTCTTTTCTGTCCAAAAAAGAATTTTTTTATTGAAGAAATACATAAAATGGTATTGGGGATGAATGTAAAAGATTGCTGGTGATATGACTACCCAAAGATAACTACTGTTAATAATTTGGAATTGTTTTCTATTTTATTATATCTGCACATATATTTAAGTGAAATAAGAATTCTGTTGTATATTGCAGATTGTAATTTTCTCTTAAAAATGTGCTATAAACATTTTTCCATATTATTTTGAGTGCATAATTTTTTCTAAATATTTTAATACATAGTTTTTAAAAAAATCCATCTGCCTGTTAAAAATTTAAGTTTTTTATTGTTGTTTTAAATAGCAGTATAATGATGATTGATATCTTTGTTTCTCAATACTTATATGATTTTCTACTCATTTCTTTAGGATAATTCATTTCCTTCAGATGAATTCCTAGAAACATAATTACTCATTTATAGAGTAAACCAATTTTCCCTGAAATAATTTTATCGCGAAGATGTTAACTGCAATATAAAATTTTAAAAAGATGTTTATAATACTTCTATAAGGAAAGTTGTAAAACTTAACCAAGGGCCAGAAAGAAATCTTGAATAATTTTTCAGAGAATATTTTCCTACATCTAATATTATAAAGGTGTCAGTTTCTTATAAATTAATTTATACATTTAATGCACTGTTAATAAAAAAATCACAACAGCTGTTCTTTTTAAAGCCTTTCAAAATTACTGTAAAGTTTTTCTGGAAATATAAATTGGGGGCAAGATGTAGAAAAGATTTTTTTGTTTTAATTGAGATTGGGCATGGGAGAATCATAACATTAGAGGTACTACTAAAATATATTAAATTACATTAAATACTACTAAAATATATTACAAAATTAAAATAATTAAGTTAGTGAAACAGTAGAAAACTCAGCAGCTGACTGTTGTGTGTATGTGTGTGTGCATCATCATTATTCATATATATTACAGTCAATCCCTGTTATTCATGGATTCCATATTTGTGAATATTTCTGCTTGCTAAAACTTACTTGTAACCACAAAATCAATATTCATGGCACTTTTACAGTCATTTGTGGACATGCGCAGAGCTGCAAGAAATTTGGGTCTCCCAAGGCCTTTGTTCCCAGCTGAGGTGTTAAACAAGGTGACGCCCTGCCTTCTTATTTGAACTCTCATGCTGTAAACAGTGTCCTTTTTGTGTGCCATGTTTTTTGCATTTAGGGGCTTTACCTTGGTGATTTTGCTGTTTAAAATGGCCCCAGAGCATAATGCCATTTATAAGCATAAAAAAACTAAAGGTGAGTGAATTGTATATTATATGAATTATCTCAGTAATGCTCTTTAAAAAACTATGGACAGGGACTTCCCTGGTGGCGCAGTGGTTGAGAGTCCACCTGCCGCTGCAGGGGACGCGGGTTCGAGCCCCGGTCCGGGAGGATCCCACGTGCCTTGGAGCGGCTGGACCCGTGAGCCATGGCCGCTGAGCCTGCACGTCCGGAGCCTGTGCTCCGCAACGGGAGAGGCCGCAACAGTGAGAGGCCCGCGTACCGCAAAAAACAAAACAAAACAAAACTATGGACAAATAACACATAAGTACCAGTCATATGGTAGAGAAGAACTTGCTAATTTAAGCACTGAAGAAAGAAGAAAAGTGATAAGGGAAAAATATCAATTGGCTTTGACTGTATAAAAGTATAAGTTTCTGAATATTAATTACCAAAACAAAATTCTGGGAAACATAGCATATGGGGTAATTAGCAACATCTGTAATAAAGGATAAAAATCCTTAAATATTTTAAGACAGTAAGTAAAAGATAATTTGAAAAATTGGTAAAGAACATGACTAGATGATTCTTTATAGGAACGGTGATAGCTGGTGTATAGCTAATAGAAATGTTCAACCTCATTAATATTCAAGGGAATGAAAATTAATACAGTGAAATGTTTGCGTATTAAATTTGGAAAATCTTAATAATCAGTAATTCTCACTCTGGGTGCAGGGAGATGGATACTCTCATATGTTGTTATTTATATATTGATCCAATTTCTTGTATTTAGTTTGGCAAATAATTGAGGAGTACATGTCATATTGTAATCATCTGAGCCAAGTACTGGCAGTACATCAAAGAATAACATAAATATAGTCCTTACCCTCATGAATCTTTCATTCTAATTGAAACTACAGACAAGACAATGACCTATTAAATGTACTGGATGGGCCAAAAGGTTCGTCCAGTTTTTTCCGTAAGATGGCTCTAGTAGCACTTAGTTATCTTTAACTTCATTCGAAACAGTTTCGTTAGATTACATGTGACAGGTCTCATATCAGTGTGCATTTAAAAAAAGACTTATCAAAGTTGTTGAATTTTTGTGTAGCCATTTTAATATTGAAGGTGGAAGAAAGAAAGCAACATTTTTGGCATATTATGCTTTATTATTTCAAGAAAGGTAAAAATGCAGCTGAAACACAAAAAAAGATTTGTGCAGTGTATGGAGAAGGTGCTGTGACTGATCGAACGGATCAAAAGTGGTTTGTGAAGTTTTGTGCTGGAGATTTTTCGCTGGAGGATGCTCCATGGTCGGGTAGACCAGCTGAAGTTCATAGCGATCAAATGGAAACAGTAATTGAGAACAGTCAACGTTATACCATGCAGGAGACAGCCAGCATACTCAAAAAATCCATATCAAGCGTTGAAAATCATTTGCACCAGCTTGGTTATGTGAATCACTTTGATGTTTGGGTTCCACATAAGTTAAGCAAAAAAAACCCTTCTTGACCATATTTCCACATGTGATTCTCTACTGAAACGTAATGAAAACGTTCTGTTTTAAAAACAAATTGTGACAGGCGATGAAAAGTGGATACTGTACAACGGTGTGGAATGGAAGAGATCATGGGGCAAGAGAAATGAACCACCACCAACCACACCAAAGGGCCCGTCTTCACCCAGAGAAGGTGATGTCGTGTACATGGTGGGATTGGAAGGGAGTCCTCTATTATGAGCTCCTTCCCGAAAACCAAGCAATTAATTCCAACAAGCACTGCTCCCAATTAGACCAACTGAAAGCAGCACCCGAAGGAAAGCGTCCAGAATTAGTCAACAGAAAATGCATAATCTTCCATCAGAATAACACAAGACCGCATGTGTCTTTGATGACCAGGCAAAAACTGTTAACAGCTTGCCTGGGAAGTTCTGATTCATCCGCCGTATTCACCAGACATTGCACCTTTGGATTTCCATTTCTTTCAGTCTTTACAAAATTCTCCTAATGGAAAAAATTTTAATTCCCTGGAAGACTAGTACTGGTAAGGAAAGGTTTTTCCAGAGGAAGTAATCTTTTGACACAGCAGTTAATATTTCTTGAAATTAGTCCAGAGGAAGAAATTTACTCAAAGACATGTACAAAGATAATGAACCAAGTATTATTTATTACAGTGATGAATTGGAAACAGCATAACTTTTTAACAATATAAGGTGACTTAATGACTTATGGCATAGCTATATATTTTCATATTCACTTGTTAAAATTGTACATGTAGTATCCGCTTAGAGCTTTTAGATTCCTTAACTTAGTACCATTAAGGGAGATTGCAAGGATGCATACATGCTAAGTATAATGTTACCCTATAGTTAATACATTCAATGATATGATGCTAGGAATTCTAGGAGATCCCTGGTGACTCCCATATTTCTCTCCAATTGAATAAGTGATATGTAAATTCTACAGTCATAGCTTCATTCCCTAGTTGAAGAATTTGGAATTTGCTGCCAATTAAAATATAAATGTATTATTGAGGAGTACCACCTTGAGATTGTCATTTGAAGGTATAATGGGAGGCTTCTTTGGTCACATGTCACTTGAAAGGGGTTTGGTAACCTACTACTCTTTTCATCATTCCTGAGCATCAGTCCTACCCTTATAAGTACTTGGAAAGGCCAATATGGTTCAACTTAATATGAAATTGTCCATATTCAAGTATGTTTGATCCATAGAAATAGGAATTTCATATGGTGCAAACTGGTTTCTTATGAAGTAAGGGGATATGTGGTAATCGGCTAACATGTGTAAATCAGTGAATTTAAAATATTTTCATTTTTTTTTAAATTAATTTATATAGTTTTGACTGCATTGGGTCTTCGTTGCTGTACACATGCTTTTCTTTAGTTGCAGGGGCTGCTGTTCGTTGCGGTGTGCGGGCTTCTCGTTGCGGTGGCTTCTCTTGTTGCAGAGCATGGGCTCTAGGCACACGGGCTTCAGTAGTTGTGGCTCGCAGGCTCAGTAGTTGTGGCTCGCAGGGTCTAGTGTGCAGGCTCAGTAGTTATAGAGCACAGGCTTAGTTGCTCCGTGGCATGTGGGATCTTCCCGGATCAGGGCTCGAACCCATGTCTCCTGCATTGGCAGGCGGATTCTTAACCACTGCGCCACCAGGGAAGCCCCTAAATGTTTTCATAATGTCTCGTGTAATGTATGTTTATAGATGATGTAGAGATAATTCTCATTTTAAGAGTTTATTGTCCAACTTGTATATATTTTTTTATTTTTGAATTTTATTTTATTTTTTTATACAGCAGGTTCTTATTAGTTATCCATTTTATACATATTAGTGTATATATGTCAATCCCAGTCTCCCAATTCATCACACCATCCCACCACCCCTCCCCGCCACTTTCCCCCCTTGGTGTCCATACGTTTGTTCTCTACCTCTGTGTCTCAATTTCTGCACTGCAAACCGGTTCAACTTGTATATTTTTGGCGCTTTTTAACATATTGCAAAATCCTATTGAAAAAATTCATTTTTCTTCAACATGGAACACTTCACCTCAGAGAAAGTCACCCAGGTTTCTTGTAGGTTTCTAGTGGGTGACTTTGAAAGTGTGTGACTTTCATCTCTCATTTTACATGGAAAGCCTGTTCGATTTTATTTTTCTCTTCACACACACAAAATTATTGATTTCTATTATTTGTATATAAAATGATTAATTTTTTAACTATCTGATTTTGTATGAAACTATTCAAAACAATTTTATTTTTACTTATAGGTCTCAATTTATTAATGATGCATACCAGGAAGTACTGGATCTACTATTGCCACTAAATCTTGAGGTGATTGTTGAGCGAAATTTATCCTGGGAGTGGTACCAGGAAGTTCCTTGTTTTAATGTAAATGCTCAACTAAAGCCCATGGAGGTAACTTTTGAATGCTTATTGATTCCTGTTTTGTTTGTTAAAAAATATTGCTTGGGGACATAAGTCATTTTGTGTGTATAAGTTATATATTAATTACCTTGGTCACAAATGAAATAATAGCATACAACCTAGAATGCATTGAATGTTTGTCATTCATTTATTCAACAAATATTTGAGTGCCTACTGAGTGTTAGACCCTGTGCCAGATATTGGAGATCCTGTGGCAAAGAAGTTGTGACATTATCTCTGGTTTCATGGAATTTACCAGTGTAATGCAGGGGTTGGTGGTGGTGGTGGTCCAGAGGTGAGATAGACCGTAAAAAAGTACACAGGCACACAATTAAAATAGTTCTAAATTATGGTAAATATCATGAAGGAAACAAATATTAGACATGGTGCTGTAAGTAGTCAGTTAGATATTTTAATAAAGATGTTAGTGGAGAGGTCTAAGGCTGGAAATAATGATTTGGAAATCATCAGATTATAGATGGTATTTGAAGCTATGGGAATATATGAAGTAACGTAGCAAAGGTCCTAGAAGAATAGAGTGGTTGAAGATGAAAATGGCAAATGGTTAGTAATTTAGACGTAACTTTAATTCCCTATTGGTTGATATCGTGTCACAGATCTCCAGTGTAACTATCCACAAGTTCGTATTTTTACCTCTCGACTGGATGGAAGTCAAAACTGTATCACATGTTTTGCTAAAGTGACAGCAACACACACTCTTTCTGGAAGATTTCTTTAAGAAACCTACTTAACAGATTCTATTCCCTCCCTTCACCCCCCTGTTTCCCTTTCTGTTTCTCCCCATAAAAATTATATTCAAAAAGAGAAAATCATCATTTAAAAAATTTCAGATTTGTAACTTAAAAATGTATTTAAAACTTAAAACATGATGATCTCTAACACACCATTGTAAAGCAATTATATTCCAATAAAGATGTAAAACAAATGAAACATGATGATCTCAACTCAAGATCTTTAAATTCTGTGTATAAGATCATATGGACTCCTTAAATTATAAATGGGCCATATCTTCTTAAGATAAATAATTGAAGTCTCTTTGTATTGGTAAGACAACAGTTAGAAACTTATAAAACATAAGTAGCAAGTTCTACCTAGCATACTGGGCAAATCTTCTCCCCACTGGGCCCAGTCATTAGGCAGATTTGTGTGGGGCGGCTGGGACACCATTTTCCTTCACTCTTCTCCAGAGAAAATCCATGCAGAATGTTCAGATGATGTTGCAGACCTTCTGCAAATGCCCAGCTGCCTTCCAGGACAGATCAAATTGGGTCTTCCCCTGCAGTGATCTGTCTGAATAGTTAGCAGCTGTTGTGGCTCACCCCCAGGTTCACACATTGGAACCCTCTTGGACATCATCCTCTGCATCACAAAGAGGCTAGAATCGGTTACTCTAATGCATCCAGGCTAAGTGCTGCAGTTTGTGATTTTTGACTTGTCAGATGTTCGGTGGTAGCATACACAGCCAGTCCTGAAATGCAGGAGCCACAGACCAGTATTCCTTGAATCCTTACAGTTCTTCCAGCTTCCTGTACTGAGTTGTTGGCAAGAGTGAAGAGTAATGATTAATATCAGTTATTTGGGGGGTATTCAGTAAACATGCACTAATTGAAAGACTATGGTTTAGAAGTTGTAATATTTAATTTCATTTTATTAATTTATATGAATATACTATTTTTGCAATACCTGCTACATAATAATCACAAAATAAGTGTCATGAATAAATGAAAATTTAAAAACAAAACATAAGTAGCAGGAATAAGGTACACGTGGAATTAATCTTAAAACACTAGATTAGTTTATCACTTTTGAAATGTAGTCAAAGGAAGCCCGATGCAAATGAAACTGTTAAATTTTGTGGAATTAAAGTTATCCCTTTGAGGTTATTAGACATACCAATTTAAAACTCACAGGTCTTTTTTTTTTTTAACTGAATTGCTGTTGTGTTAGAGTTCTTCAGAGAAATAGAACCAATAGGATATGTGGTGTGTGTGTGTGTGTGTGTGTGTGTATGTGTGTGAATACTCTTGGTCTGGATGCATTAGACTGACTTCTTGAAGACTCAGTTTTAACCTCTCCCTAACTCTGAAGTTGAGATCCAGGGGGAGTCAAATATGTGGTCCCCTAAGGTGGGCTGCAACAGCTGCTAACTCCTCGGGTGTCTCTTGATAGGGGAAGACTCAATTTCATTCTAGTGGATCTGCCCCAGAAGACAGCTGGGCATTTGTAGGTGGTCTGCAGGACCATATATATATATACATATACATATATACATATATGTATATATATATATGTGTGTGTTTCTTTATATATATATTATATAATATATACATATATATACATACACATAACATCTAGAATAATAACATCTAGACTAAATCTCTACATACTACGACCTAGTCAGGTTGACATAAAATTAACAGTCACAGCTTTCAAGACAGGTCTTATGCTAGTGGTTTTAGGCTAAATTTGTAGCACATGGAGTTTTGAGTTAGTGTGTTGCATTCTTCAAGTGGACTTAAGCATGATACTTAATCATTCAAGCCTCACCTTCATATAAAATCAGGATTATACTCTTTAACCTACGACTTTTGTGAGGGTCAACTAAAATAATTCATGTAAAATATATTGTAAAATATTTTCAATTGTATAAATTTATTATTTTTGATTATTCTATATTTGTAAATTGAGATGCTTACTAACCAAAAAAAACAAAGGCACTACATGAATACTTGAAAATGAAAGTTCATTTTAATGGTTTAAAATTAGTAGGTTAATTGCTACATTCATAACAAGAAACGTTCATCATTCATAGCTTCATTGATGCTGACATTTAATTTAGTTCTGTATTTCACAAGGTACTGAAGATCACATGGTCATTTCAAAAATGGAATATTCAGTTAGTAGAATTATCTAATATGTTAAAAGTTGGCTTTTTAGAGGATTGAAATGAAAATTGTTTTTCTTGTATGAAAATTTTTGACTGCATGAAATAGTAATGTTAAAATAAGCAAATCTTATTTTTTAACAGTTCATTCTTAGTCAAGAAGATATAACAACTATTTTTAAAACATTATATGGCAACATATGGTATGAAGAAAGTGATAGTGCCTCATGTGGAGTAATAAAAGATCAGTCTAGTGTTACTAGTGGTGCTACTAATGCTTCACACCATTCAGGAGGTATGTGCTTAACCTTAAATTAGTCCCCCTCCTCTTTCCTTCTTTCCTTCTATCCTTCCTTTCATTCTTCCTAGTTCTAGGTTTGGGTAAAATAAGATTTATAAACCTTTTCTCTTTAGCTAATCTCATTCAGGTATTTCTGATTTGTCTGTTATTAGTCATTCTGTTGATTTTTTTTCTTTGAATCAAAATTTCAAGTCTTGTTGTGACAGAATTCCTTAGTATGTATTTATTCTTGTTATCCCAACTTCCCTGTAAGTCCTTATTTTCAATTTTTCTCTTCATCCCCTCCTTCTCCCTTATTCCTAGTGCAGCATATGTTCCAGATGGAATATTTTATATTAATATTAGGAGTATCAAAATATTAGAGATGTCAAGAGAGGATGATCATTAGTAAATGATGGATTTCAACAAATAATTAGAAGGTGGATGGAATAGAGCAGAGGAAATTGTAACTCAGAAGAAGTCTGCATCCAATGTTGGATTTAATTTATTATGTAGAATCCTAACTAGGTGCTAAGTTCAGCACCAGCACATATAGAGAATTGGGTTAATTAGAACTGCTGAGATGATTTTGCTTCACTAGAATAAAGTTCTCTTCATTCTGGCATTTTGAGGAACCCCAAATCTGCCAACCTCAAAGTGAAATCTGCTAGTTCACAAGACTCACTCTTGCAAAGCACTAATACATTGCACAGCTTTTCCAGTCAGGGAGAATCCCAGCAAAGAAACAACCTACATTTGTAACATTACCGGACTCCTCATTCTTACTAGCTAGAATAACCAGCCTGGTCCGTTATTGTTAAATATTAATGGTCAGATATAAAGAAAATCACAAGAACCTAAGCCTGAAAGCAACCAAGATAAAGAGATAGTGTTTCCTGAATGAAACAGAAATAATTAAGGAAACAAAAGAGAACGTGAACAAACAGAAAACAAACTCTAATTCATAATCAGAGGATTTTGAGAATATAAGAACCGGATCCTACCTTCACTACCTTCTGCCTTTCCAAGATAAGAAAGAGTTCTTGGAAACCAAAAATATGATTGCCAAAATTTTGAAACAAATGCACAAAGCATGGGGTTAGCATGTAAGTACTGAGTTGGACTGTATGGTTAATGTAATCTCCTATGACACAGAGAAAAAATAAGCACAGCGATGGAAAGTGATATAGAACTTAAGAGTGGTAGAGCTTTAGTTCAAAAGGTCCAATTTCCAGAATAATAAGTATTTTAGGAGAAAGAACTGAGGGAATGGAAGAGAAGAATCTTTCAAAGAAATAATAGAAGAAAACTCTCCAGAACTAAGTAAATATTGGAACAAAATCTTGGATGTAAAGAATCTACCAAGTTTCAAGCTGATTGAAGACTCCCCATGTTCATGAAATGTCAGAACAACAAAAGTAATATTTTTAGTTGAAGAAAAACCAGGCTGCCTTTTAGGGCTTGGGGAAAAAGTGACTGGAATCAGATTTATCATGAATGAAACTGGATGGGATGGGATGGATGGAGGATGAAAGACAATGGAGTAATTAATATAGCCAAATTTCTAAGGAAAGTTATTTTGAAGTTAGGATTCTATATATGGCCAAACCATCATCTAAATGTGAAAACAATAATTTTCAGATTTCCAGTGACTCAAAGTTTAGTTTCTTTATACCCATTCCTAAAGAAATTACAGGTATACCTCGTTTCATTGTGCTTCATTTTTTATAGTGCTTTTCAGATACTGTATTTTTTACAAATTGAAAGTGTGTAGCAACTCTGAGTCAAGAAGGTCTATCAGGTTCTCATTAGTTATCTATTTTATACATATTAGTGTATATATGTCAATCCCAGTCTCCCAATTCATCCCACCCTCCCCTTCCCCCCTTGGTGTCCATACGTTTGTTCTCTACATCTGGGTCTCTATTTCTGCCTTGCAAACCGGGTAATCTGTACCATTTTCCTAGTTTCCAGATATATGTGTTAATATACGATATTTGTTTTCCTCTTTCTGACTTACTTCACTCTGTATGACAGTCTATAGGTCCATCCACGTCTCTATAAATGACCCAGTTCCGTTCCTTTTTATGACTGAGTAGTATTCCATTGTATATATGTACCACATCTTCTTTATCCATTCATTTGTTGATGAACATTTAGGTTGCTTCCATGACCTGGCTATTGTAAGTAGTGCTACAGTGAACCTTGGGGTGCATGTACATGAAGAGATGCTCAACTTCACTAATTATTAGAGAAATGCAAATCAAAACTGCAGTGAGGTATTACCTCACACCAGTTAGAATGGGCATCATCAAAATAATCTACAAACAATAAATGCTGGAGAGGGTGTGGAGAAAAGGGAACCCACCTGCACTGTTGGTGGGAATGTAAATTGATACAGCCACTATGGAGAACAGTATGGAGGTTCCTCAAAAAACTAAAAATAGAATTACCATATGACCCAGCAATCCCACTACTGGGCATATACCCAGAGAAAACCATAATTCAAAAAGACACATACAATTTTGTTTTTTTGTTTTTTTTAATGAAGTTAAAGGGATCAATTCACAAAGAAATCTAAATGTGTATGTGCTAATAACAGAGCTTCAAAATATATGCAGCAAAAAGTGACAGAACTAAAGGAGGATATACACATATACAAAATCATAGTTGGATAGTTAGCACACCACTCTTAGTTGATAGAATATAGACTAAAAAATCAGAAAGAATATAGAATATTTGAATACTGTTAAAAAAAACTTGACCTAATTGACATTAATATAATACTTCACTCAGCAATTGCAGAATATACTTTTTTTAAAGGACTCCTGGAATATTCACAAAGATTGACCATTGTGGGGAGGGAGGAGCTAAAGTTTTCTGACCACATGGAATTAAGTTAGAAATCAATAGCAATTGGATGTCAAAAAAGCTTGAAATACTTGGACATTAAACAATTTCTGAATAACTGATGGGTTAAAAAAGAAAAACAAGGGAGATCAAAATTATTTAAACTGAAAAATAATGAACATAAAATGTCAAAATTTGTGGGATGCAACTAAAGCAGTGCTGAAAAATTTGTAGCTATAAAGGACTGTACTGGAGTTAAAAATCAAAGATAAAATCTTCTACCTCAAGAAACTAGAAGAGCAGATCAAACCCAAAATAAATAAAAGGAAGAGAGTAATATAGACAACAGTAGAAATCAGTGAAAGAGAAACAGATAAGCAGGAGAGAAAATTACCAAAGTCCAAAATTGTTTTCATTGGAAAGACTAATGAAATTGATAAATCCTTAGCAAGACTGATAGAAAACAAATTATCAATATCAGAATTAATTAGATTGTAGTAGTTCACTACCAGGACAATAAGGGAATATTATGAATAATTTTGTGATAATAAATTCTAGAGCTTATATGAAGTGTAAAAATTTTTTGGAAGAAAAGAATTACCAAAACTGACATAGGATGAAATAGAAAATCTGAGTAGCTCTGTATCTATTAAAAGAATTGAATTTCAATGGTGAATTCTATTAAATATTTAAATAAGAAATAATACCAGTGTTAAACTCTTTGGAAAATAGAGGAGAGGGGAACACTTCCTTAGACATTTTATAAAGCAAACATTACCCTGGTACCAAAAACTAAAATCAAAAACAAAACAGAAAAAGCCACTTCAAGAAAAGAATATTGCACACCAGTATCCCTCATGAACACAGGCATAAAAATTCTTAACAACATATTAGTATACTGAATCCAGCAATAAGGATATAGGATATTTCATCTTGGCCAACTGAGAATTATCCCAAAATGAAAAGTTGGTTTAACACTCAAAAATCAATTAAGCTAACTCACCAAATTAATAGAGAAAGGAGAAAAAGTTATATCACCTCAATAGATGCAGGAAAAACATTTTTTAAAATTCAGCACCTATTTGTGGTAAAAACTAGAAATGTCTAAAAAGGCATACTTAATAATGAAGTAGAAAGTTTTCCACCTAAAATAGGAACAAGGCAAGAATGTCCACATTCACCATTCCTGTTCAGCTGGTAGTCATTGACAGAGCAATACAGCCAAAGGAAGGATTTTTTTTTTTTTTTTTAAATATCTTCTCAGCCACACCACGTGGCATGTGGGATCTTAGTTCCCCAACCAGGGATCAAACCCACGCCCCTTGCCGTGGAAGCGCAGAGTCTTAACCACTGGACCACCAGGGAAGTCCCCAAGAAAAGGTCTACAGAGTAGAAAGAATTAAAAATGCCTTTTTTCTCAACATGATTGATTACACAGAAAACCCTAAGAAGTCTTCAACAAATTCCTAGAATTAAATCAATTTAGCATTTTTAACAAGATACAGGGTTAATATGTAACAATTGAGAAATAAGACTTTAAAAACTATTTGCAGTAGCATCAGAAAACATACTTAGGAAGAAATTTAACAAAATTATGCAAGACTGCTACACTGAAAGATACCAAATACTCATGAGAAAAACTAAATGACCTATATATATGAAAATGTATGCCATGTTTGTGCATTGAAAAATCTCAGTATTGTTAAAATATCCATATTGTTTAAATGTCAGTTCTCACCATATTGATTTATATATTCAACATAATCCCAGTCAAACTTTAATAGAAATTTAAAAATTACTTTAAAAGCTTATATAGCTAAGGATCAAGAATAGCCGTGTGTGTGTGTGTGTGTGTGTGTGTGTGTGTGTGTATGAAAGAAGAGCAAAGATTTACACTATCTAATTTCACAATTTACAATAAATCTTCAATAATTAAGTTAGTATGTTATTGGCATAACATAGACAAATAGATTTGTAAAACAGAACAGAATGTCCAGAAGACATACAAGTAAACTGATACTCAACAAAGACTGGTCAATAGGGAAAAGATAAACTTTTAAACAAATGGTGCTGTCATAACTAGGTAAATGTAGGAAAAATTGAACTTGTCCCTTCACACCATACACAAATCAATTTGAGATGGATGAAAGGCATATATTTGAAAGCTAAAACTTTTAAACTTCTAGAAGAAGGAACGTGAAAGAATATCTTCATGGGATAGCCAAAGATTTCTTGGATAGATAAAAAAGCAATAACCATAAAAGAAACACTTTGTAAAGTAGACCTCGTCAAAATGTTAAACTTCTTTCTGCTCATCAAAAGATAGTGTCAGGGACTTCCCTGGTGGCACAGTGGTTACGAATCCGCCTGCCAATGCCAGTGACATGGGTTCAAGCCCTGGTCCGGGAAGATCCCGCATGCTGCGGAGCAACCAAGCCCATGCACCACAACTACTGAGCCTGCACTCTAGAGCCCGCGAGCCACAACTACTGAGCCCACGCGCCTCAACTAGTGAAGGCCATGCCCCTAGAGCCTGCGATCCGCAACAAGAGAAGCCACCACAATGAGAAGCCCGTGCACCGCAGCAAAGAGGAGCTCCCACTCACCACAGCTAGAGAAAGCCCACCGCAGCAAGGAAGACCCAACGCGGCTAAAAAAATATTAATTAATTTTAAAAAAAGGGAAAAATGATAGTATCAAGATTGTGAAAGATTGGGCTTCAGACTAGACGAAATATTCAAGATGCCTTTATCTGACCTTGTTCTTATATCTAGAATACAGAACTCCTTGAAATTAGTAACTTTTTAAAAAACAAATGCCCAAAAGATTTGGATACTTTAGAAAGGATAATAGGTTAAATGGACAGTAAGCACATGATAAGGTGCTAACATAGTTATTTATCAGGAGGACTTCTGTTTACCAGACTAAAGTTTAAAAGACTGACAACACCAAATGTTGACGAGAATGTGAAACTGCTGAAACTCTCACACGTGGCTCTTAGGAAAGTGAAATAGTATAACTACTTTTGACAAAGTTAGGCAGTTAATGTATACCTACCCTATAACAAACAATTATAAGCCTAAGTATTTACTCCCACTGCACCCCCAAATAAGTGCATATATACACAAAATGACTTATTTAGGAATATTTACAACAGATTTATTCATAATAGCTTAAATCTGGAAATAACCCATATGTTCATCAGCACTAGGATGGATAAAATTTATTTTCATGCAGTGTATTTTCGGAGTACATAAAGAAGGAGCTACTGACACATACAGTAACATGGGTGAATCTCAGAAATATTAACTGAAAGAAACTAAACATGAAAGAGTATGATATATCTAACTGCATTTATACAGAATTTAAGAACCCACAAAACTAATCTAAGGTGATTGAAATTAGAATGGTAGGGAGGTTGGGATAGACTGGGAAAGGGTTGTAAGGGAACTTTTTGGAGTGATGTGAATGTTCAGTATCTTAATTGGAGTGTTGGTGACATGGATGTATATATATATTTATCAAATCTCATTAAATGTTTCAGCTAAGATCTTTACATTTCACGGATGTAAATTTTACCGAAATTAAAAAATAAGTTACCTGGAATGGTGGTCCTTGTCTCTGGAGTCAGGTAGAATGAGAATTAGGAATTGCTATGTTTTTATTATATGTCCATTTAATATGTACCATGTATATATAATACCTTGTCCCAAAATATAAAACGTAGAAAAGATTGAATTTTGGATCCTTTTGTTTAGTGGAACAATTTTTTAAATGTCATCTAAAGTATCTTGTTTGGTTTTAGATTTTGAAGTAAAATTTAAATACCAAACACATATACCAGGTACTCTAGTATGCATTTTACACATGCTGTTTTGCTTAATCTCCAAAACAAACCCAGTGGTTAGTTCTTTTATTCTTGTTTTATGAAAATTAAACCAAGAGTTTATTAAAAGTAAACCAAGAGTTTAATTAATACTCTCAGGTTATTATGTAAAGAATCCTAAGCCAGTAGTTAGTGAGTTCAACATCAGAATTTTTAAATCTTTTAAATTTTTTGGAAAAACATTATACTATACCCATTTATTTAACAATTATCTTAAATCTAGTTCAGGTCTGTTTTAATGAGTTCTACCATTCCTGACTTTCTTCTTTTCTCCAATAACTGTAATTTTTCCAAGGAACAACTGTAGTGACAGCTGCTGTGGTAGAAGTACATTCACATGCTTCCCAAGTTAAGACAACACTAAATATGAGTTTCAGAACTGATTATCTCACCATGGTACTGTATAGTCCAGGTCCTAAACAGGTAAGGTGAAGAAGAAAAAATATATTTTCTCTTATTTCCTATATTTTGGAATATCTGTTCCTCTGAGAAAAATTGTTGATCTTTTTACTTTAATAATAAAATAATTTTAACTATTTGCCTTTTAAAATGAGTTGTCTTTCCTATTGCCAGTGATATGAAAAATAAAATTTTAAAGTTATTATTTTTCATGCCTTTCATTATGAGCTCTTTGGAGATAGAGAATGTGGTATTTCATGTCTTAAAATATGTTTTAAATTTGTGTTTTTGTGTAAAATTTGTATTGATTTCCTCTTCCACAGACTTCATTTACAGATATTCGTGATCCTTCTCTGAAACTTGCTGAATTTAAGTTGGAGAATATTATAAGTACTTTAAAAATGTATACAGATGACTCAACATTTTCTTCCTTCTCATTAAAAAACTGTATTTTAGATGACAAAAGGCCTCATGTCAAGAAAGCAACTCCTAGGTAATAGTGTTCTAAGTTTTTATTTGAGAAATGGTTGGTATATTTTACAGAACTTACTCCCAAAGTTGCATGTTCATTTTCTGGATATTTACTAAAATCTTCAGAGCTTCAGTGCAGTTGAGTCCATAGTTTTAAGCCAACATTTGAAATGCCCTGGTTATGTGCTGTTCTTGCTGAATGGTTGATTGATGGGTTATATAGAAATAATCAGTGTAATTAAATCAGTTTTTAAATTAATCTGTATTATCTAAAGTATTAATCTGTGCAAATTGTAATGGGAAATATGTGAAAAATTGAGAAAAAATATGCTGAGATTCAAAATTCTGATAATTTCTTAAGGATATACTTCCTAATTTATGAAACAGTTGAGCTCCCAAAGTCTGTAAGTTTATTATTTGGAGTCCTTTGTGATCTTACTAAGAGAAATGACTTCAGAATGCTGGTTTGCTGTCAGTGAAAGGGATAAGAGGTCTTTGAGTTTTATTGGTGTGTTTGATTATTTGTAAGATACTCATAGGAATTGTTATTATTGTGTTTTTCAGAATGATAGGGCTAACAGCTGGGTTTGACAAAAAGGACATGATGGATATAAGGTATAGGAGAGTCAGAGACGGTTGGGTGGCTGATTTAGTCCTTCAAGAAATGTATATTTGTGCAAGTGTGGAATTTCTGCTGACAGTTGCAAATGTGTTTCTTGAGGCCTACACTACAGGCACTGCTGTAGAAACCAGTGTTCAAACATGGCCTGCTAAAGAAGAAGGTTAGTTATTGGCTAAAACATTTAATATCTGTATTATTGAAGTGCTATAATAGCACTTACCTTGATTAGCCTTCTAGATGATGAGGTTAAGTGGATTAATAAGTTAAAAATCTTTATTTTTCAGAGGTAAAAGGAAAACTTAAATGTGTTTTCTGATAAGATGTACAGTTTGCATATTTTTCAAGGTGTAAATATATATTGGGTTCAAAAACTATGAGACCTTTATTAAAATAAGTAACTGTACTTCTTTGAAGACAGTAATTTTTTTTTTTTTAACATCTTTATTGGGGTATAATTGCTTTACAATGGTGTGTTAGTTTCTGCTTTATAACAAAGTGATCAGTCATACATAAACATATGTTCCCATATGTCTTCCCTCTTGTGTCTCCCTCCCTCCCACCCTATCCCACCCCTCCAGGCTGTCACAAAGCACCGAGCCAATATCCCTGTGCCATGCGGCTGCTTCCCACTAGCTATCTACCCTACTACGATTGTTAGTGTGTATATGTCCATGACTCTCTCTCGCCCTGAAGACAGTAATTTGAAAGAATTCGTTGGAAGAAAACGGAAAGAGAATAATGAAACAGCCACTCCTTTTCATAATTAAAGATAGTATTTTAACTTAAAGTCCTCTTTTATTCTTGTTATATTCAATATTTATAATTTTCTATTATCTTTTACATATTTCATTCATTGTGGTATAGTAGAAAGAGTGTCAAGCTGAGAGTTAGAAACGAGATTTATTTCCAGCTCTGCCATTAAATAGTGGAGATTTTTCCCTACATTTTGAAATATTCTTATGGCTATACCTTCTTTAAATCTTATACCAAGAGAGTTGCAGTAAATTCCTTTGGGACCTAAGATTCTTTTATTTTACTTTTTACTTAGAATGAAAGTAACATTTTCCTATAAATAATAATTTTTCATAAGTAATGTATATAAGAAAGATTTATAACTATTTTAAAACATTGTTTTTATTTCTATTTTAGCACTTGTACAGCAATCAGAGAAGTGGGAAATTAATATTATTATTAAAAATCCTGAAATTGTGTTTGTGGCTGATATGACAAGAAATGATGCCCCTGCCTTAGTCCTTACAACACAATGTGAGATTTGTTGGCAAGGTGACTTTGAAAATAATACAATGACCGCTGCCATTAAAGATCTCCAAGTGAGAGCATGCCCATTTCTTCCAGTCAAGAGAAAAGGAAAAATCACTACTGTGAGTTTACTATTTACTTATCAGCTTAATTGTAAACTATTTTGTATTTAGTGTATGTCATTTAAGAAAGTGCCTACATACTTTCCAACCTTACTCTGTAAAATACCTTTCTTTCTGCTTGTAGAGCCTAATGTAGATTATTATTACACCAGCTTTGAAACTCTTTTTCATTTTTCCAGTTGTTCCTTATTGTTTTATGTGTTTGTGGAGATAGTCTCACTAAGAAGTTGCTTTCATCTAGATACTTCTCGGTGAAGACTTTACTCTGACTTTCTAACCATATCAATTCCACACTGCTTTTTGGCCTTTAAAACTTTCTACCAATTGTTTCTGGTGCTGTTTCAGTTTTATTATTTTTAATTTTTTTCTCCCATCTAGACATTTTTGCTCAGACACGTTTTTTCCTTTTCTCCGTATGGCTTATTTGTACCATCAGCCATTTGTTTTGACATACTTCACATTTGTATTTTATTCTGTAATATCCTCTTGGCCTTCCTCCTCTTCATAACTGATTAAAATTCATTTCTTCAAAGACGTCTTTTCAAGTTAACTATCTGACTCCTAGTACTCGTATAAAACACTTATAAAAATATTTAGGCTCCTACAGGAGTAATAGAAGTATAAATATTCTAAGTATTAACAACATAGAAATACAAGATGTAATTTTGTTAAAAGTAAATACCTATGTATTGGTTAGGATATAGGATAGACTGTTTCCCTAGTTTGCAAGGCTGATGGCTCACTTCTAAGCAAAGAAAAGAAATAAAAAATGGAGGGCATACTGATTCCCTTTTAGGTTATACGTAGATGTTTTACATGTATTTTTTCTATTCAGTCTTTTGGCTTGAATGTAGCTGTATGACCACCCTTACCTTCAAAAAAGGTTGGAGAATGTGGTCTCTTTTCTGAGCTATGTTATGCTAAGATGAAATTTGTTACTGTGGAAGAAAAGGAGAACAGATAACAGGTGGCAACTAGAGGGTCTTCTTACAGTCCACTCAAAGGTTTCTTCCTTTGTTCATACAGATAATCTATACTTGTCTTTTCTCACCCACAGAACATATTCACTTCTTCCTCAAGGGATAAAATCTCAGCTCAGAGTTCAAGATCTTTAGGTGACAGTTTTCTCTGTTGAGTCTGCATGTGACTTCTTTTGATCTGGCAATATAATAGATTAAGTACTAGACAAATAAGTTACCACTTTTCAACAGGCACACACTTCACCACCATCTACGCAACCACTAGTATAACAGTGCTGTAAGGACAGGATAATTGCAATTTAAAAACCCATTCAGAAAAAGAAAGAATGGGAAACACTTGGCAGTCATTGATTCATAACAATTATCATATCCTGCTGAGTGGAATTGTGAAAACTTTAAGCTCCAGCAGTGGAGTAAATTCCTTGGATAGCCTGAGTTGGAGTCTTTGATTTTTTTTCTCTTGAAAGAACACTGTCCTCATTTTCTCACGTGGCTCTGGCTTTCCCCTCTGAGAGATTTTTTTTTTTTTTTAATCATTATCCACTGTAGACACATCTGAAGTGGCTGTTTTCTTTCTTTGGGAACTGCACTGTTTTCACAGCTTACTTCCTGTTGAGTTTATTACTTGGAGATTGTTTTAGCAGTTTTAATAATAACAAGCTTTTGTATGCCAGATACTGGTCTCTTTGGCAGTCCTTAGTTCGTTAAACGTTTAGTTTGCCATCTCGGTGGTTCCATTTGTAAGTAACCTTAATATCCAAAGCTACTATTTATTCACAGGGTGGTTTTCTTGTTTTATTTACGAATCTGTCATCTGCCTATCCTCCCTTCATCCTGACTTAGTAAAGGCTACTTTTAACAGTAGGTTTGGGGGAGGGGGATAGCCACATCTGTTATCTTTTTTTTTTTTGGCTCCCATGTCTGATCTTAACAAAAATTGCCAGAGAAAAAATAGCAGCCACAGTCTTATTTCTTGCTGAGTTTCCTCTTTAGAGCTTGGCTCTCCTCAGTGTTTTCCCTTCTCTTATAGGCCTTTGCAAACAATAGAAAGAAGGAGGTAATACACATCAAGATTCTAGCCAGACCTGTCTAGCTAAAATTTTAGGCTTTTTTGTTGTTGTTGTTAAGAACATGGTCTGTCTTCCTAGGTACCACCAGTAGCAGTTTTACCAAATATTTTGCTGTAGCATTGTTAGAATTATCAGCTTTGTATTTTGATATATCCCTTGTCTATCCAGTTGCTAAATCAGTCACAGATACTTCTTACTTTGTTGCAGTAGTGCCAATTTTTAGGTATGAAATTTAGTATTAGGATATTAATTAGGCTGCTGTAACAAGAGGTCCCCCCTCCAAAAGGTAGCTAATGCATGGTAGAACTAAGTATTCTTTCTAGAAACATGGAATAATGACTCAGTTTAATGGCTCTGGTGTAATGTAGGGGAACCAGGCTCTTTCCATCTTGTTCCACTATTCGTAGGCTGTAACTTAATCTGCTTGTTCAAAGATAGTTCACAATGTACCTACGTTGCAGGTTGCTGGGGGTGAGTGGTGGTGGTAAGGAGAGAACATGAAGGCAAAAAGGGATGCCCATTCTAAGAGCACTGTCCAGAAGTTGCACATACCACTTCTGCTCACATCCTTTTGGCCAGAATTTAGTAATACGTCAGCACACAGTTTTAAGGGAGCCCAACAAAGGCAGTCTTTCTAAAGACCAAAATGTCACCTGCTTGAGTCCCTTCATTATACATTTGTTTTCTGTTTTATTATTGTTGTTGTATTGTTTTTTTTATATTTGGGTTAAATTGCTGTAATTTTTCTAACTTCTTAATGGATGCTTAGATAATTCGTATTCTGTCTTTTTTCTTCCCAGCATATGCCTTTTAAGAGTAATTTTTCCTCTAAGCACACCTACTAGTGTTGATATGTTGTATTTTTATTCTGTTAAAAATACTTTCTCATTTTTATTTTTTATGCATGGATTAGAAGGGTTTTGCTTAATTTCCAAATATTTAGGGGTTTTCTGGTTGTCTTTTTATTGTTGATTTCTACATTGATATCACTGTGGTCTATTAACATATTCTGATTTTAATTCTTTGAAGTTTGTTGAGACTTATGGCCCAGGATATGGTTGGTTTTGTTTTTATGAATATTGAATGTCCACTGGGGAAAAAGTGTGTTTTGTTGTTTGAGGAATAGCATTCTATTTAGATAGATTTTGTCCATAATATTGTTCAAATCTGCTATATTCTGAGAACCTTTTTTTCCCCTGTCCATTTTATCAGTTTATTGAAAGAGATCTATTAAAATCTATTTTCATTGTGAATTTAGCTATTTTATGTTTAGTTTTTTCAATATTTGCTTTATATATTTTGAAGCTAGATCATTTAAATGTGTACACATTCTGTATTAAATCTTGCTGGTAGATTTGACCATTTTATTAAAATGTCTTCTTTATCTCTGGAAATGATTTCTAAATTCTACTTACCTACTATTAGTATACCTATTCCAGCTTCTTTGTGGCATTTGCATGGTATATCTTTTCCTATCCTTTTACTTTTAACCTTTCAGTTTCCTTATGTTTAAGCTGTGGTATTTTTGTAAGCAGCATATTTATTTGTTTTTCATAGTTGAGTCTTTTAATTAAGATATTTAGTGCATTTACTCACTGTAACTCCTGTACTGTAATTGGTTTTAAATCTGTGACCTACCATTCATACTATTTGTTCCATATGTTTTATGTTCTGTTTTCTTCTCTGTATTGTTCTTTTGGGGGGATTAATAGGACTTTTAAATTTTTCTGGATATTATAACATGCATTCTAGACTTAGTAAAGTCTAATATAAATGTTTTTACCACTTTTAAAGCTTTTAGAATGCTTTAAATCCTCTTCTACCATTTTGTAATAGTAGTCATAGATTTTAATTCAATATATATTTAGAATCTACAGGGTATTTTTGTTTTTGTTGCAGTCAGTATTCATTTATATTTAACCACATATAATCTGTTTCTATTATTTTTTACTTCTTCCTACATCTCCATTTTTACATCTGGAATCATTTTCTTTCTTCCTGAAAAGCTCCTTTTATTTTATTTTATTTATTTTTTTGAAAAGCCCCTTTTAGTATTTATTTTAATGTGGTCTCTTGGTGGCAGATACTGTCAGTTTTTGTGTGGAAATGTCTTTATTTTGCTTTCTCTTTTGAAGGATAATTTTGCTGGATATAAAGTTTTAAATTGGTAGCTATGTACATTTAAAACTTTCATGGTATGTCTAGATGTGCTTGATATTTATTCTTTTGGAGCCTGTGGTACTTCTTGAATCTGTAGCTTTGTGTATTTCATAGGTTTAGAAAATTCTTTGTCATTATCTCATTAGATATTGCTTCTGTGTCACATATTCTCTCTCCTTCCCTTCTTTGACTCACAGTTTCTTGTTAGACATTTTAGTCATATTCCATATGTCACTTAAGCGCATTTCTTTATTCTCCATTCATATTGTTCCATGCTTCACACTGGATGTTTTTTCCTAATTTTTTTCCTAATTCTGTCTTCTGTTTTGTCTAGTGTGCTATTAAACATTATTATCAAGTTCTTAATTTCTAGTATTGCATTTTTAAGTTATATAATTTCTTTTTATAGACCCCTCTGTCATTCATTTTTTTTACATATTAATCAAAATTACTTTAAAGTTTGTTCTTGATAATGCCAATAATTGAGTCATCTCTGTTTATTTCTGTTTTCTCTTTAGTTTTTGTTTCTTCTTATATCAGATACTTTATTATTGAATGCCAGACAGTATAATGAAATGTTATAGAGGTTTCACTGATTATTTTCTTCCTGTAAGGAGGTTTTCACTTGCTCTTTGTTAGACATCTAGACTGGGAACAATTTACCTTTATCTAGTAGGAATTAAACTTATTGGAGGCTGGGTTGCAGTTGTTGTAAAGCCTTGTTTACTCCTGGTTCATATCCACTAGTATATAGTATTTCTCTCTGCGTCCCATCTGACAGCCAGGAGTACTTACTAGGGCCCATATTAAAGCCCATTTTTGGCAGATTCTGAAATTGTTTTTTTTCTTTTCAGCCCCATTCTCCATATCATTCTAAAATTGCTGACCATTTCACTCTACTTAGCAATAGCCTTCTGCTTAGTGTGTGTGTGTGTGTGTGTGTGTGTGTGTGTGTGTGTGTCTAAAGCACTTCACAAATAACTAGAAGCTAAACTACCATGAAGTTTTGAGATAACTTCTCTGCTCCTGTTTTTTGCCTTGGGGACTTTGCAAGGTTGCCTAGGTAGCATGCTTATAGTTTCAAGCAGACTTTTTTTTTTAATTGAAGCATAGTTACTGTACAATATTACATAACTTACAGGTGTATAATATAGTGATTCACAATTTTTAAAGGTTATGCTCCATTTATAGTTATTATAAATATTGGCTATATTCCCTCTGTTGTACAGTATATCCTTGTAGCTTATTTTATAACTCAGTTTGTACCTCTTATTCCCCTACCCCTATATTGCCCTTCTTTCTGCTTCCCTTTCCCCACTGGTAACCACTAGAATATGAGTCTGCTTCTTTCTTGTTATATTCACCAGTTTATTTTATTTTTTAGATTCTACATGTGATACCGTACAATCTTTGTCTT
Organism: Aethalodelphis obliquidens; assembly: GCF_003676395.1. NCBI lineage: Eukaryota > Metazoa > Chordata > Mammalia > Artiodactyla > Delphinidae > Aethalodelphis > Aethalodelphis obliquidens. Next base: position 42,557,832 of record NW_020837951.1, on the reverse strand, counting down.
TCTCTGTGTGACTTATTTCACTTAGCATAATGCCCTCCAAATCCATCCATGTTTCTGCAGATGGCAAATTTTTATTCTTTTTCATGACAGAGTAGTATTCCTGTGTGTGTGTGTGTGTGTGTGTGTGTGTGTGTGTGTGTGTACACACCCCACATCTTCTTGATCCATTCATCTGTTGATGGCCTCTAAGGTTACTTCCATATCTTGGCAATTGTAAATAATGCTGCTTTGAACATTGAGGTCCATGTATCTTTTTGAATTTGGGTTTTGGGGTTTTTTGGCTATTACCCAGGAGTGGAATTGCTAGGTCATATGGTAGTTCTGTTTTCAGTTTTTTAAGAAACTTCAATACTGTCTTCCATAGTGGTTGCACTAATTTACATTCCCACCAACAGTGTATAAGGGTTCCATTTTCTCCACATGCTCGCCAACATTTGTATTTTGTGTTCTTTTTGATGATAGCCATTCTGACAGGTGTAAGGTAATGCCTCAATGTGGTTTTGATTTGTATTTCTCTGACGATTAGCTATGTTGAGCAATTTTTCGTGTGCCTGTTGGCCATCTGCATGTCCTCTTTGGAAAAATGTCTATTCAGTTCTTCTGCCCATTTTTTAATCTGATTGTTTGGTTTTTTGATGTTGAGTTGTATGAGCTGTTTCTGTATTTTGGATATTAACCCTTTATTGGTCATATCACTTGCAAATATTTTCTCCCATTTGGTAGGTTTTCTTTTCTTTTTGTCAATGGTTTCCTTTGCTGTGCAAAAGCTTTTAAGTTTAATTAGGTCCCATTTGTTTATTTTTGCTTTTATTTCCTTTGCTTCATGAGAGGGATCCTAAAAAATATTGTTGCAGTTTATGCCAAAGGTCTCTGCCTATGTTTTCTTCTAGGAGTTTTATAGTATCATCTTAACATTTAGGTCTTTAGTCCATTTTGAGTTTATTTTTGTATATGGTGTTAGAGAATGTTCCAATTTCATTCTTTTATATCACGCAGACTTTTTTTTTAACATGACTTTTCAACTTGTAGGTGGATTATTGCTTGGTCACAAGTTTCCTCCTTCACAGATGGAAATAGAGTCTAAAAAAGGAGATCCTTAGCTGAACAACCATATAAGGGAAACATCTATGATTATTGGGAATTTTGAGAAAGATATTTATGGCCAGCTAGCTGTTTTAGCCACATACATTTTGATAAGTTGCAGTTAGTTGAACTTTAATTGATATCATAGTCATTTATATTAGAAAACAGTTTCTTTTTTTTTTGACTTTTACTTAATTTTTTTCTATACAGCAGGTTCTTATTAGTTATCTATTTTATACATATTAGTGTATACATGTCAATCCCAATCTCCCAATTCATCACACCACCAACCCCCCCACCCCCCACCGCTTCCCCACCTTGGTGTCCATACGTTTGTTCTCTACATCTGTGTCTCTATTTCTGCCCTGCAAACCGGTTCATCTGTACCATTTTTCTAGGTTCCACATATATGCATTAATATACGATATTTTTTTTTCTCTTTCTGACTTACTTCACTCTGTATGACAGTCTCTTGGTCCATCCACGTCTCTACAAATGACCCAATTTCATTCCTTTTTATGGCTGAGTGAAATTCCATTGTATGTGTGTACCATATCTTCTTTATCCATTCGTCTTTCGATGGGCATTTAGGTTGCTTCCATGACCTGGCTATCGTAAATAGTGCTGCAGTGAACCTTGGGGTGCATGCACATGAAAAGATGCTCAGTATCACTAATTATTAGAGAAATGCAAATCAAAACTACAGTAAGGCACCACCGCACACTGGTTAGAATGGACATCATCAAAAAGTCTACAAACAAATGCTGGAGAGGGTGTGGAGAAAAGGGAGCCCTCTTGCACTGTTGGTGGGAATGTAAATTGATACAGCCACTATGGAGAACAGTATGGAGGTTCCTTAAAAAACTAAAAACAGAATTACCATATGACCCAGCAATCCCACTACTGGGCATATACCCAGAGAAAACCATATTTCAAAAAGACACATGCACATGTTTATTAAAGATTCACGAACTTTTTTTTTTTTTTTTTTTTTTTCCGATACGCGGGCCTCTCACTGTTGTGGCCTCTCCCGTTGCGGAGCACAGCCTCCGGACGCGCAGGCTCAGCGGCCATAGCTCACGGGCCCAGCCGCTCCGCAGCATTTGGGGTCTTCCCGGACTGGGGCATGAACCCGTGTCCCCTACATCGGCAGGTGGACTCTCAACCACTGCGCCACCAAGGAAGCCCTGTGCAACCTTTTATAAAAAAAAAAAAAAAAGGAAGGATGACTCAGGGTGGAGTTGAGAGCCACAGAGAATTGTTCCTAGACTTTGAAATCTAATCAAGAAACTTATTTATCTGGCTGGATTTCAGAGCTTCTTTGGACTAGTGGCTTCCTTCTGCCTTGTATTTGTTTTTGTTTTGTTTTTTTACATCTTTATTGGAGTATAATTGCTTTACAATGGTGTGTTAGTTTCTGCTTTATAACAAAGTGAATCAGTTATACATGTATATGTTCCCATATCTCTTCCCTCTTGCGTCTCCCTCCCTCCCACCCTCCCTATCCCACCCTCTAGGTGGTCACAAAGCGCTGAGCTGATCTCCCTGTGCTATGCGGCTGCTTCCCACTAGCTATCTACCTTATGTTTGGTAGTGTATATATGTCCATGCCTCTCTCTCGCTTTGTCACAGCTTACCCTTCCCCCTTGCCGTGTCCTCAAGTCCATTCTCTAGTAGGTCTGTGTCTTTATTCCTCTCTTACCCCAAGGTTCTTCATGACATTTTTTTTCTTAAATTCCATATATATGTGTTAGCATACGGTATTTGTCTTTCTCTTTCTGACTTACTTCACTCTGTATGACAGACTCTAGGTCTATCCACCTCATTACAAATAGCTCAATTTCTTTTTGTGGCTGAGTAATATTCCATTGTATATATGTGCCACACCTTCTTTATCCATTCATCCGATGATGGACACTTAGGTTGCTTCCATCTCCTGGCTGTTGTAAATAGAGCTGCAATGAACATTTTGGTACATGACTCTTTTTGAATTACGGTTTTCTCAGGGTATATGCCCAGTAGTGGGATTGCTGGGTCATATGGTAGTTCTATTTGTAGTTTTTTAAGGAACCTCCTCTGCCTTGTATTTGAATTGGAATATCTGTAATTCTTATCCTATATCTGTCCCACCATTCTATGTTGAGAGTGGTGGGAGCAAGCAACTCATCTTAGTTTCGGTTTTAAGAGAAATTGTGCCCCAGCAGTTGTACTTAATAGATTACACCCAGGAACTTCATCAACATCTGGACTTGATTTAGATTTTAGACTTTGAGCTGATGAGAGGGATGAGATTTTAGAATTTTTATTTAATGAGAGATGTAGATGAACTGATTATGTGGTGAGATACAGATTTAGATGATGAGATTTTGGACTTTGGGCTATGATGGGAGGCGACTATTAGGAACCTTAGGAGGGGGACTTCCCTGGTGGTCCAGTGGTTAAGACTCCACACTCCCAATGCAGGGGGCCCAGATTGGATCCCTGGTCAGGGGACTAGATCCCGCATGCTGCAACAAAAGATCCTGCATGCCACAACTAAAAAAAAAGATCCCGCATGCCGCAGCCAAGATCCCATGTGCCGCAACTAAGATCCAGCACAGCCAAATAAGTAAATAAATAAATAAATATTAAAAAGGGAACCTTAGGAGGTGGTGAATATATTTTGCATTTGGGAGGAACGTGAGTCACTAGGGGCTACAGGACAGATTTATGCTTACCATAGTTAGGGAAAACTCAGTTAATTTATAATTATATTAAGAATTATTTAGTAAGTCTAATGTATTTATAATTTTTTCTTCTCATTTTTTGTAGCTTGTCCTATATAGATTAATTCATTTTACTTCATTTTATAATGGAAAAAAATACCATGATAAAATTTTATTTTAGTAATTTAATCCACAGTTGAATCCACAAATACAGAACCTGTGGATACAGAGGGCTGACTGTACTATGCCTTTTTTTTCTTGAGATAATGTTGGCTTATAACATTATATAAGTTTCATGTATGCAATATTATTTTTCTACTCCTGCATACACAGCAGTATGCTCACCACCAAATATTTAGTATTCATCGGTCACCATACAGTTGACCCCTACCCGTTTTGTCCCCCACCCCTTCCCCTCTGTTCTCTATATCTACATGTTTCTTTTGTTTGGTTTGTTCATTTATATTGTTTGTTTTTTATTTTTTATATTACACATGTAAGTGAAATCATATAGTATTTGTCTTTGAACACTATGCCATTTTATATATAGGACTTGAACATCCTTGGATTTTAGTATCTGCCATGGGTGAGGGGTAGGGGGTAGGGGACAGGTGTGTATGTTCTGGAACCAATTCCCCAGGGATTCCAAGGGACTTCTGTAAAATAAAATACAGAATACAAGTTTTGAGGAATTTTCATGTATTTAAGCATATTTAAGAAATTCTTTTACTTATTATATCAATAGTGTTGCTAATGTTAGTACTTTCTGTTTTTTATAAATAATGAATAAGAGGATAATTAAGAAATGTTTTATTGATTCACTTGTGTTTTTTTGTTTTTGTTTTTGTTTGTTTTTTTGCGGTACGCGGGCCTCTCACTGCTGTGGCCTCTCCCGTTGCGGAGCACAGGCTCCGGACGCGCAGGCTCAGCGGCCATGGCTCACGGGCCCAGCCGCTCCGCGGCATGTGGGATCTTCCCGGACCGGGGCACGAACCCGCGTCCCCTGCATCGGCAGGCGGACTCTCAAGCACTGCGCCACCAGGGAAGCCCGATTCACTTGTTTTTAAATAGTTATTTTTACTAACTTGTTTATTTAACATACTTATCTATTACTGGGCAAGTCTTTAAATAAAAATATTTTAAGAACATGTTAATTTAAAAGTATTGGTTTTTCTCTCACAGGTTTTGCAGCCTTGTGACTTGTTCTATCAAGCTACTCAGATACGTACAGATCCACAAGTGATTGAATTATCAGTAAAATCCCTGACACTGAAGGTAAGTTACAATGTAGTCAGTGCCCTTTTGAAAAAATTAATGAAACTTAGAAATAAGCAATTATTATAGCAACTCTTTTGTTAAATAAGCAAAAAAAAAAACTATTTTTGAAAATCTTTTATGACACGTAATTTTAAAATGATATTTAATACATATTTTATAATGAATGTTTTCATATATTTTGTTATTGGCAGTTGACTGCTTCTGTAGTTAACATCCTTATAGTATGGTTGATCCGTTTAATATCGACATATAAATATTTTAACTATTGAAATTAGTTATGATAATCAAAAAACTTTTTTGTGGGCAGCAAATTGTATCTACTATTTCTTGGTAGTAAGGTTAGTTCAATATTAATTCCTCTTGATCCTTTACAAATATATTTAATGTTTTTTGAAGTGTGTATTTTTTGAAAGTGGTTTATGTAGATTTTTTAATTAAATTTTTCCCCTTAGGTTTCACCAGTTATCATAAACACTGTGATTACCATAACTTCAGCACTTTATACAGCTAAGGAAACCATCCCACAAGAAACTGCTTCTTCTACAGCACATTTATGGGAAAAGAAGGATACAAAGAATTTAAAAATGTGGTTTCTTGAAGAACCAAATGAAGTTGAAAAAATAGCTTCCCCAACTGAATTGGTACCCAAAGGAGAGATAATAAGAATGAACATCGATTCTATTTTTCTAGTTCTTGGGGCTGGAATTGGTCATCGAACAGTACCTATGCTTTTGGCAAAGTCACGTTTCTCAGGGGAAGGCAAAAACTGGAGTTCCCTAATAAATCTCCACTGTCAGCTTGAGCTAGAAGTAAGCATATGTAGTATTTTTCCAGATTTTATAACAAATAATGCTATACATGGACTATTTGGGGACTCTTACTTAAACATTTAAATTAAATTTATCCTAAGTATGATGTTGGTTCACAAAACTTTTGGAAGAAAGTGTACAAATTTATGCCCTTGATATAGTTGTTTTTATGTGTATGTTACTTTTAGAGTACATGTCCATATTAAGTTTATATTTCAACTGGTTTCATTCATCTTAAAGTTGATGATATTAATAGATAGTTTTGAGTAGATGAAAAATTCTTAATTTTAAGAATTAAATTGAATATCCTTTTTCCTTTAAAATGATAATAGACTATTTCTTAATCTCTTCTAAGATAGTAATATAAAGAATGAGAAAAATATGCCTTATACTTTTATATAACGCAGAATCTTTATAATGTAGTGAGACTCCACCAAGGTCTTTCAGATTTTTGTGAGAGTCCTTTAGTTATATGGAAGATATTTGCTTTGAACCAACATATATTTTGCTTCAGAATTTATCTACATAGAATCATCCCAGAGATATTTTGCTTTAAATTATTAATTGAGTTGATGTCAAGTAGAAACTAATCTGATACTCTACCTAAGTCAGTAAATATGAAAATTTATGAGCTCCTATAACATTTCTGTTGATACAGAGTTATATGCTAATAGAGGTGGAACTGACAGACTAGATTTCAACTTTCCAAATTTTAGCTAGAAGTATCTGTATTTTGCAGAGGATTTGATCTAGGATGTCCAAGAAGTTCAGAGAATTCAAATAAGTGCATACTCATTGAATCATATGTTACTTGCCTCAAGGGCTTTCGAAAAGTCAGTGGAGGTAGACAGATATGTTTAAAAAATGTCAGTAGTGTTTGATAGATGAACACAGCTTTCGATGTTAAGCCCAGCCTGAAAGTCAAGGAAAGATACCTAAAAGAGAGTTTTTTTCTGGATTAAATTGTGAAGACTAGACCACGAAGTTAGCCAAGTGAGGAGAGCATGAGGAAACTAATGAATGGCATGTAGACGGTTTTCACATGGAAGAAATAGCACAGCCAAAAGGAATGCTGGTGGGAAACAGCATGGAAGATCATTTTAGAACATATCAGAGTGCCTTATTTAAAAAATTAAAAATTCTCTCTCTAGGTACATTATTACAATGAAATGTTTGGTGTGTGGGAACCTTTGCTTGAACCCTTAGAAATTGATCAGACTGAGGATTTTAGACCATGGAATCTTGGAATCAAGGTATTTTTGAAGTCTGAAAATTTTTTTCAAATATTGAGGATGTCCACATTACACATACTTTAATCGCAACAGAGTTCAGGTATCTCATTATGAGCCTTTCCACATGCTTCCTTGTTTGACCTCTGAATGTAATTTTCAAACCCAAGGCCACTGCCTCATGGGCTTCTAATACAAATAATTATGTAGCATTTATTATGCACTAGACATTGTTCTAAATAATCTACTTTTGCTTTAACCCTTACAATAAACCTCTGAAGAATATACAGTTTTAAACTTCATTTTAACATGTGATGGGACTGAAACTGTGGAAGTTAAAGGACTTCCATAAAGCAATAATACCTTTAAATTGGAAGAGGTGGAATTAAATACTGGCTTCAGAGTCCCCACACATAACCGTCATGTTAAAATATCGCCAGCATTTTCTTGAAGGTTGTTGTCTATCCCAAGTTTTCTTTGATCTCTGAAGGGTGTATATGTAGAAGAAAATATAATATTATTTGTTTGAAATATAGTGTGAATTTATGTAATCATACGAATCAGGACCTTTAGATGGATGAAATTGTGCTTCTGAAGCAAGAGACTGCAGCATTCCTAGCATATCTCCTCCCTAATAATGATTCAGTCAACCTGCAGACAAATGTTCAGTGGTTTAAAGCCAGTTAAAGGAACAGTAAAGGTGACTAGCTTGGCATATCCAGCTTTTTGTATTAAACCAGGACTTTTGATTTTCCACATATTTCAGATAAAAGATTTGGATAAAGGAACTTATTTGGCTGTTGTTAGGTCAGGATACACATAGGCAGTAGACCTGTGAGTTCTAAAAAGAGGTAGGTGGTATTGATTCACATGAGCCCTAGGTCCTAGTGGCACTGTTCTGCAACTATTGTTGGACTTTTTAAGTCCCTAGGTTTCTGTTCTTTATTTATAGCATTTATAGCACCAGTAGATTAAACGACTTTTCTTGCCCTGAATTTCCACATGCTATGATGTATGGGCTTCTAATTTTCATTCAGATGCTCCATGCATTTAGTAATTTTAGGGGTTATTTTCCCTTCTAAATTGTGCCTGCCATTTTAGTATAACTGAGGAGGAGGAGAATTTTTCTTCCAATACTGCTTCTATCCAATGTCGACCTTAGTTGGCTGATGTCCAAGTAATTCCAAGTAAGGCAGTGGAACTGATAAAATGTATTGCTCTCTCTAATGCTGTCATTGGAATTTGTCTAATGTTTGCTTTTCCTTTGCAAAATGAGTTATGTTGTGCTCCTAGGAACAAATTTTTCTCATATTTCTACAATTTATATTTTATTTTAGATGAAAAAGAAAGCCAAAAAGGCCATTGTTGAGTCAAGTACTGAAGAAGAAAATTACAAGGTACCAGAATATAAAACTGTCATCACTTTCCATTCAAAAGACCAACTAAACATTACATTATCCAAATGTGGCCTTGTAATGTTAAATAATTTAGTCAAGGTAAGAAAAGTAACTTGAAACTTTAAACATTGGTGTACTAGTCTGAGTTAACCCTTTTCTTTTATTGAACAAGAAGTTTTTGTTAACTTAGTTATTTGTCATATGTCCATTAGTGTTCTGCTTGTCGTTTAGTTTTCTACATTTTCTTTTATTTATGATAACCCTTTCTTATTAGGCATTTACAGAAGCTGCCACTGGATCTTCAGCTGCCTTCATAAGGGATCTAGCACCATTTATGATTTTAAATTCTCTTGGACTTAGTATCTCTGTTTCACCAAGTGACTCTTTTAGTGTGCTCAGCGTACCTATGGCAAAATCATATGAATTGAAAAATGAGGAGAGTTTAAGTATGGATTATATCCGAACTAAAGACAATGATCATTTCAATGCAATGACCAGCCTAAGCAGCAAATTCTTCTTCATTCTTCTTAGTAAGTGATAAATTACCTTCCTGGGGCTTTAATTTCTTTTAAGTTACATTTTATATCCCATTTTACTCATTTGTGGTATCTCACAGGTTTTTTATCTCCTTTCTAATATTTTGCAAATTTCATTATTTCCTTTGCAGGGCTTTGCTTGCTGTTGTCACTTTATCTTTGTATTTCAAATTCTGACTTTCTTTGGCCACTGCTTTATTTAGAGTATGGTAATTTACTACTTTATGTTTTGGAGAGGAAAATTATTAAATCTCATCCTCAGTCAGCATTTACAGACTTAGCTATAGGTGGTTGTTTTAATCACTTTTAGTATAACTCAGTAGAATTGCACCAGTTTTGCAACTGAACGAATTCAGAATAAGGTTTGAATTCATGAAATGGCACAGGGTGATGGTTTTGGGGTTTGTAAATGGTTTTTGTGTTCTGCCTATTGAGGTAGAGGTTTTTTTCCTTTGTCCTTTATGTTTCCCAGAAGTTTTTCATTTTCATGAGAGGTGAAAGTAAATACATTTTTAAATTATCATAGTATATAGTCATTGTGAAGTTAAATATTAAATAGTCCCAAAGCCTCACTGACACCACTTTCTGACACTCTGACATTTAAGTAGTTATGGAAGGGAGGATATTAGAAAGGTTAATTAGACATGGAGGAGGGGTACTAAAACTGATAGCTAATACTTTTTCCTAGTCAGGAAATGATTCATAACAGTGGCTAGGTTTCAGATGTTGTCCCAGCATTGTCCATGAATTATTCTCATCAATTTTACCTCTGTTTGTTTTTAAACTGACATTTTTATGGGATAGTAGGGAAGAAGGTTATATAAATAGATAATTCACCCCAATACAATATATGTATATATATATTAGATAAAACTGTAAAATTTTAATCAAACCTTAGATATCACAAAGTGTCACAGGTTGGTGGAAAAACTTAAAAACTGAAAAATTGCAGCTACTTGGTAGTTGCCAATGACTGCCTGAATGTATTAGGCTCTGGTTATTATGACAGCAAACCAGAGAACAGTGTTCTTGTATTTTCTAGTAATTTCTCTCATCAGTCAGTTATTTTTAAAAGGTTATGTTGTTGTCTTAGGTTGAACTACTGAATGAGATTTCTTTTTCAATTAAAAACTTTTTTTGGTAAAATGCTTTGAAGGTTTTAAATGAATGATGTAGGTATGTATTGTGGATTCTTAAAATATCCCTTTATGTAGCTTTCAGTGATAATTATTCATAAGTTTAAGAAATCATCTGATGTTTCTGGTTTAAAATGTCTACTTAAAATTAATATATGATGAATTATAATAAAAACTTTCAAACATGTATATTTAATTTAGCACCAGCTAACCACTCTACTGCTGATAAAATCCCTTTAACAAAAGTGGGACAACGACTGTACACTGTGAGACACAGAGAGTCTGGAGTTGAAAGATCTATTGTTTGTCAAATTGATGCAGTGGAAGGAAGTAAGAAGGTAACAATTCGCTCCCCAGTGCAGGTACGGAATGATTCATTTTTTTGTGAGGTCATATTGTGTATATTTGTATGCTAATTAAAAAAAAAAAAACTAAAGCAAATTACTACCAAAAGAATACAAACTGTAATAGAAATATAGCTAATAGCAAAAAGAATAATCATTATCAGTAATTATACTACTGTAATACAAGCAGTTGTAGGAATATTTTGTAAATGTTTTTGGAATATTATTTTGTAAAAAAACAAAAACCAAAAAAGTCAATATTTTGTTTTAGCTCTTTGTAGTATGTATTTATTCTTTTGTTTCAATTAGAGAATACAGTGAGAGAAATTTGTACACCTTTATTGAGGTAAAATTGATGTACAATAAACTGCATATATTTAAAGTTGATGAATTTTGACAAAAAATACACATATGAACCTTCATCGCAATCAAAGTAATAAACATACTTATCACCCCCAAAAGTTTCCTCATCCCCTGTCTCCCCATTCCCATGCATCCACTTATATGTTCTTGTGGTGCGTTAGTTACACAATATAGAATTTTATGTAAATGAATGAAGTACAGAATGGAGTCTGGCTTCTTTCACTCAGGATAATTTTGTATGTGTCAACTTTTGTGTATTAATGTTGTTGCATACAGTTACGTGTTGTTGAGTAGTAATCTGTTCTATGTATATACCACATACCATTTTTAATGAATTTTTGTATATGCTATAAAGTGAGGGTTGAGGTTCATTTTCTTCCGCTTGTCTATTCATTTGTTCTGACCAGGATTATCCTTTTTCCATTAAATTGCCTTGACACTTTTGTCAAAAATAAATTGACCATATCTCCATATCTGTGTGTGTTTATGTCTGAGGTCTCTAATCTGTTTCATTGATCTATTTATGTCAGTACCACACTGTCTTGATTACTACTTTATCCTCAGTCTTGAAATCAGGTAGTACAAGTTGTACCACTTTGTTCTTTTTTAAAGTTGTTTTGGCTAGCCTAAGTCCTTTCCATTTCCATTTACATTTTAGACTTCCAAGTTTTCAATTTTTATTTAGAAATTTTGATTAAGTTGGCATTTTTAATATTAAGTTTTGATTTTTTCTTGCTAGTAGAAATACATTTGGTTTTTGTATTAACTTGTATTATGCAACCTTACTAGATACATTTATTCTAGTAGCTTTTTTATAGATAGAGATAGTTATGATGTCTGCAGATAAAAATATTTTTACTTCTTCCTTTCCAATCTGATGTTTATTGTCTTTTTTTTTTTTTTTTTGCGGTACGCGGGCCTCTCACTACTGTGGCCTCTCCCGTTGCGGAGCACGGGCTCCAGACGCGCAGGCTCAGCAGCCATGGCTCACAGGCCCAGCCGCTCCGCGGCATGTGGGATCTTCCCAGACCGGGGCACGAACCCATGTCCCCTGCATCAGCAGGCGGACTCTCAACCACTGCGCCACCAGGGAAGCCCTATTTTCTTTTCTCTTGTTTATTGCACTGGATAGAATCTCCAGTACAATTTGAATAGAAATTATGAAAGTGGATGTTTTTATCTTGTTCTCAATCTTAGGGGAAAAGTATTCAGTCTTTGACCATTTAGTATATTTTGAGTTGTTTTTTTTGTTGTTGTTGTTCATGATCCCTCTGTTCGTAGTTTACTGAGAGTTTTTAAATCAGAAATGAATGTTGCATTTTGTCAAATGATTTTCTCTGTTTATCGAGAGGATCTTTTAAAAAAATTGTTAATATGATGAATTACATTGATTTTTAATTATTATATTAAATAATGATTGACTTTTAAATGTTAAATGAACCTTGCATTCCCAGGATAAACCTCATTTGGTTTTGAAGTATTAACCTTTTAATATATTGTTGGATTGATTTGCTAAATTCACGTTTATAATTTTTGCATTTATGTTCATGAGGGGTGTTGGTATAGAGTTTTCTTGTAATGTTTTTCTTAAGTTTTTAAACGACAGTTTCACTTTAAGGGCTATTCATATTATCTGTCACTTCTTGAGTGAGCTCTTCTAGTAATTTTGTCTTTAATGAAATTTGTCAGTGAACTATTTTTGCTTTTACTTCACTTTTCTTTTCACAGGGTGTAGAAATTTAGATTGACAGTTATTTTTTCCGTACTTTTAGGATGTCATTTCACTATCAACTCTATTACATTGTTTCTGACCAGAGTCTGCTGTTATTCTTAACCTTTGTTCTATGAAATGTGTGATTTTATTTTTATATACTTTTAAGTTTCTTCCCTTTATTACTGGTTTTAAGAAATTTGGTTGAGATGAATCCTACATGTTTCTTGTACTTGAGTCTTTTAAGCTTCTTGAATCTGTGGATTTATAGTTTTCATCAACTTTAGAAAACAATGTTGCCATTGTTTCTTCAAATATTTTTTTCTGTCTTCCCCCTCTCTTCTCTTCTTCAAGTAGGTATATATTAGAGTGTTTAAACTTATGCTGTCTGATGCTCTGTTCACTTTTTCTTTCAGCTTCCCCTGACCCCCATGTTTCTGTTTCAATAGTTTCTATTATTATGTCTTTAAGTTCACTTTTCAATGTCTAATCTGTTCTTAATCTCATCCAATGTATTTTTATGTCTAGAAGTTCAACTTGCATTTTTATTTACATTTTCCATGTCTTTTTATATATCCTCGGCTTTCCCCTAACTTTTGAACATATCAAGTATAGTTATATAAATGTTTTAATATCCTTGTCTACTAATTCTGTCATGTGTTTCATTTCTGATTTGTTTCATTTTATTCATTTTTTTAATGGGTCATTTTAAAATTCTTTTTGTGTGTCCAGTAATTTTTTTACCAGTTGCTTAAAATTGTGAATTTTACCTCGTCAGGTGCTTTAGATGTATTTGTACCCCTTTATGTATTCTTGAACTTAATTCTCCAACACAGTTATGTTAGTTGGAAAGTGATCCTTTCATTGCTTGTTTTAAAACTTCTTAGGTGAGACTCAAGCAGCCCGTAGCCTAGGGTTAATTTTGCCCCACTAGTAAAGCACTGTAACCAATACCCTTTGTACTAAACAAGATTTTACCACTTTGGTTGGTTAGAAAAGGAACTGTGTGTCAGCACCAGAGATTGTTCTGCCTGCGGCTTTCAGATGGATCTTTACTGAGCCTTAGACAGTGTACTGATGTGCATGTGCCAGACAGTAGTGTACTGAAGTCTTTGGAACAGGGGGCACTCTTAAAGCCTCAGGAGTTACCTCTCTGTAACTCTCACCTCTCCATGCAGCTATCTTCTCTCTCATGTAATGTGCTGTTAGAGTAAGCCTCACTGGCTTTCCCACATTCTAATATCTATCTCTTCAACTCAGACTGGGCTCTGTTTGACTTCTCCTTCTCCACACAGTAATCCAGAAACTCTCCAGGTAGTAAGATGAGGTGACAATCTTAGGGCTTATCTTGGTGGAGTTTTCTTTCTTCCTCCCTCCCTCCCTCCCTTCCTCCCTTCCTTCCTCCCTTCCTTCCTTCCTTCTTTCCTTCCTTCCTTCCTTCCTTCCTTCCTTCCTCTCTCTCTCTCTCTCCCCTCCCCTTCTCTCTCCCCCCTCCCTCTCTCCCCCCCTTTCTTTCTTTTCTCTCCCTCTTTCTCTCTCTCTAGCCCTCCCTCCCTTCCCTTCTCTTCCCTTCCTCTCCCCCTTTCTTTCCTTCTTTCTTTCCCTCCCTCCCTCCCTCCTTTCCTTTCCTTCCTTCCTGTGCCACCTTTTTGTCCATTACTTCATGTGTATTTTTTTTCCCTGGTGTTTTGGTTGTTTATATTGGGAAGTTATATCTGGTCTCTATTTTTCCATCAGGGCTGAAAACAGAGGTTCCTTCTCTTTCATTTTTGATTTATGATGAACTGTATTAAAAGATGACAGGGCTTCCCTGGTGGCACAGTGGTTAAGAGTCCGCCTGCTGATGCAGGGGACACGGGTTCGTGCCCCGGTCCGGGAAGATCCCACATGCCGCGGAGCGGCTGCTCATGAGCCATGGCCGCTGAGCCTCCACGTCCGGAGCCTGTGCTCCACGACGGGAGAGGCCACAACAGTGAGAGGCCTGCATACCGCTAAAAATAAAATAAAATAAAATAAAAGATGACAATTGGGCTGCGTCATTATCATAGATTACTTTTGAATTTTATTAAATAGTAAAACATTAATGTTAAATTTCTTATAGGTACTTTCATAGAAATGAAAATATATGTCTCTTCTTTTAAATTGGTAGAGCAGTTTATCTAGAAATAAAATATAGTGTAGTTAAGTTTATATATTTATCAGTTCTTAGTTTGCACTCAGTATGTTTTATATTTTGGTATGATTTTTAAAATATAAAGATTTTAGTAAGATATAGAAAGAATACAAGAAAATGGTGTTACTAACCAGTTTGTTTTTGTCTATCCCAAAGATAAATATAAATGGAGGTTTATCTGATAATGTGTGTTAATCAAAATAATGTTAATCTTTTACATCACTGTTGTATGCTACTCAGTGGGTGAGCTATTCCCTACACACTCTTTGATTCAATGAGTAACATACAACAGTGATGTAAAAAGGTAGACATTTGCCAGCCAGTGGCTTGGTTTTCACTTTTATCATATAGACATCTAAAACTTGGATATAATATTTTTCCTATTAATTTTTTCTACTAGTTTTGTCTAAACGAAAAGTTATTCCTTATATCAAGTTCAAGAAGATGTTATTTTCTTCTAAGATTTTTAAAGTTTTGTTTTTGAGATTCTTTTTCTCTAAAACTAGAAACTTTCCTTGTAATTTTTAGCAAAGATAATTGCATGTTTGGATTTTTTTTTCTAATTTATATGAGCAAGATAAATATTGCCTGATAATTCCTTTGCTGGGATATTTAGATGGAATATTTTTTAAATGTCTTTAGAGTCTTAGATTAATGATACTAAATGTTACTTTTCTTTCCCAGATTAGAAATCATTTTTCAATACCACTTTATGTTTATGGAGGGGACACCTTATTGGGAACGGCTTCACCTGGAAGTGAATTTAACATACCATTAGCATCTTACCGGTGATTTTTTTCTTTATCCTTTTGTTTGCCCTAAGGTCTCTTATACACTTTTTAGTTTCTGATTTAGTAGTGATATCTATCTTTAAGTTATCAAACCATGATCAAATTTATCTTGTTAATATCTCATCTAACTTATTTAAGTTTCGGCACTCTTAGAAGATTTTTTTAAAGAAATATTATTTAACTTAATGTATATAATGTATATCCTATAAATTATCTATGCTTTCACTAGTAAATATAAATTACATGCTTGCAATATAACTATCATGGCCATAGTCGTATATATTTATGATTTTTAAAAAATTTCTTACTGAGCATGAGTAGTGGCTTCTAGATTTATTTACACTATTATGAAGTGATTTTTACTTTTCTAGGGTTTTATGATAGAATTTTTAAGAAATTTCTTTAGAAAATGTAAAATATTTTATCTTTTAATCTACATATTTATCTATTAATTGTTCATTGATAGAATTGTAATGTAAATAGAGGTAGACAGTTGATCCTTCAACAACATGTGGGTTAGAGGTGCTGACGCCCATGTAGTCAAAAATATACATTCAGTTGTCCCTCAGTATCCATAGAGGATTGTTTCCAGGACCCACTGCAGATACCAGAATCCTTGGGTGCTCAAGTGCCATAGTCAGTCCTCCACACCTCTATTTCCACATCCATGGATTCAACCAACTGCTAGTCATCAAGTACTTTATTTGCTGAAAAATGTCTGCTTATGAATGGACCCGTGTAGTTCAAACCCGTGTTGTTCAAGGGTCAGCTGTATAGTACATATAAAATCTTTTATGTATTAAGAAAGGACTATTAAAATTGTAACAGTACTAATGATGGGCTAGTTTCTTAATCATAGGCTTAATATTACAAACAAGTATTATTATTATTTAGGATATTTAATCTGGAATTGAAGATAATCTCTTTTAGGGAGATTAAGCTCTCTTGGAGAATAAAAACTTCCTCAGAATAAGCATCATAGCTTGTTAAGTACCATTTCACAACACACTCTAGACATGGACCTTTAGACCTGTGCTACAAAAGGATGGAGGCAAAATTACAAGCAGTGCTAAAATATTCCTCACCTCTATTTATTCTGCCCCATACGTAGGAGTTCAAGATTGGGTCCCTAATGCTTAGAAGACAGCCTAGCAGCTTTAGGCACATATTTTCAGAGAGTAGACCTGCTCACCTTAATGAGTGTTTTATTGCCTAGACCTTCTAACCCTAATGAGTTTTATTGCTTAGTTCAGACTTGCTGAGGGAAAGAGTTATGTTGTCTAGAGAACAACCACAAAATAGTTGTTTATAGTATCTGACCTTGTTCTAGAGAGGATTTGGGGTGGGTTATAAGAGTAGATTAAAAAGTAGCATGTAAGATATGTTCAAAAGTTTCTGTGAGGAAATCCATTTTGTCCTTGGATAATAAAAGTTAATGACACTCTGCTTTATTTTTAGTAAATATTACTATATATTTTGTGTTTCTGTCCATAGAAGAGAAAAGTTAGGCCATTAGAGTATCTTTACACTTTTTTGTTCAAGGCTAAATATTTGTTACATGAAAGTTAATCTATCTTAATTAGAATTATTAATGACTGACTAGCTTGGATTTCACATTAGATATTCTTCTAATCTAATGCTTAGATATAGATACTCATATTTAAGATGTGAGGTCTTAAATTAACAAATGGATATCATTCTGTAGAATTTAGGTATACTTATTCTTAAGTTTAATTCATTTAGCAAGTATTTACCAAGTGTTTGTTGTGTGGAAGGCACTACTGTAGGATGCCAAGAGGAATTGGCATGGCTATTCTGCTTGAGAGATTGATATATAGGTACAGAAAGTAGAAAACAATGGGTTGTTGAGAATCACAGAAAAAGTTTTAGTTGCAGAAAACTATGAAAAGGAAAGAAGGGATTAATGATTAACTCCTGAGAGACGTACATGAATTGTAGTTAAAATATAATAATGTGGAGATTAGTGGGGAAGGGCAATCTTAAATGGAAGGAATTGCATAACAAAGATAAGGAGGCATGAATGCACAGGATTTGTACAGGTCTATAAAAGACTAGGGGTTTGCCTGAATGTAGTGTGCATGTTGGAATATGAAATTTGAAAGGTTAAGTCCACATTGGGATAGTTGCTCGCTCATTGTCTTGCCCCATTTATATAAATTTTATCTTCATCTTTAATATCTATTTCTTTCTTCCTCTCTCAGAACATTTGGTGTTCTTCTGTTTTAAGACCATTTAATGCATCAGCTCTTCTCACTCAAAACCTCTTGCCATTGATCATCTGTCTCTCATGTTTTCTCTTCATTCATTTCTTAAACTTTCCTTTAACCTTGCATATGTCTCTAGTTCAGCTCTACCCTTCAGAAACAAAGCTTTTGGGGAAAATTGTGACCTCTGGAAAACACTCTGCAGCCAGTCTAGAAAGAGTTAACCACACTCTTCATGCCCTTAGTCTTCAGTATACATCTGGGTTTTTTTTGAGGGGGGGTACCTATCACAGTGCAGTAGTTATCTTTTAACATTACATTTCCCATGTGATTGGTATCTCCTTAAGAGTAAAGAATGACTTACTCATTTGTTCATTTTCAGTTTTACCTTCTCATTGGTAAATAATAGTCCAATAAATGTCTTGATGGAAAAAAAATGAAATTTCAGAGAGAATGTAGAAGTAAAATAGGCTAAATCTGATAACTGATTTTACAGGTAACTATATCTATGTATGTAAGGGGGGAATAAGGAAGAGTTAATATTATTTTATAGTCCAGAGTGCCAATAGCTGGAAGTTCCTGAAAAAAGGACACACAGAGAAGTGGGTGTGGAGGGTTCAGAGTTCAATTTAGCAATTTAAGGCACCATCCGACATCATTACAGAAATATGTAGTAGATATTTAAAATTTTGGGGACTAGAGCTTAAGAAAACAATCACAGCTAGAGATAGTATTGACACTTGTCACACAGTAAGGGATAGTGTCACAATTATAGGTAATTAGTTTTACAAGTATAAAAATACTTAAGTGTTTATACTTGGACACACCTTAGGTTTAAAAAATTATTAAACCCAAAGTACATTTGCAATGTAAACAAAGAATGTGATTTTTAAATATAAGGATTAATCATATGTGACACCTAATAATTTTATTACTGTCTTCTTACAACCACTTCTGCAACTATGCTCAACATTTCTGTAAAGCTAAGTATCTATTGAAAGCTTTCATTTGATTAACCTTGAATACCCGGTGATTAATTTTTCAGTAGAAATATATTTTTGCTTCACAAACTCAATCATGGTATGTACTTGGGACCACATATTCCAGGAAAGCCAACTTCTTTAAGTTAAGTGTTTAAGTCACAGCTGTATGTGTGTGTTTTGCATATATGACGGGTATGATTACGTATTTTCTGTGAGAAACCAGTTATTATCTTGTAAACATACTTCTAAGACAGCAAGTTTGTAAGAAAAATATTCTTCTCTTGGAAGCCAAATAACTTGATTGGTTTCCAGAAAGTTAAGATGGAAATTGGTATCTGTATATCTATCTTACCTATCTCTAAGAAGAATGTGAAAATATAAAAATTTATTACAATAGTATGGAGGGAGATAATTTCATTGTTCTAAAGCTGTAATCAAACAATTAAACATGTATTTTCTTTTAAAGCATTTTAAAATGTATTTTTTAATCTTTTATGTAGATCACTCCTTTCCCTGAAGCCAGAAGATGAGGACTATCAAATGTGTGAAGGAATTGATTTTGAAGAAATTATAAAAAATGATGGCACTTTTCTCAAGAAGCAATGTAGATCTATAAACCCTTCCAAGAAGCCATTTATCATTAATATTGTCCCAGAAAAAGATAATTTGACATCTGTGTCAGTGTATTCAGAAGATGGTTGGGACTTACCATATATAATGCATTTGTGGCCACCTATTCTACTCCGAAATCTTCTTCCTTACAAAATTGCTTATTATATAGAGGTATTCTGGAATTTTTTAATGCCCTCCTGTCTTTGATTTTGTAGCTTTAGTTATTTAAAGTTATGAACAATAAAACAATGTTTTAAAATTCTAATAAAAATTATAGTACTGGTGAATAGACAGTACAGATATTCTTCAAATGGAAAAGAAATGTTTCAGTCATGTTATATGAAAGAAGATTAAAAAAATTTTTTTTCCACTGATTTACCTTGGGAATCTGGTTACTAAGTTGAATATAATTCATACACACAAATATGATATGCCATTTTAAAAATCATTTATGAAAGTAATAGATATTCCTGTAGAAAATTTTAGAAAATAAAGATTATTAAGATTGTCTATAATCACATTATCTGAAGGTAGCACTTCTGATGAAGTTATCATTTCAGTTCTAAAATATATATTTTTCAGTCTTTTCCATGCATGTATATTTCATGTATATTTAAAAGATGGATACTAACTTTTCAAACATGTATGAGAATTAGTATTAAAATGATAGTACTAGACTTAAAACTTGCTACATTGTATTATTCTTGTGCTAGTTTTCTAAAAGGATTTTATGCCCTATAAAGATGCTTTTTCTTTTAAATACTCTTTGTTTTAAGGTATTACATCTGATTCCTTCCTGTTGCTGTAACAGGAATCTCTCCATCTTAGGATTTTAAGTAAATATTCCATTTGCCATTGCTTGTCAAATATAAGAAAGTAGTTCTTCATTGTAGTATATTATTTGTTTTATTGCAGTCTTTTAATTATTAATTATTGGGATTTACTCTGTTTACACTTTTCTGTTAAATTTTTTTCGGAGTGGGGGAGTGAACACATCTATGGTTTAAGAATATCTGTTTTCCATATGGTTGACAGATAACATAGTGGTTAAGAATTTACACTTTGCTGTCAGATAGATTTGAGATTGAATCCTACCTCTATCGCTTACTAGTGCTATGTCTTTAGGTAAGCTAATTTCTAAATCATTTGTCCAAGCCTATAAAAGGGGGATAGTAATAAAACTTTCATGATTGGGATATGGTGAAATCAAATTAAATAATGTTTGTAAAGGACTTAGCACAGTGCCTGACAGGCATATGGTTCCCATTTATTTACCTCTCTAGCACCACCAGCACTACTCTTCTATTTTGTGGAACATGTCAAGTATTGATAGCTTACCTTGTTTTTGCTTTAAGTAATTTAAAATCTTAAGGTGAAGAGATTCCCATGTTATAACAGGAGGGAACCAGATTAGAGTTGCTGGAAAAACAGGTGAAATACCCAGATGGAATGTCTATCTATGTTGCATTTTAATAGAACTTTTAACTTGATGCTTTTAGGGATCACATTCTGTTTGCTAGTTTCCAAAGGATATGATCACTTTTTAGAAAGACAGTTTAGCTGCGGTGTGGAAAAGGGCTTAGAGGAGATAAGAGCAGTTAGGAGACTCTTAAAGGGAGAGGTTACAGTGACATGAACTAAGGTAATGCAAGTGTGAGTGGAGAGAAATGAACAGTTTTGAAAGCTACGTAAGATTCAGTATAAACAGTGATTGGAAATGGGTTATGAGAGTTTGTTAAAAATCAAAAATGGGAGTTAGTAGGGATTGCTTATTTTGGATTACATACATTTTTCATTATTTTGTAGTTTTTACAACTAAAATCACTAGTGGATAAGATTTTTGTTTTACTAATTATAGTGTTTTATAATCTTCATTAGTGCCAGCAGAATTTCACACTATATTATTTTATTTTATTTTCACAATAGTCCTTTGAAGTAGATCATTTAGACCATTTTACAAATACAGTAACTCAAATCTCAATTTATAGAAATTTATACAGTTGACAGAGTTAGAACATGAACATAAGTCTTCTTTTTCTGACAGAGGTATTTCAGAATCATTTGTATAGCATTTGGAATCATTAAATAGAATATTTTGGTGTATTATTCTGAAACATTAAAAATTTACTGTATTTTTTTTTTTATTATAGGGCACTGAACATAGAGTTTTTACTCTACATGAAGGCCATTCAGCCCAGATTTGTACTGTACAGTTGGATAAAGCCAGGCTGCATTTAAAATTACTTGACTATCTTAATCATGATTGGAAAAGTGAATATCATATAAAACCTAATCAACAAGATATTAGTTTCATCAGTTTTACTTGTGTTACAGAAATAGAAAAGACTGATTTAGATATTGCTATCCATGTGACTTATAATACTGGCCAGACAGTTATGGCATTTCATAGTCCTTACTGGATGGTCAATAAAACTGGTCGAATGTTACAGTATAAAGCAGATGGAATTCATCGAAAGCATCCACCTAATTATAAAAAGCCAGTTCTCTTTTCTTTTCAGCCAAAGCACTTTTTTAATAACAATAAGGTATGTGAAGTTTTTTTGACTTTCATTCTTTATCTACTTATCACTCCTTTTTGTTTGTTTAGAAGAATAAAATATTATGAAATAGGTAGAAATAACATTTGTGAAATATTTGAGGTTAAAAAGATTAAAATTTAGTCTTGGGAAGGGTTTAGTGTATTAACAGTATAATATTAGTTTAGGCTAAAAAGCAAAAAATATATCAACTTAGGTAGGAATTTTTAAAGGTACCTAAATACTAATATATTTGAAATATTTTTTTCTAGGTTCAGCTTATGGTAACTGATAGTGAATTGTCAGATCAGTTTTCAATTGATACTGTTGGTAGTCACGGAGCTGTTAAATGTAAGGGCCTGAAAATGGAATATCAAGTGAGTTCATCTTATGCTCATCAGGAAATTTTTTTTAAGCTCTACTGAGTACTTAATTTTTATCAGGATGTTATGATAATGGAATAGCTTTTGAAATGTTGCTATTTTTTTTTCCTGTAGGTTGGTGTCACTATAGATCTTAGCAGTTTTAACATTACCAGAATTGTCACCTTTACACCCTTTTTTTTGCTTAAAAACAAAAGTAAATATCGTATATCAGTGGCTGAAGAGGGAAGTGATAAATGGCTCTCTCTTGATTTGGAGCAGGTGGGTAGATGAATTTCAAAAAGGTACCTCTTTAGATTTTCATTTTTCCTTGAAGTTTGATACATGAAATCACTATGTAATGTTCTAACTCTCCACCCCCACCTCCCAATTTTGTTTCAGTTCCATGAACATTTGAGTATTTATTTGTACCAGAATAAACCAAGTAAATAATTTAATTATTAAAATCCGAACATTGTCATCTAGGAATGTGTTGCTTGATAATAGAGGTAGACATTTAATAATTACTAACCAAATGTCGTTAAATATGGAAGTAGAAGACTGGGTAAAGTATAAATGCAGCAAAGAGAAGGAAATTATTTATTCTCTTTAGGAAGCTGTTAGAGATGCCTGTATAGGGTAGGTTAAGCTAGTTATTTTAGGAAGACAGTAGTGTCTTAGGAATGAAATTTTGATTCTACTCTATCTGTAGCTATTAGGTCTCTGGGTAAGAGCTTTCTGAAAGACTGTCTGAGGTTAATAGAATACTTCTGAAGAAATTTTATTTTAAGTATGTTAGGATTATTAGAGAAGTGTTTGCTATTTTTATTCATTATGCCTTTTTGCTTTGAAACCATCTTTCTGGAATCATTCTTCTTGATGTACCATCCTTTGGCATTTCCTTTAGAGCTGATTTGGAGGTAAATACCATCAGTTTGTGTTTATCCATAAAAGTTTTAATCATCACCTTTCTTTTATGATACTTTTTCTTGATAATCAATTCTATTTTTTTCTACATGTTGTAGCATTTATTATATTCTGGCTTCCATTTTTGTTGAAAATTCTGCTGTGATTCTGTCATTTCTCTGGAGGTTATCTTTCCTTTTTCTCTAGCTGCCTTCACAGTTTTCTCTCTGTCTTTGATGTTCTGCAGTCATACTACTGTTTGTCTGCATGTGGGTTCCTTTGATATATCCTGCTTGAGATACTTTATTCCTAGACCTGTAGATTAATATATTTCATACCTTCTGTAAAATTTGCAGCTATTGTCTCTTTAAATACTACCTCTCCTCTTCGTCCATTTCCTCTTTCTGGGTCTTTAATCAGATTCGTTCTAGAACTTCATATTCTTTCTTCCATATATCCTATTATCTTTTTTATATTTTCTATCTGTATAACTCTTTGCTTCATTCTGGATAAATTCTACATATATATTTTCATAGATTTTCACTTTTACTATATATATTATACAGTGTGTATATATATATATATATATATATATATATATATGCTATTTGAGCCTTCAACTGAGTTTTTTTTTTTTTGCGGTATGCGGGCCTCTCACTGTTGTGGCCTCTCCCATTGCAGAGCACAGGCTACGGACGCGCAGGCGCAGCGGCCATGGCTCACGGGCGCAGCCGCTCCGCGGCATGTGGGATCTTCCTGGACTGGGGCACGAACCCGTGTCCCCTGCATTGGCAGGCAGACTCTCAACCACTGCGCCACCAGGGAAGCCCCAACTGAGTTTTTTATTTGAATAATTACATTTCTCATTTCTAGAAGGTGTACCTTTTTTCATGTTTGCCTGTTTGTTCGTTCTTTCAACAGTATTTATTGTGTGTACTCCTTATGTGCCTTGTGATATATCTTTTAACAAAACCACAAGTACCTGTCCTTGTGTAGTTTACATTTCAGTGGGAGTGTAGGGAAATCATTAAATGGATAATACTATAGTCAACGAGTAAAATACATAGTATGTTTAAAGGTGACAGGTCTAATAGGGAAAAAGGAAATAAGACAGGCTAAGAGGTGTTAAGAGTTCTAATGAGCAAGAAGTGGGCTATAATTTTACATAAGGTGGTCAAGGATAGGACTTACTGAGGTCACATTTGAACAAACTTGGAGAAAATGTGAGAGGTACACTTGTCAAGAGTTCAGCTGAGTTGGAGCTGAGATGCCAGGTACAGGAATAGCTGATAAAGACAACAAGCTAAAATGAAAGTAACACTCAGGACTTTAATTACTTACTGCAATAGTATAAGTAAGAGGCTAAACTGAAGAAAGCACCACCTCCCCTTGTACCATTTTTCCTATGGAACAACGTTAGTTAGGGGTGAGGTGGATCAGTGAGGGTAGTGTCATTGTCGGGGAGCCCTGAACAAATAGCTCTTACTGTTTTATGGATCTGGGGGTGGCAGAAAACAAAGGGGAAGGGCTAGGAATGGAAAAGTACTGAGCACCAAGTCAGAGTAGAGAAAAAGCATCTTGAAGTTCCGCCTCTCTCCTTGATAAAGAGGTGTTGCAGAGATTCTTGAGGAAGGCCTCTGCCAAAGGCCCTGGTAAAG
Organism: Aethalodelphis obliquidens; assembly: GCF_003676395.1. NCBI lineage: Eukaryota > Metazoa > Chordata > Mammalia > Artiodactyla > Delphinidae > Aethalodelphis > Aethalodelphis obliquidens. Next base: position 42,532,994 of record NW_020837951.1, on the reverse strand, counting down.
AGGCCTCTGGACAAAGATGCCTGTAGTAGGAATGCAGATATTTGTAAGGGCATGGCTAGAAGTGGGGGCTGAGTTCTTGAGAATGCAGTGCGCTGGCTGTGCACCTAGTCTGGTATGGGGAGGGCAGCTTTGCCCTGTGAGACCTGCCAGATAAAGGTAAAGCCTTTGTAATTACCAGTGGTCTGACCTGAAAAATTGCATATAGGTTTTTAGCCAGGAGCTGGACCCCTCAGCAGTGTGGATATCTGGGGAAAGAGCATTAAAGAGAAAGGATCAGCCAGGGTAGGTGCCCTAAAATGGGAGAATATTTGGCATGGTTGAAGGATAGCAAAAGGGGCCGATATTATTGGAGAGGGAAAAGCATTTAGAAGAGAACAAGACATAACAGTGATAAAGAGTAATCATGCAGGACTTTGTGACACAAAACTTTGTGAATTACAAGGATTTTAACTTTTGCTCTGAGTGAAATGGAGAGAGCTATTGGAGGGCTCTGAACAGTGATTAAACACAGTATACTCTCAATAAATATTTGTTGAATGAGTACAGATTTTCTTTGGCAGATGTTTCATATGTGCTCATTAAGTCTGTGGACTCTTGGTTTGTTGGATGTAGAGCTCTCTATGTATCTAGATGCCAAATTATAACTGCAGCTTTGTTTTACTCTATGTATTTTCTAGGTATATCTTTTTCCATACTTTTATTTACAGTAGTTCTATGTCTTGCGTTATATGTCAATTGCAGATAAGATTATTGGGTCTTCTCTTTTTAAAAACCTAATCTGTAGCTTCTGTCTTCCAACAGTTAGCTTATATTTACAGTAATTGCAATTACAAATGCATTAGGACTTATTTTTTATTTTACTTTTTGTTATCAATTTCAGCTTTTCTCTTTTTTTAACATTTATTTAAGCTTCTGTCTTCCAACAGTTAGTTTATATTTACAGTAATTACAATTACAAATGCACAACAACTTATTTTTTATTTTACTTTTGTTGCCAACTTCAGCTTTTCTCTTTTCTGTTTTTTTTTGTTTGTTTGTTTTGTTTTTTAACATTTATTTATTTATTTTGGCTGCGCCGGGTCTTAGTTGCAGCATGTGGGATCTTTGTTGCAGCATGTGGTCTTATAGTTGTGGCATGCAGACTTCTTAGTTGAGGCATGCATGTGGGTCTAGTTCCCCAACTAGGGATCAAACCCAGGCCCCCTGCATTGGGAGCCCAGAGTCTTACCCACTGGACCACCAGGGAAGTCCCTCAGCTTTTCTTAAGATAAATTTCTTTTGCTAATTTAAAATCTTCACATTTTAATTTTGGCTTACAGTAGTCAACCTTAACTTAAAATGCATATTTATGATTATTAGCAGTGTTGATTTGTAAGGAAGGCTTACAAATAAGCAAGGCTTGAGGGTTTTCAGAGAGCACATCGTTTTTAGTCTTCTCAGTTCCTCCTGGGAAATATGCTTGGATTAGTATTGCTACTGTTTTGACTCCCAGATAAGTTTCCACTGGGTTGCAAGAAGCCTCAAGTGGGAATTTTCTCAGCCTGTTATAGCCTTAACCATGTCCCATGTCTAGTTCCATTAATTACTTTTCATGGTTGAATAAAACTGACTTTATCAAGCTAAGGCACTAGACTCTAACATCTAGCTTCTTCTACATTGCCCTCAGGTCATATGGTGATGATCATGATGAGCACATGAGCAGTCTCATTGAATTGTGTGAAGTTACCAGCCTGGTCAGAGTAGGATCACACTAAGACCTGATTTACATAATAATTTACAGACAAGGCTGGCTCTCCATTCCTGTTCTTTTAGCTCTTTTCTTTGTTTCCAGCTCCTGTTGTCTGGTCTTCTTTCTGGGTGCATTGACTGTCTCCTATTCCGTTAGTCTGGTTTCCAGATCACTGATGTCCAGGTGGTTTCTTAAGATTTTGAGCCTGTTTTCTATTCTGAACTTTAGATACTTCTCTTGGTTTTTGCTTTTGTTTTTTGCTTTTTTAATCCTTATTTGACTTCCAGGACTCTGGATTTAATATATGTCCTGACTTGACATTTGTGTGTACTTTGACTACTGCTTAATTACTAAGTGATGCCCACAACCCAATTATAACTTTTAGTAACTGAACATTCCCCTGTTTTAAACTGATCACTTGGCTCAGTTTACTTACTTTTTTTCAATCCATCTCTAGATCTGGACCACACTAACGCCTCTTCACAGCACTCTATCAATAGCTCTTCAACTTACTACCCATTACTGCTTGTGTTCAAAGTGCCCCCAAGTGGCACCCCATCTTGAAGTCAGCAGTTTATAGCTAAGCAGTCCAGTAACCAGAGCAGTGTTGAAAGAGGTTTAAGACTATTTTAAGTTTACTCTGATGGGTTTATTAAAATGATAAAGGTCTTTATGGTGAAGTCAGTTTTACTTAAATAAATGTATGTAATATATGTTTTAGTGTATCCCCTTTTGGCCTGAGGATGCTTCTAATAAACTTCTTATTCAAGTTGAAAGAAGTGAAGGCTCTCCCAAAAAGATACATTTTAACAAGCAAGAAAGTTGTATTTTATTGCATCTGGATAATGAGGTAAGTGATTCTTTTGTGTGTGTAGTTAGAGAAGCTAATATATACTTACTAATTTTTTTTTATTAAATGATTTTTTTTGTTTGTTTCACCAAAAATGAACAAACATTTCTCTTTGCAAAGGGAAAAAGTTCTAAAAGGAAGCAAGAGACATAAAACAATTTAACTGTTATATGGAAAGTTAGAGCAGGGGTCCCCAACCCAGGGGCCATGGACTGGTACTGGTCCTTGGCCTGTTAGGAACCAGGCCGCACAGCAGGAGGTGAGTGGCAGGTGAGCGAGCAAAGCTTCATGTGCCGCTCCCCATGGCTCACATTACTGACCGAACCATCGCTCACACTACTGTCTGAACATTCCCCCCTCCCCGCCGCCGTTGGGGACTGCTGAGTTAAAGTGCCTGGAATGCTACAATATACCACATCTTGAATTTGACCCATCTGTATATGATAATTGAGAGTCATGGTTTTCCAGAAATGCAGTGTAAAATCCTGAATTACTTTCCAAATCATCAAAAAATATATTAAGTTATGAATAGTTTTTATTATTAAATGTTATTGGTTAATATTCTTTGGACAATGATCACATTAGAGAATATTTTCTTTCCCTTTTTCTAGCTTGGAGGTATCATAGCAGAAGTTAATTTGGCTGAGCATTCTACAGTTATTGCATTTTCAGATTATCGTGATGGAGCAGCTCCATTCCTGTTAATAAATCACACCAAGAATGACATTGTTCAGTATAAGCAAAGGTAAGAAGATTATTACAAATACAGTATCCCCTGATTTTAGCAGAGTCTAGCTGCTGAGACATTGACTTTATGATAATTTCCTAAGAGTATAAACACCGTTAATGGCATTATGGCCATGTAAAACAATGTCCTCATTAAAAAAAAAAAGTATACTGAAGTATGTAGGGTTAAAACTGACTTGAGATCTATAATTTACTTTTTTAAAAATTCCAACATAATTAACATATGAGTTTCAGGTGTCCAACATAATGATTCAATATTTGTATATATTGTAAAATCATCACCACTATAAGTCTAGTTAATATCCATCACCAAACACAGTTAAGATTTTTTTTTCTTGTGATGAGAACTTTTAAGATTTACTCTCTTAGCAACGTTCACACATACAGTAGAGTATTATTAACTATAGTCACCATGCTGTACCTCGCATTCCCCATGATTTATACATTTTATAACTGGAAGTTTGTGCCTTTTGACCACCTTCACTCATTTCATCCACCCCAACCCTGCCTCTAGCAACTGCCAATCTGTTCTCTGTATCTGTGTGTTTGGTTTTTTTGGTTGTTTTCTTTTTTCTTTTTTTGTTTTTTTTTAGATTCCACATATAAGTGAGATGATACAGTATCTGTCTTTCTCTGACTTGTTTCACTTAGCATAATGCCATTAAGGTCCATCCATGTTGTCTCAAATGGCAAGATTTCTTTATGGCTGAATAATATTTCATTTTATATATACCACATTTTCTATATTCATCAATGGACAGTTAGGTTGTTTCCATGTCTTGGTGATTATAAATAATGCTGCAGTGAACATGCATATAATTCTTGAATTAGTGTTTTCATTTCCTTTGAACAGATAATCCAGCTGCTGGATCACATGTTCTGTTTTTAGTTTTTTGAGAAACCTCCATACTATTTTCCATAGTGGCTGCACCAATTTACATTCCCACCAACAATACACAAGGGTTCCCTTTTTCTCAGCATCCTTGCCAACACTTATTTCTTTTCTTGTCTTTTTGATAATAAGCATTCTAACAGGTGTGAGGTGATGTCTTATTGTGGTTTTGATTTCCCTGATGATTAGTGATATAATTTACTTTTAAATGCTTCAAAAACAAAAACGAAAAGAACTGAAGTAAGTATGACAAAATCTTGGTCATTGTGGAATCTGGTGAGGAAATTGTCAGGGTTTATCATAAGAATTTTGTCTATTTTTGAAATTTGTTTTTAATGAACATAATGTAAATATTGATTCTTCAGATTTTTTTCAAACAGTAGATACCTTTTTCTTGCTGAGGCATGTAGGAAAGTAGCGCTACATTTTTAAGCTTTTCTAAAGACTATATTTATGTCTTGATATTTCAAGACTACTCATTATATCATTCGTTTCAATATACTGTGAAACCTTATCCTCTTAGTACCACTACAATTTATGTAACCTTCTGTTCCTCTACTTATGTGTCCCAGGTTGTCTTGAATTTATTTTGTCTACTTTTCTTAGTTTGTTTTCATGTCACTTATCAGTGGGCTCATATTTATCAGTGCATTTATGCTTTTTTTCCACTGCTAACTGTACACTTAGAATCACTGACTAAAATAGGCATTGATTGAGTGAGAACCCAAAGCTTGAGCTAGCACATATCTAGAACTCCTCCTTGCCTATCAGTTCTCTCATTTGAGGAAGATGTTGAGAGAGAGTAGAGCCTGTTTTCTATGATTATCCATATTATAAAAATAATAAGTTGGTTGATTAAAACTGACAAAGGCAAACAAATGGTTTTTTTCTTATTTGTCCTTCAATTCACGTACCTCAACTAGCCTTTCCCAAAGAAACTGTCACAGAATTAAGACCTCCAAAAAATGATTTGGGTGACTATTTTCTCGATTCTGTCAAGGATAGTACATAACTGGTAACATTCTAAGATACACAGGAGCTAAGTTAATTCTTTACATACTGTGGATGATGTGGGGCATTGTAGCTTAATTCTCTGACATCTGGTTGAGCCTGGCTGAGGCTGAACTAGAGACTTCTCAGTCTTGTCTTTGGCCTTGACTTTGCACTGTTCTTTATAGTACAGTTCAGATATAAAGTGTCTAGAAATTTTATCTACTGCATTGTTACAGTTGTAAAAGTAAGGGATAAGGGAGAAACTAGAATGTGATCCTGTGTAGAAATTCTGAAACTTAAAAATTACAGTTTTAATGGAAATTTATAAAGTTAATATATAGATTAAAGCGTTTGTCACATTGTGTTGTTATTTTCTTGTGAGGTTAAGACTTGTACACATATATAGTTAACATTCTGAGGACTCTGGTTACTTTTTATTTTCTTTGAATTTTCTGAGATAAATTTTTTTTTTTTTTTGTGGTACGCGGACCTCTCACTGTTGTGGCCTCTCCCGTTGCGGAGCACAGGCTCCGGACGCACAGGCTCAGCGGCCATGGCTCACGGGCCCAGCCGCTCCGCGGCATGTGGGATCTTCCCAGACCGGGGCACGAACCCGTGTCCCCCGTGTCGGCAGGCAGACTCTCAACCACTGCGCAACCAGGGAAGCCCTCCTGAGATAAATTAGAGATGAATTTTTTCATGAGGAATATTCTGCAGTGAATTAAATAGATTAAAATTTATATGAATTAAAGCATTTCTAAATATTTTTAAACCAAATTTATCTGATCAACACGGTTACATTTGATATTTTTTCATAGAAAAATAAGGAATATAGGGCTTTTGTTTCCTCTGCGTTCCCTACCCTTGGCTTTTTTGTTGTTGTTAATATGGTTTTTAATTGTTTCCTACATATAAAAATAACAACTGTCCATTATTTTTTAAAATTCTGTAGGAAAACTGTGAAAAGAAAAACATAATCCCTGGAATCCCAACACTGTCAGCATTTTGATTCAGTTATTTTTTTTTACTATTGCTCTCTATCTGTTTATATTTCTGAATCTCTTGTTTTTAACAGCTATTGTGAGCATGTAAATTTGCTTCAAAAACACAATTTTCAATGAATGCATGATATTCCATCATTTAGATGCACTATAATCAAATGTTCTGTTGTTGAGAATTTATTTCCAGTTTTATAATGTTAGAACCTGTTTGTCTTTTAATAAAAATGTTGAACCCCCCCCAAAAAAATGTTGAACCCATTTGTAATTCTTATAACAACTAATTTATAATTCCTTGCCATACTTTTTGGTAATATGGTTTATTTTCTTCTAAGGATGATTTGGAAAATATACATTTTGTTTCTCTTGTAGATAATTAGTTTGTGTTCTTGGAGATTTTGATGCATATTTTACTTTATTTTATTTTATTTTATTTTATTTTACTGCATCAGGTCTTAGTTGCAGCGTGCAGGCTCTTCGTCGCGGCGCGTGGGCTTTTCTCTAGTAGTGTCACACCGGCTCCAGAGTACACAGGCTCAATAGTTGCAGCACACAGGCTCTCTAGTTGTGATGCACAGGCTCTAGAGTGCGTGGGCTCAGTAGTTGCGGCGTGTGGGCTTAGATGCCCTGCAGCATATGGGATCCTAGTTGCCCGACCAGGGATCGAACCCATGTCCCCTGCAGTAGAAGGCAGGTTCTTAACCACTGGACCACCAGGGAAGTCCCGATTTTGATGCATTTTAAATTTTGAGAGTGAAACAGTTATCTGCTAATTCATCCATGAAAAATTTGGAGTAGTTTACATTTTCTTTAATTTCTCTTTCCAAATTCTCAGTTTCTTATCAATATAATTTGGGATTTTTGACCCAGATGAATATAAAATGGTTAGTTTTTCAAAAATATGTTCTTGAAGGTATTTCCATTGATTCATAGCATAGTAACAACAAGTTAATTTATTTGACTGGTTTAGTTGTTTAATATTTCTACATCCTAGTTCTTAAAATTTTATTTTTAGTCATCTCTGGCTTGGTTGGAAAAAGTAAGGGTTTGTGGATAATAGATTATGCTATTGCTTATTTGAAAATGTCTTTCTCTTGCAAAGTAACAATTTGACAGAAAATTTTAAGTCATAACTTCTTGCCTCAAAATTGTGTAGCCATTGCTCCATTGTTTTCTGGCATTCAGTATTACAGAAAAGTGTAAGAACAGTCTTACTTTTATTTCTTCATGGGTAACTGTGATTGTCCTAGATGTTTATAGGCAGGCTTTCCTCTATTTTCTTAAAATTTGAACATTTTACAAAGCTCTATCTAGGATGATATTCTGTTTCCATTAATTTAGTCTGATACCCAATGAAGTCTAATCTGCAGAGTCAGCTTCTTCAGCTCAGAAAAGTTATATTTTATTATTTCTTTGGTTTGTAGCTTCTCCATTTTCTTTTGGGGAATCGTTTTATGAGTTGACTGAGTTTCTTAGATTTGTATCCCATGTCTTATGGTTTTTAGAAATAATTGAGCTGTATTGTCTTTGCCACAGTAAAAACAATACTTTGGAAAGGGTTACCAATTAAATTCTCTTAGATTTGGTATAGGTAAGATAAAGTAAGTGGAATAATTTTCTTTTATAATTAATCTGTATTAGAACAAAAGTTGACAAAGTAGTTTCAGCAACCTGGAGATATTTATTTCCTAAATAGGACAAATATTTCCCTTGAAATATTCTCATTATTTTCTCAGAAAACCACTTTTTTATTGTATAAGGAAAATTTTCAGTCTACTCTTTTTTTTTTTTTTTTTTTTGGTACGCGGGCCTCTCACTGTTGTGGCCTCTCCCGCCACGGAGCACAGGCTCCAGATGCGCAGGCCCAGCGGCCATGGCTCATGGGCCCAGCCGCTCCACGGCATGTGGGATCCTCCCAGACCGGGGCACAAACCCATGTCCCCTGCATCGGCAGGTGGACTCTCAACCACTGCGCCACCAGGGAAGCCTGAGGAAAATTTTCAGTCTACTCTTAATCAGAACTATCACAAATCTCAATTAATGGACTCAGAATTAATGAAGTATTATTTTGGATTCTTTAAATAATCGTATACTTGCACTTACTTTAATGCATATTTTTTACTATTTATGTCAGTTCCCTCTGTGAAATAGAAGATTCCCTCCCTCCTGGAAAAGCAATTCTTTATACGTGGGCTGATCCAGTGGGCTCTAGAAAGCTGAAGTGGAGATGTGGAGAAAGCCACGGTGAAGTAACACAAAAAGATGTATGTACTGGGTTGATTATTATGGTGTTCTCAGAAGTCTTTTATTTATTTATTTTTTAAGTTACTCTCTTTCAGCCTTACTAGTTTTGAGGCCTCTTTTGTGTTTCCACTTCTTAAAAACTGTGAAAGATTTTTAAAACAGTATTCAAACTTTAACTTAACCAGAAATGTTTAAAACTGGAAACAGTCTTATTTTGTCTGCCTTTTTATTTGCTTCTATTATGTTATAAAGGGTAAACTTAGGTATTTTCAGCATTGAATTTATAAACCAATATAAATACATTCTTTGCATTGAAAGTCATCCCAAGTCAGTTTAACTTCTGTGAAGGATATTTAGGGATCTATTAATGAAAGAATTTATCTCTGGATGGCAAACTGTTGTTTTTTATAATAATAAAGTTAGGTATAAACATTCTGCAGTAACATATTAAATGACTTTCAGAAATTGTTTTATTAAAGTTTTATTGGTCTTTCAAAATTTATCTTAAATTTGTTCCCTATTCCAGTGTCTTTTTTCTTGCCACTAGTTCTTATTTCTCTTATCAAATGAGTATTGAACTTTTATTAATTTTTATGACTTTTTGTAATCTTTTGAGATGATTATATGTTATCTGGGCTTTGTCTTATTTGGTTGGTTTTTTAATATTAGACCAACCTTGTATTTTTGGAATTGACTTGCTAATGCTTTGTTTAAGACTTTTGCTTGTATTCATGAGAGAAGTTGGCCTGTAACTTTCCTGCCTTGTAATGTCCTAACCAGATTTTGATATTAAGGTCATTCTAATACATGCTGGGAAATATCTACGATTTTCCTATTTTCTGGAAGAGCTTATGTAAGATTGGTATGATTTCTAGAATGTTTGGAATATTTGCTAGAGTTCACCAGTGAAGCCAAGCCATCTTAACCTGCAGTAGTCTTTGTAGGAAGGTTTTAAATTATGAATGCTATTTTATTATTAAATATAGGGCAATTCAACTTTCTATTTCTACTTGTGTCATTTTGGTAAGAGGTTTTCTAAGAATGCTTTTATTTCATCTCTGTTTTCTAATATATTGATATAAATGTTTTCATAATATCCACCTTTTTATCTTTTAATATTTATGGGGATGATTCTCTTTTTCATTCCTAGCATAGACTATTTGTCCCTTCATTCCTTTTTTCCTGATAAGTTTTGCTGAGATTTTATTAGTTTAATTAGTTTCAGTTTAGTTTTGTCTGTCAGAAAACCATCAGTTTGCTCTTTTGATGATCTCTTTTATACATTTGTTATCATTTTCACCTGTTTCTGCTCTAATCTATATTCTTTCGCCTTTCTTCTGTTTTAATTTGATAAGTTTCTTCTAAACTCCTGAAATAGATATTGTATTAGTCTGCTCAGGGTGCCATAACAAAATACCTTAGACTGGATGGCTTAAACGATGGAAATTTACTTCTAATGGTTCTGGAGGCTAGAAGCTTGAGATCAGAGTGCCAGAGGTCAGGTTCTGGTGAATCTGGTGAGGCCTCTTCGTGGCTTGCAGATGAGTGCCTTCTTGCTGTGTCCTCACATGGCAAAGAGAGAGTGAGCGAGCCCTCTGGTATCTCTTATAAGGAAACTAATACTGTTGGATCAGAACCCTATTTACACCTTCCCCCTCCCCCAGGGTGTCATTTAACCTTAATAACCTCCATAAAGGCCCTATGTCCTAACACAGTCACATTGGAAGTTGAAACGTTAGCATGTGAATTGGGGGAGGGGGCAAATGAGTTCATAGCAGATACCTAGATCATTGCTTTTTAGACTTGCTTCACTTCTTATTTCAAGTCACTTAAAGTCACGAACTTCCTACCAAAAGCAGTATTAATTTTATCTCACAAATTTTCCTGTGTTTTATGTTACTTATTTTTCAGTTAAAAATATTTTCTGGGCTTCCCTCGTGGCGCAGTGGTTGAGAGTCCGCCTGCCGATGCAGGGGACACGGGTTCGTGCCCCGGTCCGGGAGGATCCCACGTGCCGCGGAGCGGGCTCGCTGAACCTGTGCGTCCGGAGCCTGTGCTCTGCAATGGAAGAAGCCACAACAGTGAGAGGCCCGCGTACCGCAAAAAAAAAAAAAAAATTTTCTAAATTTCATTGTGACTTATTTTTATATTTTGGCTTCATGGTTACTTAGGTTATCACTTTTCAGAAGTATTTTCTAGTTTTGTTTGTTTATTTCTAACTTAATCCCACTGTGACTAGAGAACATACTCTGATTCAATTTTTTGGAATTTATTGAAATTGACTTTGTAGGCCAGCATGTGGTCAATTTTTGTAAATATTTTATGTGTATTTGAAAAAAATATGTATTCTGTAGTTGTTGGTTACGGTATTCTATGTGTTACCAGGTCCAAGCTCGCTCTGCTCGCCACATGACAGGCCAGTAAATTGGGAGGTGTTTATAAATTTATTTATTTATTTATTTATTTATGGCTGTGTTGGCTCTTCGTTTCTGTGCGGGGGCTTTCTCTAGTTGCGGTGAGCGGGGGCCACTCTTCATTGCGGTGCGCGGGCCTCTCACTGTCGTGGCCTCTCTTGTTGCGGAGCACAGGCTCCAGACGCTCAGGCTCAGTAGCTGTGGCGCACGGGCTTAGTTGCTCCGCGGCATGCGGGATCTTCCCAGACCAGGGCTCGAACCCGTGTCCCCTGCATTGGCAGGCAGATTCTCAACCTCTGCACCACCAGGGAAGCCCTGGGAGGTGTTTAGGCAAGGAATAACGACTTTATTCAGAAAGCCAGCAGACTGAGAAGATGGCGGACTAGTGGCCCAAAAAACCGTCTTGTTGGGGTCTGGATGCCAGTTTCTTTTATAGAACAGAGAGGGGGAGGAGGTTAGGAAGTAAAGTAAAAAGCCCATTTATCTTGCAAAACATCTCCTCACAGTGGCCTTCATTGGGGAGGGAATGTGTTAGTTTCTTCTTTTCTGCAGCCATTCACAGGTGGGCAGGGTCAGATTGTCTCCCTGTGAGCTGAACAGAGGTACTTTAGTTTAAGGTTCAGGCAGAGAGGCAGGGTTCCCTGAGGCATGCCATTATGTATGATTATAATAACAAAAGCAGCAAAAAGCAAAGGTTAAAGTCAAAGAAAGAGATCCAACATGGAGTCAAAATCGGCTGTTCCCTGTTACATATATATGTTGATTTATTCAAGTTTTGTTGAATTGTTTAAATCTATCTCATTAAATTTTTTGTTTGCTTGTTCTGTTCCTTGGAGAGTGGTGGTTAAAATCATGGATTTACACATTCCTTTTTTGGTTTTGTTAATTTGGGCTCTTATATTTTAAAACTATGTGATTAGGTAGATACAAATTTAGAATTGTTATGTCTTTTTGTTAAATTGATTCTTTTATCAGTATGTAATATTACAGTGCCCGCCACAGTATCTTTTTAGGCTTAAACATTCAGACTTACAGAACTATCATAGGCCACAGTTTACAACTGCCTGCTTGGGTGGATACAGGCCAGGAAACACAGCATACCAGCAGGAAGCATCAGACAAGTTTAGGAGGTATTCTCTTTGGTCACTTCAAACAACAGCTTTGATGTGAGGGAAAACAAAGCTCACTGGTTGTGTTATGAGCCCCCTTGACCTAGAAGCCCTACCCCACAGTAGCAGATATCTCTTATAACAACCCATGAGCATAGCTTGTAGGTTTTCTGCAAGGGACACAAAAAGATCATCACATTAACAGAAGCCTAAGGCTTTAGCTTCCTACTGTATTACAGCATTCATTCTTGACTTATTAAAACCTGCTGTAAATTAGTACTTGTACCACTTTCCCAGTAATGTAAGGACTTTAGAACTCTTTAACTCCATTTATTCCTTCCGTCTTATGTAATATTGTTGTGTGATTTATTTCTAAATAGGTTAACTCCCATAAGAAGTATTATTACTGCTTTCTACAATTAGTATTCCATTTAAATTAACCCACATATTTCTCCTTTTGCCACTTTTCATTTCTGCCTGCATCTCCATACTTCTGTGTGGGTTCATTTTTCTTCTCTTTACTATTTTTTTAGTGTGAGTTGTTGACTAAAAAGTTATTCACAACCTAAAAGTTGAGAGTTATGTTTTATTGGGCGGGAACTTTTAGGACTTCAAGCCTGGGAGGCAGCATCTCGAGTAACCCTGAGAGAACAGCTCTGAGGAGGCAATGGGGGAAGCCAGGTTATATAGAAGTTTTACAACAAAGGGCAGGTAGTCAGGAACATCAAAAGATTATTGTTTATTAAGGAAAACCAGATATCCCAAGTTAAGGAACTTAGTACTTTTCTGTGTATAGGAAGATGCAAGAGTCTGGGCTCACTGAAATCATTCCTTTAATATGCATCTCAGCTATCTCGGGCCAGTATCCTGTGTTTTCACATCCTGAGTTTCCTCAGGGCTCACCGTGGGGAGTGGCTGCAGTCTGATGGCTGCTAGATGGCAGGTATTCTTCGTGAGTTTCCTCAGGGCTCACCAGCTCACCATAGGCTGTAGCTGCAATAGCTGATGACTGTAACATCCTTGTTTACTGATATGGCAGCCAGTATTCCATTTATCAGCGTCTACAGCTGATTAGTTCTCTGTCAGTTTCATTCTGGACATGTCTTTATTTTGCCCTGTTTTTAGTGGAGTATTTCTGCTGGATATCAAATTTCTGGGTTGGCACCTCTTTTTTTTCTCTTTATCTTTGGAATTCACCATTACATAAATGTGAGACTTTTCATCGTGTCTCATGACTTTTATGTGTTGTTCTGTATTGTTTCATCTTTTTCTCTCCTTCCTTCAGTATGGATATTTTCTTCTGACCTATTTTTCACTATACTTCTCTCGCTGTATCTAATCTGCTCTTAAAATCATCCATGGAGTTCTTAATTTTAGTTATTGAAATGATGAGTTCTAAGACTTCTATTGTAGAAGTTTTTGTTCCAAAATTCTGTCTTGTTACATAATTTCTTGAATGTTTTGATCATAACTACTTTGAAGCCTATCTGACAATTTCAATATCTAGATTTCATATGGATATTTTTATATTTTCTTTTTTTTCTTGTTTATTTTTGCATGCATGTTTATTATTTTTTTTTGCATGCATGTTTATTTTTGCCTGTGTGCTGGACAAAGTATATGAAAAATTTTAAAGGCAATTCGAGGCTCCATATGATGTTCCCTTTCTCTTAAGAACATGTGATTTTACCTTTGTAAGGTAGCCAGTCTAGGGGGAGAGTACCTTAATGGGGATTGAAATTATTTGAACCTGGTCTTCAGTCCTTGTGAGGACTTGTGTATTTCCAGTTTACCCTGGCACCTAAAGTATCGCCCTTTGGGGACTCAACTAAAAGCCTAAGCTGTTGACCATTCTTTTTGGTATGCCCTGCACTCCAGTTTTGGTCCTTCCAAACATGAGACTCCCAATTTTAATGTTTTTCTTAAGCTCTCAGTGTTTGCTTCTACTTTTAGAACTGGCACTTGTGAACTCTGAATACAAAGTTCACTTTTATTGGCTTTCTTTCTCTCTCAGATCTTGGCCCCATTCTCACTACCTTGGTAACTTTTCTGTCTTTTCAAACACATATTTTTCCTTTTTAGATTTTGTCCAGCTTTTGCTGTTAGGAAGAGTGTTGGTCCAGGACCACCTAGTCATCAGTTGCCAGAGCAGAAACCCCTGGTATCTTTTTAAAATTAAGCTTGTTAGCATAGGGGAGTGTAATGGCATTTTGTGTGTTGATTTTTTTTATCCAGAAAATTCACTGAATTCTCTTATTAATATTCATTATTTGTTTTTTATTTTTCCATATGGACAATCATGACACTTAGAAATAATGAGAGTTTTGTTTTCTCCTTTTCAATCCTTTCATCTTTAATTTCTTTTTGCCTTACTGGACTGGCTAGCATCTCTATATACTGTTTAATAAACTGATATTAACACATGTCTTTGCCTTATTTCTGGTCTCAAGTTATATAACTTCAATATTTACCTTTAAGTGGGATCTTTGCCAAAGTATGGTGTGTGTGTTTGTTTGGGGGGTTTGATAAGAGGTTAAAGAACTTCTCATCTAGTCTTTGTTTGCCAAAAGTTTTTATTATGCCTGGATATTGAATTTTGTAAAATGTTTTCTCCCACATAAGTACTATGTTATTTACATAACATTCCTTTCTTGCTTCAGACACTCATCTTGGATCACTTTCCTTTTGCCAGTGTTTAATTCCTCCTATAGAATTTCCTTGAGTGACTCTGTTGATGATGATATTTAGTAGTTTTCATTTGTCTTTAGGCATCTTTGTTTCCTATACTTTTCTTCACTGAAGGATATTTTTGCTGAGTAAGGAATTCTGGGTTCTGAATTGTTTTCTCTTAGCATATTGATGGTATTTTTCCATTGTCTTTTCAGTGTTGCTCTTATGGAGTCCAGTGTTCTTTGAATGTATTTGAGAGGGCTGCCCATAATTGGCCTAACTTTATTTTTTAAATTCATGATTATTAGATTTATTCAGGAAAAAAGACTTCATTTCAATATAAAAAATAAAAATAATCAAATATTTGACCTGTTGATTAGTACTTTTGCATATTTATATCAAAATGATAGATCAAGTTTATAAAGGTAAATCTGTAATCCAGTGTAAATATTAGAAAAACTTCAAACTTATTTGGAAATTAGTTTATTTATATCTTAATGTAGTTTTAGTACTATGTATTTTATTTTAGAAAGTGTCAAAAGTAACATGACTGTGGTAACAACTCATTTTTAATTTTAGTGGATTATAACATGAATGTGTACTATATATTATAATTTCCTGTTAATCAGAGTGTTCACTTAACTAGAAATTCATTGCTGACAGTTAATTATTAGAAGTTAATTATTGAAACTGAAGACCCTGATATCAGCACAATAATTATATATAAAGGCTTCCTGCAGAATTAACCCTGTAGTAAGTATTTGTGCTTTGTAGAGCATGCAACTGAGGTGTCAGATATTCTTTATCTTATTTAGTTCAGCTCTACAAGGAAATATGAATTTCTGACTGAACAACTTTTAATGCGTAACACATTGATTAGTCTTATAATAAATCAGAGAAAATAAAATTTTGTGTTATTGATTAGCCTAGAAAGGAAGACTATTTAATTAGATTTTACTATGGTATTAAAAGAACAGTTGACCTGTCTTCCTGACTTCATAATGATTATGGCAGAAGCTGTCATCAACTGATTTTAATTATGTAAATTTCCAAATGTTATACAATTACTAATTTATTTTGTTCAACCCTGGGAACGAGGTGCCATTACTATTCTCATTTTTCAAATGTGGAATCTAGATTTTGTGTTGGATGTGACCAAACTCTAATTTTTTATTTTTTTGATGATTTTGTTTCAGGATATGATGACACCTATAGATCTGGGGGAAAAGACCATTTATTTAGTTTCATTCTTTGAAGGCTTACAACGCATTATTTTATTCACTGAAGATCCAAGGGTATTTAAAGTGACATATGAAAGTGAGAAAGCAGAGTTAGCAGAGCAAGAAATTGTGTTGGCATTACAAGATGTTGGAATTTCTCTTGTCAACAATTATACAAAGCAAGAAGTAGCCTATATTGGCATTACAAGGTTAGATGCGTTAAAATTTGGATACATTTAAGTGATCAGTTCTTAATCATTAAGAGTGGTGATTGTAAAATCTAAAATGAGTTAGTTTAAATTTTCTGTTTTGACTATTCATTGATGCTAATCTGAGGTAATGCTAATTTAAAAGTGCTTTGATGCTTTTTTTTGCCTTTTGAGATAAAGACATACCCAAAATCAAATTTATCTCATCATGTTGATTTTCCCAGCTCTCTAAAAATTAGATTTATTCAACTTATCAAAGGTATATTTTCTTTCTTTAATATGTCATAAGGAAATGTTTAACTGTTCATTACCGCCTACCACAGTGCAGGGTGCACCACAAATCTAATCTTTTTCTATGAGTTTGTTTGTTTGTTTTTGAAGTACATTTGATCTGCAGCACTATGTTAGTTCCTGGTACATAACATAGTGATTCAGTATTTTTGTTCATTACAGTGATCACAATAAGTCTAGTTACCATGTGTCACCATACAAAGATATTATATTATTATTGACTATATTCCCCACACTGTACATTTCACTTTCTAATCACTTTCTACTTTGACCTTGGCACTTTAAGATCTAATAAGATAATACTGTATTTACCATTTCCCACATAAGTCATCACCAGTAAAACTCTTTCTTTCCCTTTTGCACTTAATATTCCTGTTTATAAACACTTAAAATTAATTTATGTATATTACTGCCAAATTTGAGAGTGTTTCTGTATTGCAGTCTGTATAACAAGGATAATGTAGTTTTAATCCCTTAATTGAGTTAAACTCTCAAATATATAAATTAAAGGTATATGATACAGATTTGTCTTTGTTTTTCTATGTAAATTCATCTGGAAATGCCCCTGACTTCTCCTTGAATGCTATCCATGCCATTTAAAAGGTCATATTAAAGGGAATTCCCTGGCAGTCCAGTGGTTAGGACTCTGTACTTCCTCTGCAGGGGGCATGGGTTCAATCCCTGGTGAGGGAACTAAGATCCTGCATGCCACTCGGCACGGCCAAATGAATAAAAAGGCATATTAAAACTATTTTCTTAGAAATTTTTTTTGTTCTCAAAAAAGTATGTTTATTACTTAAATTAAAATGTCAAATAGATAACAGATTTTAAGCTGTGAAACCTGATATGTGCTATCTCCTATGCTAAATGATGTGAATGCAAAGGGGATTAATACATGGTTTCTACCTTTCTGTTTATTAAGTGAACATAAATTTTAGAAGGAATAAACAAATAGAATAAATAAAATTAAATAACTTACATACTTCAGTAAGCAAAACAAGTGAAGTAATTTTAGAATGTGGAAAGATTTTTAAATTCTGCAATTAAGTCTTATGGCAGTTTTTTAGTAAATTAGATTTGTTCCATTCACTGTCTCTCCTAGATTACTGTTTCACACTTTATCTCTTTTTAAACCCCCATTCTCTCTCAGCTCACTGCCTTGCATCTTACTTCACCGAGTAAACTGACACAATCAAAAGGGAACGTCCAAAGACCCACTTCCAATATCTCAGCTTCCTATGCACCAATATTTTTTACCTACATATTGCAGTGACACATTTCCTAGTTATCATAGACACATTGTATGTGCTCCTATTTAAACATGTTTCTACTTTTGCACTATATTTCATTCACTCTTGCCTCTTGAGACATTGATCCAGCAATTCTCTTCTTTTTTTCTCCTACCTCAATAATTTTTGGCTCTCTATTGAATTGTTCCAACCAGTGTAATTTCTTTCAACTAAAAAAAATTCTCTTGAACCCACTTTTCCTGCTACTACTGCACATTTCTTTGCTTTACTTTATAGCCAAACCCCTTAGAAGTGTTAATCTATTACAGAAGATATATTCACTATCTCCAATTCTTTTTTTACCCATTTTTCTTTTAACTATTCCAAACAGGTTTTTGCTTTCAGTATACCACGAAACTGGTCTTGGTAAGATCACCAGAGACCTAAGTATTGCCAGGTCCAGTGTACAATTACCAGTCTTTGTATTGATTATGTTTATAACATTTAACACAGTTCCCTTCTTGATACAGTGTCCTTGATGTTACACCCAGGATATCTCACCACCTTGGTTTTTCTTTCTGTTCCAACATTTCTTATTCTCACTTGTTGCTTGCTTGTCTTTTTCTCAACTGCTTAATATTGGGTACCTTGAGGCTCTCAGACCTTAGTCCTCTTCTCTGTTTCAGTTTTGATTTCACATACCGTATATATGCCAAAAACTTCTAAAAATATATCTTCAGCCAGATATTTGTCCTGAACTCCAGACTTATCTATCCAACGACTTACATAAAATCTTTACTCAGGTATCTAAGAGACTTCTTAAGCTTTGTAGTATGTAAAACCAAACTCCTGATCTCCTTCTACCAAAACCTGCTTTCCCACTGGAGTTAATGACAGCTACATTCTTCCAGCTGCTCAGGCCAAGAACTTTGGAATCATCTTTGATTCCTCTCTTTATCTTACACCCCACATGTAATCCATCTAAAAGTAGTGTTTTGGATCTAGCTTCAAAACACACGTAGAATCTGACCACTTTGTACTGCCTCACTCTTAGGCCACCGCAGGCAGAGCCATCACCGTTTTTCTCCTGGCTTACTACATTACATTCCTAACAAGTTTTCCTGTTCTAGTCTTCATCCCTTTTTTTTCTTTCTTCCCACTCCAACACATAGTACATTCTTAAACCTTAGGTCAGACTATGTGGCTGATTATCTTCTCATAATCTTTCAGTGGGTCCTCATCTCAGAATAAAACTCGGAGTCTTTACAGTATCCTCAAGGCTTTACGTTATTTTGCCTCTCATTATCTGTCTTACTTCATCTTCTACTCTTAATGTGTTCCAGGCATGCCAGCCTCCTTGCTCTTCTACCTGGACGACTACAGGCATGCTCTGCTTGGAGTCTTTGCTCTAGCTTGTCTCTCTACCTGAAATGTTGTTCTTCTCTTCTGTGCTGGATAACTCCCTCATCTTCTTTAAGACTGTTGAAATCTCGCCTTCTTAATGACACCTCTGGTGGCCACTCTTTTCTGATGCTGCCACTTTGCATATCCCAGTACTCCACATCCAATTTACCCCGTCTACTTTTTCTTCTTTCAAAAGCATTTTCACCTCCTAATATATTAAAAGATGCTAATTTACTATTTATTGTCTATCACTCCTCAGGTAAAAGAAAGCTCCAAAATGGCAGAAATGTTCACGGATAATCTCCCTGCCACCTAGAATAGTGCCTAAATAGGAGTTTAATAAGTACTGGTTGAATGAATTCATGTTTTTAAACTTGTAATGTGCTTGCTTACAACTAGGGATATTGCAAAAATTTACTGAAGGTTTTTCAGTAATGGTAATTCATGTAATAAACCAGATAAAATGAAAATGTTTATAAATTAGTACCATGATTTTTGCTTTCATATATAAGTTCTGATGTGGTTTGGGAGACAAAACCCAAGAAGAAGGCAAGATGGAAGCCAATGAGTGTAAAGCACACTGAGAAGTTAGAGAAAGAATTTAAGGAATATACTGAATCTTCACCATCAGAAGATAAGGTTATTGAGTTGGACACTAACATTCCGGTAATATTTTTAAGTACTGATATGAAGTTTTAATTTTTATCTGTTGTAATTAGATGAATCACAAGTTAGTTTTTAAGGAGAGACTAGTTTGCTTACAAAACAATGAATCCTATTATACATACTTTATATAGAATATTTTAAAGGGATAGTTCTCTGTATCAAGATTCAGACTTTCTTAAGCCGCTAATGATCTACTCCTTGGTTAACAAGAAGGCAATAAGTTGCTTTGTTTTATTTTTAAAACTGTTTTTTCTTTTATCGCTTTATTTGCTTGATAAATTTTAGTAAAGTTATATAAAAAGTGATAAAACCAAGTTATAAGGATTATATGAATATTTCTGTGAATTGTATGGATAGGGAGTATAAAGATCTCAGTCAAAATCGCATCAAATATTTAGCCTACTATTTAATATTATCTTTAAAGTTTTTTGATACAGATTTCTAATTTTAATCAATTAATAAATAAAGAGAAATTCCATGTGTTTGTGTGTGTGTATGGGCATATTTTTCAGGTTCGCTTCACACCTAGTGGTACTAACATGAAAATTCTGCAGCCACATGTAATAGCTATAAGAAGAAATTACCTTCCAGCATTAAAGGTAGAATATAGCACATCTGCACATCAATCATCATTTAGAATTCAAATTTACAGAATACAGGTGAGTTTGAAAAGATAGTCAAATTATATTCTAAAGGAATATGGCAATAAATGTATTCGCATAGTCTGTTTTGTCTAGTACTTAAGTTTCATTGTTGGACTAGAGTTTTTGATTCCTTGTACTTCTTAAATTTTGTTATTCCAGTCAGGTTCTATAATTAACATATTAATATACTGACCTGTTGTTTGTTTTCTTAGATCCAAAACCAGATACATGGTGCTATATTTCCATTTGTGTTTTACCCCATTAAACCTCCTAAGTCGGTCACCATGGATTCAGGTTTGTTTGTGTTTTTACATTGCCATAAAAATGGTTGTATTAGCTATTTGGTTTCTTTTACTTTAAAAATATGAAGTGAAACCATTCTCAAGTTTAGTGTCTATAGGATCATTGGAAAATTAGCTTGAAAAAAAACCAGGAAGTACTCAACTAACTTCAATAAAACTGAGTGAATACTGAAGAAAAGATTATTTAGAAATTTATATATAATGTTTAGAGATATTAATTTTAAAAAAAGATTACTAATTTGTAAACCCCTAATTTAGAAGCCACTAGAACCTTTGAATAAAAAGATAAGACCCTGAATCTGTTTTCACAAAGACTTCCTAATGATTCTAATACATACTTCTGGTTTAAAATCACTAATTTAAAGGATCAGTTAACCTTAGAGTGAATACAGATAATTAAAAAAAACAATCCTGGAGTCTGAAATTAAGGTTGTGATAGATCTTACAGATATCAGTAATTTTAATTGATACTCACGATTTAGTAAATAATTTAATTGTCCACTGTGATGTGTATTAAATTGCAAGAAAATGCTTATCTTTTGTTTAAAGCATCATTAATCATATTTATTAATCTTTACAGCACCAAAGCCCTTTACAGATGTCAGTATTGTCATGAGATCTGCAGGACATTCGCAGATATCACGTATTAAGTAAGCGTCTTAGTACATTTATTGTGTGTGCATTTAATGTTTTAATTTAAATATGAGTTAATTGTACTCTTAAATAAATAAATTTCACATGAGTCAAAGATTTAAGTGTAAAATATTAAATTATAAAGGTCATAGGAAAAATCAATTATTTCATAATCTTGGAGAGTCAGAAAGCTCCAAATGAATTATACCTAGGTATTAACAATAGTCATTTCTGAATTGTGTGTATTTTGTTATTTTCTTTTTTATTTGTTTTCTCTATTAAGTTGTCTATAATTACTGCATACTGTTTTAGAAACAAGAAAATAATATTTTCAATTCAGTCACCACCCAGTTCAAAAAATAGAACACTGACAGAAACATCCATCTATGTATCACTACCATATTTCTTGTTTCCTCCACCCTATCACCAAGATAAATACTATTTTTATTCCCTTTTTAAAATACTGTTTTATTGTTTATGTGTACCTAAACATTATGCTTCTTACTTTGCCAAAATTTTTCCTAATTAAAGAAAAATTTTTTAACTGTAAATATATTCTTGGGACTTGCTTTTTTCATTCAGATTTTTACTACAATTTATTTTGTTGTATGTAGCTAGAGTTTATTTATTATCACTAGCATGTAGTATTCTCTTGTGTGACTATATTCCACAGTTTACTTACCGATTTCCTCTTTGTAGGCATTTTCGTATTATGAGTTTGTTGCCATTATGAACAGTGTTGCCGTGACATTTTTTAATTCATTCACCTAAAAAGTCCTAAGTTTCAATGTTTTAATATTTATCTAATATTTTTTCCTACATAATTTTGTTAATGCAGTTAATCAATGATTTTTAAATGTTTTTCACCTTGTATTATAGGTATTTCAAAGTGTTGATCCAAGAAATGGATCTCAGGTTAGATCTTGGGTTTGTCTATGCTATATCAGAACTTATGACAGCAGCTGAAGTAACTGAAAAAACGGAGGTAAGACTTATTAATAATATGATGGGAAGAATTAGGGAAAGAGGAGGACTTAAAAAAATTATAACATTATACATTCTTAAATGTATTAAAATGGTTTTAAAAATTAAAATTTTTTTATTATGCTGCCGTGGTTCTACATTGGCAGACATCACATTTTCAGATTATAGAAGTTGGAAGCAAGACAAATAACCTTTTTATGATGACTTAGAAAATAGGAGGAAAGGTTTTAGGCCAGTAGTAAGGGGAAGAGGATAATCAGTCATGTTTACATCACTTTTTTCCTATTTTATTTTTCTGGGTTACTTTTGTATTGATTAATAATTTAGAAATTTGGATATGCCAGGATATTTGATGAGAAAAGGGATAAGGCAAATAAAAGGTAAGATATCCTTGCATATACCTACACACATCTTCCATGTACTTTAAACCATCTTTAGATTACTTATAATACCTAGTACAATGTAAATGCTATGTCAGTAGTTGCCAGGGTGTGCCAAATGGAAGTTTTGGTTTTTGGAACTTTCTGGATTTTTTTTTTTTTCTTTTATATTTTCATTCTACAGTTGGTTGAATCCACGGATGTGGAACCTTGTGGATACAGAGGGTCAGCTGTATACTGAAACAGTGCTGGGTACTTGTCCCCCTTTCTCCAAGGCTTATTATTGTTACTGGTTTGTTTATTAGTTCAGTGACTGGCTGGATTATTTTATTGAAGTCTACCCCACCCCCACCCTTACCTTTCCCTGCATTGTTAAGCCTTTGATGTCGCTCCTCAGGGAGGTAAAGATTTGGGACACCCACAGTTACCCTGGAATAAAAGTGGTTTTTACAGGGCTCTTTGCATTTCTTTCCATGATTGCAACTGCTAATTGCTGGATGATTGCTCTAGTTGTTTTCAGTAATGCCTTAGGGCATAAATTGCTCTACAGACTAATCCAGTCAAATTTGGCCTCCTTTGAAGGAAGTGATCTGAAGATAAGTGTTTGCTATTTGTTCCAAACCCCCCCCCCCCCCCCCCCCCCCCCCCCCCCCCCCCCCCCCCCCCGCCCCCCCGTCTCTTTCCCCAGTTCTTTCTTTCACAAAAACTTAACAGGCCTACAGTTTAGCCTGTATCTTCACTGAATCAAGGATTTTCCTCCCTCCCAGTTGCCTTTCACCACAACATTCACTGTTTCCTAGAGCACTCTTAGGCCTGAACTTTACATTTTGTTGTAAATGAAGTCAGTTTCTTTGGGAAGAGATGAGGAGCTGTCTGTTTTAAAGTCTACTCCCACACACACATACACCCCCACCCCCAGGCAATATCTGGGGACCAGAGCTTTGGACCTCTAGAGGTGGGCCAAGGGTGATCAGACCTCAGTATTCTCAGTGGTGTCACACCCAAGTAGAGCCTTTGTTCTCTGAGTGGAGGCTGGGCAGAAGAGGGAAGCTCCTTCTTCCCCTGTAGTTTAGGCTCAGCAGCTAGTAGCTGGGGGCAGGATGAGAAGTGCTGACCTCTGTTCCTCCCAAGATGAAAGTCTTCCAGTTGGGAGGTGGGGCAGAGAAGGAACTCTGAGTTCTTGGGTGCACCAGTCTAGATTGGAGTTCCGGCTTACTGAGTTGGGAGGGGGAACTGAGAGAATGGTCCTTTTTCAAATACCACAGAGTCACTTTTCCTACCAAATTTTTATAGATTTTCTTGAATAGATGTTTTATTTGGTTATACCCTTAGGTATAGAGGCCTTAAAAGTTTGTCTTTTTAAATGAATTTTACCAGTTTCACTGGAGAGCTAAAGATCTCCTTACACCATTATCCCAGAAGTGAATTTCTAAATATACTTTTAATAAGGTTATCATTTTGAAGTTTTTGTTAATCAGTTAAAATGTGAATGTTGGGCCGTTTCTCAACACACAGAAGTACTAGATTTGTGAGCATTTGCAAAAGAAATAGTGTTGATTATAAAGAATGAAAGCACTAATCACTTCATGAAAAATTACTTTCAGTGCCTTCCCTTTTTTGATTTATATTAGTGACCTCTGTAGATGTCAGTAATGCATTTATCAAAAAGCTGCAAGTACGATTGTATTATTCCTAAGAAAGTGTTGATGGATTGGATTAGTGGCCTTTTGGAATAAAATCTATGGTCACGTGAAGAAAACCTTAGTGTCTTTTAATGTATTGGATGGAAACATAGAAGATATGCTTATCAGTTTGTGAGTGACTGAACTTTCCTAACAGTAGAGATGTTAGTTTCCCTTCTAAGGCAGTAGGTTCCCAATCATGAGCAATGTTGAATCTGGATATTATGGGGAAGTATTCTGCAGCGTGTGAGCTATTAGCTTAATACTTCTACAGAAATATCCCTTATGTTTTTAATATTTTATGTTCCTTTATAGGTTGAGCTTTTTCATAAAGATACAGAAGCTTTCCAAGAAGAATATAAAATAGTTTCATTAGGAGATTCATCACAAGTCAGTCTCTATGAATACTTTCATATATCTCCTATCAAGGTAGGGGAAAAATAAGTCATTTTTATTGTCCTTGATAATCTTGGTAATAGCAGATTGATTTGATCTGTTTGGGGGAATACAACATTTAAATTATATTCTTAATAGTATATAAGTTCTATAACTTCACAATTACAAATATAAGTAAATAACAAAGGAATGATACTTTTAAATTTTTATTATTTATTCTTATAATAATTTTTTATCATGTGGAAATAATAGTGGAACCACCTACAGTATGTTTATGTGTTTACATCTTGACCTAACATTATGTTAACTTGCTATCTATTAAGGTGTTGTGACAATTTTCAAACTTTTGTGTATGATATTAGTATAAGTTTGAAAATAATTTATAAAGTAACCTTGATTTTAAAATTGAAGATTGAATGGAACTAAAAGTAAGTTCTTAACATAAAATTTCTATGAGTTAACTTACATAATACTTGAAGAAAATTACTGTATAACTACTTATACTATATATAATACATATAATACAAAAGTGCTTTTTAACTAGCTTTACCACACTAACTTAATTCTAATAGTTGAAACGTTCACTTTTGGAGATATTTGAGTTAATTTTCAACAATTTCAACTTCTAGATTGTTAATGTTATTAAAAAATATATGAAGATTAATATTTTCCTAGGTTTACCAAAAGAATTGGATTGAACTAAATATCATACATTACATGGTTGAATTTAAATTTTTTAAAGGGCTGTTTACATTTTAAATTCTTTCAACATTCCAGTTATTAATTTTGATATAATCTAGGTAACTTTGAAATCTTATTTATGGTATAGTGAATTTAAGATGATATTGAATTTTAAGAGTTAAAACTGTCATTATGAAGAAAGTGCTTTAAATATTTCTTTCTTTATCTCTTTAGTTGCATTTAAGTGTTTCACTGAGTTCAGGTGGTGAAGAAGCTAAAGATTCAGAACAACCTGAAGGACTGGTAGCAGTTCATTCTTTAAATCTTTTGCTGAAGAGTATTGGTGCCACTCTTACAGATGTACAAGATGTAGTTTTTAAGTATGTTTAATATTCAAATGTATAAATTGATGAAAAGTCCATTTTATATATACATTAAAATTTTATAAGTGAAAAAGTATGTAAAGTACATTGCAGATCATAGGTTGAATATGGTTTTTTGCTGTTAAATGGAATATAATTTAAGAAACATATTGCCTGGTAACCCTTAACTATTAAATAACAGAATAATTATTAAATAATTTCCTTAAGAAAGAGGGACAGAGGTCATGCAAGTTTGTGTGTTATATAAGGCCTTTTTAGCCTAGGGAAGGATTCCTAAGAAGCTGTGTATACCCAAAGATGTGATGTGTGGTGCTTAAAAGATGTTGCTTTAAGGCCTATGGGATCAAGACTCTTCAAAGCATATGTGACTAGAAGAAAATGAATGCCATGATAGCAGAAGTGAAGGGATCAGTTTAAATGTTACAGTCAAGAATTTAATGTGAGTCATAATGTAAGCTGTTAGAGTATCTGACCAAAGAGACAGAGAGTCTGAGTGGAGACTTTAGATGAGCATGACCTTTGCAGATAGCACCTAGAGCTATTATTAAGAACAGTAGTAAGAATCAGTGAGTCTAGTAAGACATAACTGTAAATCTAGATAAAAGTTAGGAAACAGTCAAATTTAAAAACACAAGTTTGAAGACATCAGAAATAGGATGAGATTTCTAATCTTGCTGCTGTCCTATCCTTAGCATAGAACTTCCCAATTAGTGGTTCCAGGTATATGCTGTGAATAGGTTATAAATAAACTGATGGTGATTCTTCAGCTGTCAGCTGATCAGGCAGGACCTGCAGCAGCTGAACCCTGGCCATTCTTGAGCAGCCTCTTCCATTTATCTCAGTGTGTCAGGCATTTTCTGTGTGGGCCATGATAGGACAGAATTGAGAAATATAGTTCATGTCCAGGAGTGGGACCCAAGGTCTCTAAAATGCCTGAATTCTGTGAAAATATGTGTATATTGATGGCTTTTCTGAAGATAAGATCCATAGCTTTTATCAGATTCTTAAGAGGGTTCTTTGACCAGAATATGCAGAGATGTATATAGGAGTGGATTTCCTGACTGGTATGGGAAAATGTACTAAAAGGAATTTTTTTGGAGAAAAATTCTAAAGAAAATAAAACCATTCATTAATATTAAAAACATAATCTCCTTTTCTCTATATATTTATACATTTTTTTGTGTTTTTTTTTTTTCAGGCTTGCATTTTTTGAACTCAACTATCAGTTCCATACAACATCTGAACTACAGTCTGAAGTAATAAGACACTATTCAAAACAGGTTTGTCTGAGATTATTTTACAGAGGGACAAAGTGATAAAATGGTGAAGGCATATGTGTCTATAGAGGTATAATGATTTGGCCAGGAAGGGAATAGCCGTTTCAAAATTTTAAAACATGGTTTTTTCCCTCAGGATTGTAGAAAGAAGTTGAGCCCAACCACCATTTCAGTTTTTTGCCTTTCTACTTTTAGCCTTTGACAGAAATCTTTCCTGGATCAGTGTGGACTAGATGTAAATCTTTAAATAATAATCAGCTAAGTAATTCAGCTCACTTACTTAAAAAAATAGGTCAAGGGAAACTATTTATCAGTAAGTAACTGATGAACACAGGGCATTTTTAGTGTAATTAAGTTGTTTAGTCAATTAGGTATATTATTTTAGTGGATTTTTGTCCACCTCTGAAGACTCCTGTATTTTGTGGTATAATTTATAGAGCATTGAGATAGTTGTATGGTGGACAGATCACTGAGCATGACTTAAGAGGTCTGGGTTTGGATCGCAATTTTGCTGTTTACCCACCATGGCTCCGGGCATCATTTGACCTGTATGTTTCTCTAGTCTATAAAATGGTGGCAGTAATAATAACTGTCACACATAGTTGTAAAAGTATTTTGAATATTCTAAAACTTTATGTAAATAGGTCATATTATTTCTCGTACTCTAACACCAAATTGCTTTTTAAAACTAAGACTACTGATGAATACGGTGATATGGTTTAGGCTGAAATTGGTGGTGAGGGTGTTAGCCTGAAAAAAAACTGGATGTGTTTACTGAATATAAGGAAAAAAAATATTAAATCTGATAATCTGATTTGACTAATGTTTCTATTTCATTTTTAGGCCATTAAGCAGATGTATGTACTCATTCTTGGACTTGATGTTTTGGGAAATCCCTTTGGCTTGATTAGAGAATTTTCTGAAGGTGTAGAAGCATTTTTTTATGAGCCTTACCAGGTAAAATAGTTAATCTTGTGTTGTGCAATATATCACACTAATACTTTTGAATAAATAGTGCATCCCATTAGCAGACACAAATTACCATATGTAAAATAGATAAACAACAAGGTCCCTACTGTATAGCACAGGGAACTATATTCAATATCCTGTAATAAACCATAATGGAAAAGAATATGAAAAGTATATATATACATATATATACACACACTTGTGTATATATATGTATAACTGAATCACTTTACTATACACCAGTAACTAAAACAACATTGTAAATCAACTGTACTTCAATTAAAAATGATAATAATAATCACCCCAGTTAACTTGAGTTGTAGTTGTGAATGGATTTTTGGAAACACAACAAAAGGACATTATTTTGAAGCAAACAATGGTAAGAGGTTTTTGAGAAGTCTTTTGAGAAATATTTACCTTTTTCTTCAGAATTTAAACTTAAGACTTTACTAAGAAATACCAAATTTTAAGTGTTCTGTTGGAATATTAAAGATGGATAAAATTTGTACTATAGTAGAAGGAAGATTCCCATGGACACACAGTCTTGCTTTGCACAGTGGTGTGGGACAGTAAAAATAACCATGCAAACTGACACTGTGTGAAACAATCTCATTAATCAATGGCAAAAATTATGATTGTTCTCTGTCCCTTAAAAATTTCTGTCAAAACATTCAAAACTATCCTACTTTCACTTTTAAACATAGAAGATAATGAAAAATAAAGTAAAACTAGTATTTATTTTGTACACTCTAATCTAAAATATTAGAAATATTAAGAATTAAAGTGTTTTTATTTCTTTTTAAAAATATTATATAGAGTAGTTTGTGGTTACCTTCTCATAATATAACATATACTCCGAGTAAGCATCTTTTGTACACTTTGGTGAATAGTCATATTCCTTTCTAAGTTTGGATCAACTTCTAACATTTTAACTTTTATACTTTGAATGCCATGAAACATCTGAGAATTATGTTAATGTGAAGTTTTCTTCTGATATCACTTTCTCTGGGACATCTTTATTCTTTTTGTCACTACTACTCTTCTTGTATATACCAAAAAAAAAATTTACCTTTAAACGTAAGCGTAACTTTATTTATTGTTATTCTTTTTTGACCCTTTAGGGAGCCATCCAGGGTCCTGAAGAGTTTGTGGAAGGAATGGCACTGGGACTGAAAGCACTAGTTGGTGGAGCTGTTGGTAAGAAACAGAATGCCTACCAAGAATGATTATGCTAGAAAATAATGATATGTTTTGTTTTACTAAAAGTATTACAATTTTGCTAGGTGGATTAGCTGGTGCTGCCTCCAAAATCACCAGTGCTATGGCTAAAGGGGTAGCAGCTATGACTATGGATGAAGACTACCAACAGAAGAGAAGAGAAGCCATGAACAAGCAACCAGCTGGTCTTAGAGAAGGCATCACTCGTGGAGGAAAAGGATTAGTTTCTGTAAGAAATTTCCCATGGTTGTGAACATTTTAGGAATATCTTTTAAAGCCATGATCTGTGAGTAAGGAAATAGACATAAAACTTTCATTCACTCAAATATTATTTGGATGTTGGTGGAGCAATGGGTTGTGACATAATAAAAAATATGTCAGTAGCCTCGAGAAATATTCTGTTTAAATAAAATACTTAGGAAATATGTTAATTCTTATGGTATCTAGAAAGCAGATCTTTGCATTTCTTTTGTAAGCCAGACTTGGTTCTTCAAGGTATCATGTCAAAGTATTGTAAATTTTCAATTGTGCTTTTCCTCTAGGGTTTTGTAAGTGGCATAACAGGAATTGTTACAAAACCGATCAAAGGCAAGTATAGTGATTCCTTTGGGTGATATATATTACCAAGGCTTTCATAAACTGATTCCATTTTCGTTCCTAATCCAATTGTCTAAAACTCTGTCTTTTTTCTATCCAGGAGCTCAAAAAGAAGGAGCGGCTGGTTTCTTTAAAGGTTTTGGGAAAGGTTTAGTTGGAGCAGTGACAAGGCCAACTGGAGGCATCATAGACATGGCTAGCAGTACATTTCAGGGAATAAAAAGGTAAATTCTCTTTGATGTAAAATATGAGTAAAATGCTTAAACCAAGAGAAATGAGATAAATCTCTTTGGCTTGAGGCACTTAATTATGAACCTGCAATAATGGCAAGTTGCATATGATCTTCCTAATTGCTTTTGATACTTCTTAAATTGTTGGTATTGCATCATTTCAGCTTCATAGAGTTCTACTTCATTTGTCATTCATTCCCAGCAGCCTTGGCAGGGAAGGTTTGGCAAGTTAAGCTTTTCACTTCCCTTGATTGCAATACATTACAAGAATGTAATGCTATATATCAGTTACAAAATTAGCAAATATAATATTCTGTCTCCTTTTTTGAGAAATAAAGAATGGCATTTTACATTCCCGGTTCAAACTCAGCTTGTGTTCACCCCTTCCTTTATGGTCTTATTTTGTTATGAAACTATTATATCCTTTCCCTCTATTTCTCTTCACTTGTGCAAATAATTTTAAACATGTTCTCTTTTCCTCCAAATTAAATTTAGCATAAGACTAAAATTTAGTAGTTGTGTTATTGTTACCTCTATTCTAGAAGTTTGTAACACATAAAACAATTGATTAAATTCATACTAATGAATTTAACTTAGAAACCTAACTTAGAAAATTGGTGGGTGGATATCTCCCTGACTTTTTTCCTTTGTACTTTCTCTGGCTTTCTGCTCTATTGCAATAAGTATTGTCATTAAATTAGTTGCTCCTTTTAAGTCAGTATTTCATACTATGCCCATAATGGGGTGTTTCCAGTTTTAGTTTAGAGTTAAGGTTGGGAAAAAGGGTACAGTTTTTTCTACCTGTAACTTTAGTTTCACAAATATAATTATTGAGTCATAATCATCAGAGAAGTTCAAAAGTCAATAACTCATAGGGAATTCACGATGACAATCAGACAAGAAAAGGAAATAAAAAATCAAACTGGAAAAGAAGAAGTAAAACAGTCACTGTTTGCAGATGACATGATACTATACATAGAAAATCCGAAAGCTGCTATCAGAAAACTACTAGAGCTCATCAGTGAATTGGTTAAAGTTGCAGGATACAAAGTTAATACACAGAAATCTCTTGCATTCCTATACACTAACAATGAAAGATCAGAAAGATAAATCAAGGAAACTATCCCATTTGCCAACACATCAAAAAGAATAAAATACCTAGGAATAAACCTACCTAAGGAGGCAAACGACCTGTACTGTGAAAGCTACATGACACCGATGAAAGAAATCAAAGATGACACAGATGGAAAGATATACCATGTTCTTGGACTGGAAGAATCAATATTGTCAAAATGACTGTACTACCCAAGGCAATCTACAGATTCAGTGCAATCCCTATCAAATTACTAATGGCATTTTCCCCAGAATTAGAACAAAATATTTTACAATTTGTATGGGAACACAAAAGATCACAAGTAGCCAAAGCAATCCTGAGCAAGAAAAAAGGAGCTGGAGCAATCCGGCTCCCTGAGTTCAGTCTATACTACACAGCTACGGTAATCAAAACAGTATGGTACTGGCTCAAAAACAGAAATATAGATCGATGGAACAGTATAGAAAGTCCAGAGATAAACCCATGCACCTATGGTCACCCAATCTATGACAAAGGAGGCAAGAATATACAATGGAGAAAAGACAGTCTCTTCAATCAGTGGTGCTGGGAAAACTGGACAGCTACAGGTAAACGAATGAAATTAGAACACTCCCTAACACCATACACAAAAGTAAACTCAAAATGGATTAAAGACCTAAATGTAAGGCCAGATACTATAAAACTCTTAGAGGAAAACATAGGCAGAACACTCTTTGACATAAATCTCAGCAAGATCTTTTTCGATCCACCTCCTAGAGTAATGAAAATTAAAATAAAAACAAAAATAATTAAGCTTAAAAGCTTTTGCACAGCAAAAGAAACGATAAACAAAAAGACAACCCTCAGAATGGGAGAAAATATTTGCAAATGAACCAACCGACAAGGGATTAACTTCCAAAATATACAAACAGGTCATGCAGCTCAGTATCAAAAAAACAAACAACACAATCAAAAAATGGGCAGAAGACCTAAATAGACATTTCTCCGATGAAGACATACAGATGGCTAAAAAACACATGAAAAGATTCTCAGCATCACTAATTATTAGAGAAATGCAAATCGAAACTACAATGAGGTATCACCTCACACCAGTCAGAATGGCCATCATCAAAAAGCGTACAAACAGGGCTTCCCTGGTGGCGCATTGGTTGAGAGTCCGCTTGCCGAGGCAGGGGACACGGGTTCGTGCCCAGTCCGGGAAGATCCCACATGCCACGGAGTGGCTGGGCCCGTGAGCCATGGCCACTGAGCCTGCGCATCCAGAGCCTGTGCTCTGCAACGGGAGAGGCCACGACAGTGAGAGGCCCGCATACCACAAAAAAAAAAGTCTACAAACAGTAAATGCCAGAGAGGGTGTGGAGAAAAGGGAACCCTCTAACACTGTTGGTGGGAATGTAAATTAGTATAACCACTATGGAGAACAGTATGGAGGTTCCTTAAAAAAACTAAGAATAGAGCTGCCATATGATCCAGCAATCCCACTCCTGGGCATTTATCTGTAGAAAACCATAATTTGAAAAGATATATGCACCCCAGTGTTCATTGCATCACTATTTACAATAGCCAGGACATGGAAGCAATCTAAATGTCCATCGACAGATGAATGCATGAAGAAGATGTGGTACATATATACAAAGGAATATCACTTAGCCATAGAAGAAATAGTGCCGTTTGCAGCAACATGGATGGACCTAGAGACTGTCATACTGAGTGAAGTAAGTCAGACAGAGAAAGACAAATATGATAGTGCTTATATATGGAATCTAAAAAAATGGTACAAATGAACTTAGCTACAAAACAGAAATAGAGTTATAGATGTAGAAATCAAACTTACAGTTGCCAAGGGGCAAGGTGGGGGAGGGATAAATTGGGAGATTTGGATTAATGTATATACACTATTATATATAAAATAGATAATAATAAGGACCTAACGTATAGCACAGGGAACTCTACTCAATACTCTAATGGCCTGTATGGGAAAGGAATCTAAAAAAGAATGGATATATGTATATGTATAACTGATTGACTTTGCTGTACACCTGAAACTAAAACAACATTGTAAATCAACTATACTCCAATAAAAATTCATTAAAAAAATTAAATGTCCTTCTTTGTGTCTAATAGGAATTTTTTTTCAAGTCTCATTTTTTTCTGATTTTAGTATAGCCATTCCAGCTCTCTTTTGGTTATTATTTACATGGTATATCTTTTTCCATCCTTTTACTTTCAACTTATCTGTGTCTTTGACTCTAAAATGAGCCTCTTTTGGACAGCATATAGTTGGATCACATTTTTTTACACATTCTGCCAATTTCTGCTTTTAATTGGAAATTGATCCATATGTATGTGTCTATACATATGGATACATTACATGGTAAGCTCTTAATATTTGTTGAATATGTGAATGTTTGTTGAATGAATGAATGAACAATAAATGAGTCTTTCTCATGTAGGTCCATACAGTCAAAAAATGTTAAATAAAATATTAACCAAATTCAGCAATGTGTATATGTGTTTCAAACAGTACATATCAAGCCTTAGAAGGAATGTGAGGGTATGTGAACATTAGAAAACCATGTAATGTGACTTAAAGCATTAATAGTTTGAAGGAGATAAACCACAGGATCACAGCAATGACCAGGGGAAAATTCCGTATTTAAAATTCATTTTTCATTCAAGATTTTCAATAACAATGACAAAAAAAAAGTTAGCAAACTAAGAGTAGAAATGAATTTCCTTGGCTTAACAAGCAGTGTCTTTAAAAAAAAAAAAGTTGCTGATATCTGTACTTCATGAATAACTCTTAGAAGCTTTACCTTTAAAGTTGAGAATGAGAGAAGGATGCTTGCAATCCCCTCATGTATTTCGCGTTGTGCTGGAGGAGCTAATAATGCAATATAATAGGAAATAGGAAAAGCAAAAGAAATTAAAAGTCTTAAACCAGAAAAGAAAAAGCAGTACTCATATGCTGATTCTCTGATTATTGTCTACAAAGAAAATCCAAGAGAATCTATAATCACACTTCTTTACAGTTCTACATTTGTCTAGAGAACTTATTATTTGTGTCAAAAGACAAAATTTAAAAAAGAGAAGTGATGTAATAGTCTCATTTTATCCAAAAGAAGATCTTTTTTTAGTAGTTTCATTTTAAAATATACTTAGGAGTTTTTGAGTAATTTTAAAAATCAAGTTATATGTTTTCCCTCTAGAGCTACAGAGACTTCTAATGAAGTGGAGAGTCTGCGACCCCCTAGGTTCTTTAATGAAGATGGAGTTATCAGACCTTACAGGTTGAGGGATGGTACTGGAAATCAAATGTTACAGGTGGGTGAAGAAATATCTTATGAATTAAGATTAATATAGTCAAGTCAGCTTTTTATTTAAAGTAGCTATATAATGCTTTAAATATGTATTAGATTATTTGGGCTTTTATATGTTTTGCTTAATTCCATTTAAAGTTTCTTACATTTACTTAGGTTTTAAATGTACATTTATTTACTGTAAGAATTTTTTTTTTTCTTTTTTACAGGCATCAAAAAGTTTGATATGAAAATAGTTAATGCATGACTTTGCAAGTGAAAGCCAACAGTAAATTTTAGTCTTAAAATTTACAAACTACGTACAGCTGTTTCAGTATTTTGAATGCAAAGAAAAGCTTTTATATTGGTAACTTTTTGTATAGGATTTTTAGCAAATCTGACCTTTTTATAGGGTACTCTAAGTCTGTACTGGATTTACTAGATTAGTCGAAAGCCATTGTGCCTTATGTGCCCTCACAGTTGATGGTACTTATCTACCCGGTTAGACCATTTCTATTTAGGGTGCTTCCTTCAAACCACTAACAGCTTTTATTCCAGATGTAATCCTCATGTCCAGTTAGGTATGCATAAGGAAAAAAAAATCATGACCACTGCTATTGTGAATTCTTGGGTTCTCCTGCTTTTCTTTCGAAGATGCTCAAATGGCCATGACCCTCTTCCTGCTTTATGCTTGTGTGGTCTATTTAAAACCCTGTGGAATTGATAAGCAATTTACACGAAAACCAACATCTTTTAGTAAGGAAAATTAGCTTTTAGAACAATAGTCAGTTTGAAGATAGAATATTTTATCTGTTTATATAACTTCTACTTTGAAAGTTAGACTTTTAAAATCTGGATTATGCTGCAGATAACATACACAATACGATATACCAATTTAAAGTCGTTTCTGTTGTTTAGTTGTGAAATACTAAATTAAATCATTTAATTGAAAACAAGGAGGCTTGAAAATACTCATAGTAATAATAAATTGTACATATTTGAAAATACTCATAGTACAGACTTGAAAGTATTGCTAGTACTTGATATCTTTACGTTCACAGTATATAATTCTGCATTAAATGTACTTCCATAAACTACAAGTATTGTGTTAATGTGTGATATTTAGTTAAGTGGTTTTACATTGTGTTTAAAATGTTTTTAAAGCATCAGAATAATTGCATATTGGGATAGAACTGGCAATCTACTGAGAGATTGTGTTTTAAATGGCAGGTTGACAAACTACAATGACAGTATATCATTCTTTGAAAATATTGCAGAAGTCACCTATAGTTATACAATTGAAACATACATATCTACTCAGCACGTGCCTTCCCCTATTAGAACACAGTTAACATATTACTAATTCATTTTACTAAACTGAATAGTTATCAAATCACCTTTCACAAAACTATTTCTTGAGAAACTGTTATATAAACTTAGTAGGAAGTAAGGATGAGTAGTGAGGAGAGTTTAGACATACATCCTCATTATTAGAGAACAGATGATAAGAAAGCCATGACATACCAAGTTTTTCACAGCTGATAATTTGATTTCAGTAACAAGTAAATTTGTTCTATACTTTTTTCCATTGATTGTTTTCTAAAGCTCTGAAGTTTGGGATTTAAGATCATGACTATTGACTGTATTTTTAAACATGCCTATTATTTTCATTAGGCCAGTTGTAGAATTAATTGCTAAAAGAGCTGTTTAAATGACTAAAATCTCACAATCCTTGTCAGCCATTACTTATTTTTCAGCAGGAGTATTAAACACAGTATTAGTCGGAATACCTATAGGAATTCACCAGATGCCTTAGGATGTTTGTGTTTGGCATTACTCTCTTACAGGTGTAAGAATTGGGTTGTTGCTTTAGTGGTAATGGTGCTTTTTTTGAATCAAAACTTTACTATTAGCAAACACTTTGAAATATACAAATACCAGTGCTGTGGCAAAGAAGTAGATGACATATAAACAGTATTTCAAATCTCATCTGCCTAGATTTAATCTGATTTAATAATAATGCCCTTAGAAAACATTTAATACTTTCAAATGTTCGTCCTTTTGTTTTCTAATTTTCTAAAAAGGGTGCTCTGTGTTCACTAAATTATATATGCCTATATATGATAATTAAATATGAGATACACTCTCTTATTGTGTACCTTTCTATCTAGAAAGTGGCACATAATTATAGTGCTTCCTAGTAGTCCATTAAAGCTACCTACTAGAGAAATAGAATAATTCTAACATAGTCACAAAATAATTTACTGGTATCATCAAGCTATTCTGTACATTAAGTGTACCAACCAGTGGAGTTTAGTTAAGTCTTATTAGGTTAAGAAATTATATCCATAATTACTGCCACACTTAGAGCTGAAGTCTTCTTCAAAATTATTGACTTCTTGAACATTTCATAATTTTACGTGTTTTCCAAGCAATTTGCCATACTTAACTAACATTTGTGCTTCTTTTTTTCTTTACCATGCTTACAGAAAATTCAGGTCTACAGGGAGTGGATTATGACTCACAGTAGAAGTAGTGATGATGATAATGATGATGACGATGATTAGTCAGATCTGAAATGTTCAAATTCATATGTTCTTTGTCATTTTATTTGGAATGTTTCATTAACATGTTTTGTATGACTACTACCATAATGCCCATATGGAGTTAAAAGTACGTTTTCCTTTTAAAATGTTTTTCTATGTATTTTCAAAAACAAAAATGTATGCATTATTTAAGCACGGAAAAATGTATTTTATAGCCATATATATGCCCTACCATATATATGGTAGGGCATACCATATATTATAGCATTTATGTGTTTTATAGCTTTGTAATAACAGTTTGTCTTTAAGATTTAAAGTTAGACAATTTTTTTTTTTTTAACGTTCACTAGTTTCATTTTCAATTATCTGTTTATTTGTTAGCAAAATGCTGTTTTTAATATTCTCTGTAAATTTTCTGGGCTGTAATATAATGTAATTGAGTTAAAAAAAAAAAAAAGAAAGAAAAAGAATAGTAATAGCCAGTCAATATTTTATATTTATTTAGTATTTTAAAAGCATCTTCGTCAAATTTCTTCTAATAATAACAAACTTATATAACTTGAAGCAATACGGATTTGTTGTTCTATTCCAAAATCATATAGGTTGAACTACTATTATAAGAAACATTCATGATTTGTCATAAAGGTTAGATAGTGAAATAATTTATAGTCTGAGAATGAAGAAAAATGTTCTTTGGTTCTTTTATTTCATTTTATTATGTATACATTTTCTGAAACAGTGAACAAAGTTGGTTTTACAATCATTATATTTACTTATTAGCTTACATATCCATGTGCTATATCCTTATTATAAAATGTTATGAATTCAGGACAGAAGAATTGTTATAGTAAGCATAATTATATGTATTTCTTCTAGATAATATTGGGAAAATGTTATCTATGTTTCTGAAAGATGTATAAGCAAATCTGTTTTATGTTTTGCATACTGAAGGCTTTTTTTTTAATTTCAAACTTAGATGAAACTTTTTGTTCTATTTTTCTAGTATATCAGATGTACTTAAAAAAAAAAAACTCGAAAAAGTTAATGACTGTTAATAGTATGATGTTTAAACCCTTATGACTGCTCTGCATTTGGATCAACAAAGGAACATTTACCTTAATTTATGTTAAGCATTTTGCTTATAATGAGCTTATATTAGACTGTAGTAGATAATTGCCTTAATTGTTCAGCTTTTGGTTTAATTTATTCAGCCAATGACTTGAGTCTCTTCTAATTCTTAGGTTTATCAAGATTTTATCTCTATAAATCATTATTTCTTAGAAAATGACTATTTCAGATTTTTAGTATTGAGCTTACAAAAAAAGAAGCTAAAAAATTTTGCTCTTGAAATTTCTACCTGCCTAGTAGCATTGATTCAAATTAAGTAGAAATCCAGGTTGTGTATGCTAGGACTAAGAAATATGTGAATGTCAAAGAATTTAATTACTGTTTTCATCAAAATATAGTATTCTTATCTTTTTGGAGTAAGGTAAATAAATTAAAACAGTGACCATTAAAATAGTCACTGCTGGTATCAGAGGCAATTTGTCTTTGTCTTGCATCCAGTGCTCTCTCACCCTTGGTCAAAATCAAGCAAAGTCTGCTGCTTCTACTGGAAGCTGGAAAGAACATAGTCTATTGTTATGTATTGTGTATGCCTGAGGAAGGAAGGGTTTGGTAATTTCATTGACTTCTTGATTCCAACTATGCTAAGCATGCGGCCTTTCTAAAGGAGAGAATGCTAACTGCTTGTTTGCAAGAAATTTACTGAGTTTCCTGTGGTTGGTCTGTGACACTGTACAGTGTCTGTACAGATTTCACAAAGGTCCTTATGAATTTATCTGGGAAAAGTTCTGGATATTTTAGCAGTGCCTTACCATTTTAATGAAAAGAAAATTGGAGGTAGAATTACATTTATTTAAAATCTCTTAAACAGTAAACAAGATTTAAAATAATATTCTAGTAACTAGTAAACTTTGTTCATGTGGCCTTAGGGATTCATCCTTAAGTTTTTAGCCCTTAAAAGTGGCATACATTCTTTTTTTTATTTTTTATTTTTTTATTTTTTTATTTTTTTTTTCATACATTCTTTTAACAGTATAATTGGCCTTGTTCTTTCTGTTTCTGTTTTCCTGCCCCAGTGAAATAATCTTTTCAAGCTTCTCTGCTGACAGGTATTAATTATTTTTTCAGTTTAAAAAATGTATTTATTATGTTAATTTTATTTGAGAAAAATTTAAGCCTGAGGATTGCTCTATGTTTTCTTGATGGAGAAATAGGACTTGGACAAAAATATCTTCTTATTCCTCATCAAATATATAGAAAATTAGTTCAATTTTGGGACTTTAAATGAGATGAACCGTTCTTTTGTTTGTTTATTAGTGGCCCTGTAATTAATTAGAACTTTAAAAATGGGAGTATCCATCTAATAGTGAGAAAGCTGAGTTTGAAAGATTGACTATGTAATACCACACCTTCCCATAACCTTTAACTTTATTTATATTCCAAATTTCTATGTGGTCATTGCCTATGTATAGAAAAAGGGATAAAGGGATGGAGAGTTCTTCTGTCTTCTTTTCTAAGGGAATAATCACTCATTCTCTATTTTCCTTTGTGTCTACTTGACACTTGAATAACATAGTGAAAACTGGCAAGAAGAAGAGTTTATAAAAATCCTAAAATTGTGAATACCTATCATCATGGATAAATAATCTGTTTTTAAGAGCCTATAAATGAAATTAATTGATGCTCACATTGGTATAGATATAACAAAGTAAATCCAGCGTAATATTACTGACTTTCAATATTCCTTATTGAAAAGGAAGTTGGAATAAATTTCAATTTGCTTCTATTTTTAAAATAATCAGAATTTTATAAATTTTACCTTTTGAAATTATTCAAAACACATATCATTGATGTAGTGTTGAGTGTTGACTTTAAGGTCATGTTATGAAAATTAACAGATGGAGTTAGATCTGTGAGTAGGACATCAAAGTTCAACATGAAGTATGTGCTGCTGTATTTTTCGTCCCAGGGTCATATACACTATAGAATGATGACTGCTGTGACAGCTACTATAGTAGTTTGTCTGATTTAAGTCCCATGGTGAAATTTTGCATTATACTTTTCCTATAGTGATGGGAGGAGGACCAGAAACAACAATCCAACTGTTACTGAGTACTTTTCTACTGTATCTTCAAGCCACAGTTTTTTCTTTTATAGGTTTCCTTGCATATTTGTAATTTATTGTAGTAGTCCAAAATATTATAGGTCCTATGGGGTCTAAATAAGATACACAAATCATTCAT
This sequence comes from Aethalodelphis obliquidens, assembly GCF_003676395.1. Classification (NCBI taxonomy): domain Eukaryota; kingdom Metazoa; phylum Chordata; class Mammalia; order Artiodactyla; family Delphinidae; genus Aethalodelphis; species Aethalodelphis obliquidens. Next base: position 42,492,707 of record NW_020837951.1, on the reverse strand, counting down.
TTAAGTCAAATAATAATTATGATGGTTATGTAAAGAGAATGTCAGTTTTATTTATTATCCTACACCTTTGAAATAAATGGAGATCAATTAAAAATGTTTAGATTGTTAATGTAATCTTTAATTTCAGTAGATGAATATTCAAGTTTATGAAGTGCAGTGAGTACAAGCCATACTATATACAAAACCTTACAGAAAGGCCTGAATCAAAGAAGAATGAAACACATGATTTCAAATAACGCAGACCGTGTTAGGGAGCTAATTAGAATAATTTATGATGGTCATATGTAGGAGTTTATGGCTTGGTTTGTTTTAATGTGGTAGACCTATTTTCATGTCTGTAATTATCTCTCAATCAGTGTGATAAATTTATTTAACAATTATTTCATATCAACCAATATGTATATAGGAATAGTGTACCTCCAAATATCAGCTTTAAAATAAACATTTAATAATTTTATAAAATTGGTTTTTAATGTAACCATCTTTATTGCATATACATATCCTATGCAGTGAAATGGTAACAAAGATATCTACTAAATTTGCATTATGCTATTTCTTAGAGATCCTTAATTATTTGAGCATTCAAAATATAGTCATTGTGTTTTTATAAACAGATAATCAGGATAGTATATATAATTCTTAATCGGGAATGCTATGTTTTTATACTGTAAATTATTATCTATGAATAGCTTGTTAACTATATTATGTCTACAAAGATTTTTTGAATGTATTCAGTAAAACTTGGAGTTCCTTTGAACTAAAAAATTTAGAGACTCGCACTCCATGGAAAAAGGTAAATCTCTCTTGCAAATCACTGGACTAACATTGATTCTCAATCTACAGTTTTAGTATTTTACAAAAGATGTGAAATTTTTCAAAAATTAAAGTAGATTATTTTCTACATTGTTAAAGTAATATATGCTCAGTAAAGAAAAATAGGAATAGAAAGGAAAAAACCCTGTCTCCCCACCATTTATTATGGTGTATTTCATTTTTAATTTTTATTCATGTAATTATGATTCAAATATATAAATTTGTTATATATTTTTTATTATTGTAAATTTTTATAAATAGAATTACTATTAACTTCTAAAGAGTAAAAATGTGACCCATTCGGTCCCCAGTGTGGGAAACCTGGTCTTTACTTATGGAATACATTATCACCAGCAGGACCTTTCTATGTTTTGTTTTGTTTTGTTTTTTTTAATGTATTTATTTATTTATTTATGGCTGTGTTGGGTCTTTGTTTCTGTGCATGGGCTTTCTCTAGTTGTGGCAAGCGGGGGCCACTCTTCATCGCGGTGCGCAGGCCTCTCACTATCGCGGCCTCTGTTGTTGAGGAGCACAGGCTCCAGATGCGCAGGCTCAGTAATTGTGGCTCACGGGCCCAGTTGCTCCGCGGCATGTGGGATCTTCCCAGACCAGGGCTTGAATCCGTGTCCCCTGCATTGGCAGGCAGATTCTGAACCACTGCGCCACCAGGGAAGCCCTCTATGTTTTTATAGTTGATGTAGAAGCTTTTTCTTTTTGATTGAACATATTTTTACCTTTTGACTCTGCCTTTTTTAAAAAAAATTTACCCCTTAAATAAATCTTCTCAAAATTCATTTGTGTATGTACATGTATGTATAATCTTTGTGTTTTTCATTGCGTACAGATATTGACAGCTGGGTTGTCCCATGGGGGTAGTATTTTTCAGCCATTTCAGACATCTAAAAATTTTATCTGTGTTTTCTTTGAATCTCTTACATGTCTTACAAAGATATCATAGATGCCATTATATAAGTTGTAGAAGGGACGCTGTTTTCGTTTGTTGTATATTTCTTTTCTTTCAGAAATTACAAATGTTTATAATTAGCTTCAAACACTGCCTTAATAGCAACTGGAAGATAACTACCTTCAGCTGATGTGGTCTTTCCCTTTACTTCCGGAAGAGAATTACAACTGATCTGGGAAAAAAACGGGCTTATCATAGGCAGTCAGATCACCAGAGTAGTGCTGAACATTCTTCCTGGCTTCATCTGAAATTTTGAGTAAGTGGACAAGAACTATGAGATAAAGGACTATTGGATTTCACTCTTCATTTTTAACTCTTCCTCTCCAGAAGCATACTTCTGAATGGGATGAGAAAACTGAAGAGAGCCAAATTCTGTTATCAAAGCAAATTAGAGTTAGCATCTCAGATAAAGCAGATGCCATGAAAAGATTACCTGTCCAACTTGGATACAATTCTCATACCTCATTTATTAGCTTAATAGAACTCTCTTGGAGAGTCTTTGGCACATCATTTTTGAAAGCATATACTTTTGAACATTTAGTAGTAAGTCCCACTAACTTTATTTTGGACCAGTGGACTAACTCACCCCACTTAGAACCTTCCAGAATTACATAAAAATAACTGTGTGAATAAGACTTTGAAATTGTATCTTTTTCTGGAGGTGATGGTCCCACTTAGGGGAGGTTCCAGTTTTCTCTTTGTCAAAAAAGTGTACAATGAATTTTTAAATTATTTTTTAATCCAGTAACTGAAATGAGACTAATTTGATTATTAAATCTTTTTCAAAAGTTTGTCATCATTTCATCCCATAAATTTATAAATATATTATGGAAGGATAAATATTAAAGTAGAAAATGTAGCACATTTAAAAGAAGTAAAAATGTTAAGCTCAGATAGGTTCAACTTGAGTCTTTCTGCTTACCGAGGATGTGCAAATAGAGCTAAAATTCTGCAGTAAGTTTTAGTTTAAAAGGTCTTTAGGCTTTATTTAGCTAAAGGTGCTAAATTGTAACCTGGGATTCAACCCATGACTTCTCTACTGATACATGAGAGCCCTACCTTACAATGTCCTTTGGTTACTTTCAACAGCACATAGGTTCTCAACATAACTTGAGCTTAGTAAAGTTGATTCATATTTTATTTTAGTGTGTGCTCTAACAATAATATTGTTAGAAGACTTTATTATAAATTATGAAAAGTCTTCTTTATTAGCCAAATATCCTATGAGAGAAAAGCTGTTGTCTTGCCAAATGAAACAGTTCATCTTCATAGAAAATTAGATTGGAGGCTGCTTTCATTCATCTAAAAACAAAATTTAATGTCATCTATAAAAGGAAACACCATGTATAGTTTTTTTGCCAGTTAAGAGTCTTTAGTTGTAAATTCAAATGAAACTGATATCCTATCTGGTGATGATTCTGATGAACTGTATATCAGTGAAAATTTACCGCTAAAGAATCTTATAGGAAGCAGTATGGAGAAATGTACATTTAGACATTTTGTGCACTTTGAGTCTGAGTTAGTTGTTTATTAGTCTTACTACCTTCCAAAGAGATAATTATCCCTGGGTATTCTATGAAATGGAAGTATTACAGGAGATGTGACACAGCTTGTGAACTATCTGAATCCATATTCCAATGAGCTGTTAAAATGGGATCCCACTTCATCTAGTGGAATATATGTATCTCCTCTATGCTAACTCATTTTGACAGTAAAGATACCTGGGGTGCAGTAATACCGTATGGCTCAGGGCCTGGATTCTGGAACCATGTAAACCTGAATTCAGTACTAGCCTTTTCCTTTTACTAGCTTTATAGTCTTTTATTCTAGTCTGATCTCATATTCCAGACTATAAAATGAAGATAATTGTAGTACTAACAGTACTTTGGTATATAATACCAAGATAATAGTACCTTGATGGTGTTGCTAGGATTAAAAAGCCAGGTAATATATGTGATTATTAGTACAGTGTCTAATAGGAACTTAATATATTTTCATTATTCCAGATGAATAATAACCAGTGTATGCTAGTTCTGGTCATCATTATTCTATATTCCTCATTTGTCTCCTCTTTGCCAAAATAAAAGCCATCATTAAATTTTGCCTTTTTTTTTTTTTCTTTTAAGGTTAATAGAATAGTTAGAATGTTGTGACGGTTTCCACACATTAATTGGTAAGCGATAGAAACAATAAAACCTCAGTGATTTGGACTGCTCTGAATTATTTCAGTATTTTGAAAGAAATGTTATTCTTTTCATGTTTATATAGTATCATGGGTCAGTAAATGTTCAATAGAGGTTCTGCTGGAAATGCATTAGAGAGACTTTTGTAACTATTCACTTACAGTGTTTCTGACCAGTTTCTCTGGCTCTTCTTGTAGAATGTATTAGGTACGTTAATTAATGGTCTGCTGTTGTCAGTGCACATAATTATGTCATGAGCATAATTCTGTCCTTTCTCCAGACTGTTTTAGTTGAACCAGTTGGTGACAATTCACATCTCTTAAGATAATAGTTTCTTTTATTTGATTTTATGTCACAGTGTTATGCTCAGCTGTCCTGTGTAAGCTGTCAGCATAGTTTATACTTTGGCTGACTGTCAAAATAGCTTATTTGCATGGGAGGAGACAAAGGTATGGGGGGAATTAAACAAAGCCTTATTCCTCTTCAGATTTGATGACACAGTCAATGAGATTCAATTTTTTTAAAAAACCAATTTGCCTCACATAAGAAGCTAAATACCAATTCTTCATTTGTGTTTATATTTATTCTGCTATATATATGAAATCATTGAGCTTTCAGGTAATGAATTTCTATATTTGCCCATGAAGCTTAGTTGAATACCTTGTTTTTCCTGGCTATAGCTCTCAGATCTGTTATATTTAAAGTAAATTGATAAAACCTTTTTTATCCCTAAGCCTTAATCATATTACCCTAAGGAAGTTATACTTACTGACTACATTTTTCTGTAAAGAGAAGATTACAAGTCATTTATTTATTTACTTCTTAAATAATTGAGAAATGGCAGCATTTACCATTTTAATTTGTTTTGTTTACCTCCCTGAATTTTGTCATTTTTAAAAGTACACTTAATTTTTTAATATAATCTGTTGATAAACTTTTCATCTTTCCCCATTGTCTCCAAACTATTCAAATTAGCCAATCTATAGAACCATTTATTCATTATCCAGTAGATTTTCTTGCTCGATAGCATTTTGTTCTTTATCTTTTTCATCTAGATGAATTTCATTTTCCTTTTATCACTCATGCTGCTATCTTAAAAAATATATATATATCTATATATATACACCTCTATGAAACTCATCTTCCAAAAGAAACAGATATTGATCAGATTTTGTTTTTGTTTTTTGCTTAACTGTATTCTTATCTTTACCCAATTTTCTTAAATATATTTGCAATGAATATTAGCACCTTATATTGTTTGGGATTTAAAGTCTTCCATGTTAGTGATTTGTTCATATCTATCTTTTCATATTTTGCTTTGTTTTTTCAGAAATGTGTTTGTTATAGAACTGTACTAATTCATAGCATTTAGATGGTTGGAAAGTGTTAGCAGTGTTTTCTGTATTACTATAGTTGTTAGGTATGTTCTTTTTCTAAAGTACTGGGACTTAACTGGCAGGAAATACGGATATTATTAGAGAATAACGCTGACACAACTGTCTTTCCAGTTCCTACTTTTTGTGTGTTTCTAACGTATAATCAATTTGGTTTGGATTTATTTATATCTAGTAAACTAAGGCTTACATACTCAACTTTTCTAATGCAAAAGGGACCCTTATCAATAACCATACATTTTGTTACCTGTAGGTTCTGACAATTATATATAACAAATGTAGTTTCCTTTGTGCTTCTCTGTTTATTTCTTAAAGTTCTTAAATGATGATGGATAATTCATATATTTTTTTAATGAATAAGGCAAAAAAATGCTTTTCCTTTAACACTATAGCATGTAAGTGAGGCTAACATGTCTCTAGTACTGGCTATTGTACTTGATACTTCAGGCAAAGTCATTGATTTTTCTGCCTAACTTTGGTCTTGATGCAAAGCCTACATGTGATTCCTAGCCCTGGTTTTGCTAATTCTTCATTTATTTTAAAGGGTATCCCAAATTATTTTAGTAGAAACATTCATACCTAGTATCTGATTGGGGTGAAGGAAGATAAGGTATTAATATTACACTATTTGAACACTGTTAACCTAAAAAAGTTAAGCCAGCCTGAGCAGCTTTAGCAGCCTTCCTCAGCAGCATCCAGGGATATTGAAGACATTTTTGAGGTACCATGGAAACGTGTGACTGATACTATCATGGTGTAGTGAAAAGCACTGGAATTAGAAGTGAAGAAACCACTTTTTTGAGCCCAGTTTTGCAACTGACAATATGACCCCAAGCAAGTCACTTAAATGTAATCTTAATCTAATAACACAAGGTTGTTGTGAAGATTAGATGGGAAAGACACTTAAATGATCCTCGATTTCTTCATGTGTAAAAGGAAGAGATTAGTTTGGATGAACAATAATATTCCTTGAGGTCTAAAATTCCAGGTTTTCAAAATACTACAAATGATGTTTTGAAAAGTATAAAGCTTCATATGTAGTGAATTTACAGAGTCAAATAATTTGGCAGGAAATTGTGACCAAAGGCATGACATTTGTAGATTCTTTACAGCATGATGGAAGATGATGGCTGATAAGCTATCACATTCTCTCCCATCCTTCTATAGGATTTAGTTCGAAGTTGTAGCTTCTTCTCATTAATGCTGTTCTTATTCCATAGTCGCATGTTTTAATGGAGACTGACTAGCAAAATTTTGCTGTATATTGAGTTATCTTTGATGTGTTTATTTAAAGATTGACCATTCATGTTTCAAGTGTTGCATTTAAGGTTTTTGATGAACTCCAGAAAGCACTGCATGAGTTACTTTTTTTTAGCTTTTATTTATATCAGATGCTATTGTGACTATTAAAAGTGGTTTAATTTCTTAAATGTACGGATTAGATTGGGTCTGAAAAGTGGAAAGTGATGAAAGGCAGACTCAACTGCAATACCCAGACTTAACATAATATTGAAATAGAAGTTAGTTACTTAGAATTGAACCATTAGCTTTCAAGTTATTTGAAGATTGTAATCGATTAATGGGGTTTATAGACTCTTGTCTTCTAGTAGTAGTGATGTTCTTAAGGAAATCAACATTTGTATTCTATATTTTAAAACTTGGCCAAATAGAACAAAAGAAAATACTTACAAGCTAATTTCTTTTCCAGTACCAAAAAACTGAAACAAAAGGATGTAAAGTTAAAAATAAAAGCTTCACTTCTAACCCCACCTCCACCGTTATCCTTCCCAAGCCCAGAGTTAAATGCTGTGAACAGATTTGGTGTGTTACCACCAACACTTCCAGAAATTCTTAGTAATTTATTCATTAAGTAAGTAATTCATTATTAGTAATTTATTTTCAGTTATATCTTGCCCATCTTTCTGTATCAGTACACACAGATCTACATTTTTTTAAAAAATAAATTTATTTATTTATTTTTGGCTATGTTGGGTCTTCGTTGCTGCACGCGGGCTTTCTCTAGTTGCGGCGAGCGGGGGCTACTCTTCGTTGCGGTGCGCGGGCTTCTCGTTGCTGTGGCTTCTCTTGTTGCGGAGCACAGGCTGTAGGCACACAGGCTTCAGTAGCTGTGGCTCGGGGGCCCTAGAGCGCAGGCTCAGTAGTTGTGGCACACGGGCTTAGTTGCTCTGCAGCATGTGGGATCTTCCCAGACTAGGGATAGAACCCGTGTCCCTTGCATTAGCAAGTGGATTCTTAACCACTGAGCCACCAGGGAAGTCCCAGATCTACCTTTTATTACCCTTGTAAGCAGGATTGTTTCTTTTTCATGCATAATGTCCCATTGTATGCCTATACTATAATTAAACAGTCTCCTGTTTCTGAACATTTAGGTTTTTTGCATTTAACGCAATATAACCATGAAGATTCCTATAAGTATGTCTTCTCACATCTTTGCATAAGATAAATCATAGCAGTGGAATTGCTGGCTCAAAGGATACATTTATTTAACTTGAATTTTCTTGATTTTGAGTTAGATTGAACATTTTCTCATATGTTAATTGTCAGATTTTGTGTTTTGCTAGACTACCTGTTCATATCCTGTACACATTTTCCTATAGATTTTACTCATTTTTCTTCTATTGGTTTATTCATATTACTAGAATTCTGTGTGTTATGAAATTAGTTATATATCACTGTATTGACAGATATTTTCCCAATTTATTTTTTGTTTTATTTCTGTTTATTTGCTTACTGTTTTGCTATTCATTAGTGTTTAACTAATGCTATTCATTAGTTCCCTGCGCCACCAGGGAAGCCCTCTGTTTTATTTTTAACCCTTCACTTTGATTATTAAAATGTTATTTTATTCTAGTACTTCTGTAGTTTCATTTTGTATAGTTAAATCAGTGATCCATGTGGAATTAATTTGGTGTAAAGAGAGAAGTAGGAAAAAAATAAAAGAGAGAGAGAAGTAGGAATCTAGCTTTAGCTAGCAAGTTGCTTGAAGCACCATTTACTTGAAAATGCATGGTTTTGACCAATAATTTGAAATGCTGTCTTGATTTCTTAAATTCCTATGTTTGGATATATAGGATTTTATAAAATCCTATTGCATTTTGGTCAGTTTCTGGAATCTATTCTTTCTATTGATATTCTGTATACAATTTCCACTAGCATCAAACTGTTTCACGCCTGCAACTTTATAAATTGTATTAATATCTGCTAGGGTAGTTCTCATTCTCTTTTCATAATTTACTGGATAATATCACTTTTTTTTCTAGATAAATTTCATTATAATATTGTCAGATCACTTTTCCCCCTCCCCAAAACAAATGAACAAACATCATTTTGGGATCACAGTGTGTATGTATAAAAATGGGGTGGGGGAATAACATCTTTATTATAATGAATTTTTATATTCAAGAATAAGACATGGGGCTTCCCTGGTGGCACAGTGGTTGAGAGTCCGCCTGCCAATGCAGGGGACACGGGTTCGTGGCCCGGTCCGGGAAGATTCCACGTGCCGCGAGGCGGCTAGGCCCGTGAGCCATGGCCGCTGAGCCTGCGCGTCCGGAGCCTGTGCTCTGCAACGGGAGAGGCCACAACAGTGAGAGGCCCGCGTACCGCAAAAAAAAAAAAAATAATAAGACATGGATTTCCATTTTCAAATTTTCCGTTATTCCCCTCAGTAGACTGTTACAGCTTTTAACATACAAATTCTGCATGTTATTTGTTAAACTTATGTGTAAATATTTATCTTTATTACCCTTGTAAGCAGGATTGTTTTCCTTCCATTTTTCAAACTGATTATTGTTTATATAATAAAGTTACTGGATTTTGTGTACTTGAGTTTTCCAGATACTGTCATCTGAAAGTAATTTCTACTCTTCCTCTCCAATATTTGATGCTTCTTTCTGTTAATAATTTATCATTTCTTAAAACATGACCCATTTTACCTACTTTTACAAATTTATTTGCATAATTTATATGTTAATAATTTTTATTAATTTCTTCTGAATCTCTGGTTATGTCCCTTTTTCATTTGTAATTCCAGGAATTGGGGTTTAATTGCCCCACCCACTACAGTAAATAGTAAAGATACTCTTTCCTCAATATTAGGATCTTTGAAGTTAGAAAATTCTTCCATGCAGTTAATTTGTATGTTTTATCCTGCTGGGGTTTTTTTTTAACTTCTGTCTCCCATAAAAAGTCTATTGTATCAGCCTTCTAAAGCAACCTTATTATGAAGTCACTTGTTAGTTTTCTTCTAAATTACATAATTTTAGTTTTTTGATATAGCCTCATGGAACACAATTTTCCAGAATCTTTATATTCTCTTTTGGAATTTCTTCAAGAGATCTAACATTTTTGGCTAAATTTTTGATGTATCTTAGTCGCAGTTACATTGCTTGCCTTTAAAAAATAATAGTCTAGCCTGCTATATATTTTAAATAGCCAGAGTAACTCCATCCTCAGAGCAAATGGTATTGAGAACAGATTTTAAAAAGCCTATTTTGCTTATGTAGTTAACTTTATATTTTTTGAGACAAAGAATTGTTGATCATGTCATGGATAGTGTTTCAGCAGTCTTAAAGATAAATAAAGGCTATTGCATATGCTGGTCCTCGGGTTTCCTGTTTGTCCAGAAACGGTCTGCTCCTTAATTTTGAATGAATTGTGAAATTAGCAAAGAAAAGCATGTTTGTAAGGCAGATAATGGAAATTCCAGGGAAGAGGCAAGGTGGGAGCTAATAGTAATTTATGTGATGCATATGTTTAAATATGTGTTAGTGTTTACATGTGTTTTTGTACAGGTATGATCAAATACTAATCTGTTTTCCAAGACAAAATGAATGTGATGGTTTAATAGTAACTTCAGTAGGTTCCACTTAAACTTTGTAAAATAACAGTATCTTCTAAAAATCTAGCATTAAACACTGGTATAGCTGCAATTGAGTAATCTTGAATAAAGCAGTACAAATAGGTGCTTTTAAAAAGGAAGCAGAAGTGATTTTTTGAATATTCAACTTTCTGACAATATGTTTACTGTGTAAGTGTGCTAACGATTTGCCCCCTTGAGAAAGGTTTTTACAGGATCAGTAAGGCATTACTTGTATTAGAATAGGATATTATCAATTTTCTCACTCTCACCTTTTTTTTTAGGTCATGGAAAATGGAAGATTTGCAAAATACAAATATTTTACCCATGTCATGATCAATAAAACAGACATGTTAATGATAACCAAAAGGTAACTTTCTTTCTCTAATATAATTTGATAAGGGGTTAACTGATAGCCACCCATGAAGTGAAGCAGTTTTTATTCACATCTTGTTCCACATATTTAACACTGATTCATACTAATTATGGTTCTCTTGCTCTACAAGCCTCGTGCCTAAAACTTTGTACGCATACAGATAAATGCATAACCATGCACAAACGTAATTTTAAATTAAATATTTTAGCATTTGTTTCAACCAACTAAATGGATAGAGAAATTCCTGTAAAACTATCCTCTCAAGTGTAGGCAATACCATTCCTTCCCCCTCTCTGAAAAAGTATGCAATTTCAGGTTGCCCCAGAAGTCAGTAGTCTTCTGGTGGTATCTAATCATTAGAATATATAGAGATTCACTCACATAAGTAGATATACCACTGGAGACATTAGTTTTTTGGGGGATACTCCCAACTACAGCCAAATCTTCAAATAAACCTGTAGACAGTAGACGGATACATGTAAAAATACACAGTGGCATAGCCTCGGAGGGGCAAGTGTTTGCAGGAAGTATTATGAAACCACGGAAAAGAATAAGCAAGTGCAGTAGTAGGGTGGATTTCTGGATGATGCAGAGTGAAACTGTGGCTGAGGAGGAGAGATTATGGCTGAATAGAAAGGAGTGGCTAATTAAGCTGTGTGGCTTTGTTCACTGCCAAAAAGGTAAACTTATATAAGCATCTTGTTGGTTCGAGTTGACTATTGAACTTAGCAATCATTTTTAATGTTTTTAATCCTAATAATTTCTGAGCCCCAAATTTATAGCACTATCTTAATTTTCTTGTTTAAAAAGTAACATAAAATATAGAAAACTCACACAGTATTAGAAGGTATAGATGTGAAAGCCAGTATTCATTCCATCTCAGATACCAGTCCCTCTTTTCCCCTTCCTAGAGACAACTACTTTTGTATCTTTGAAATATTCTATGCCTATGCAAGCAAACATGCTATCAAAGCATACATCTGCCTATAAAGGCATACACATACATATTTTAATGTAAATAGGAATCTATTTTAACACCATTCTGTACCTTAATTTTTTACTTAAGATCTATGTCTTTTTATTTATTTATTTATCTATTTATTTATTTATTTTTGGCTGCATTGGGTTTTCGTTGCTGCACACAGGCTTTCTCTAGTTGCGGCGAGTGGGGGCTACTCTTCGATGCAGTGCGCAGGCTTCTTATTGTGTTGGCTTCTCTTTGTTGCAGAGCACGAGCTCTAGGCACGCGGGCTTCAGTAGTTGTGGCATGCGGGCTCAGTAGTTGTAGCGCGCAGGCTCAGTAGTTGTGGCACACGGGCTTAGTTGCTCCGTGGCATGTGGGATCTTCCTGGACTAGGACTTGAACCCATGTCCCCTGCATTGGCAGGCGGATTCTTAACCGCTGCACCACCAGGGAAGTCCCAAGATCTATGTCTTAAAGAGTATTCCATGTTAGCATATGGAGAGCTTTTTTAATTTGTAAATGACTGCCTGGTATTCATTCAGAAGTATGTGCTATAATGCACATCTAAGTTGTTTCTGAACTTTTATACTTACAGACAATGCTTCAACAGTCATTTTTCTTCATAGCAGCATTCACTCATGTTTTATTAACCCTTCTCCCCATTGACTGAGGGAAGGGTGACTCATCAGAGTTAAACAAGAGTCAGTTGCAAAGTTTATTATTTCCAGATCTTGCAACATTTTCTTTTCTTTTGGCTGCGATGGTTTTTCGTTGCTGTGCGTGGGCTTTCTCTAGTTGTGGCAGGTGGGGGCTACTCTTCATTGCGGTGTGCGGGCTTCTCATTGCGGTGGCTTCTCTTGTTGTGGAGCATGGGCTCTAGGCACGTGGGCTTCAGTAGTTGTGGCTTGCGGGCTCTAGAGCACAGGCTCAGTAGTTGTGGTGCATGGACTTAGTTGCTCCATGGCATGTGGGATCTTCCCGAACCAGGGATCGAACCTGTATCCCCTGCATTGGCAGGCGGATTCTTAACCACTGCGCCACCAGGGAAGTCCATTGCAACATTTTAGAAATTACTTTCTTCTCAACATAGTAGACCTCTTTAAATGAGGTCACATAAACCTTGACAGAGTACATGTAGTAAGCTAGTTGTAGTTGATTGAAAGATGATATTTATACTTAGGAGGTCCTTTCTTTCCAAATTTTGCACTTGAAGATAAAGAATCTTTTAATCAGGAGAGGGAGTACTAGGCGCCTGAAATAAGATTAGCCTATCTTTGATTTTTCACATGGTTGAAGATGTACTGGAAGACCAGTAGGTTTGTTCCAGCAGCCCCTATAATCCAAGATTGGTGAAAGAGGGGATCAGAGGCAGAAGATTGAGATGAAAGAAATAAATCTTAATTAGCTTTCTCCTTTTCCATTCTAGCCAGGTGCCAGCTGTTACTTTAATTTAGTCCGTTAACTTAAAGTATATGTCACTTAAAGAAACCTCTGGTTGTACCTACAATTGATGTTTCAACCAGAAAGAAGATTTGGGGAAGAAAGACCTTTGCAGGAAGAATTAAATAGAATTATTATAGACAGAATGAATTTTCATCTCTTGATTTCCTTCCTCAAAATGGGGGGAAAACAAGAATTAATTTTAAAAACCTCTTTCTGATACAGGTTGGTAAATATATTACATGGAGCCTTAAAAGCATTTTGTTCTAAAGCATTAATTACATGAAGGTTCTCCAAAATATTGCTTGGTAGCTGGTTCTCTACATTTTTCCTATTTCTTAAAAACATTCCTTATACATTTTACTTTATAAGTACTTTATGTTTTCTAAGATAAGTATGTTGTGCTATACATTTCCCACTAAACGTTGCTACATAAATTTTATGTTTTCATTCTCGTTCAGTTCAAACTATTTTCTAATTTCCTTTGAGATTCTTTGACCCGTGGATTTTTTTTTAGAAGTATGCTTTTAAGTAAGCATTTGGAAGTATTCTTGTTATCTTTCCATTACTTGTTTTCTAGTTTAATTTCATTATGATCTGAGAATATACTTTGCATGATTTCAGTTCTCTTAAATTCATTAATGTTTTTTATGACCCAGAATATAGTCTTTTCTGGTGAATGTTCTATGTGCCCTTGCAAAGAATGTGTATCCTGCTATTATTATTATTATATTATTGAATATAAGTGCTTCAGTTTTTAAAGTGGTTTCTTTCTTTCTTTTTCTGAGTGGTGTGTTGTTTGTAACAAAAGGAACGTTTGGACAGCTTACATGTGAGTGGCAGTATAGTTTTGATGAGTTTACCAAAGAGCCATTCATTGTTCATGAGAGAAGGTTGCGCATCGAAGCAAAGGTATGTTGAATAGATTTTTTTGAAAACTTGGAACTGAAAACAACACATTAAAATAGTCTTTACTTTTGTAATGTTTCTCCCTCTTTTTTACATGTTGCTTGGTCTTTGTATGGTTTTTCTTTACACCTGCTGTCTTACTCAAGCTTAAAGAAAAGAAAGCTAGGCCAAGAAAAAATGTGCTACCTTATGTGCTCTTACATGGACCACAACATTACTGGGCCCTCATTTTATACTCAGTAACAGAACCGCAGCTTTCCCACTGCTATCCAAGGCACTAAAGTGAGATATTTGTACACCTCAGAATCCCTAGCAGTTGCCTACAGAATTTTTTTCCCTGAAAATCTTGCTGATGGACACTTGAAAAGTTCTCGCTCTAACAGCCCATTATTGGTAGTTCTTTCTCTTTTTATAGATATTATCTTCCTAATTCAGTTATAATCTTCTTGAATGCGGAGGCCATTTCTCACTCTGATTTCTAGCAGCTAGAACAGTACTTGGTATTTGGATGTTGATATAAAATACAGCAAATTGCTAGTCATTTGGTAAATCATCAGAGTCTCTATATCCATTGTAAGTTGTAATGATTGCACTAGGTACCGTAGGTGACACAGAGAAATAAAAGATAATATATTTGGCCTCACAGTATTTGACCAGACACCTATGTGAAAAGGGCCGCTTTGGCACTGGCTATATTAATCAGAAATACGTGACTCAGCCCAAGTTAGTTTTGTTTACTGTTATTTTTGTTTGGTTTGATTTTGAGGGATTTAATTGGCTCATATAACTGAAAAATCCAAGTCTATATATTGTAGCTTAATTATGCTCAAATGATGTCTTTAGTATTTATTCTCACACCCTTCCTCTCCTCCTTCATTTTGTCCATCTTTGCTGCCCTCATCTCTAGGTTCTACTTTCTTCAGTTTGGCTTCATTCTCAAGCAGGCTATCGTTTGGTGACACTATGGCCAGCAGAAGTTCCAGGCTCATATCCTACTAGCTCAGCAGAATGAAAGCTTCTCACTGGGTCTCACTGGGCCACCTTTGGTCACTTCCTTGTTCCTGAGCCAGTCACTTTAGTCAGGGGCTGGAATGGGCCAGTTGGCCAGGTGAGGGTCACAGGATCATTGTGGTGCTACCAAGAAGGAAGGGTCAGCTCTATATGAAGTTTTGGGAGTGCAAGAGGGTGAAAAATAATTACCCAAAGAACATTCAAGAAATTGTTACTGGAAGAAGGGGCATTGGATGCAGACAGGCAGAGACAACAGATCCTTCTAGACTAGCCTATAGAACAGAACTGTCCCTAGGCCTTGTGCTTAACTAGTGAAGACCATTTATCCAATCTTACCATTCATTCCAAAGACATGGGGCAGCTCTTAAGGAGACTGGATGTTAGTTTTTGAGGATCTTAGACCAACTTACCCATTGAGAATTTCTCTGATTCACTCAGAAAATGAATAACCCTGTGGCCATATATGAAATGATGGATAGTAGTAGCTGTTAGGCTCTGCTGTAGCCCATATTGCATTTCCTGGCTTTTTTATCTCCAAGGATAAACTTCTTACCTCCTTCATTTCTTCCCCTTTCACCTTTCCCTTGCGACCTTATATCAGCAATCATACTTTTTTTTTTTAATAATCTGATTTCTTCTGGAGTCTGTATATGCATGGTTAGTTGAATTACTTATAGAGATTGTTAGACTAGTAAAATATTGCTTCCTCTGTGTCCTTATTACTCATGGTTAATAGAAGTAATCACCACACTCCTCCTCGATAATCCTATTCTATTTGCCCCTCTAATGCTTAATATCCACCATTAGGTAGTTCTCCTCCCACAAACACAACAGAATATCAAAGGAGTTTAAAAAATGGAGGACAGGGCTTCCCTGGTGGCGCAGTGGTTGAGAGTCCGCCTGCTGATGCAGGGGACACGGGTTCGTGCCCTGCTCCAGGAAGATCCCACATGCCGCGGAGCGGCTGGGCCCGTGAGCCATGGCTGCTGAGCCTGCGCGTCCGGAGCCTTTGCTCTGCAACAGGAGGGGCCACAACAGTGAGAGGCCCGCATACCGCCAAAAAAAAAAACCAAAAAGTGGAGGACAATCGTACAGAATCTAAGACCCACCCTGATTTCTTTGATTCTGAAGCTACATTCTTATTGCATTCTTATTGGTTTAAAATGTCAGAAGTTACATATATAAACACATACATACACACACATACAACACGTGTATATGTATGCAGACATACATGTGTACATTATTTTTGAGCTGAATTTATCATGAGGCCATAGCCAGATATCAGGAACTATCTGAGACATTATTTGGAGAGGGAAAACAGTGGTACTGCTTCTAGATTGATCTCCTTCCCATCCTCTGCATCAACCCTTGACGGCTTTAGCAACTGAAATGTCACCTAAAGCTTTTTATCTTAGGTTTAGTGATAACGGATGGCTTCGAATTTAGTCTTTTTTTTCCATTTGTGTTTGATTCTTCTTGATTTCTCATTCTTGGCTTTTTTTTGGTGGCATTTCTTTATGGTATTTCTACAACTAGATTCCCATGTTAATGAAGCTACTTATTCTATTTATAGGAGCGGGTGAAGTCTGTATTCCATGCCAAAGAGTTTGGAAAAATAATTAACTTCAAGACTCCAGAGGATGCAAGGGTAAATATAGTCAATCTTTTGGTTAAACAGATAGCAGCTTCTCATTTCAAAGCCATGTAAGTTGCATTATTCTTTAAGACAGATAAGTTGTGTTTGTTTTTTAATTTTATGTTTGCATTTTGACAGTTTTAATATATGTAACTAGATAATATTTTCCACAAATTATTTTTTCATTAGATTGAATTCAGCACACCTACTTGTCTTTGAAATCAAATTGTTCTCTTATTTTAAATCCTAACTGTAATACTTTGCCAAAAAAAGCCAACAAATGAAAGAAATTAATGCACTCTAATGCTAATCTACCAGCTCCAACAGGAAAAGTATAGCCCCACATTGTTTATTTCTCTACTGTATAGCTATAGGGATTTTTTTTCTTTAATTACTGTAGCCTGGCACAAGGGAAAAAGAGCCATGCCTGTGGTTAGAAAATCTGGGTTTAAATACTGGTTCTGTTCCTTCTTGACTGTAGGACCTTGGGGAAGTCAGTTAACCTCAGCTTCCTCAAAATGTGAACTATGTGAACTGAAAAGCACTATACATACTTTAGGGATTATGGCAATTATAGGGAAGTGCACTGTCAAGAAAAGGAAGACTATGAATTGATTATCTACCTCGTTGGTCACAACTAAGACACTATTCCTGATACTGAAGTATACTCACTCTGTCGTGAAACTTACAATAAGAACACATGGGTTCTTTACTGAATCCCTGGGCCTCCCGACCTCTCTGTGTTGGTCCTGGCTGGTTATGATTATTTACCAGTTCACTTCTCACATCTGGAGCTCAAACCAGAAACCTCTCCCACCCATACACATGTACCTTGGACCATTTAGCATGTGCTGTGCAATTTTCTATCTAGACATTGGGTTATAAGGTAACACTGACATATTAACAGTAGAAAACTGAAAGGAGGCCAAGTTACAAAGAAAGAGAGATAAAGTTACTACACCCTTAATATGCATGTTGCCTGGAACAGGGAGACAGTAGAGCATGATGACAGCACGACTTTCAGGCCATCTTCTTTGTGCTGCTGAAGGACATTACCTTCAGTTTCTCTGTAATAAGTTTTCCATTTAATCTCTGTCACTGTGTTATTTTATCCCAGAAGGTTTCTTTTTAATTCTCCTGCTCTGCCAGAAACATCCAGAAAAGGCTACTGAGTCCATTTCTCTTTCTCTGCTTATCTTAGAGCTATTTTCACTAGGTTCTTCTTAAGTAAAAAAGCACAAATATCTTTGCTTAAGCTTTTCATAATGGGATAACACGAGTATCACCTCCATGGCTTTTATTTGTCATGCAGGCCTAATGATAATAGACATTATTGACAAAAAGGTTTACACTTCATTTGCAGTTTAATTTTGTGATTTCAGATCCTTTCAAATTAGAAAAATGTATCATAAAAGCACCTAATATGCTCAAGAATGTTGCTATGCTGCTACCCACTGTAGAATTATATGTACTTATTCCTACTCAATCAGTAGAATCCAATATATGGAATCGTGAAGGTTTGTGATACAGAATTGGCATAGGTTGAAAGGAATTCTACATAGATGATTTTCACACTATGCCAGAGTTATTCAATCCAGCTGTTAAATTACCCTTCTCTGTCAGGATGCTTCATTTTACTTTGCTTATTCTGAAGATGAACATCTAAGTCCAAAGACCTTAGAAAAACATTATTACTACTGTTAAATCAAACCCAGTACCATTGTCCCTGAGTCATCTGGGCCATTTAAGTCAGTGAATGATCTCTCCTGCATAGAGAATTTAATTATTGGCTATAGCAGTATACTCCTAACTAAACTGGAAAGACAACTTCTAGATTTTCATTCATTATATTTTGTCATTGCAAGTTCATTGAAGTTAAGTAAATGTTGCTTCATTTCCCCACAACAGTGGATCCTCAGAAAGCTAGAAGAAGCAAGAGAACCTTCCCCGAGCCTCTGACAGAGACTGCTGCCTGAAGATACACAGCAATAAATCATTACAATTTCTACCTTGTACCTTCTAAAACCTGTTTGGGGAGTATAGTATAGGAGTAATTACAAGTACTTTAAAAAAAAAATCAGAATCAAGTAAAACAGTTATGTGATGAAACTATTGCAACTCTTTGGGGATCCATTTGGTTTTCTAACTTGAATCATGCATCTGGTTACAATTCTAATTATTTTATAAAGGAAATATTTCTTTTATGAATCTTAAATATTTGCTCCAGGTGATTCTCTGTAATGGTGGAGAAGTTGCCCATATTTAGCCTAAATTTAATGGCGCTCAATGTAATGTTCCTAGTTCACATCTTACAGTTCTATCATGCTTGCTTCAAGGTCCCTGAATGAGTGATGGGTAATTGATCAAATCAAACATTGCCTGAGTGGTATCAGGATAACCTCGGTGGCAGTTTCTTTAGAAACATGAAGTTCTTTTTACAGATAAATATTTTGGTATGATTTTCCTTATTTTTTTTAAATAGAGGGTAGGTTTGAATTACTATTTGAAGTACATAGCGTGACTATGAAAAACAATCTCTTTTATTTTATATAATACAGATTGACTAATACCCCTTCAAGCCTCATCCTAAGAAAGTCTTGAAGAAATGAGTGTGCTACCCAAAAAGGGAAGGCCCCTCTCAGAACTTTCAAGCCTTAGAAATACTTCCTCAAGCCAACGCCTTGAGATCTACTTGGTTTACCAAGGTCATGTTTAATAGATTGCTGACCTTAAAGGAAAATTCCTGAGGCCTTAACAATACCAACTTCCTATTCACTGGTAGTATGAAATAAACAAAAGTCCCACCATCTTAATACGAGTTATGCTTCAGAACAGACAGCCCCTCTCTATACGCATGTTGGGTAAGTGTATGTACCCTAAAGTCTAACCCAGTAACCTGTCCTGTTGGCAATAGATTGAGAATTTCTGGTTTGCTTTCTCTACAGTTATTCAAGTGAGAATTACTCTTAAGTGTATACTCGTCAGAACAAAAATCGTGGGCTGCACATTAGTAAAGATGTCAGGGGGGGTATTTTCCTTGATTTTTGTCCAAGATCCTTGTACCTTGATATTAATGGACTTTTTCAAGTGAAAGGGGATGAATATATGATTGTGAACCATGAAGAAAATGATGCAGTGTCTTAGTTATTGAATAATACAAAGTATTTGATGCATGTTGAACATACCGCCAAATTACTATAAACCGTTTTTAGAATTGGAGACTATATAAGTCAATGGTTGTGAAATTCTCCTCAGATTCCTCGCTTTGTTGTAAAAGCTAAAATAAACAGCATGCCAGACTGTAATTGTATTTCTTCCTGACGAAATCTTGCTACTAAATATTATTGATTTTCCTCTGATTAAAAATCTCATTGTTTATTAATAGTTTCCTTCAGAATTTTTTTCTTTGCTGAACATAAATTTAGTCACGAGATGACAAATTTCAAATCTCATCATAGTGCATGCTCCCATGATGACCTTTGTTCAAAGTAACATGCACTTTTTCTCTGTTGCTGAGCTCTGCCAATTTTGCATACGTTAGAATTAAACCTAAGAGTAGAGGTAGTCAGAAAGCTTTTATCAGATTGTCCTCATCTGAAATGTTGTTTTACTGGAGTTCTAGTCAGTGCCATTAGCCAAGTACCTCATTACCTACTCCAGTTTCATGACTTTATACTCAGAAAAATACAGACCCATAACTTTTTGGGTATCCCATAGTAAAAGGGAAAAGTCTAAAAGAGTAAGGATAGAAATTCTTCTGGTATCCTCTGGAGGCCAGGCAAAGTGGGTCTTGTAACTACTATACATGCAAAGCCAGTGTGCCTATCCTTCCTGTTCCCTTACCAATGAGAACCTAGAAACATCTTTCCTTATTCTTTCTCTACCCATCAGTCATCTACCCACTAACACCTCCTATCAATTCCTGTTTCTAGAATGGAAAGACCCACGATTTCAAGAGCAGTAGTTTATCAATTGTCTTAGAAGATTTTCTTCATCTAAACAAAGAACATAAGTAGATCACTAGATGTCAGTCTTTTTAGCATAACATTTTACAATTATGTGTTTGATTCTGTAGTCTTTTTCTTGAATATTACAGAGTCCATAATCTTATGGTATTTAAAAATAATCTACCCTGAATTATATTTAACTGTGTTTAGTGGCTGTCTGCCTGAGAATTGCAAACTTGTCTTCGTTTTTTGGTAATCGCGATGGAAGATGTCCTGAGTATCCTGTCCTTTATCTTTATCTCTTTGTATTGATATTATGTGTTAGCTATAGCCCTGTACCCTTCATGTATCCTGATATGTGTTTATTGTATGAAGCTGAAGGCAGAGTGTCTATTCCCTGCCAACTCTCCTCCAGAAAACTATGATCCCTAGACATGGCAACTTTTTTTTTTAAGAATCAATTTTATTTATTTATTTATTTTTGGCTGTGTTGGGTCTTCATTGCTGTGTGTGGGCTTTTTCTAGTTGCAGCGAGTGGGGGCTACTCTTGGTTGCAGTGTGCAGGCTTCTAATTGTGGTGGCTTCTCTTGTTGCGGAGCACGGGCTCTAGGCGCATGGGCTTCAGTAGTTGTGGCACACAGGTTCAGTAGTTGTGGCTCACGGGCTCTGGAGCGCAGGCTCAGTAGTTGTGGTGCATGGGCTTAGTTGCTCCGCGGCATGTGGGATCTTCCCAGACCAGGGATCGAACCCATGTCCCCTGCATTGGCAGGCGGATTCTTAACCACTGCTCCACCAGGGAAGTCCCTAGACATGGCAACTTTGATTTCTGATACAATAAGAAGCTTGTGATTTCTTCACATTTACAAAATACTCTCTGAACCAAAGAGCATGTGCACTTCTGCAGTGGCTTCCCTATTAAAGTATGTATGTTGGCTGCTTCTTCCCTGGTGTTAGCAAGACCTTGGAATTTTTCCCAGGCTCAGTTTAGTACAGCTGAGTTATTTTCTGGTTCCTAAATAATCATGACTAGCTGTAGGCAGTCCTTCCCTGTCCCTCTCTCCTCCAGAATCCTAATCCATCCCCAAATTATCCTGTGGCCTCCAAATACGAAAATCT
This sequence comes from Aethalodelphis obliquidens, assembly GCF_003676395.1. Taxonomy (NCBI): domain Eukaryota; kingdom Metazoa; phylum Chordata; class Mammalia; order Artiodactyla; family Delphinidae; genus Aethalodelphis; species Aethalodelphis obliquidens. Next base: position 42,471,072 of record NW_020837951.1, on the reverse strand, counting down.
TCTTAAACTTATTTATCATTTCCATAAAATGATCTCTCTCATTTTTTCCAATGGTAGTAGCAGTAATATACTATCCCAGTGAATATATACGCACCTAGCTCATCTCTTAGAAATAGCCTACAAAGTAGTATCCTATTCCTGTCTGGTAAAAAATAAAGACACTACTCAGTGCCGAATTTTATGAACCTTATTCAGTCATTAGTTACCAGTTTTAGTTGGTACTTCAGGCCAAGCCAAAGCCCCAGTATTAAAAAGGTTGGGACAAGGTACTGGATTAGTTTGCCTGTAGGAACTGAAAGTGTGCACCGCATACACTGAAGGGAGAAGTAGCTGTTTGGAAATGGGTGTTTTCATGCCCCAGCCAACACAAGTCAGAGAAATCTGTTGGGGTTCCAGGGCCATTGCTTTTACCTTTTCTCAAGATCAGCTAAAATCCTCAAGGACGGTGTTTTTCAAACTGTAGTTCTTAACCCATTAGTGAGCCGTAAAATCAGTTCAAGATGAGCATATTTTAAAAATAGAATAGCAAAGAAGAGAGTTCTGCGTGTAACAAGGTTAAATATTGTTTCCTGAAATATCGTTTCAGTTAAATAATCTATACTGTGTGTACCGGGTCACAATATAAAACGTACTCTCTTATTGGGAATTGCAATTTGGGGGGGCGGGGAGAAAACCCTTGGAAGCCAGTGCTGTAGGAGGCGTTCACCATCCAGTAACTGTTGAAACAATCTGGGCTGTGCCAAGTCGTGAGCACTGCCTTTTTCTTTTGAGTGAGAAGACAGGATAGCTCTTGTTTCAGAAATGTTTCCCTTTCCTGGTGTGTATCAGATACCCTTAGATACCTGTGTAATATGTTCCACTAGATATCAGTGGTCTAGAAAAAGCATTGACACAAACAGCAAGCACCCAAAAAAGGTCATAGGATATCCTTTAACTACATGTATTTCAATCTCTTGCGCACTAAGCATTCTACTGAGATGGGCACAGAAGTTCTCCTTTTAAGTACATTGAGTGTGCTCCATCTGCCTTCTGATTCACCATGCAGGTGGCCCAGGCAAATGGGGAGCTTATTCACGGGTCACAATTTTTTAGGGCCAAAATACTTATTCTCTGGAGGGTGCTAAATAAATGCCAGTGCTGTTTAGCTGAAAATAATTGGATTTCCTAATTTCTGTAGGATTCAAGTAGAAAACACGCATAACCTGATTCTTTTTGCGAGATTCAATACAAAATTTATTCACTCTGGTTTTCTTTGGTGCTACCCAGTATCACTGATAGCTCCTTTGCATACTCTAAACGAGGACCATCCACCCTTCTGCCCAATCCTTTGAAATATACTTTTGAAATTATACCTTACTGCTAATGCTATACCTAATCAAGCTAGCACTGATCAGTTAAAATTTTTAGGATTCTTATCATCTATATTTTTGATCATTGCCCAAAACAGCTATCAGTGCAGACCTTTTCTCCTGCTTCTTTCCTTTCTACCACAGTTGGTGTAAAGCAGTACTTGTTTCAGGGCTATGCTAAAAGGCTAGCACAAGGACTGAGAATATGCTGGGTCCTACTCTTTTACAAACCTTCTTCATGTTTCTTTAATTGAAACCTTTTTTTACTTTATTTCCTCTTTTGTAAGGTAAATTGTTCAATGTCATTTTTTTTAAAGTTTTGCTTTACAATTACAGATTAGTTATTTTCTAAAAGCATTATGGCATTTCCAAAAAAACTGATACTTCTGGTTACCCAATGAGCCATGTAAGAGATGAAACTTCAAATTTTATAGGTTGATATGAGTATATTTTTAAAGTTTTTATTACTTTATACAAATCCAAAGTTATTTGTATTATAGTTTAACACCTGCTGTGATATCTGTCAGCCTGAAAATCCCTGTCTGTCACTGAATACCATTCACATTCATTTAGTATTGCTCTGATACCTTTAATAATGGGTTCTTTCTAATGAAGTCCTTGTAATAAGAAACCCTGTAAGAGTAATATAATAAAAAGTCTAATAATCAGAAGTGTACTTAAAGTAGATCGTGTTGGAAACCCCCAACATTTCTTCTAATGCCATCATACCTCCAGCATTCTATTGGCTACCCAAAAGTTTCCACTTTGGGAGCTGAAAAATGTTCAAGTAACAATGTAGACTACATTGAAATGTTCTCAATGTCAGTAATTTTATACCGACACTCACAGACTATTAGAAATTGTATGTGGGACTTGTTGCAAGGTCAGGTTGTTGTAGACCTTTTAAAATGATCATCTCCGTATGTGAATATGTGTATTACATATAAAATTGAACTCTTCAGGGAATGTGCACTTTAAAAATATTTCCTTACTAATTTTTGTATTGACCAAATAGTCTGCTCCTTTGGAATGCTTATTCTTTAGCAAAAATATGGTTGTTGATGATGACAGTTCTTTAAATGTCTGTTTCTGCATCAGTGCAATATTTCCTTCACTTTTGGGTTCCTTGTACTTATGTCTGACCCAGTTGCCTGTTATACAGTCTCTGCCTTGATTTTGTGTGTTCTGGTAAAATAATTAATTTATAAACACAAACGTTTACAGTGAAGTTCTTCCTCTTGAAATTGAACTTAGTCTTATTTTCCACTGAAAATTGGTTGGCTATGTTCACCAATGACTTTTTTCTAAATAATAATAATTTCTTGCTATTGGTAGAATTGGATTGCTTGATCACTGACTGCCCAGTTTAACTATGTGTACCTCTTTCAAATAAATTGAGTCAAATAAAGATTTCTGATCTTCAGTCTGCCTGTCTTTAGTTACTGGATAGAACTAGAAACATTACCAATAAGCCTTCCCTTACCTATCTAAACTCTGCCCTCTGTGGGTTCTAAATAAATGTAGATAACTATCAGATGGCCCAAGGTCCTAATTTTGTAGTCAAAGCTGACAGCATTCCAGCGTAGCATGATCAGTGCTGACTAAGAGGTTGAGTGGTAATATCTAGTAAATTCTTAAGCACCAAGACTGTGCCTCCCAACATCAGAAGACTTCAAATGGCTCATTTCCAAGGTAAGTAATGAGTATGTTTTGAAAGAAGGGCTAGGAGAGAATTTTCTACTTGCAGAATTAATATTAGCAGAGATAAGTAATATCTGTCTTCTAATATGGAGAGTTCAGCCTTTCCATGAGTTAAGAAAATATTATATTACTACCTTTTGTTAATTTATTCAGCAGCCCTCTGCAATTAGAAGTGATTCAAAGCCATTTTCTTATATGCTTTGTCAGCCAAAGATAAAAATAATAACTCAGTGCTAGAAAGTGCCTAAAAACAAAATTCCTCATTGTTTAATTCCTCTGGTTACTGAGTCTCTTGAGCCCTTTTCACTTAATTGGATGATCTGAAGCAGCTCCTTACCTTTAGAGCATGGTGTCCACCCCCCACCCCGGCTCGTTTTGCTTTTTGTTTGTTACATTTCTAGATATCTTTGAGAGCTACTTCTCCATTCTTTGGGGTTTGTTTTTTGTTCTGGTTTTTTCAGTCTATTGATTGATCTTTTTTTTTATTAGAATATAGTTGATTTACAATATTATATGAGTCTCAGGTATACAACATAGTAATTCAGTTTTTTTAATTTTTATTTTATATTGAAGTATAGTTGATTTACAATGTTGTGTTTCAGGTATACAGCTAAGGGATTCAGTTATACACATATCCATTCTTTCTCAGATCCTTTTCCCATATAGGTTATTACAGAATATTGAGTAGAGTTCTGTGTGCTATACAGTTGATCCTTATTGATTATCTATTTTATATATAGTAGGGTGTATATGTCAATACCAAACTCCTAATTTATCCCTCCCTCCCACTTTACCCTTTGGTAACTAACCATAGGTTTGTTTTTGAAGACTCTGAGTCTGTTTCTGTTTTGTAAATAAATTCATTTGTATTTTTTTTTTTTAGATTCCACATACAAGTAATATCAACTGATATTTGTCTTTCTCTGTCTGACTTACTTCACTTAGTATGATAATCTTTAGGTCCATCTATGTTGCTGCAAATGGCATTGCTTCATTCTTTTTTATGGCTGAGTAATATTCCATTGTATATATGTACCATATCTTCTTTATCCATTCCTCTGTCAGTGGAAATTTAGGTTGATTCCATGTCTTGGCTATTGTAAATAGTGCTGCTATGAACATTGGGGTGCATGTATCTTTTCAAATTATGGTTTTCTCTGGATATATGTCCAGGAGTAGGATTGCTGGATCCTATGGTAGTTCTACTTTTAGATTTTTAGGGAACCTCCATACGGTTCTCCATAGTGGTTGTACCAGTTTTACAGTCCCACCAACAATGTAGGAAGGTTCCCTTTCCTCCACACCCTCTTCGGCATTTGTTGTTCGGAGAGTTTTTTTTTTTTTTTAATAAATTTATTTATTTTATTTATTTATTTTTGACTGCATTGGGTCCTTTGCCGCAGTGCACAGGCTCTCTCTAGCTGCGGCGAGCGGGGGCCACTCCCCGCTGCGGTGCGCGGCCCCCTCATCGCAGCATCCCCTCTCGCTGCAGAGCACTGGCTCTAGGCAAGCAGGCCTCAGCAGTTGTGGCACGCGGGCTCAGCAGTTGTGGCTCGTGGGCTCCAGAGTGCAGGCTCAGTAGCCGTGGCGCGTGGGGCCAGCCACTCTGCAGCATGTGGGATTCTCCTGGACAAGGGCCTGAACCTGTATCCCCTGCACCGACAGGCGGACACCCAACCACTGTGCCACCAGGGAAGTCCTTGGAGACTTTTTGATGATGGCCATTCTGACCCGTGTGAGGTGATACCTCATTGTAGTTTTGATTTGCATTTCTCTAATAGTTAGTGATGTTGAGCATCTTTTCATGTGTTGGTTGGCCATCTGTATGACATTTCTTTGGAGAAATGTCTGTTTAGATCTTTTGCCATTTTTTGATTGGGTTGTTTGTTTTTTGATATAGAGCTGCATGAGCTGTTTGTATATTTTGGAGATGAAGCCCTTGTTGGTTGCTTCGTTTGCAAATATTTTTTCCCATTCTGTAGGTTGACTTTTCATTTTGCGTGTGGTTTCCTTTGCTGTGCAAAGGCTTTTGAGTTTAGTTAGATCCCATTTGTTTATTTTTATTTTCATTTTGTTTTTATTTTCATTACTCTGGGAGGTGGAACAAAAAACATCTTGCTGAGATTTATGTCAGAGTGTTGTGCCTATGTTTTCCTCTAAGAGTTTTATAGTGTCTGACCTTACATTTAGGTCTTTAATCCATTTTGAGTTTATTTTTGTGTATGGTACTAGAGAATGTTCTAATTTCATTCTTTTACATGTAGCTGTCTGGTTTTCCCAGCACCACTTATTGAAAAGACTGTCTTTTCTCCATTGTATATTCTTGCCTCCTTTGTCGTAGATTGACCATAGGTGCATCGGTTTATTTCTGGGCTTTCTATCCTGTTCCATTGATCTGACTTCTGTTTTTGTGCCAGTACCATACTGTTTTGATTAGTGTAGCTTTGCAGTATAGCCTGAAGTCAGGGAGTCTGAATCCTCCAGCTCCATATTTCTTTCTGAGGATTACTTTCGCTATTCGGGGTCTTTTGTGTTTCCATGCAAATTAAAATTTTTTTGTTCTAGTTCTGTGAAAAATGCTATTGGTAATTTGATAGGGATTGCATTGAATCTGTAGATTGTCTTGGGTGGTACAGTCATTTTGACAATATTGATTCTTCCAATCTAAGAACATGGTGTATCTTTCCATCTGTTTATAGCATCTTCGATTTCTTTCATCAACGTCTTATAGTTTTCAGAGTACAGGTCTTTTGCCTCCTTAGGTAGGTTTATTTCTATGTATTTTATTCTTTTTGATGTGATGGTAAATGGGACTGTTTCTTTAATTTCTCTCTTTCTGCTCTTTCATTGTTAGTGTATAGGAATACAAAATATTTCTGTGTATTAATTTTGTATCCTGCAACTTCACTAAATTCATTGATGAGTTCTAGTAGTTTTCTGATAGCATCTTTAGGATTTTCTATGTATAGTATCATGTCATCTGCAAACAGAGACAAATTTACTTCTTTTCCAATTTGGATTCCTTTTATTTCCTTTTCTTCTCTGATTGCCGTGCCTAGGACTTCCAAAACTATGTTGAATAAAAGTGGCAAGAGTGGATATCCTTGTCTAGTTCCTGATCTTAGAGGAAATGCTTTCAGATTTTCACCATTGAGAATAATGTTAGCTGTGGGCTTGGCATATATGGTCTTTATTATGTTGAGGTAGGTTCCCTCTATGCCCACATTCTGGAGAGTTTTTATCATAAATGGGTGTTGAGTTTTGTCAAAAGGTTTTTTTACATCCACTGAAATGATCATAAGGCTCTTATTTTTCAGTCTATTAATGTGGTATATAACACTGATTGATTTGTGGATAATGAAGAATTCTTGCATCCCTGGGATAAACCCCACTTGATCATGGTGTATGATCCTTTTAATGTATTGTTGGATTTGGTTTGCTAGTATTTTGCTGAGGATTTTTGCATCTATGTTCATCAGAGATGTTGGCCTGTAATATTCTTTTTTTGTGGTATCTTTGCTTGGTTTTGGTATCAAGGTGATGGTGGCCTCATAGAGTGAGTTTGGGAGTGTTCCTTCCTCTGAAATTCTTTGGAAGAGTTTCAGAAGTGCAGGTGTTAACTCTTCTCTAAATGTTTGACAGAATTCACCTGTGAAGCCATCTGGTCCTGGACTTTTGTCTTTTGGAAGTTTTTTAAATCACAGTTTCAATTTCAGTACTTGTGATTGGTCTGTTCATGTTTTCTATTTCTTCCTGGTTCAGTCTTGGAAGTTTGTAGCTTTCTAAGAATTTGTCCATTTCTTCCAGGTTGTCCATTTTATTGGCATATTGTTGCTTGTAGTAGTCTCTTATGATCCTTTGAATTTCTGTAGTTTCAGTTGTCACTTCTTTTCATTTCTAATTTTATTGATTTGAGCCCTCTCCCTTTTTTTATGAGTCTGGCTAAAGGTTTATCAATTTTGTTTATCTTTTTGAAGAACCAGCTTTTAGTTTCATTGACTTTTCTATTGTTTTCTTCTTCTTTATTTCATTTATTTCTGCTCTGATCTTCATGATTTCTGCTAACTTTGGGTTCTGTTTGTTCTTCTTTCTCTAGTTGCTTTAGGTGTAAAGTTAGGTTGTTTGAGATTTTTCTTGTTTCCTGAGGTAAGATTTTATTGCTATAAACTTCCCTCTTAGAACTGCTTTTGCTGCATCCCATAGGTTTTAGAGTGTGGTATTTTCATTGTCATTTGTCTCTAGTGTTTTTTGATTTCCTCTTTGATTTCTTCAGTGGTCCATTGGTTGTTTAGTAACATATTGTTTAGCCTCCACATGTTAGTGGGTTTTTTGTTTTTTTTTTTTTCTTTTCCGGTACGAAGGCCTCTCACTGTTGTGGCCTCTCCTGTTGCGGAGCACAGGCTCCGGACGCGCAGGCTCAGCGGCCATGGCTCACGGGCCCAGCCGCTCCGCGGCATGTGGGGTCTTCCAGGACCGGGGCATGAACCCGTGTCCCCTGCATCAACAGGCGGACTTTCAACCATTGCACCACCAGGGAAGCCCCATGTTGGTGTTTTTTACAGTTTTTTTCTTGTGATTGATTTCTAATCTCATAGTGTTGTGGTCGGGAAAGTTGCTTGATATGATTTCAGTTTTCTTAAATTTACTCAGTGCTTGCTATGTGGCCCAGAATGTGATCTATCCTGGAGAATGTTCCATGTGCACTTGAGAAGAAGGTGTATTCTGCTGCTTTTGGATGGAATGTTCTGTAAATATCAGTTAATCCCCTTGGTCTAATGTGTCATTTAAGGCCTGTGTTTCCTTATTGATTTTCTATCTGGATGATGTTCATTGATGTAAGTGGGGTGTTAAAGTCCCCCAGTTTTATTGTGTTACTGTTGATTTCTCCTTTTATGGCTGTTAGCATTTGCCTTATATATTGGGGTGCTCCTATGTTGGGCACATGTATATTTACAAGTGTTAGATCTCTTGGATTGATCCCTTTATCATTATGCAGTGTCCTTCTTTGTCTCTTATAAATCTTCATTTTAAAGTCGATTTTGTCTGATATGAGTATTGCTACTCCAGCTTTCTTTTGATTTCCATTTGCATGGAATACCTTTATCCATCCCCTTGCTTTCAGTCTGTATATGTCCCTAGATCTAAAGTGGGTCTCTAGTGGACACTATATATACAGGTCTTGTTTTCATGTCCATTCAGCCAGCCTGTGTCTTTTGGTTGGAGCATTTAATCCATTTTCCTTTGAAGTAATTATCATATGTATGTTCTTATTGCCATCTTGTTAATTGTTTTGGATTTGTTTTTGTAGGTCTTTTTTCTTCCCTTCCTCTTTTTTTTTTCCTTGTGATTTGGTGACTATCTTTTGTGTTGTGTTTGGATTGCTTTTTCTTTTTTGTATGTGTATCTATTGTAGGTTTTTGGTTTGCTGTTCCCATGAGGTTTTGATATAGCATTCTGTATATAAACAAGATTGTTTTAAGTTGCTGGTCTCTTAATATCAAATGCATTTCCAGTACCCTGCATTTGTACTCTCCTCAGGATTGCTGGTTTTGATAAATTTGTGTGTAAATGATTTCCTACGTTTACTGTATGTTTGCCTTTACTGGTGAGCTTTCCCATTCGTAATTTTCTTGTTTCTAGTTGTGGCCTTTTCTGCCTAGAGAAGTTCCTTTAGCATTTGTTGTAAAGCTGGTTTGGTGGTGCTGAATTCTATTAGCTTTTGATTGTCTGTAAAGCTTTTCATTTCTCTGTCAAATCTGAACAAGAGCCTTGCTGGGTAGAGTACTCTTGGTTGTAGGTTTTTCCCTTGTATCACTTAAATACATAGTGCTACTCCCTTCTGGCCTGCAGGGTTTCTGCTGAAAGAATCAGCTGATAACCTTATGGGGATTCCCTTGTTTCTTATTTGTTGCTTTTCCCTTGTTGCTTTTAATATTTTCTCTTTGTTTTTAATTTTTGTCAGTTTTACTAATATATGTGTCTCGACATGTTCCTCCTTGGGTTTATCCTGTATGGGACTCTGCACTTCGTGGACTTGAGTGAGTATTCCCTTTCCCATGTTAGGGAAGTTTTTAGTTATAATCTCTTCAAATGTTTTCTCAGGTCCTTTCTCTCTCTCTTCTCTTCCGGGACCCCTGTAATGGGAATGTTGGTGTGTTTAATGTTGTCCCAGAAGTCTCTTAGACTGTCCTCATTTCTTTTCATTCTTCTTTCTTTATTCTGTTCTGTGGCAGTGATTCCCACCACTCTTTCAGCTCACTTATTTGTTCTTCTGTCTCACTTATTCTGCTATTGATTCATTCTAGTGTATTTTTCATTTCAATTATTGTATTGTTCATCTGTTTGTTCTTTAAATCTTCTAGCTCTTTGTTAAACATTTCTTGTATCTCCTTGGTCTGTGCCTCCATTCTTTTTCCAAGATCTTGGGTCATCTTTACTATCATTACCTTGAATTGTTTTTCAAATAGATTGCCTATCTCCAATTCACTTAGTTGTTCTTCCGGGGTTTTATCTTGTTCGCTTGTCTGGAATATGTTTCTCTGCCATTTCATTTTGTCTAACTTTCTGTGTTTTTGGTCTCCTTTCCTCAGGCTGCAGGATTGTAGTTCCTCTTGCTTCTGGTGTCTGCCCCCCCCAGTGGGTGAGATTGATTTAGGGGCTTGTGCAGGCTTCCTGGTGGGAGGGACTGGCGCCTGCCCACTGGTGCATGGATGTGGGTCTTGTCCCTCTGGTGGGCAGAAATGTGTCAAGGAGTGTGTTTAGAGGTGGCTGTGAGCTCAGTACAACTTCAGGCTGCCTGTCTGCTGATGGGTGGGGCTATGTCTCCCCACCCCACGACTGCTGGTTGTTTGGCCTGAGGCCTCCCAGCACTGGAGCCTGCAGGCTGTAGGGTGGGGCCCACTTCTTGGTGCCAAAATGGTGACCTCTGGGAGAGCTCACACCAATCAATATTCCCTGGGTCCTTCACCACAGGTGTCCTCGCACAGAGAGAGCCACAATCAACCCCCACCTCTTCAGGAGACCCTCCAATACCCGCAGGTATGTCTAGTCCAGTCTCCCATGAAGTCACTGCTTTGTGCTGGGTCCCCGTGCACGTGAAAACTTGTGTGTGCCCTCCAAGAGTGGAGTCTCTGTTTCCCTCAGTCCTGTGGAGCTTCTGCACTCAAGCCCCACTGGCCTTCAAAGCTAAATGCTCTGGGGACTCCTCCTCCTGATGCCGGACCCTCCGGCTGGGGAGCCTGACGTGGGGCTCAGAACTCTCCTGTGGGAGAACCTCTGTGACATAATTATTTTCCAGTTTGTGGGTCACCTACCCAGTGGGTATGGGGTTTGATTATATGGGGTGTGTGGGTGCGGTGACCTGTGTGTGCTCCCAGTACGGTGGAGGCAGCAATCAGCCCCTGTTCATGGGTCTTCCAGTGGCAGCAGTGGCCCCCATGCCCCCGGGATAGTGGGGGCAGCAACTGGCACGTGCTCCCGTGTTTCTTAGTGGTGGTGGCAGCCCATGCACTCCCGGGACAGCAGGGGCAGCGATTGGCACCTGCTTCCATGTCTCCCGTTCTTTGTTTTCTTGTGCAAAATTGTCTTGGCTATTCCTGGACTGTTACTGTTCTAGATAAAATTTTAATATCGTTGTCAGGTTTCACAAAAACTGTTGCTTTTGCCTTCATTTCTTGAGTGAAGTTAGCTTAATATTACTATTGTAGTATCACTAGCTTCTCATAAGCTTAATTTCTGTCTTTTCCAGCATAGCTGTTCTTCTCTTCTTCAATAGATTCACACTTGGAAGTGTTCCAACAGAATGAGAACCTGACTATCCTTAGTGGCTGATAAAGGCTTATTGCAGTTACAGGAATGCTGATTGTTCCATAACATATGTAACTAATCTGGGTACATTTTGTAGACTGGTGATAAAACACGTCACATCTTAAATCTCTGAACGATGTGCTTACGTGTGTATGTGTATTTATATGTGTGTACACACCTTCAAATAAAAAACAAACAAAACCATCTTGGGCCTTTGATTTGAAGCACTCTGCACTTCCCAGGTGATTCTGCTTCTGTTTTACTGAGCCAGCTACTAAGGGAACCTCAATGCGATGATGCATAGACTTGCCTCAAAACGGAGGATGAAGGGGCGCAGAATATGCCATCCCAAAATATGCCTCTTTGACATAAGGATTATTTTGAGCGGATTATTTTTAAGAAACAGACAGAAGAAAAGCTCTAAAAATCTAGTAGAAGTTACTCATTTGTAGGAGACATTTACATTTATAAGAGAAATTTTTATTTGTAAGTGTATCTTCTAATCTGTGCCAGGAAGAGAAGGATGACTCTAAATCACAAGGAACTCTTATCAGTGGAGAAGATACCCAACTTAAATCTGCATAACAACCTTACTCTGTTTACTGTGTTTTTCCTAGTAACTTCCCATAACTGGCCTTCTCCACCTCCCAACATTTTTCTTGTATCTTTAGCTGAAAAAGGAATTTAAGATGATGGCTTGGGCTATTTGAGGGAGTTAGTTTTCCAGGGTCTCCCCCATGTATACAGGATGTATACATGTTATTTGTTTACTATTTGTTTTTCTCCTGTTAATCTGTCCTTTATTACAGGGGCGGGGTCTCAGCCAACAACCTAGAATGGTAGAGGGAAAATTTTTTTTCCTCACTGACAGTTTGGTGACCCGTGATGGGATCTGCTGAAACACTGTACTTCTTCTGGAGCCTGAAGATAGGAACCCGGAAAACTGGCAGAAGCCAGCAAAGGGTAAGAATTCTTACCAGAGTCACCTCTCTCGGATCTCTGTCTATAGGGCCCAGTAGAGAGAGGAAGGGGAAATTTCACCTTATTCTTTCCAAATTTAGATTCACAGAAGAAAATATTTGTGTGAATTAGTTCCTTGAGCATAAAGACTGGTAAAGATTTTGTTATAAGCACTCTTGTTTTCTGTTGATCCTTTCCCTTCCATAGATGGTCACCGTCTTATGTTGTCTCTGTCTTTTGTGTCATTTGTCACAAGGAGGAGAACCATAGGTCAGATAAGGTTTTCCTTTCATCTTGTTCTTTGTCTTGAGAACTTGGCTTTTTGACTAGTAAGAAAACTCTCTCTAGTCATCACCAGCTGGAAGGTGCTAGTATCAGCCTGTATCCGGCAGCCACTATAGGATGGCAACTCGAAACACATTCTCTTTGTCCCACTGTGCCAGCTCTCAGGGGAGTTTGTCTTAAGGGGTCCTAGTCCATAAGGGGCCTTTGGCGTCTCAACCTCTGTTGTCTTGTTAGTGGTGGAAAAGCCCCATTCCAGTAGTGTCTTGCCTGGTATTACAGATTAGCAGGTTTGTGACTGGAGGTGTTTCATGTTCTCACAGAAAACGTGAGAGATTGTTTTCAGTACACCATTCCTACCACCTGTGACAAAGAAGGTCTTTGCTTTCTTAGGCTAACTCTGGGAGTGAACTTTCTTGACATTATGAGGGTCAGGCTTTTGCACTGTCCTCGGGGACACCTCTTGCATCCACGGTTAAGCCATAAAGAGCCGTACTGGTTTGAGTTGCTATTGAGATTAATATACCATTGAAGATCCTCCTCATCAATGGCAAGATGATGGATCTTTTGAACTGGAAAAACTTTTATAAAATTGGAAAAAAAATTTCCAATTGGAAACTTATAAAATTGGGGAAAAATTCTCATTCTAAGGAATTGTCTTATTAGTACCTATGGAAAGATCAAATTGAAAAGAGGACACAAAGGAGTATGGTGTCTAGCCTTAGGGACTCTTTTAACAAGGTAAAATTACAAAGCCCCTTTTGCCTGCACTTTCAGAAGATCCTACCAGATTTGGAGTTAGAAAGATCAGTGGCCATTCACAACCTCACTCACAAGGACCTTGACTGGATGCGCGGGGGTATTCTTCCCACCCATAATTATACTGCAGTTATCAGAGAAGCCAGACAGCCCCCTAGTGGACCCCCCACCCCCACCCAACTCCCAACCAAGGAAACAGATGACCAGAATTTCTCCCAGGCTCTCCTGCAAATGATCAGGAAATGGATCAGTGGAGGCTAGTGTTCAGAGGATGACAGAAGCAAGAGTGAACTGGTCCAAGGTTGAATTGTACACTCAAGGAGAGCATTCGAAGGCCTTTGCTGAATGCTTTATACAGACTTTACAAAGGTAAATTGTACTAAACCCCAAAGCTCCAGAACATAGTAATTTTATTTCCATCTCAGTTGGAATGGAAATCTTCTCCTTTGGTAGAAATGCGGCTGATTGTAGAGAGAAAAATGATGCTTCTGTAAATAATACACCCTTGTGGATATCAGGTTCTAGTTCTGTTAACTGTCTGAAGTTTCATTATTTTCCTGTAAACTGGACTAGATCCTACTTTCCTCAAATAATCTGGCTATATCTCTTCAAACTAACATTTCCAATTTTCTTCCACTCTTTTGACTTGGAATCACTAAGAACAAATTGTGTGAAGTTCCTAGAAATCTGATATGTCCTGATATAATATTATCACTTGTAATTCTAGTATTATCTTAAAATGTATGTCACAGACATAAACATATTTCCTTGTCAATTGCATTATAACAAAGGCTCATTATATCTTTAACCATGGCTGTTTTTAAGTCTTTTGACATTTATGAAAGTTATTGTTGTGCTTTTGCAAAAGTTATTTCCCAAAGTCCTGCAAACTGAATGTGAATGGACTGACGTAAAGTTCAGAGAAGTGACCCCAGCGGCTCACGTTTAGATCATCTTTGTGCCTGTTGCTGTGTGGACCACTCAGGAAGTTTATCTGAACATCCGATGACATCAGGCAAATTCAAATTGCGGAAGATGCTTCAACCCCAACATCTAGAAATCTGACTGGCAGCCTTCGGGACTCAGGCTGAGTTTATAATTTGACCCAACCACTAACTTTTGTTTTTCTCTTGTTTCCGTAGACGTGCCTCTTATTAAATACCCAACTGCTCGCACCGTATAAGGCTAGCTTCGGGATCCCACCTGCAACACCAGCTCCTGAAATGAGACACAACTGTTTAACTGAGCTGACCTGTCCTCGAGATTAAGAGGTTGGTTCAATGAAATAATAGAGCACTCTATCAACCTAGCTTCTAGACTGTGAAACTTCATTGAACTTTTTTTAAAAATTTATTATTTATTTATTTACTTTGGCTGTGCCAGCTCTTCATTGTGGCATGTGGACTTCTTAGTTGCGGCATGCATGTGGGATCTAGTTCCCCAACCAAGGATTGAACCTTGGCCCCCTGCATTGGGACGTTGCAGCATGGGGGAATCTTTGTTGTGGCATGCAGGATCTTTAGTTGCAGCATGTGGACTTCTTAGTTGTGGTATGTGGACTTCATAGTTGTGGCATGCATGTGGGATCCAGCTCCCTGACCAGGAATTGAACCTGGACCCCCTGCATTGGGAGCATGGAGTCTTACCCACTGGACCACCAGGGAAGTCCCTCATTGAGCTTTCAAAGGCAGGACTGAAGAGGAACAGAATATGCCACCCCAAAATTTGCTTCTTCAGTATAAGGATTACTTTGAGCTGACTATTGTTAGTTTAGTTGTTAGATTCTTTTCCCAAATAGGGCATTACAGAGTATTGAGTGGAGTTCCCTGTGCTAAAGAGTAGGTTCCTATTAGTTATCTATTTTATATATAGTACTGTATATGTGTCAATACCAATCTCCCAATTTAATCCCTCCCCCTCACTTGGTAACCATAAGTTTGTTTTCTACATCTGTGAGTCTATTTCTGTTTTGTAAATAAGTTCATTTGTACCATTTTTTTAGATTCCACATATAAGCGGTATTATATATTTGTCTTTCTCTTTCTGACTTCACTTAGTATGACAATCTCTAGATCCATCCACGTTGCTGCAAATGGCATTATTTCATTCTTTTTTATGGCTGAGTAATATTCCATTGTATATATGTGCCACATCTTCTTTGTCCATTCCTCTGTCGATGGACATTTAGGTTGCTTCCCTGTCTTGGCTAGTGTAAATAGTGCTGCCATGAACGTTGGGGTGCATGTGTCTTTTTGAATTATGGTTTTCTCCGGATATATGCCCAGGAGTGGTATTGCTGGGTCATATGGTAACTATTTTTAGTTTTCTAAGGACTCTCCATAGTGGCTGTACCAATTTACATTCCCACCAACAGTGCAAGAGGGTTCCCTTTTCTCCACACCCTCTCCAGCATTTATTGTTTGTAGACTTTTTGATGATGGCCATTCTGACTGGTGTGAAGTGATACCTCATTGTAGTTTTGATTTAGCATCTGTTCATGTGCTTTTTGGTGATTATTTTTAAGAAACGACAGACACAGGAAAAGCTCGGAAAACCTATTGTAAGGGAAATTTACATTTATAAGGGAACTCTCCATTTTAAGCGTGTCTCCCTCTCTGTACCTAGAAGAGAAGGGTGACTCTAAATGACAAGAAACTCTTTATCAACTTAATTCTGCAAAACAACCTTACCCTTTTCTACTGTGCTTTACCTGTTCCTGTTAACCTCCCATAACTGACCTTCCCTCCTCCTCCATCTTTCTTGTGTCTTTAGCTGAAGAAGGTAATTAAGGTGATGGCTTGGGCCATTTCAGGGGAGTTAAACTCAGTTTCCCAGGGTAGCTCCCATGTATACAGGAGGTATAAATGGTGTTAGACTTCTGTTACTTTTCTCCTGTTAATCTTGTATTACAGGGGTGGGGTCTCAGCCAGGAACCTAGAAGGGTGGAGGTAAAATTAGTTTTCCTCCCCTCTAAGGACATTTAGGAAGTTTCTGAGTTATTAACTATTAAAGTCACAGCATTCTTCTTTTTAGGAGCATAACAATCAATCAACCATAAGCTCAAGGAAACACAACATAGTCCAATGCTAATGGAAAAATGGTATATTCTTAGCTGCCTCAGAAAGGCACAGCACACATGGGTCAAACAGCAAATCTGTGGTGGGCATCAGACCTTTGGCAGGGCTTACATTGCATTTGTTAAACAGGTTGGGTTTTTAAACTTATTTCATAAGTTTATAAGACCTGCTCATTTACACTGGAATTTTTACACACACACACACACACTTTCCACCAATACAACATATATACTATCTAGAGCCCATTTATCTTCTTATGTCAGCTTTGGTTCCATAGTGATCAAATTGTGGCAAAACTAAATTAGAGGTACTGATACTGTCATTAATTTGACTTAGAAAGTTAACACAAAGAAGAACCATCTGTTTTTTAAAAAAAAATCTCTGCTTGCATGTTAAAGGTATACTTCAGCATGAAGAGAGAAAAACACTCAATTACAAGATTTAGTTAAAAAAAGGATAATCCTAGAGGTCTCAAAGCATGACCTATAAATTGAGTCCTCTGTTATGTGATTTTTTTTTTTTAACGGCTATTCTTACACACACTTCAATTAAAAAAAACAAAATCGTAAATCACAGTGGTTCTTAAAAATTCTATAAAATATCAAATTCAAAAATTACACAAAAATCTTACAGCCTAAAGTCAAGAAAAGAAATGTAAAAACAATTTGGGAATGAAGACTTTGAAAAAGTTTCGCTAAACTCAAATATCTTACAAGCTCCATCACCCATCCCCGTCCCGGTGGCCTGCAGGATGGACTTGGTGCCACCTCTGGGCTGGGCCAGGTGAGGTCAGAAGCACTTACAAATAAAAACACGAGGAGCTTGCAAATCCGGTTTGCTGGCCTGGGTAAGGAGTGGGCAGCAGCTTTCAAACTAGGTTGAATTCCCTCAGGTTTAGTTGTAGAATTGTGTCTTTCACAGCAGCAAACACGAAGCGGATATTCTCTGTGTCTGTAGCGCATGTGAAGTGGGAATAGATGACTTTCTCTTTGTCGGGATTCTGATCTTGATAGAGCTTCAGGATAAAGTCTCTGGCAGCTTTGACATCTTGCTTTGGTCCTAGTCATGAGGGCAGTTAGAGGAATAAAAAAGAAAGATCCCAACTCACCACCACGTCCTCCCCAAGTCATTTTCAATGCACTCTTGTTCTTATTTGGAATCCTCCTTTGAGCCATCTTCTCTCTAGAGACTCATTTACCTGGGACACTATTTTTATTATACCTTATTATTAACCTGCAAAAGAGTATTTTAAAGTGTCCCCTGGTATCTAAAAATCATACTTTAAGGAGATTTGTTGAAAAATGACCTAATTTAATTTTCTGATTTGGACCACTTTTGAAGAGGTAATTCTTAAGTGAACTAGGAGAGCAAAGAGAAAGAATATGGGGACTAACATAACTAGTCACCCAAGTCTGACTCTAAAGCTTGAGAGCCGTATACTACATGGCAACGTGGTGAATAAAGGGAAAAAGGAGAGTGCTTAAACACTACTCCTCTAAATATCAATGTCAAACTTGGTAACGTTTCTACACCAGAAATAATTCGCAATAGGGCATAAAGTCTCCTGCCTTGGATAGGTCATGTAGACACCTTCAGCGTCTATCCTGCGTCTGGTAAAGGGCTGCCACACTTCACCTTACACATCAGAAGTGCCAGGTGCTCTGACTGGCCCTGGAAGTGCAAAGGTGTGTCAGGCCCAGTCTCTGCCCTCAGGATCTGACTGGGGTGAGAGCTGAAGGCCGAGAGAGAGCAAGGCAAGCCCAGGCCCCGAAGGGAGCATGAGGCGGGGTGGACTTCCCAAAGGGGGAAGTGCCTGAGCCGGGTCTCAGAGAACAAAGTGGAGTTAGCAAAGGAGCTGGCAGTGTATTCCAGGCATTGGGAGAGGCGTGTGCGGAGGTGCTGAGGTGAAAACACACAGTGATTCAACTGGAGCTTCCATTCAGAGGTGGGGAATGGGGAGAAAGTCCATTAGAGGCAGATCAGGGAGGCCCCTGCGAGCCATGCTGAGAACTCTGAACTGATGCCAGGGAGGCCAGGGCAGCAAGATGGACACTTACTTACCGGTGTATTCTGGGAAATAGCTAATTAGATGAGAGTACATGATTTTCTCTTCCAAAAGATCCTTCTTGTTTAAAAACAAAATCACCGATGAGTTCAGAAACCAGGGGTAGGTGATGATGGTTTTAAATAAGGCTTTGCTTTCCTCCATGCGGTTCTAAGTGAAAAACAAGAGACTTAGGATAAATTAGAAAGAAAAGCAACGCTTCGGGAACAACATACCAAATCACTGGCTCCACCCATCCGTCCTCCTCTTACCCAGCTGCCGTCTCCAGGTCGCTGTCCTTGCTGAGGCTGCCGAGCAAGTGGGGTCTCCAGCCGCTATTTCCCTGGTCCCCACCCTCTCATTAATCACCCCCTTCCGGATCTCCTCTCCTGTAGCACCCAAACTCTTCTCTGACCCCAAAACACAGAAGGATATAAGAAAGGCTTCTGTGCAACTTGGAAAAAGCAGGTTCAAACCCATAGCTGACGGGAAGTTTTCTGTGTATAACTACTGGGATTACCAAGTTGGGGCAGTTCAGAGGTGCAGACCGACCTGAGACACACTTTAATTGGGTGTGGGCTTCCAGGCTGGGTGTCAGGAGGCCGGTGACAATGAGAGGAAGGAAGGCTCTTCCGGCAGGGCCACCGCCCTTAGGAATGCTGGACGCTGGCAGAGAAGGGAACTAACGCTCCTGAGCACCTGCCCTGCACCATGCTTGACACGTGTGTAACACAAGCGAGCTCCCCAAGGGGAACGGGTCCCCTTTTTATAGGTGAGCATACTATCGTTCACAACATTTAAGTACTTTTCCAAGACTGTATAATAGTACAACCTAGTGGAAGCTACGTAGAAGGACAGTAATCATTTCTGGCCATTAGACACTGGCAAGAAAATATTAAGTGATCCTAATTTATGGAGAGCAGACAGGGCACATACAAATCTTATCTGGTGACAAATAATTGTTCTGGCTAGCATTCCGCTCTCAAGTATTTCTAAGAGGAAAGAAACACTTTCCTTCCCTCCTTTAGAGTGAGAAACACGAAAGCCCAGTGCACCGGCTCCAGAGGGACACGCCCTAAATTTCTATTCCTACAACTCCCAACTCCTGGGCCCATTATCCTACTCAGTACGTTTCTGGAGATCAATTCTGGAATTTACTACCAGAAAGGTAACATCTCACTTGTTTTTAAAGCTTCTTTAAAATTTATTATAATCTTACCAATAATGATCTCCAAGAAAATACAACATATGAAAAAACAATTCCTCTACGGCATAGTGCGTGGATGCCACACACGTCTACAACTAGGATGGAAAAGTCTGGAGTGGCGACCTAGGATTTTTCAGAGAGGAGAAAATATTTAATTTCTAGGCACATCAGGGTAAGGTACTTACCCCTGGCACACCTGACTAATCCTTTGAGTTTCCCGAGAAATGTCCTAGGTAATTCCTGAGACAAATTTGGAGCTAATTTTTCATATTGGTAACTCAATACCTTCACTTTTTAAAAAAAATCTCTCCACTGGAAGAGCTGGGCAGCCGCCAAGATTTCTATTCTTCTTTGCACAGTGACACTAGTAAATGGGCTAATCCTCCACTAATAAGCTAATGTAACTGTGCTCCTCAGAGAAATGTCTGCTCTCAATAAATACCAGATAGAATCTGTTCATAATTATGGCCTAATCCTGGAAATAATTCTTTATTGATTTACTTTCATGCCCTACAAGCAAGAGATATTTCTACTGTAAAAGGTCAAGAGGTCTTGTGCAAAGGGTCAGGGAAAAGACAATGGTTATCACACAGAAAATACCCCCAACCTCACAAAGAAGTGACTGCAACGGTTCCCCTCACTTTCCAGGCAGATCCAGCTAACGGAGCTCCCCCAGCCAGCATCATGGCCACTCTGCAGAGGACACTGAATGCCTGACTGGGGTGGATCAGTCCCAGCTGCCCTGAGCAAGTCCCTTCCAGGGAAAGCAAAGGGCAGATGCTATCCCAGCCGGGCCCAGGACAGCTCCAAGCATATGGCAACACTCCCCATGCCAACTCAGCTAGGGACCTAATGTGGGAGTGCCATGGGCCATGGAGGCTGGGAAGCCTGTTCTCAGATGAAGTTTATTAGAAATGGTGTTGTTCAACTTTGGCTGTATATTAACATCCCCAGGGGGGCATAGTGAAGATACCCCCAACTCAAAACCAGGAAATAGGAATCTCTACTGTAGGGTCCTAAAGATTCTTTTTTTTTTTTTTTTTAAATATGCAGCCAAGGCTGAGACCCATGGTTTTGAGTGGCTCTACCCTTTGTAGTGCATTAGATTAGATCCCCAAGCTCAGGCCACACACAGCACCAATTGAATTAATCTCTGGGGTTGGCCCCAGCCGCCACGTTTTTCTTTAAGGTCCCTTGGGGATTTTAGCGTACACCTGAGTTTAAGAACCAGGATTCTAGGTTAGTGATTCTCAAATTACCTGGGATCTTAAAGATCCTGATTTATTCGGTCTGGGTTGATTCAGAAGGTGTGCATTTCTAACAAGCACCCAGGTGACGCCTGTGCTGTTAGCCCACAGACTTCACTTTGCAGAGCGAGGCGATTTAACCTAAGGGATAGGGTCTAATGCCAGAGGTGGCTGGCTTCTTGCAAACTGCAGAAATAGGTTTCTGTCTTCCGCAGCTAACTGAATTCCTCACCCAGCATACCTCATTGTCACACTCAGCGAGGACCTGGTCGTATTCACTCAGAGCAACCAAAAAAATAATGGAGGTGACGCTCTCAAAGCAGTGAATCCATTTCCGTCTTTCAGATCGTTGGCCACCAACATCCACCATCCTGTTCAACAGAAACATATGACTCTTTGGGGAAAAGGACATGGAAATCACACTCTTTAGGGTCCTCAGTAATTTTTAAGAATAAAAAGGGATCCTAAGATTAAAATGTTTGAGCACTGCTACTTTAGACAATGAGGAACCACTGGATGTTTCCTAGCAAAGGAGGCACAGAATGTAAGTGAAGTTACTGAAGATGTGTGCCGAGGTCACTCAGGTGGAGCCTGCTTGGAGACACTGGTTAGGAAGCTGCTGCAATGGTCCAGGCAGAAAGCTCAAGCATCCACTTGGGCACTGCCCTAACCACCAGAGAGTGCCAGGACACCAGACACAAGAGAGTAGAAATGCAGGTAGGCAGGCAGGCTTCAGGACCACGGGGCTTCCTTCCAGCCCTCCCCCTTCTGGTTTCACTGGCTCCTCCAGTTAATCTACAAATCCTTTCTGCATTAGCTGGATGCCACCAGCTTATGGAAATGAGTCCAAGGGGCCTCTCTAGAGTAGAAAAGCATGTACTTCAAGAGTGCTGGGCCCTGTCTAAAGGGATGGCTGCTACACCACTGCAGCAACTGCAGCTGGACAAAGACGCAGCCTCGCTATTGGACCAGATCCTCCAACTTTTCAAGAGAAACTATCCCGCAATTTACCAAGAGATAGCAAATGTTTTAAGCAAAATAGCCCAGTCTTTATAAATATTGGCTCAAAAATGTTTTTAAACGTCAGTGGGCTAAAGAGAATACATCTGTGGACCAGAGTCAGGTTTTGGAAGTTGCAAGCAGCAGTTGATTCTGAAAAGGTTTGGATAAATTTATGGGCACACAGGCATAGGGCATGTGCTTGCAGAGATGCAGAATATCAAGGGGCTCGATCAGAGGGCTCCCCCAACATGACAGTGCTCCAGAAGCACTGAGATGCAGGTGGGGTACAGACAGGACCTGGACACGGCAGGACTGTACTTACGCTGTCTCAACTAGACAAGCGTGTGTAACAATTATTAGGAGGAACAAGGGAACTAACAGATATAAAAGTCCCTTGAAATCTGCAGTGATAAATCTTGGAGAAGAGAATAGGAGGGAAGAGAAATATTCAACAGTATCTTCACTCTGTGGGTTACAGAAATATACATCTGTGTGTGTGTGTGTGTGTTTTACACATAAGAATCATTCCAGACATCAGTAGGGAGTCTCTTCTTCTCTAAGGGGAATAGAAAGGTGTTTTTCTCTCCACTGTAGGACTTAAGACCAACCACAATTCTAAATACCCTGTGATGGAGAGGGCCAATATTGCCCTAAGAGATGGAAGCCCTTTTAGCAATAACACATTTAAGACTCCATTTGGGGACTTCCAAGCCTGGACAGATTCTTAACGGACTATGTCAGGGTGACAGACTTACCGAAAGATGATGTTTTCCAAATCAAATGGGTACTCAATGATGCCGGTTGTGGGCACTCGGACACGAAGCACGTCTTGCTGCGTTGGCACGAACGATGGCATGGCGATCCGGTCAATGTCCGTCAGGTAACTGATGTTAGAGAACAAGATGCTGAGAAGGGAGAAATGCCCCTCCAGGGAAGTCATCCCAACTCACAGTGACCCTACTCAGATTCACGGATTTATCAGTGACTTTCGTGAGAGCCAACACTCCAGCCCTCCTACAACTGTGTGGAGAGAATATGGATCAGAAGCCTTCGTGAGCCTTCTGGGAAATGTGCAGATCTCGCCTCTCTTCCTGCTGGTTCTCAGCTCCATCACTCTGGCCAGTGAGGGAGCCAGCGGGGCCACAGGAGGAGGAGATTGGAACAGGCCCTCTGACGTCTCACATGTCCTCCTCTCCCCAAAGGCCCTTCTCCCTCCCACACGCCCTCATCCAAGAACATTACAGAATGTAGATGCTGTTCTTGGACACTTGGCTCAATGAGTTAGTCCAATGGGAAGTCCTCTCAAAATGAGAAAAAGTTCCTTGTTACACTGGGAAACTGAACACCTAAAATAACCCAAAGCTTGTCTTGGATTATTTTTGGCCAAATATTAAAGCCCTAAGCTTAAGACATGTCACTTTTTCTGTGGTAAAACAAGAGGACACTACTTTTTTTTAATCTTAAGGCCTTTTAAAGAGGCACTTCTACATAAATAGCTGAGGCCCCGGCCAATGACGGCGTTGGTGACTTGGAGCCCCCTGCAAAGAGAGGTGGCCCCGCCTTCTCCCCCCAACCCCCTCCACCCCTCACCTACCCCCTTACAGGCAGAGCTCACCTAGGTCTGCTGGCGCTGAACACGTGGCCTCAAGGGGAGCCAAGAGGTAACAGGCAAACCCTATTCCTGTGCAGCCCTCAGCGCAGGAAGCAAACCACTGGGTCAGCCTTCTGTGACCCACACCCCCATGCATGGCCCCAGGGCTTATCGTCATGGACTTCCGTTTGTGATATTTTGATTTACACCTGTCTCGTTCCACTGGACTGTATGTTCCTTCAGGGCAGAGAGCACCAGTTGTACCTGTAGCCCTTACCTCAGTGCCTGGCACACAGCAGAGACACATCACATTTTTGTGAAATGCATACCTGTCCAAATAAGCACACAGTACCAGCAGAGTGGATGACAACCACTGACCTGGACCAAGGAAGTGTCCAAGTGCCTGGGATCTTGCCAGTTCCAAAGGCAGGGCACTGTCCGGGTCTGTGAGTGCCGTTTTCTCTGTTGTTGCAGCTCTGTCCACCACCCTAGCCACTCCCCACGTTCTTCTCAGTGGACTTGCCCCAGTTTTCAGGGCTCCACTGAGTTCTACAGCAGGCCCAGGGGCTCTTTTCCGAGTTGATCTACATCAAGAGCCCCAGTCACTCCCCAGGGCCTTCACAGAAGCAAATGACACAGGCTGTCCCAGGGAAGGGCCAGGGATGCCTTGGCTGGCTTGGCACCGTCCCTGGCTCCCCAGCTGTCAGAGGCAGTCTGCCCTCCTCCTGGGGACACGGCCTTCCTTCCTGCGAGCTGTCTTCTATGCTGATCCAACAACGTATCAGGGCTTATTTTACTTCCTTTTCCTCCTTTGCTGCTGTGCTGGACCTAAATGTTCCTGTACTCAGATTGGTTGTGCTAACCTGGATTAATGTCACTCAACACTCAGCCTGGGACAAATGCCAAAGGGAGGCTAGTGAAACTGAGGAGGTAAGATTCTGGTTTCCTTTCCTGCCCACTGGCTTGTCCAGATGATGGGTGAATTACCCACCCACACCAGCTCGAAGGGCAATGACAGCACCTGAGGAGAAGGGGATGGGTCTGGGGAAAGGATTCCAGGGCCTTCAGAGGGCGGAAATGACGCAGGGCAAGAGGGAAGGAGCTGAGTTGCAGAAGCAGGAATCCTCACCCCTTCAAGAAGGACCATGACAACTATTTGCCCAGTGATCTGGCTGATGGAAGCACTGCCTTGGGAAATTCTTAATAAAATCAAACCCTGTGATCTCCGTCGGAGAGTGTGCACGCAGTGGATTACTGATTTAAAACTAGAGCCTTATGGATCCCAAATATAATGTGTAGGCAAACAAAGGGCTCCCGGACTGAGCTTTCGCCATGGCTGGGCCCGCAGAGCCTATCTCGCCCACTAGAGGGCAGCACCAGATCAGCCACTGATGGGTGTATTGCACTGCGCTTCTAAACTCTGATTTTAGATTTTAGGGCAATTGGACCTGCTGTCTACTGATCAGGAACCCAGAAAGCAGAGGGATATGGAGAGGGGGAAGTAGAAGCCAGAAGCAGACGTAGTCCTGGTTTAAATCAGATAGTTTCAGCACCCCAAATGAGATCAGTCCCACCAAGGGAAGCCCACGTTTGACTTACCCTCTCACTGAAAAGGACAGAGGCTTAGAACTTGACGAGGAAAGGTAGATATGGGCAGGGAGAGCTATCTGGGGCTCCACAGGGGGACTGAAGATTTCAGGAGGTGGGAAGAGAGGCAACTGAAAGTAAGAGTGGGTTACAGACGAGCAGAAGGGAGGTAGTGTGGCCCCCGGGTGCCTCATTTTAGCAAGTAGCTCATTTCTCCGCCCTTGCAGTGTGGCCGTGCCTGCCTGAAAGCACCCTGGGTGGCCCAGCCTGGGGCTCTGTACTCACTATCTGGCAGAGTCTGACAGCTGGTATTCCCTCCTCCTGTCATAACATTCCTGGATTCCCGGGTCCTGCCAGAGCTGCTTGATGGCCTCCACCTGGTCCCTGGAGAGAGCGGAGACCTTGTCTACGTCCACTTCTCTGATCAGCTGGGCATTTTCCTGCTCAAAGGAAAAGAGAACCTTTCATTAGGCAAAGGAAAGGAAGCCAACATACTGATGACTTGGGGACAAGACCTGCCCTGGTCCGTGGATTAGGGAAGATGTCCCTAGAGGCTAGGGTGTGGTGGGTGCTCTCCAGAAGAGCTGCTCACAGCCAAGCCACTCCGTTGCAGCCTCATTGGGTAGAGATGACGTGGCTGCTTAACTCAGTGGAGAGCGCCAGAGAAGGCCCAAGACCTGTGGCCTTCGGTCCCAGCAGTACCCCGGGGGCCAGTTTCACCAGCATTCAACACCCAGTTGCGAACAGAGAAACACGGGAACGATTGATCATCATTGATTATCATCGTACTAACAAACATTACTTCCTCGTTAACATGCAACTCATGTTGAATACGTGTGTAGCCAATGGAACAATTTAAAAGTAACTTTATTGTTAGTGGCATACCAAGGGTGGGGTAAGCGGGTCCACCCCAGTGCAGGAAATAAAGGAGTGCGTCATCTTCAGATCATTGAAAAATAACACCACCAACAATCATCAGTCGGCTTTCTTTCTCTTCCCTTTATTTTTTAAAAGATGTTTTAATAGCCTTTACTTTTTAGAGCAGTTTTAAGTTAAGAGCAAAACAGAGAGGAAAGTACAGAGAGTTCTCATACAGTCTGCTTTTTATTATCAGCATCACTAATAAAACTCTTTCCCACTGGGTGGACCACACCCAGCGGAACCCTCACACCATGCCACTGACTGCTCTAATAGTATGTTTACTATTCCATCACTAAATTATTATTGCTCTAATACTACTGCTTTATTCCAGTAACTGTTAAGATCATTATTGCTGTAATTATTACTGTTACAGCAGTTATCATTTATTACCCACTTAATAAGTGCTCAGGGCTCTACATATATTATCTCATCAACAGAAGGCAAGCCAGAGGCCAGAAATCTTTCCAAACCTTAGCAAATAGAAATGATAAGACTGGCCTGTATCCGCAACACATCCTTGTGTTGGCCCCAGAGACTCAGCATCCGATCCCTGGCTGCAAGTTGCAGCAAACAAGAGAATCCTGCTGAGGGAGACAGGAGCCCGGCCTCGTCTTCCCTCTCCCATCTTGCTGTATCTCACAGCAATTACATCATGCACTGGCAGCTGTGAGTCAGCAAAGCAACCTTTGGCAGCTCTGATCTCCTGCACCCCTTGAAAAGTCACTCTCATCTCGCATTTCTCATCATGAAACCCAACAGGAGGTTGGAGGAAAGGGAGATCTTATAGATTCACTTGACTCAGGGAAAAACCAAGGGCTGTGATTCAATCAACACGACTTTGCCCTACGTCCATCAAGAGGGAGTACAAACTCTTCCCCTAGACTGTGGGATCCTCAGGCAGGTAGAGGATCTTTGCAGAGTCTCAAACAAGGTCTAGGCAGTATGGGTCAGTGGCAAGTGCCTGGGCGGGGAATCGGGACCCTGAATTCTAAGTAGTTCAGTCGGGACTTTTAAGGAACCCAATAGGTTCCCTGCCTCAGCATGGTCATTTGTAAGAGGAGCCAGGGATTTTCAATGGGAACCTGATTTATAAAGTATCACCCAAATGTAAGCAGATCTTGCCTTATTATTGCAATAGACGCCTAATAAATATTTCTTGTTTGCCAAAACAGGACACAGTGACAGCCCTTACACCAGGACTTCTAATCCTGCCCAGTGGCACATTTTGTGCCGTGTGCCCTATTGTTAGCCAGAGAGAACAATAAATGGAGAACGTGGACAGTGTCTCAATGTAGCAGGAGTGTCTCCCGCTTCCTCCCCTCCTCTCGCCACTCTCCCACCTCCCAAATATGGTCAGAGGGTCTCCACTGGAGGACGAGGATGACAGAGCTTCCCAGGATACCCCATGTGGCCACACCAGGCGTGGTGAGGGCGCTGACCTGGGCGTAGCTCTAAATTATCTGTTTTCCCGTCTTCGTGACAAGTCAGGAAATGCCACAAGGGCAGAGCCAATGTCTTACGTATCCTTACATCCCAGAACCTCATGCAGTGCCTGGCAAATAACAGGTGGCCTCTTTGGATGCAGGTGCCCAATAAACATCTGTGGTGCACAGAAAACTGTATCTCTCTAACGGATAACCATGGGAAAATAACAGTGAAAGAACACTAGAGCAGGATGATGGAAGCCTGTGCCGGGCACGGTGGGAACACGGAGGAGCTGGGAGACGTAAAAGCCTCCCTAGTGGAGGAAAGGCTCCGGTGACTCCTGGCCAATTGGTCTTAACCACTCTGCCCCTGGTACGGTCAGCATCTTTGCTTGTTGCTTGTCCGCAACACAAGGCAGGCCTCTTGTGTTGCTTTTCTACACGTAACTGTTAAATTCAGCTTACCTGCTGAGCGGTAGCCCTGTGAGAATCATCAGCGATGTTACAAATATTTCTACCTCTCCTCCTCACAAAGGCAATGAAGTACTGTACTCTGTGATGAAGGAAACGTAAGTGGAAGCAACATCTGTCTGTTTCAGGAAGAAACTTTAAAGAACCAGTGAGTAATTCACCACATTGCCTTTTGTCTCCTGTGGTGATGACCATGGGATAAGATAGAGCCTCCATCAGCCAGGCTTCCTGAGTGACGATAATGAGCTAACACACCATACTGCATATGGAGCACGAGTGAGAAATCAGCTTTAATTAAGTAAGCTACACTTTGGGGGGAGTTTGTTACTGCAGCATAACCCACTCTATCCTGACTGATACATGTTGCCATGGATAAACCCAGTGTTTGGCTCTTCCAGTAGATAGAAAAAGTGGATCCCAGTGAGATATTAGAGAGGAATACAGGCTTCTACATAGGCTTCTTGGGGGAGAGGTGGAATTTGGGGAAAAGACATAGACCTGGGATTTCGGGTAACCAGGGGAATTCAGCCAGGTGAGAAAAACATACTGTCTGTTCAGACCAGCGAGGGGATTTGGGTGGAATCCTGCTTGAAAGAAGAGGAGAACAGAGGGTCCTTAAAGACCCAACAATTGGGACTTTGGTTTGGAACAGACTAGACTTAAGGCTTCTAGGGAAGCCCTGGATCAATTTTTTTTAAACCTCTTATTTTGAAATAATTTAAGACTTGGGAAAAGGTGGGGAACATGGTACAAAGAGTTCATCTCTGCCTTTCCAGATTGCCCAAATGTTCATAATTTCCTACCTTGCTTTATCATTCTCCCCACTCCCTCCACATGTGTTCGTACACACCCACACCTGCACGCATAACTCACACATATATTTTTCTCTGGAAATATCTGAAGGGAAACTGCAGACACAATGCCTCTTTATCTCTAAAGACTTCAGTGTTATTTCCTAAAAACAGACATATAGAACTTCCCTGGTGGCGCATTGGTTAAGAATCCGCCTGCCAATGCAGGGGACACGGGTTCGAGCCCTGGTCCAGGAAGATCCCACATGCTGCAGAGCAACTAAGCCCGTGTACCACAACTACTGAGCCCGCATGCCACAACTACTGAGCCCGTGTGCCTAGAGCCCGTGCTCTGCAGCAAGAGAAGCCACGGCAGTGAGAAGCCCGCGCACCACAGGGGAGAGTAGCCCCCGCTCGCCGCAACTAGAGAAAGCCTGTGCACAGCAACGAAGACCCAACGCAGCCAAAAATAAATAAAATTTTTTTAAAAAACAAACATATATAATCATATATAAAGGTCAAAATCAGGAAACTGACACTGACACAATACTGTAATCTACTCCTCAGACCTATCCAAAGTTTGACAGTTGTCCCATAAAGGTCCTTTATCTGCCCAGTCTAGGCTCACATATTGCATTCGGTTGTCTCTTTAGTCTCCATCTATCTGGAAAGGCTCTGCAGTCAGAGGAGCCGTTTGTGTTACTCTGATCAAGAATGGCCTGACAAGGATGTGTTCTTTAGTCACGAGTCATCACAAGGATGGCTGGTGGAGAGAATGGCACAGCCGAGCCCCCAGAGTGTGTTCCAGGGGCAAATATTACAAAGGGCAGAGAGCAGTGAGGCAGAGGGTGACCTGGTTTTTAAATAAGTTGTACTGAAATACGAGATGAAAGACTTCTACACGTTAACAACGTGTGTTTTTAAAAAGTGGGGTTTTGTGCAGATTTCCCTCTGACTTGGCTGGAGAGTTTCATACACAGAGTGTGCGCATTTTTATCATTATGTTCAAACCACTTCTACAGTGCACACCGTCTGAGAGCAGGGAGTCCTTATATAATGGGGAAAATTTTGTGTCAGGTAGTTGGGCTTTTTCATCTCCTGGAAAGAGAGAAGAAATGTTCTAAGAGGATCAGATTGAGGGAAGAAATGTTATGATTTGGGCAGGGGACAGGCCGAGGCTGAGGGGGCTGACATCTAAGTGGAGAAATCCAGGAAGCAGATGAATAAAATGGGTCTGTAGTTCATGGAAAGGTCCTCGGCTAGAGGAGCGTATTGAACTGAAACTGCCTAACTCATGTATTTCTTTGAAAAGAAAAATCACAAAGCAGTAAATATTACTGGAGCAAATAGAGCAGATGCAGAAACGCAAACAGTTTCTCAAACACTGAGCTCACATCTGGCTTTTCCTCTCTTCCTTTCTCAGACAAAAGCACCATTTTCACTGCTCTGAAGAAAGAAGAACACAGAAACCAGATGTCCTACATGTGCGTTTCACTCAGTAATTCCCAGGGTGACAGTGGAAGGAGCTGCTTTTGAAGTGTGGCCTTGCTGGCTTCACACTTGGATCCCCGGCCGCCTGGGTGACAGTCGCTTTCGAGCCCAGCCAGCCCCTCTGGCTGGAATCCAGGGCCCAGTGGGCAGCCCCATTCTCCACCAGGTCCTCACAGGGGGAGCCCGTACACCATTAACCGCCCAGCACTGCAGGGCCCAGAGCCTTCTCACCGACTAGGGGAGACTGTTCCCTAGTCAGAAGCCAGAGTTCCTGTTCTTTCATCAGATACTTAATCATTTTCGTTAAAACCTTTATCCATTAACATATTCTAGATAATAAAAGCCTAATTTAATACTATTTCAAGTGTCTACTATCATATGCAGTACCTCAAAAGCTTTGTAAAAACAAATGAGATTAAAACAAGATTAAAAATGAAAGTTCCCTGTAACATAATATTTCTGACTTTCACACAATCACTCCTCCTTGTTTTAACATCTACGTCAAGATCCAGAACTACACTACATATTCTATCAAACTAAAATTAGGAAGTAAAATTTCAGTGCTCCGGGCTTCCCTGGTGGCGCAGTGGTTGAGAGTCCGCCTGCTGATGCAGGGGACACGGGTTCGTGCCCCGGTCCGGGAAGATCCCACATGCCGCAGAGCGGCTGGGCCCGTGAGCCATGGCCGCTGAGCCTGCGCGTCCGGAGCCTGTGCTCCGCAACGGGAGAGGCCACAACAGAGAGAGGCCCGCATACCGCAAAAAAACAAAACAAAATTTCAGTGCTCCATAACGATCAGCTTTGAAAGCATCTCAAAAATTGCATTATAAAGAAAATGCTGGTAAACTATGCTAGAGAAAGGAATGTTTTCTATAAAAAACAAAGAACTTCTGCTTCTGGTAAAGGAAGACTAGGACATTTAGATCAACTCTTCCACTAAGGACAGCTAGAGATGGTGGACAACATATTTTCAAAAGTATGCTCAAGAATAATCAGGAAACTAATGAACAAGTAAGTAATTGCTGGGCCAGAGTGTAGGGTAGGATGGCATCCAAGGAGTTGAACCAGCATTTGGGAAACCTTTCTCCCTGGGGCTTCTTCTTGTTCTAGAAGGAGCAGTGTGAGGTTGAACAGCTCCTTTTTCAATATTACAGGACGAGGGAAAGTTAGCAAGAGCTAAAGGCCCTTAGAAGCCCTCTGGCTCCAGGTTGGGATCCAAGGGGTAGCTCTTAGTGACCTGCAACTCAGCTTGGAATCCCCACAATATCAGAAATTGAGTATCCCCAGACACCTGGCAGAAGAAAAGAAAGTTTCTTTTTGAAGCTTGGAAGCTTGCATCTTCCTTACCCTCGAATTATTTTTTCATGCGTGTCCAGCACACTAACAAAAAGAACCAAGCATAAGAAGATAAGACAACTCCAAAAATGAGGTGACAAGTAAAAAGATGCAAAAAGATATACCATGCAAACAGTAACCCAGAGGAAGGAGGAATCTATTATCATAAAAATAGACCTTAAGGTTTATTTGTTAATTATACCTCAGTAAAGCTGGGGGGAAAAGTAGACTTTAAGGTTAAAAGTATAACTGGAGATAGAGATATTTCAAATGACAAAAAGGTTCAGAAAGACATAACAGTTCTAAAGTTGTATGCAGCTAATAACATAGGCTTAAAATATAAGAAAAAAATCTCTAAGATCTAAATGGTGAAATGGACAAATCTTCATCTTACAGGAAACTGAAACATACCTCTCTCAGTAACTGATAGAATAAACACAAAATTCAGTAAAGATATACACAATTCAAACATAATCAGCAAATTGGACTTTATGGACACATGTAGAGCCCTATATTCCAAATAACTAGAATATATACTTTTCTCAAGCACACCAAGAATAGTTACAAAAATGACCATTAATCTGAGATTTCACATTTTCAAAAACTGGTTTTCCAGCTTCTTTTGATCACTTTCTAATTCCCATTTCTTTAGCAACTCTTGGCTCCAGCAGGGATGCCACCATGGCCACCAGCCCAGCCGAGCCACTGTGCAGGCATCTGAATATTTAAGCACTGTTCTAAAGCTACCTAGATTTCTCCTCATAGAAAGGCAGTCTTCCACCACACTCAGAATGGGAAGGAAGCTTTTCTGACCCAATTCAAGATTCAAAAGAAATCTTTATTTCTACTCCAATCTTTGTCCTCCTCCTTCTCCTTATCTTTTCTCCAACAAAAATAAATAACAGAATTCACTGGCCACAAAGCGTTGGCATGAAAAGCCAAGTTACTTTATTTTTTCCTGTCAGTCAAAATTTCAGTGGGTTTAACTTAAAAGGCTCTTTCCAAAGAGTCCTGCCATAAATTACCTTGGCACAAACATCCAAAGCTACAATGAGTGTTAACAACGCAGCTGAGAGAGAGAATCTTTGGCCTTACGCTGTGTCAACTTGGCGAAGCACGCTCCCTTCCCTGTATGACTCTGGGCTAGGATCTGCTACAAGAGAAGTTTGAAAGGGATCTGGGAGTCAGGGGAGAAACAGCGGCCGTCGTGCTCTGAAGGTCAGAGCTCTGCTTTAGTACAAATGCCTGCATGCATGCACGCACGTGCACGCACACACACACACACACACACACACACACACACATTGTGACTGGTCTTCTGGTCAACCTCACTGATGGGGGGGGCATGTGCAGCAGCTGGGCTTCAGCACCCCTAGCTCCCACTTGGACCTTCTCCTTCAACTTCTCCACATCCTGGGGCAGACATACATGCAGGTCCACAGCAAAAGATGCCAGTTTCTGCTGCAAGTCACCTGCACTGTCAACACGGAGATGTGAGAGGCAGATGCAGGTTCCACTTAGTCCCCATGGGGTCCATTCGCCTTCATGGGTTCCCATCTGTCTCTGTAGGTTCCAGTTTGCCTTTGCTCTGGCTCCTTCACATCCAGCTTTTCTCCCCGACTACCAGCCCTGCTGCCCAAACACCAGATACGCAGAGGCAGTTCCAACATCTTCTTCACGGCTCCAACAGCTACATACAATGCAATCCCTAAAACGAATCCATTATTCCACATCGCTTTGAGTGACTGACTTCCTGATCAAATCAGGAATCTTCCATGCTGGTCCATTCAATTCTCTTTAGGGGCAAAATACCCTATAACCGTAGGTCTAGGTGATGGTAACAGTTTAGGCCTCAGTTGGGGTGACCGAAATGGACCCAAACTCAGCGAGGCACTCGCAGCCAGACTCCATCATCATTCAGTGCACAGCATCACATGCCTGCTCCCTGCTAGATCCGGGCCTGCTTCTGGGAATATAAAGAGGACTGTGGCCCTGCCCTTGAGGGTTCCAAAATGACAGATCCGCACACAAACGCTAGGAGATCAAAGAAAGGGAGACATGTCAACTGGGGGTGAGTGACAGCATGGGCTAAGGTTTCCCACCAGAGGTGGCCTGATGTTTATGAAGAGAAGGGCTGTGTCTGCCCTTCGTGTACTCATGAATGTGGATTCCCGAGTGTGCTTGTTAAAGGCAGCACCGTGAAAGTGCAGGGACCAGACCAGTTCTTTGCTATATCACCTTTCACACAACATTCCTTCCCCTGAGATGCTCTGGAGAGCACCTGAACTCCCTCAGGTGCCAGGGTCCTGAATATATTCAAGGTAGAGCCCACCCCGCAGTCTGCACCCCCCAGAAAGAAATGAGTATATTGGTCCAATGGAAGCTGCCTCTCAGAAAATCATTTGTTTTAGGCCCTTTTAACTGCATGTGCCCAGAGGTCACATATAATAACATGGTCATGTTCCGCAGCAAGTTGGGATTTTCTGTCCCTATCACCTTCTTCCTCCCCCTCCCTCCTGTAGTTGAGAGTTTTTCTAGGTTTTTTTAG
This sequence comes from Aethalodelphis obliquidens, assembly GCF_003676395.1. Taxonomy (NCBI): domain Eukaryota; kingdom Metazoa; phylum Chordata; class Mammalia; order Artiodactyla; family Delphinidae; genus Aethalodelphis; species Aethalodelphis obliquidens. The sequence goes on along the minus strand of NW_020837951.1, from coordinate 42,437,479 downwards.
CACATCAAAATTGGGTTATGAGAGACTGTTCAAATTAGCAAGACAAGGATCTGTCTCTTTTGTACCTGTGCCTCTCTGCAGAATCTGCTGGGAGGACGGGAGCGTCTATGCCAGGACACACTCAGGTCCTTCCCACATAAAGCTGGGAATGACGGTGGCCAGGGCCCTGATGTTGGGAAGGCCAGGACTTACAGAGAAAGGCAGAGGGGCAGAAAAAGAAGAGAGACCAGAGGAGCAGGGCTGGGGATGGGTGGGGGGCTTCTAGACCAAAAGATACCCCCCAACCCTCCATCGCCCCCCTTGAAGGGAAAGTAATAAATGCTTTGCTCCCCCGCTGGCTTCCTGTAGTACCACGATCAGCTATAAGAAATCTTATTCTCTCTTTGGTATTGGACTCTGTCTGTGGCCCTTCCAGAAAATAAGGCATAATAAAGGCTTACAGATATAAAAAGCACACAGGCAAGGTCTCAGTTCAAGAATAGGCTGGTTCCAATTTAATGTAAAGTTGGTTGTTGGGAGCTCAAAGCGTTTTCCCATTAAGACAAAGATTGCTCTGGGTCCACCGATCCTGTTTTATTTCCCTACCGGGCTCATAGGTTGGGCTACATTTCCCAGTCTCCCTTGCAGTCATGTAACTGAGTTCTGAGTGATGAAATCTGCGCTGACATGACGCACACCACTACCAGGGCTGGCTTTAAAAACTTCCCATGCAATCCTCCTCCACTCTACCTTTTTTCATTTCTCAGCTGAAAGGACAGGATGATGAGGGCCAAGAGGAGGGGAGCCTCCAGGCGCAGGAGACCTAGATCCCTGAGGAAATGTGCGGAGCAGAGCCCATCACTCACCAACTCCCATTGGATTGAGACAGACGTGGCCCAGAAATAAACACTGATTTTGCTAAGCCACTGAAGTTTTGGTGTCGGTTTATTTTAGCGGCTATCAAAGTTTACTTTATGCACCCATAAAGAGAGAGAAGAGAAGCAACGTGAGAACGGAGAAGTCCCGGGCTAGCTCCAAGAAACCCACGTGAACCAGCAGAGACAAACCAATGCACTGAAGGCACTGGCCACAGCCGGGGGGCCTAGTGTGGATCATGTGTGATTTTTTAAAAAGCCACTCATCTCTGGTCTCCTCATGTCTGCCATGCCCCCATCCTGCCTCCCAGTGGCTCTCTCTTCAAGGCCCCAGATTCTCAGACCCAAACTGTAGGACCACTTCCTATACACATACGTTCCAAGAGAACGCGAGCACCCAAACCTCCTGATCGCCCTTCTCTCCCATCAAACACTACAGGTCCTCCAGACAGGAGGCTATGTGGCCTGGAGAGAACGGCTCTGAGCAGTTATTTTTCGGTGTCTTTCCTTTACCCGTATCTGAGCCCAAATGTGGTAATACTAGAGAGAACAGGCTAATGGCCCCAACTGTCAGTACCTCGACGGACACCCCACACAGGTTTACTTTACGCTCCTTCCCAGTCCAACATGTACCGATGGTGGGGTTGGGGAGGAAGCTGCTCCGTGCAATTATCCAGGGCCCCAAGCTCCCTCCATCAAGTGGCTCTGCCAGCTCCCAGGGCCCTCAAGTCCTGCAGGGGATCGTCTGCACCCAGTAGGCAGGTGGAGGAAGAGAACGTGGAGCAGTAGGCAGGATGTTTTATGGGCCAGGTCTGAACGTGGTGGACACATGGTTCACGGGCTAGAACTCGTCACAAGGGGCAATCTGACTGCAAAGGAGGCTGGGAAACGTGGTCCTCCTGGCGGAAGGACACGAGATGTGGTCAACACATAACATTGTCTCTGCCGCTCACAGACTCCCAGTCTCTTCTCTTTGTCTCAGAGACCTCCAAGGTTTGCAAGGTGCCCATGTGTGCTTTTGTATAGACCAAGGTCAACAACAGGTGGGCCAGGTCCAGCTCCCCGCCTGTTCTTGTAAATGAAGTTCTATTAGGACACAGTCACGCCCCGTCACTGTTGGGCTGATGTCACTGCTACAAAGGCAGCGTCGGGTTGTTACAACAGAGCCTGTGTGGTCCACAAAGCTGACCATAAATACTTATTCGCTGACCCTTTACAGAAAATGTTTGCTGACTCTGGTACAGACAGATAATCTCTAAGTAAGTGCCTCCAAGGAAGATTCTGCTGCAATCTCCACTCCCTCCTTCATCGAATCAGTGGCAACGTAACTATGAAGCACCCACCCTTTGCCAGCCCCAGTGCTCAGTACGAGACTACAACTATGAAGAAGACTTTGTTTTTATACTCAAGTTTCCAGTCTTTATGGGAATGATGGTAACAGGCATATAGGACATGGAAAAAGAATCCTCTAAAAAAGAACATATTTAATTAGTGTAAAAAGCAAGAGAATTCCACCTAAGTACATTTCCCCAACTCTTCAAAATTTTCCAAGGGCAAAGCCCAGAACTAACTTGGATTATGAGCCTGCCCTGAGACTGCAAGCGTATCGTAACATTAAACGAAAACACCCCCCAGTGGAGAAAGCTGGAATTGTTTCTGATTCAGACTCCTTTTCACAAAATTTAGAGAATGTTCCCATTTCTTTTTTTCCTTCATTACTTCCTTAAGCAGACCATTGTATTATGTCCCTGTTTCGCAAGGTGTCATATTACATTCTTTGTTTCTGTAAAGTCTATGCTGTGTCAACCAGCCTGGGAACCAGACCAGCTGTTTCCAGAAACCCTGAAATCCAAGACAGGCAGAGGCTGGCCCTGGAGTAGGTGCAAGGTCCCCAGTGTTCTTCCTGGGGCACTGCTGACATTCAAGAGAAGCCCTCTGAGTAGGAGGAGGCCTCTTTAAGGCAACTCCAGAAACAAAAATCCTCCCTCCTACTCCTGTAAAACGGCTTTTCTGTTCGAAGGCAAAGGGAAGTAAATACTAGATTCAAGAGTTAATTCAGTAATACCAGCCAGGCAGACACCTCCAAGGCTGAGCTGAAGAACAAACATTAAGAAATGAAATGCTTCCCCTGACATGGAGCCAGAGCTCTCTCTGGACGTCTCTCTCTTTAAAGGCCATCTTAGGGCCAGGCGTAATTCTAGAAATCCCTTCTGTGTGCCTCGGAGTGACTCAGACCCCACCCACACCCCCAAACACACACCCAGACGTGAACATGAGAACACGGAAAGAGAACACGGAAAATCAGTGTGATGAAGTGGTCCGGGGCCAACTAGAAGCTGGAGCTGGGCAGGAAGACGCTGGTACTCTGTGCCCCTCTGCCTCCTCAGGGCACCTGTCCCAGGGACAGCAGGATGCTGGTTAGAATTCTGGTTCCCAGCCGGTCAGCCTTTCCTGTCTCCACCCACAAGCCTTCACGCTCACTGGTCTTGAGCCTTAATTTACAAGACGGGCTACACCAGTGCAAGGTGAGGGGCTCTTGCGGTCTCTAATCATTTCTGCCATGGGGCTTGCAGTCAGCCCAGCAAAATATAAAGTGTCAGCACAGTGCCCAGAGCCCAGTAAACTCCCGATAGATGGAAGTGATTGGGGCCTGGCCCTCACCCACTCCCTCGTGCCTTCCTAAGCGCCTGGGGCTCACGGGCCACCACGAAATCAGGAACACATACCAGTGGTCCTCCTTACTCATGGATTCTGTATTTGCAACTTCACCTACTTGCTAAAATTGGTAACCCCCAAATAAAAAATCACAGCCATTTACAGACGTGCATACAGCAGTGAGAATTTCGAATCGCTCAGTGCCCACGATCCCAACGGAAGGGGAACTCGGGCTCTGTCTTCTTGTTCAGCTCTTGTACAGTAATCGAGTGCCCTTTCCATGGTCCATTAGGTGTCAGGTTTCTTGTATTTTTATGCTTTTTGCGGGTGACTTCATTGTTTAGTGGGCCCCCAGCACAGTGCCGGAGTGCCTAGCACGAGAGGCTGGGATGCACCCCGTGGAGAAAATACCTGTTAGAGAAGCTTCGTTCGGGCAGGAAGGGACTCAGGATATAACTCCTGTTCATCCACCTATTAGGAGCCTTATTAGGATCAATTCATCTGACCCTGAGGCCTCAGTTTCCTCATTGGTAAAGTGACCACAGAGAACTGAGTGGGGGAGATCTTTTCAACGTTAGCGTTTAACGGTGCTAAAGGATGTATTCCTTCATCATTAGGTTTCATAAACACTGAGTCTTGTGGATGCCCTTCTTTCAAAGTGTAAAGGAAAACATAACCACCCTAATCGCTCTTTCTAACCCAGAAGCAGTCATCATAATTTCCAAGAGGATGAGTGAATTACACCTAGTTGAGGACATAAGGGATTGGCACCGTTAAAGAACTAGGAACACACGGCACAGAACCACAAAGGATGAGGGGCCGTTTCTGCTCCTGGGACCCAAGGTTAAGGCTATTCCGGGTTGGCCCTAAAAAAATAAAAATCATCAACACGACCTATGCGTCAGCCCACCTCTCTCCTGTGTCTTACTCATCCCCAAAATAACCAGTAAGCATCACAGGCAGGTACCTCCAAGAGACAACGTCACCCCAAACCAACTTCCCTCCCTTATCACATATTCATCAGTAATCCTGGGAGCTCTGGACCTCAGGTTATTCCATCTCAGATGGACTGTGCCAACACGGCCCAAAGCCACTCAGCTACCCTTCCAAGCACTGACGTGAGATTCCTTGCAGTAACTGGGTGAATAAGGAAACCCACTGGGGTCAATGCAAAGCGCCTTCTCCTCAAGCATCTCACAGTTATACAGACACTTAACCAAGATCCATTACTTCCCGTCAAAAACTACCAACCCATAAACCAGCCGAGCACGTGAAGGTGGTAGATACTCGTGTAAAAAACTGGATATGTTCTCTTAAGGTCAACTGAGTGGACTACACGCTTAGCTATGTGCTAGGTGTCATGCTGGATCCCTCGGGGAGTGGATATAAATCGACAGATCCTAACTTAAGAGTGTCACAGTCCAGTAAGAGACGAAGACCATCGCACATCTAATCGCAGCGCTGTTTGATCCGGAATCCCTTGGAAATATCCCTGCCCTGTCAGTAGGTGAGGGATCGACATCTAGTCAAGTAACAGTCTCAGATGAGGCCTCAGCACCATCTGCTGAAGTCACCTGCTCTTTGGACACGGGAAGCACATGGATGTAGCTTTAAGCAGCGACAAAGAATATCTGCACTCCAGACCCTGGTAGAGAATATTTATCAGTAATCTCTCTGCTGTCTGACTCTTATCAAATGTTGAAACAAATGATATTGATGGATTTTTTTCTGAAGTACACATAGTCTAGTTATGCCTTTGTCAGTATTTCCCAGAGGGCTATATTATACAGACCATGACTCTACAAAATGTTGTAGGTACACACAAAGAAGTTCCTTGTCCAAATAAGTTTAGGACAAGGTCTGAAACAGTTACCCACTTTTTTTTAACTTCAGGACTTCTCAGAAGGTGTGTGTGTGTGTGTGTGCGCGCGTGTGCGCACGTGCGCGCGCATCACATGCACCCTGACGGGGCAGGGATCTTGGTCTCTTTTTCTCATTGATGTACCCCAAGTGCTTGGAGCAGTGGCTGGCACATCAATATTGTTGGAATGAATAAACAAATGTTGCATGAAAATCATTGTATTTAGTCAATACTGATAGAATATATTAAATCAAAGAGCAATGTGTATTAACAGGATATGACAGTTCATGAAATTGTGTAACTGTGCACGCCCAATTCTTAAACGTTTCATCACTGGAATGTTTCACCAGAATATTAAACATGAGAATGAGAATGCACATATGCACGTTAGGAAAAAAATCCCTGAAACTACAGCAGGACTCCAACAACAAATGCAGCATTTAGTGACAACTTACTGACCATCAGCAGTGAAAAGTTTGCAGCCACAAATAGAACCACAACAAGGAGAACAACATTGAGTAAAGATGCCCAAAAGAGAGCACAGAACCTTTAATAGGCTCGTTTCATTACGAATTTCCAAAGAGATTTAGAATATACGACTTGCCAAACTCATGTCACTGAAGTGGCAGCTGGGGCCCCATTTTCTCATAGGGTCTTACTGGCTCAGACCCCAGCCAGTTCCATGGCCTGTGAAAGTCAGAAGCTCTCCCACAATTTCTGCCAGTTCCCCGGGGCTGCATCTTCATGGTTCAGTATTTCTTCTCAGTTGCTCAGGCACAAAGCTCAGCCTGTCCATCCCTTCCACGGAGCACCCAACTGTTCACAACCTTGGCTTTCAAAAGGCAGGGTCGCCCCAAGCAGCTTCCTGCCATCTCAGCGGCTCCGCCCCCCACTTTCATCTCCACCTCCTCAGCCCACTCTCCTGCAGCGCTGAAGTTTAGGAGCTCCAAATTCTTCACCTTTTAAGAGTGATTTCCCCTTTCCAACACTCAGATAAAGGGGAGGAGAGCTCAGATTCTACTCCACCTTTACAAGCTCAATCCTACTTTTGTGGACGCCCTTAGCTTTTGGGTGGTCCACCACCCAGCCTCCCTCCTTCTGGCTACAGTGGTTTTGGGGGAACTATTCTGTGGGTCCCGGCAGGTCTGCTGATTCAGGGATCCTGCTCTCTGCGGGCTCAGTGTCAGGCTGTTCACACTTGGCAGAGACTGTCAACCTTGAGCAGAAGGTAGATGATAGCAGTGGAGACAGGGGAAAGGAACAGATGAAGTGCTTTTCTTTTGGTGGCCATGAAGTCATCAAGGATTTTCTGGGTAGTGAGACCCCAGGAGTTTCTGGGTTCCTGTCCATCTTGAGACTGTTTCTTCAGGCTTCTCCTTGATTCCATGACCTCCAGGACAGCCTTTTCATAAACTCCTAGCTTGGTCCTGGTGCTCACAACGCAAGAACCTGACTCTGTCCCATCAGCAGAACAACGGCTCTCTCTCTGATGTGAACAGTCAGGGTCTGCAACAGAAGACTTCCTTTTCTCATGGTACATCTACTAACATCTCCCTCTATTAATGTTATATTAAATTCAGTTTAGGAAGTACCCTTGATGTTCTAGGCTTTATTTCTAAATCTATCCAAAGGCTGTGGACTTCAGCCATAGTATCTGTATTACTTTTCTACTGCTGCATGACAAACTGCTACAGACTTAGCAACTTAAAACAATCTTCTGTTACTATCTCACAGTTTCTGGGGGCCAGGAACCAGGCATATTGTAACTGAGTTTTCTGCTTAGGGCCTCACAAGGCTGAAATCAAGGTGTTTGCTGGGCTGTGCTGTCATCTGGAGTTCAGGGTGCGTGTCCGAGTTCATTTAAGTTGTTGGAAGAATTCAGTTCCTCGTGATTCCAGGACTGCGGTCCTAGTTTTCTTGATGGCTGTCCCCTGAAAGTCACTCTCAGCTCCTAGAGGCTGCCCTCAGGTCCCAGCCATGTGGCCCTCTCACGACATGGAAGCTACTTCTTCAAGGCCAGCAGGAGAATCTCCCTGCCTCTAGGACTTCTTCTTTTTATTTATTTGTTTGTTTTATTTTTATTTATTTTTTGGCTGCATCGGGTCTTAGCTGCGGCACGCGGGATCTTCGTTGAGGTGCACAGGCTTCTCTCTAGCTGTGACGAGCGGGTTTTCTCTTCTCTAGTTGTGGTGCGCGTGCTCCAGGGTGCGCGGGCTCTGTAGTTTTGCAGCACATGGGCTCTTAGTTGAGGTGTGCGAGCTCAAAAGTTGTGGCACGTGGCCTTCGTTGCCCTGTGGAAATGTGGGATCTTAGTTCCCTGACCAGGGATCGAACCTGTGTACACTGCACTGGAAGGCAGATTCTTTATCACTGGACCACCAGGGAAGTCCCTAGGACTTCTTCTAATGGGCTGATTTGGTCAGGCCACCCAGGACAATCTTCCCTTTGATTAAGTTAAAGTCAACTGATTAGGGGACATTACATCTAGGAAATCCCTTCACCTCTGTCATATGACGTAATCTAATCATGGAAGTGATGTTGATCGTGGTCTTGCCTATGCTCAAGGGGAGGGGATTATGCAGGGCGAGTATAACAGGGGGTCCATCTTAGAATTCTGCCTACCACGTGGTCTTATTCACAGTTCTGGTGAGCGTAACTGCTGTTTACCTTTCCCTTGGCTTGTAATAAAGGAGTTCCTATGATATCTCCTATAGGGCTCTTGTTGGGGTTACGGGCTCTTACATCAGTTAGCATTTGCTCTATGCTGCCCCCCTATAAGAAATATATATTTTTAGAATTAAGAAACAAGAACACAGATAAACAAGAAGGTCCTACTGTATAGCACAGGGAACTATATTCAAATATCTTTTGATAACCGATAAGGGAAAAGGATCTGAAAAAAATATATATATATGTTATATACAACATATATATATACAATATGTTCTATGTCATATATAAAACATATATATGCTACATATATATATATATATATATATATTTGTAGCTGAATCACTGTGCTATACATCAGAAACTAACACAACATTGTAAATCAACTATACTTCGATAATAATAAAAAAAAGAACGAAGAACAATTACGCTTCCTTGAGGGAATGGTAGGTTTTGCCTTGTGGTCCATAGGAATCATATACGTGAACCTGATTCTCTTTTCACTTTAGCTGGTGGGAAGCTCCGAAACAAATCTGTAGCTCAGTCTATGTAACTCAGTAGAAGTTGATGAGTACTCATATCCTATAACACCTGTGTTCTATTTTTCCCTCAGCCTCACTCTTCTTTCTTAATTCAAACTTTTTCTGGCATTGAGGGTTTTTTTAAGGTATATATTCTTATAAGTAGTTTCCAACGTGTTACATAAGGAAATAGGGCATAAATACAAATGAACTAACAAAATAACGATAGCTAGTATAAACCGAACCATTATTATGTGACCACCTTGTATAAGCATTATCTCATTTGATCATTACAACAAACCTATGAAGTTAGATACTTTGAATATCCCAATTTAATATGTAAGGAAACTGAAGCTTAGAGAGAAGAGATAGTGTTGGTAGAACAGCCATGGAAGCCCAGCGTGCTTGGCCCCAAAATCTATGCAGTTAACCACCAGCTCAACTAATTTACAACATTTACATTTTAAAGGGAGGAAGGAGTGGGTGTAACAGTTGCCTGTGAAACCCTGCAGACTAGATAGAGATTACCGTAGGCACTGGGAGAGTCAGAAGAATGATTTCCAGCACCCCCTGCCTGCCAACTGCTCTTCTGCAACCTAAAATGAAGTTTCTTGGCATACGGACTTCAATAGCCAAGCCCTTCTCAAAAGAAAGGAGGAAAAAGGCCTTCAGAGGGAAAAGAAGAGCTTGGAAATAAGTAAGCTTCTCCCACAGTGAGTTGCAAACAAGTCTAAGAGAGCATCTGACACCAAGCCTCCAGCATAACGCAACTGTTTCCACACAGAAGACTTTCAGGTATTCACCACGCAACTGAGGAATACAGCGGGTTCTGCTTAACACAGAGTACGGAGAACCGGAGTTAGAAAGGCACATTCTGAAGGCCACCACTGGTGCCAGGCCACATAACCCTTCCTCTAAGAATATGATTTATACAATAAAAGTAAAATAAATAAAATGAAATCAGATAGATTGTTGGTGGTGGTTTATGTAAATATCAATATCAATGTGATGTTTATAGAAAAAATAAGCTTCACTGATTAGTCTACATGCTCACCAAGGCCCATGAATAGTGAGTAGGGAGAGTCGGGCCATATTGTTCACTCCACTATGACTCATGGCGCCACCTAGTGACAGCTTCTCTGATTGCATCTGCTGAGAGTAGAGAGACTCTCCTGGGTGCGCGCTTTATACACTGCATCATAAAGTTTCAGCGAATCACATGGTCTGAATTTTTATCTTGGAGTCTATCTCACAGTTAATAACATCTGGATAAAGATCCAGGCATTCTCACTCTTTGATAGGAAAGTTTAGTGAATAGGAGTGAGAGAGAGTTTGAGAGTTAGAGTTTAGTGGAAGGCACATCCTTGTTGCTACTTTTTTTTTTTTTTTTTTGCGGTACGCGGGCCTCTCACTGTTGTGACCTCTCCCCGCTGCGGAGCACAGGCTCCGGACGCGCAGGCTCAGCGGCCATGGCTCACGGGCCCAGCCGCTCAGTGGCATGTGGGATCCTCCCGGACCGGGACATGAATCCGTGTCCCCTGCATCGGCAGGCGGACTCTCAACCACTGCGCCACCAGGGAAGCCCTTGTTGCTACTTTGAAGGCTAGTAGAATATTAACCACTTGGAGGGCAGTGCTCTATAAATTCAAATTTTATTGGTATGTCCTTTGAAGTGTATAAAAATTGATGAGAGGTTAAGTTGTTTCCATTAGCCACAAGCAAACGACTGGTAACGGGACTGAGTCCAATTGCCCATCTTCTGAGCTGTCCATGTGACTTCCTCGATGCTCCAATTACCAGCTCTGTGCGGCTGACAGGCAAGGTCCTACCAATGTGTGAAAAAGTGCCCAAGAGGACGGCCGGTCTCCTGGGCATCCAAGGAGCCGCGTGAGGTTGTCCTACTCTGCGCTGAATTTAACATCAAGTTTCAGGCGCTCATGTTTTCCATTGGTGTGCCTTTCATTTCACATGCATGTCCATCGGACTACAGACACTCCACCCACCCGGCCACCCTGTAAACTCTCAAAGTCATGCTCCAATGATGCTTTGCATCTAGTTCTGCGATAGTCCTCCCTCCACACTGAGCTTCTATTTCTGAAAATTAAAAAGAAATTACCACACAACTCCCAGAGAGTCATCCAAAACATTCCTTGCTCTGGGGTGTTCTTTCCCTTTTCTCCTTATTTCTTTTTCTTGGCGGGGTGGCGGCGGCAGTGTTTCACTTTTTCCATTCTTTTCAATGGCTTGAAAAACTCTTAAACACACCACAACAAATATTTGGGTCACAGCTTACTTTAATGATGTGCTTTCGAAACGGTTTTAATCCTGGCTGCGTATGTGGTTGTTTTTTTCCTTTTGCAGTGAGAACCCACAGGCATTTTTCTGCCCGGGAGCAGCGATGGGAGAGCAGGGCATCCCAGATTTCCCGAGGAGTCTCTTATCCTTGGCTCTGTGGAGTCCCTTGTAGCACCCCAACCCTGCAATCTTCAGAGTGTATGCCCTGGCCTCTCTCTAGAAAGGACTGTGGGGTTGGAGTGACTGCCTCTGGGGGTGGGCACCAGGCTGGCCCATATTGTCCTCTAGCAACCACCACCCACTTCCTGTAGGTGACACCAGATCCAAGTAGACAGCTTTGAAGGGGGCAGAGGGGTCTCCCAGGAGCTCCATGTGGCCTGAGGGGTATTTGGGAGCCGTGGGTGCTTTGTCTTGGTGGCACTTGTGACAGAGCAGAGTCGGGGGCTAGGGATGGGCTGACCACGTGTGCACAAGCCTGCAGTGTTTCCGATGGGTCATGGGCTGGTCGAAAGAGACCCCACCGCGACTACATACGGTTCACCTAAGTTCAGGATTTAATTAGCCCAGGTATCAAAGTTGCATCAGAACATGATTATCAAATGAAAACAGGGGACAGCTAGCGAGGTGTGATTTTCAGACACACCACAAATACTCTTTTAGTCTAAGTATGCCCATATTTGAGAAGAACTTGTGCTAAAGTACCGTCTCAATTTACTGTAATATTGGGTTGGCCAAAAAGTTCGTTTGGGTTTTTCCATAACATCTTACAGGAAAAAACGAACGAACTTTTTGGCCAAGCCAATATTTCACTGTAGTAAAGACACTAAAGAAATCTGGGCGCTTCTGTATCTGGGACTGCTTATCGATTTGGGGGCTTTTCCCTGGCTTTTGAAGCAAAGTTGGCATTAGCAGGGCTACCTCCTCGAGGGGAGAAAGCAGCAGTAAGTGCCCATTTGCTTCTAAATGGGGTCTCTGCCCTACTTCCCCATGTTCCAGAAAGCCACTTATCTGTACAACAAGCTGGGTGGATCCCCTTTTTCACCCCCTCACCCAAAATCGCCAGGCCACCTCCTCATGGGACTCTTTCTGTCACCGACATCCTGCAGCCCCCGCTGCCCCACACGATCACCCTCCGCCCCTCGCACATGATAAGAAACATGCTCAACAATGTACTTAATGCCCTGAACTGCGCACTTAGAGATGGTTATAGTGGTCAATTTCACGCTATGTATATTTCACCACAATTTTAGAAAACAGAAAGTAAAGAAGAGAGGGGTCTTACTGCAGGATGGCCTACAGCTCAGCACAAGCCTGCTGTGCCCCGGGCGCCCTCCCGCCTGCAGAATTCAGCCCAAGTGACACCTGGCCTCTCCTCTTTGCCTCCACAGGCTCTTTCCTGCACCTGCGCACAAGCCCCCCGCCCTTCCTGCTTCCACGGTGTGTCTCCCGGGGGTCTCTCCCCACTGAGGAACCCTCACCGCTCTCAGCCCTCCATCTCCAAGGTTCTACCCGCAAACTCTCTCCTGAGCTCTCCCCCATCAATCCGACTTGCAGGGGAGGCTGGGCCATGATTTCTCCTGCTCTTTATGAGATATTAGCAATGCCTGATCCCTCAACACTTTTCATTTGTTTTTTTTTTCCAAATGTCAAATCAGCTTCTCGGTCGCCAAGCAAAATAATGTGTCCTTATTCAACCCCAAACTCCCCCGACTTACAGGTACAAAGCTTTCTCACAACCCATGGGGCCCACAAAGTGCCTTTTTATCCTCCTGGCATCTCACAGCTGCCCTCTGCCAGCCATTTCCATGCTCTGCCCCATCCCCCTACTTCACAGTGGCCGGAGCCCAGGAGACCTGCCCACCAAGCTATCTGTGGTCCTGGGAGGCCACCAACGAGGCACGTGGGGAGCGCTCTGTAGCACCCACGTCTCTGGGCCAGGACTGCTCCTGGCACCGCTCCTGAACAAGCTCATTTTCTCCTCTGCTCTGGCTTCCCTCCCATGGTTCCCTACCCTACAAACCTGTCAGAAAGCTCTTCCCAACTCTAGTGAGTCGAATAGTATCTCCATCAAACTTATGTCCACCTCAGAATGTGACCTTATTTGGAAACAGTACCTTTGCAGATGTAATTAAGAATCAAGATGATACCGGCTTAGTGAGGGCTCTAAGTCCAATGAGAGGACCTTGTAAGAGGCAGGAAAGGACACACTGAGACACAGGGAAGAAGGGGCAGGATTGGCCTGATGCATCTGCAAGCCAACGAACAGCTGGATTGCAGGAAGCTAGGAGGAGGCATGGAACAGGTCCTCCCTCAGAGGTGCCAGAAGGAGTCAAGCCTGCCAACTCCTTGATTTCCGAATGCTGGCTCTCTTTCCCTGGGCCTTGGCTCAGCCAGGATGACCAGGCGGGCAGTTGTTTTTCTCCGCAAGCCCCCCGCACCCGGCTCTGGTGACTGGCCTGCTGGTAGTGGCGGGGTTCTCCTGCAGTGAAAGGCCCTGTGGCTCTTGTCGTCAGCTCCCTCTTGAAAGAGCCGGATGCAATCTCTCTAGAGGTCCCTAACTTTGGTCAGGCAAGACTTGGCTCACCCTTTCTGCAGCCCCTCTCAGCCTTTTAGGGTTCAGGGAGCTGCATGGGCAGCTTCAAACTTCCACCAGGATCCACAGATCCCCAAACGCCAAGTTCCTTCCCCAGATCTCCTGCTTTGGGCCTCCCCACTAGGCTCCGATGGCCTCTCCAGGAGACGGCCCCTCTCATGGGGGAGGACCCACTTGAGTTCCCTCCTGAGGGAACTCAAATGTGACTTCTGCCTCACCCCCAGTCCACTGCCCCCTGGTGGCAACAACTCAAGGACATTAAAGAGCTCGGAGTTGGAAGCACAGGGTAAGAGAGTAGGGTTTGAAAAACTAAGCTCTTGATCCTTTGCTGCTAATACAAGACATGCGATTTCAAACACTGAGTTGTATTGGCTCTCCTTTAGATTTTAGAGCAAATGGCAGTAGAACACGGGAATCATAAAACTCTCACACCAATGCGGAGACTCATTTGTCCTCTGGATGAGAAAAGATACTCTGAATCCTCACCGTAATCAGACACAGCAACAGAGCACCCAAAACAGCTGCCACAATTTGGGCAAAGCCAATAATTCTCCACTTCAGATGCCCAAGACCCAGGATTGCTAATGAAAATGGTTTGGAATCCATTGATGTCATTTTAAAAAGAAAAAAAGGCTGCATTACATGCAGACCGGTCACTTCTAAGACAGAAGCTGACCTTTGCTTTAGGAAATCTCTCTGTGTGGCACAGGGCAGGACCATGGCCAAGGGATTAAACCTGAGAAAATGGACCTTTATCCTTAACCTTTAGTTTTTAACTCCAGCCAAATAGTTCTGTCATTTAGAAAGTGTGATTAGCTTTTAGATAAGTTTTTTTTTTCCTTTAGCAAAGAACATATGTAGTTTCTTAACCAATATCAAAAGAAACTTGAAATGTCTCAAAAATGATTATTTGGTTTCCATTTCAGGAGCGGTAGTGGTAGAATAATGCCAAATTCAACAGGTCAATATTCCATGAGCCCTGAACGAGCCAGGAAATTTCAGCATCAGGGAAGTACCGTGGAAGCCGGACAGAACCAGTCTAAGGGAATGGCTACAATTCAGAAGAAATGCTGGAGTCGTTCTGGCTTCATGTGGGTAAAAATGAATGTGTGGATTCCTCTCTTTTATACAACTGCTTTTTATATCAGCAACGAGAAGAAAGAAAACATATATAATTATATTGTCTTTCATCATTACCTATACAACTACCTTCACTGGAACTCTGTTTTTTTCTATGGATTTGAATTACTGTCTGGTGTCCCCACCTTTCTGCCTGAAAGAACATCCTTTAAAGGAAGGCCTGCTAGCCATGGATTCTGTTTTTGTTGTTGTTTTCTTTTTAAATCTGGGGATGTCTTTATTTCTCTTTCATTTTTTTAAACCAACTTTAAATATATAATTCACATGCCGTGGACTTCCCTGGTGGCACAGTGGTTAAGAATCCACCTGCCAATGCAGGCAACACAGGTTCGAGCCCTGGTCCGGGAAGATCCCACATGCCGCGGAGCAACTAAGCCCGTGCACCACAACTACTGAGCCTGCGCTCTAGAGCCCACAAGCCACAACTACTGAGCCCACAAGCCACAACTACTGAGCCCACGTGCCACAACTACTGAAGCCCATGTGCCTAGAGCCTGTGCTCCACAACAAGAGAAGCCACCGCAACGAGAAGTCCACGCAACGCAAGAGAATAGCCCCTGCTCGCCACAACTAGAGAAAACCCATGTGCAGCAACGAAGACCCAACGCAGCCAAAAATAAATAGATTTATTTAAAAAAATAAATTATCCACACGACGTATAATTCACCCACTGAAAATGGGCAATTCGATGGTTTTTTTGAATAGTCAAGAAGCTGTGCAACCATCCTCAATCAATTTTAGAACATTTTTATCACCCCCGAAAAAGAAGTCCCCAAAGATATGTTGAAGTATTAACCCCTGGTAACTAGCGAATGTGACATTATTTGGTTATATGATCTCTACAGATGTAATCAAGTTAAGATGAGGTCATTAGGGTGGGCGCTAATACATATGACTAGTATCCTTATAAGAAGAGGGAAATCTGGACACTGACATACACAGAATGCCATTGGAAGCCAGACACAGACATGGAGACGGAAATTGGAGTTATGCTGCCACATGTGAAGGAATGCCTGGGGTCACCAGAAGCAGGAAGAGACAAAGAAGAATCCTCTCCTAGAGTGTGTGGAGAAAGCCTGGCCCTACCAATACCTTGATTTTGGACTTAATCTCCAAAACTGCAAGAGAATAAATTCTTTCTGTGCTCTGTCATCCAGTTTGCAGGTGTTTCTTTTGTTGTTGTCGTTACAGCAGCCCTAGGAAACTAATACACATTCACTCCCCATTCCCTCCAGACTTTCTCAGCTCTAGGCAATCAGCAATGTACTGTCTCCATGGATTTGACTATTCTGGAAATCTTACACAATGTAACCATACAGCATGTGGTCTTTGCAACTGACTTCTTTTACTTAGCATGTTTTCAAGGTTCATCCATGTTGTAGCGTGTATCAGCATTTCATCTCTTTTTACTGCCTAACAATATTCCATTGTATAAATACATCACATTCATCTATCATTTCATGGACATTTGAGCTTTTTACACTTTCTGGCTGTTTATTAATAATGCTGCTATGAGCATTCATGAACATGTTTTTGTGTGGACCTGTGTCTTCACCTCTCTCGGATATAGACCTAGGAGCGGAATTGTGGGTAACTCTATGTTTAACCTTCTGAGGAACTGTCAAACTGTCTTCCAAAGCAGCTGCCCCAATTTTTAAATTCCCACCAATAATGTTGAGGGTTGCCTTCATTTCTTGCTGGATAGAATCCTGTGCCAGAGCTGGGGGTGGGGACAGTGGCTCCCTTCTCCTGGAGTAAAACCTCTGCTCTAGTTGGGAACTGATAATCCTTGGTCTTCTCTTCTTAGCCCTCCTGACATGGAACCTCCACCCTACAAGCAGGCCTGGGAGGGGGCAACTGAGGTCCCAGTATCTTCAGTTTGTCACACCTGGGACAGAGCCCATGCCCCATGAGTAAGAGTGAGGAAAGGGAGCCCAGACCTCTTAACCATACTTGCCAGAGATGGCAACTCCACACACAGGGCTGCAGAGGATGAGACACATTGGCAGCCTGCCCCTCCTGGAGCACAACCATAGCCCTGGGCTCTAGGAGCTTGGGGGGAAGACCAGGAGCTGCGTCTTGCATCTTCTCAGACACACCCTGGGATAAAGCTTTCATCACACGGAGCAAGGGGAAGGGACATGAGAACAGGCCACGGCTCAAATGCTACCAACTCTCAATGTTTTTACTGAGATAGAGATTTTCTTGAATAAATGCTTCTATTTGCTGTATGCTTTTAGGACAATTTCCACAGACTTTAAATGGTTGTTACAATTTTCACCAGTTAAATGGTTTCACTGGAGAAAGGGTCTACCAAGCTCCTCACACCACCATGCTGAAGGCCTAAAATCCTCTTATAGTCAGACATGCAGAGGTCAATTGAGTTCTCTTTTCCACCACCATCTAGAACATCCTCCAAGGTCTGAAGTGGCTCTTCTGTCTTTGTACCATGTTAGCTCTGTGGGGTAGACATTCCCAGTCTTCAGAAATATTTCAGGCACTTCTCTCTTTCCAGGAATATGGAAAGATTATCTTTTCCTGCCCTCCTTGAAGTTGGGTGTGACTCCGCAATCCTCTTTGCCCAATGACATGTGAGACGTTTGTCACTTCCAAGAAGAATTGTTAGCTTAGAATTAATGGCTTAATTGTTGCTCTATGTTTCTCTATCTTCTCTCTTCTGTTGCAACAAACCTTGGAGCAAAGGCATCATAAGATGGGGAAACCTCTGTTATCCTGGATCCTGAGTAATGATGGTATGAAGCAGAGCCTTCACTCCTCTGCTTGGACATGTGATGTGAGCAAGAAATAAATGTTGGGGCTTCCCTGGTGGCGCAGTGGTTGACAGTCTGCCTGCCGATGCAGGGGACACGGGTTCGTGCCCCGGTCCGGGAAGATCCCATATGCCGCGGAGCGGCTAGGCCCGTGAGCCATGGCCACTGAGCCTGCGCGTCCAGAGCCTGTGCTCCGCAACGGGAGAGGCCACAACAGTGAGAGGCCCGCGTACCGCAAAATAAATAAATAAATAAATAAATAAGAAATAAATCTTGGATGTTTTAAGCTGAGGTTTGGGGATTGTTTCCTTCTCAGCACACCCTAGCCTATCCTGCTAGAAAGGCTATTCTTCTTAAAACTCCAATCACATGCAGTATATATTTTTCTGAATTCAGAAGATTCTGGTTAAGGTCAATTTCATCCCTCGGCACGTGTATGAAATCCAAGCTCCTTAGCCAGTCCACAAGGGCTGTGCCCTGCTAATCTGTTGGTCTGCCCTCCTCCGAGGATACACTACCTTCCCTTTCCTCTCTTGTTGTGTGTAATTGCATGAGACTCCCACCCTCCTGCAAACCATCTGTTCCCACCCTTCCTTCACATGGTACCACCATCCATCCTCCCAGACTCAGTATGTGCCTTCTTCTAGGGCCCAGGAGGGCTGGGAAGGGAAGATGGAGTGGAGAGAGAACGAACAAGATACTGCATTCACATATAAGTTTTTGTGAAAGTGGGAGGGCCCAAAAACAGTCTTAAGATGAATGGTGTCTTTAAAAAACCAAAAACTTTCCAGACAAATTGTTTACAAGCATGTGTCAAAGTTTTCTTTCAAGCACTCTGCAAGGAAAGACTGAAAACGAGAAAAAAAGAAGTCCGGTCAAAGATTATTAGGTTAGTCAGTCAGTTGGGTGGACAACACTAACTTCCCAGAAGTGCTCAGTCATTTAGGAGTATCAGAGAATTGCTCAAGCATTTAATCAGAAGTGTGAATTACTTCCCAGAGGAGGCTGAGAATTACATCCTGCAGAAAGTTCTGCTGCAGACTTGGTTTGGACAATTTTTCTTTTGCAGGAGGCTATAAAGAGACAGTCCTGGCTTGATTAGCTGTGCTTCACTCATCAGCTTCCTCTACAGAATTCAAAGGCATTCCTGAATCTTGTTTTCATGCATTCAAACATTTACTGAATACCTGTCAGATGACTAGATGCTGATGATATAAAGATAAAAAGAAAGTCTCTGCTCGTCAGGGAGTTCACAGCCTTTGCGGGGAGACAGATATGTCCACGTAACTGTGTAAAAAAAACGCAAAACTATGTTCAGCGGACCCCAGTATGTTCAGGGGACATGCAAGCCAAGCAGAGGAAGCAGGTTTATTGGGGCTTATAAGTGACGGCAGAGTAAAGTAAGAGTATGGAGTGGGCTTCAAGAAGAAATATTTATATTTTGGAAGACAGCAAGGAGTCCCCAAGGCATCCAGACACTCTGGGGAGTGGAGAATGCTCAGGGGTACAGAATGGGCATGGCACCTTCAGGATGTCCAGTGAGCCTGTGTGTGTGCGTGTGTGTGTATGGGGTGGGAGGTGGTGGGGGACAGGGAGATGGGGGCTGGTACGGGTAAGGAGCCTGGATTAAGTCCTGAGGACCTGGTGGCACTTAATCATACTAGGAAGGGGCGTGCCTGGTCAGGTAACTTTGGATAGTATCTTCAATGAGAATAAACTGGAAAGAGAAACAGGAGGCTGGGAGATAAATACAGGTGACTATAAAACACGTGTGAGAAGTGATCAGGGTCTGGGCCCATCAAACGGCCATGTCAACCATGTTGGCTATAGAATACTCTGCCATGGATTCAGTCAACAGCCATTTCCATACAAAGAGCTTATAGGAGATTAAGTTATTTACACATCTACAAATATAACTAACTATTAACACAAAAAGTGGCAAATGCCTAAGAAAGCTACAGCTAAAGTGCTACAGGGGAGATTGGTTCAAGATGGCGGAGTAGAAGGACGTGCTCTCACTCCCTCTTGCAAGAGGACTAGAATCACAGCTAACTGCTGAAGAATCATCAACAGGAAGACACTGGAACTCACCAAATAAGATACCCCACATCCAAAGACAAAGAAGAAGCCACAATGAGATGGTAGGAGGGGTGCAATCACAGTAAAATCAAATCCCGTAACCGCTGGGTGGGTGACTCACAAACTGGAGAACACTTATACCTCAGAAGTCCACCCACTGGAGTGAAGGTTCTGAGCCCCACATCAGGCTTCCCAACCTGGGCGGCTGGCAATGGGAGGAGGAATTCCTAGAGAATCAAACTTTCAAAGCTAGGGGGATTTGACTGCAGGACTTTGAGAGGACTAAGGGAAACAGAGACTCTACTCTTGGAGGGCACACACAAAGTAGTGTGCTCATCGGGACCCAGGGGAAGGAGCAGTGACCCCATAGGAGACTGAACCAGACCTACCTGCTAGTGTTGGAGGGTCTCCTGCAGAGGCGGGGTGTGGCTGTGTCTCACCGTGAGGACAAGGACACTGGCAGCAGAAGTTCTGGGAAGTACTCCTTGGAGTGAGCCCTCCCAGAGTCTGCCATTATCCCCACCAAAGAGCTCGGGTAGGCTCCAGTGTTGGGTCGCCTCAGGAAAAACAACCAACAGGGAGGGAACCCAGCCCCAACCCAGCAGACAAGTGGATTAAAGTTTTACTGAGCTCTGCCCACCAGAACAACACCCAGCTCTACCCACCACCAGTCCCTCCCATCAGGAAACTTGCACAAGCCTCTTAGATAGCCTCATCCACCAGAGGGCAGACAGCAGAAGCACGAAGAACCTCAATCCTGCAGCCTGTGGAACAAAAACCACATGCACAGAAAGATAAACAAGATGAAAAGGCAGAGAGCTATGTACCAGATGAAGACACAAGATAAAACCCCAGAAAAACAACTAAATGAAGTGGAGACAGGCAACCTTCCAGAAAAAGAATTCAGAATAATGATAGGGAAGATGATCCAGGACCTCAGAAAAAGAATGGAGGCAAAGATCAAGAAGATGCAAGAAATGTTTAACAAAGACCTAGAAGAATTAAAGAACAAAGAAACAGAGACAAACAATACAATAATTGAAATGAAAAATACCCTAGAAGGAATCAATAGCAGAATAACTGAGGCAGAAGAACAGATAAGTGACCTGGAAGACAGAATGGTGGAATTCACTGCTGCAGAACAGAATAAAGAAAAAAGAATGCAAAGAAATGAAGGCAGCCTAAGAGACCTCTGGGACAACATTAAATGCAACAACATTTGCATTATAGGGGTCCCAGAAGGAGAAGAGAGAGAGAAAGGACCTGAGAAAATATTTGAAGAGATTATAGTTGAAAACTTCCCTGACATGGGAAAGGAAATAGCCACCCAAGTCCGGGAATTGCAGAGTCCCAGACAGGATAAACCCAAGGAGAAACATGCCGAGACACATAGTAATCAAATTGGCAAAAATTAAAGACAAAGAAAAATTATTGAAAGCAGCAAGGGAAAAACGAAAAATAACATACAAGGGAACTCCCATGAGGTTAACAGATGATTTCTCAGCAGAAACTCTACAAGCTAGAAGGGAGTGGCATGACATATTTAAAGTGATGAAAGGGAAGAAACTACAACCAAGATTACTCTACCCAGCAAGGATCTCATTCAGATTCGATGGAGAAATCAAAAGCTTTACAGACAAGCAAAAGCTAAGAGAATTCAGCACCACCAAACCAGCTCTACAACAAATGCTAAAGGAACTTCTCTAAATGGGAAACAAAAGAGAAGAAGAGGACCTAAAAAACAAACCCAAAACAATTAAGAAAATGGTAATAGGAACATACATGTTGATAATTACCTTAAACGTGAATGGATTAAATGCTCCAACCAAAAGACACAGGCTCGCTGAATGGATACAAAAACAAGACCCATATATATGCTGTCTACAAGAGACCCACTTCAGACCTAGGGACACATAGAGACTGGAAGTGAGGGGATGGAAAAAGATATTCCATGCAAATGGAAATCAAAAGAAAGCTGGAGTAGCAATACTCATATCGGATAAAACAGACTTTAAAATAAAAATGTTACAAGAGACAAGGAAGGACATTATATAATGATCAAGGGATCAATCCAAGAAGAAGATATAACAATTATAAATATATATGCACCCAACATAGGAGCACCTCAATACATAAGGCAACTGCTAACAGCTCTAAAAGAGGAAATTGACAGTAACACAATAATAGTGGGGGAGTTTAACACCTCACTTACACCAATGGACAGGTCATCCAAACAGAAAATTAATAAGGAAACAGAAGCTTTAAATGACACAACAGACCAGACAGATTTAATTGATATTTATAGGACATTCCATCCAAAAACAGCAGATTATACTTTCTTCTCAAGTGCGCACGGAACATTCTCCAGGATACATCACAACTTCGGTCACAAATCAAGCCTCAGTAAATTTAAGAAAACTGAAATCATATCAAGCATTTTTTCTGACCACAACGCTATGAGATTAGAAATGAATTAGAGGGAAAGAAACTTAAAAAGCACAAACACATGGAGGCTAAACAATACATTATTAAATAACCAAGAGATCACTGAAGAAATCAAAGAGGAAATCAAAAAATACCTAGAGACAAATGACAATGAAAACACGACAATCCAAAACCTATGGGATGCAGCAAAAGCAGTTATAAGAGGTGAGTTTATAGCAATACAATCCTACCTCAAGAAACAACAAACATCTCAAATAAACAATCTAACCTTATACCTAAAGCAACTAGAGAAAGAAGACCAAACAAAACCCAAAGTTAGTAGAAGGAAAGAAATCATAAAGATCAGAGCAGAAATAAATGAAATAGAAACAAAGAAAACAATAGCAAAGATCAATAAAACTAAAAGCTGGTTCTTTGAGAAGATAAACAAAACTGACAAACCATTAGCCAGACTCATCAAGAAAAAGAGGGAGAGGACTCAAATCAATAAAATTAGAAATGAAAAAGGAGAAGTTACAACAGACATCGCAGAAATACAAAGCATCATAAGAGACTACTACAAGCAACTCTATGCCAAAAAAATGGACAACCTGGAAGAAATGGACAAATTCTTAGAAAGGTATAAACTTCCAAGACTGAGCCAGCAAGAAATAGAAAACATGAACAGACCAATCACAACTAATGAAATTGAAGCTGTGATTAAAAATCTTCCAACAAATAAAAGTCCAGGACCAGATGGCTTCACAGGTGAATTCTATCAAACATTTAGAGAAGAGCTAACACCCATCCTTCTCAAACTCTTTCAAAAAATTTCAGAGAAAGGAACACTCCCAATCTCATTCTATGAGGCCACCATCACCCTGATACCAAAACCAGACAAAGATACTACAAAAAAAGAAAATTACAGGGGCTTCCCTGGTGGCGCAGTGGTTGAGAGTCCGCCTGCCGATACAGGGGACGTGGGATCGTGCCCCAGTCCGGGAAGATCCCACATGCCGCGGAGTGGCTGGGCCCGTGAGCCATGGCTGCTGAGCCTGCGCGTCTGGAGCCTGTGCTCCGCAACGTAGAGGCCACGGCAGAGAGAGGCCCGCGTACCGCAAAAAAAAATAAAATAAAATAAAATAAAGAAAGATAATTACAGACCAATATCACTGATGAATATAGAAGCAAAAATCCTCAACAAAATACTAGCAAAAAGAATCCAAGAGCACATTGAAAGGTTCATACCCCATGATCAAGTGGGATTTATCCCAGGGATGCAAGATTCTTCAATATATGCATATCAATCAATGTGATACACCATATTAAAAAACTGAAGAAGAAAAACCATATGATCATCTCGATAGATACCGAAAAAGCTTCTGACAAAATTCAACACCCATTTATGATAAAAACTCTCCAGAAAGTGGGCATAGAGGGAACCTACCTCAACATAATAAAGGGCATATATGACAATCCCACAGCAAACATCATTCTCAATGGTGAAAAACTGAAAGCATTTCCTCTAAGATCAGGAACAAGACAAGGATGTCCACTCTCACCACTCTTATTCAACATAGTTTTGGAAGCCCTAGCCATGGCAATCAGAGAAGAAAAAGAAATAAAATGAATACAAACTGGAAAAGAAGAAGTAAAACTGTCACTGTTTGCAGATGACATGATACTATATATAGAGAATCCTAAAGATGCCACCAGAAAACTACTAGAGCTAATCAATGAATCTGGTAAAGTTGCAGGATACAAAATTAATGCACAGAAATCTCTTGCATTCCTATACACTAATGATGAAAAATCTGAAAGAGAAATTAAGGAAACACTCTCATTTACCTTTGCAACAAAAAGAATAAAATACCTAGGAATAAAGCTACCTAGGGAGAAAAAAGACCTGTATGCAGAAAAGTATAAGACACTGAAGAAAGAAATTAAAGATGATACAAACAGAAGGAGAGATATACCATGTTCTTGGATTGGAAGAATCAATATTGTGAAAATGACTATACTACCCAAAGCAATCTACAGATTCAGTGCAATCCCTATCAAATTACCAATGGCATTTTTTACAGAACTAGAACAAAAAATCTTAAAATTTGTATGGAGACAGAAAAGACCTCAAATAGCCAAAGCAGTCTTGAGGGAAAAAAACCGGAGCTGGAGGAATCAGACTCCCTGACTTCAGACTGTACTACAAAGCTACAGTAATCAAGACAATATGGTACTGGCACAAAAACAGAAATATAGATCAATGGAACAGGATAGAAAGCCCAGAGGTAAATCCATGCACCTATGGTCAACTAATCTATGACAAAGGAAGCAAGGATATACAATGGAGAAAAGACAGTCTCTTTAATAAGTGGTGCTGGGAAAACTGGACAACTACATGTAAAAGAATGAAATTAGAACACTCGCTAACACCATACACAAAAATAAACTCAAAATGGCTTAGAGACCTAAATGTAAGACTGGACACTATAAATAAAACTCTTAAAGGAAAATATAGGAAGAACACTCTTTGACATAAATCACAGCAAGATCTTTTTTGATCCATGTCCTAGAGTAATGGAAATAAAAACAGAAATAAACTAATGGGACCTTGTGAAACTTACAAGCTTTTGCACAGAAAAGGAAACTACAAACAAGATGAAAAGACAACCCTCAGATGGGGGAAAATATTTGCAAATGAATCAATGGACAAAAGATTAATGTCCAAAATATATAAACAGCTCATGCAGCTCAATATTAAAAAAACAAACAACCCAATCAAAAAATGGGCAGAAGACCTAAATAGACATTTCTCCAAAGAAGACATACAGATGGCCAAGAAGTACATGAAAAGCTGCTCGACATCACTGATTATTAGAGAAACGAAATCAAAACTACAAAGAGGTATCACCTCACACCAGTTAGGATGGCCATCATCAGAAAATCTATAAACAACAAATGCTGGAGAGGGT
This sequence comes from Aethalodelphis obliquidens, assembly GCF_003676395.1. NCBI lineage: Eukaryota > Metazoa > Chordata > Mammalia > Artiodactyla > Delphinidae > Aethalodelphis > Aethalodelphis obliquidens. The sequence continues at coordinate 42,412,644 of NW_020837951.1, read as the reverse complement.
GTGACGAAAAGGGAACCCTCTTGTACTGTTGGTGGGAATGTAAACTGGTACAGCCACTATGGAGAACAGTATGGAGGTTCCTTAAAAAACTAAAAGTAGAATTACCATATGACCCAGCAATCCCACTACTGGGCATACACCCAGAGGAAACCATAATTCAAAAAGATACATGTACCGCAATGTTCGTTGCAGCACTATTTACAATAGCCAGGGCATGGAAACAACCTACATGCCCATCGGCAGACGAATGGATAAAGAAGATGTGGGTATATATATATACAATGGAATATTACTCAGCCATAAACAGGAATGAAATTGGGTTATCTGTAGAGACATGGTTGGATCTAGAGACTGTCATACAGAGTGAAGTAAGTCAGAAAGAGAAAAAAAATATCATATATTAACGCATATATGTGGAACCTAGAAAAATGGTACAGATGATCCGGTTTTCAGGGAAGAAATTGAGACACAGATGTAGAGAACAAACGTATGGACACCAAGGGGGGAAGTGGCGGGTGGTGCTGGTGGTGTGATGAATTGGGAGACTGGGATTGACATATATACACTAATATGTATAAAATGGATAACTAATAAGAACCTGCTGTATAAAAAATAAATAAAATTCAAAATAAATAAATTAAAAAAGTAAAATTGGTATATAACTACATTAGTTTCAGGTACATAATGTTTTGGATATGTATATACACTAGAAAGCGATCACCACAATAAGCAATTGATTTTTTTGCCTAACCACCTTTCCCTCTGATAACTACCAATCTGTCCCTGTATCTGTGATTCATGCTTTTTTAAAAATAAATTTATTTATTTTATTTACTGAAAAAAAAAAAGTGCTACAGGGGTTCAGAAAGCACAAGCGATTGATACTAACTGGAGAGATCAGGAAACGTTTCAAAGAGAAGGTAGCATTTGAGATGAGTTTTAAGAATGAAATAGGATAAATGCTGAGATGGGGAAAAAGGACAAGAAGTGTAACGGCATCATCGTGAGAAGTTGGAAATCTTAGAGGAAGAGCAGTCTAAGAAGGGGCCGTGGAGAGTCAGTTTGGTACAGACTGTTTGAGGTGTGAGAGATGCATTTAAGGGGAGATGTTCGAAGGGAAGATGGGAGCATAGGAGAACAGTTAAGGCTGGTCCTGTGCCTGGCAAATCAATCACTAAAGTCAAGTCACTCCTGAGTTAGGATGAACTGTCCATGCAGCCTGAACATTACACCACACCAGGTGTGTAAGGACTTGTAAAGGCAGAAAAAGGTCTCTGTTCTCAAGCATACTGGGAGGAGAAAGTACACACTCAGCAAATTATTATGAAAAGTACAGTTGACCCCCCGTTGAACAATGCAGGGGTGAGGGGCACTGACCCTCCTCAGAGTTGAAAATCAGCATGTAACTTATAGTCCGTGTATACGGTTCTTCGGTTCTTCCGTATACACAGTTCCTCCAGATCTGCAGTTCGGCATCCGTGGGTTCAACCAACCATGGATTGTGTAGTACCACAGAATTTACTATTGAAAAAAATACACCTATAAGTGGGCCAACACAGTTCAAACCCATGTTGTTCAAGGGTCAACAGTATAAATAAATACATGAAAGGTAACGTGTACCAACTGCAACAGTAAGTAGTGTTCTGGGTTATTTGGAGTTCTGTTTCCCCACGTGATCACCCCACTAACAAAATAATTACCAGTGATGCTCTAGCAGTTGAATCTGTCTTTTTCTGGCATTTGACAAAGTGCTGAATCTGGCAGTGGTTGTCCAAATGAACTCACTCCATGTGGTTTAACATCAGCACTGTTGTCCAGCCCTCAAATTATTTATAGATAAAACACCCTTACAAATCTTTTCACTAGAGCTTCCACTGATGACTTGGAACACGGATGACAAGATATCAGTATTTTTCTGCTTAAAGATATTTTGATCAACATGGGAAAGTGTGTTAAGTGGAACCACGTTACTATCAGTTTCACAAAATCCCTCTCTGTTTAATGAATCTTCCATGGCACGACCTCAATCACAGTGATGGAGGACTACATTTCTGGGCCCTTAATTTCCAGCAAGAAACATGGTACTGGAGGTTCTGGCCAAAACAATTAGGCAATAAGAAGAAATAAAAGGAATCCAGATTGAAAGTAAAATTATTTATAGATGAGATAATCGTGCATGTAGCAAACTGTAAGGAATATACTAAAAAATTATTAGAACTAATAAATAAGTTCAGAAGGATGCAGGATACAAGATGGATATAAAAAGCAACTGTATTTTTATACAGTAATAATAATCATTTCAAAAATGAAATTTAAAAATAATTCCATTTGCGATAGCATCAAAAGGAATCAAATACTTAAGAATAAATGTAATAAAAGAAGTACAATATTTGTACACCTAAAGCTACAAAAGATTGTTGAAAGAAATTGAAGATCTACATGAATGGAAAAGCATCTTATGTTCATGGATCTGAGAAGTTAATATTTTTAAGATGACAGTGCTCTCCAAACTGATCTACATATTCAATACAATCCCTACCAAAGTCCCAACTGCCTTTTTGGGGGGCAGAAATTGACAAGCTAATCCTAAAGCTCATATGGAAGTGGAAGAGACCCAGAATAACCAAAATAATCTTGAAAAAGAAGAATAAAGTTGGAGGACTTACAGTTCCCAATTTCAAAACTTACTAAAAAGCTAGTGTAATCAAGACAGTGTGGTACTGGCACAAGGACAGACACCCAGATTAGTGCAGTAGATTGAGAGTCTAGAAATAAATCCTTATATTTATGATCAATGAATTTTTTTTTTACAAGGCTGCCAAGACAACTCAATCGTAAAAGAATACATAGGCTATTCGACAAATTGTGTTGGGACAACTGGATATTCACTGCAAGAGAATGAAGCTAGATCCTTCCTTATCTCACCCAATACACAAAAATGAACTCGAAATGGATCATCAACCCAAATGTAAGAGCTAAAACTTTAAAACAGTTAGAAGAAAGCACAGGAGTAAATCTTTTTGACCTTTTTGGTGTCACATCTCAATGGGCTCTGAGATATGACACCAAAAGCAAAGCAACAAAAGAAAAAAAGAGGTAAATTGGACTATATAAAAATGTAAAACTTTAGTGCTTCAAAGGACACTAGCAAGAAAATGAAAAAACAACCCACGTAATGGGACAAAATATTTTTAAATCATATATCTGATAAGAGACTTCTATTCAGAATAAAGAACCCTTAACAATTCAGTAATAAAATGATGAACAACTCAAAAAGTAGCAAAGGATTTATATAGACATTTCTGCAAAGAAGATATACAAATAATTGATAAGCACATGAAAAGATACTCAAAATCATTAGTTCTCAGATAAATACAAACCAAAACCATAGAGATCCACTAGGTCTACTACCCACTAGGATTGCTACATTCAGAAAGACACAAAATAACAAGTGTTGACAAGAATGTAGGGAAACAGTAACCCTTATACATTGACGGTGGGATTGGAAAATCATGCAGCCACTTTGAAACACAGCTTGACATTTCCTCACCTAGTTAAATATAGAGTTACACGATGACCCAGCAATTTCACTCCCACGTATATACACAAGAGAATCTAAGATATATGTCCACATAAAAACCTGCTGATGAACGTTCACTACATCATTTTCCATAATAGCCAAAAAGTGGAAACAACCCAAATACCCATCAATTGATGAATGGATAAACAAGATGTGGTATATCCATACAACAGACTATTAATTCAACAATAAAAAGGAATAAGGTACTGATACATGCTTCAACATGGATAAATCTTGAAAACATTATGCTAAGTGAACGAAGCCAGTCATCAAAGGTCACATACTGTATGATTCCATCTATATGAAATGTCTAAATAGGCAAATCTATAGAGATAAAAAGTATGTTAGTTGTTGCCTAGGACTGGACAGTGGTGAGGGGAATGGGGGCGCTGGTGACTGTTTAATGGGTATACGGTTTCTTTTATGGGAGACAAAAATTTTCGAAAAAACATTTAATTATACACTAAAGTGTGTAATTTAGAGGCTGATTTGTTTAGTATGTGAAATATATCTCAATAAATGTGTACAATTTTTAAATGGTAGTTTAGAAAGAGGAGCCAGAAGAGATAGAAGATACAGACATCTGGAATTCTGGACCATGGGAAAGACATTTGAAGCAATAACTAGACTGCTTAATGGTGAAGATACCTTAGTTATTTATGGACATTCCTCCTCCTTTCAGTTATTCAGATCTAACTGCAAGGTGTGGGCACCCCAATGTTCATAGCAGCACTATTTACAACAGCCAAGTTATGGAAGCAACCTAAGTATCCATCAACTGATGAATGGATAAAGAAGATGTGGTACACATATACAATGGAATACTACTCAGTTGTAAAAAAGAACAAAATAATGCCATTTGCAGCAACACAGATCTAGAGATTATTATACTAAGTGAAATAAGTCAGACAAAGGAAGACAAATACTGTATGATATCACTTATATGTGGAATCTTAAAAAATACAACAAACTAGTGAATATAACAAAAAAGAAGCAGACTCACAGATATAGAGAACAAACTAGTGGTTACCAGTGGGGAGAGGGAAGGGAAAAGGGGCAATATAGGGGTAAGGAATTAAGAGGGACAAACTATTAGTTATAAAATAAGCTACAAAGATATATTGTACAACACAGGGAATTTAGCCAATATTTTATAATAACTATAAATAGAGTATAACCTTTAAAAATTATGAATCACTATATTGTACATGTGTAACTTCTATAATATTGTACAGCAATGATACTTCAATAAAAGAAAAAATTTTTTAATAAAATGGACAATTTAGTTTTAATTAATTAATTAAGGCATGGGTCAGAATGACTCCTCTACTCCAGTGTAGGCATACCTCCTTTTATTATGTTTTGCTTTACTATGTTTCACAGATATTGCATTTTTTATAAATTGAAGGTATGCGGCAATCCTGCGTCAAGCAGGTCCACGGGTGCCATTTTTCCAATAGCATTTGCTTACTTTGTGTCTCTGTGTCACATTTCAGTAATTCTTGCAATATTTCAAACTTTTTCATTATCATTATATTTGTTATATTGATCTGTGATCAGTGATCCAACTTGATGTTACTATTGTAATTGTTTCGGGGTGCCACGAACTGCACCCATATTAGACAGCAAACTTAATTGACACGTGTTGTGTGTGTTCTGACTGCTCCACTGACCGGCCGTTCCACCATCTCTCTCCCTCTCCTCAGGCCTTTCTACTCCCTGAGATATAACAATATTGAAATTAGGCCAATTAATCACCCTACAATGGCCTCTAAGTGTCCAAGTGAAAGGAAGAGTCACACGTCTCTCACTTTAAATCAAATGCTAGAAATGAGTAAGCTTAGTGAGGAAGGCGGGTCAAAAACTGAGACAGGGGCTTCCCTGGTGGCGCAGTGGTTGAGAGTCCGCCTGCCGATGCAGGGGACACGGGTTCGTGCCCCGGTCCGGGAAGATCCCACGTGCCCGGAGCGGCTGGGCCCGTGAGCCATGGCCGCTGAGCCTGCGCTTCGCAATGGGAGAGGCCACAACAGTGAGAGGCCTGCGTACCGCAAAAAAATTAAAAAAATTTTAAAAAAAACTGAGACAGGCCAACAGCTAGGTCTCTTGCGCCAAACACTTAGCCAAATTGTGAATGAAAGAAAAAGTACTTGAAGGAAATTGAAAGTGTTATCCAGTGAACACATGATGGATAAGAAAGCAAAACAGCCATATTGCAAATATGGAGAAAGTTTGAGTGGTCTGGATAGAAGAGCAAACCAACCACAACATTCCCTTAAATCAAAGCCTAATCCAGAGGAGGCCATCCCTAAGTCTCTTCAATTCTATGAAGTCTGAGAGAGGTGAGGAAGCTACAGAAGAACAGTTTGAAGCTAGCAGAGGCTGGTTCATGAGGTTTAAGGAAAGAAGCCACCTCCATAACATGAAAGGACAAGGTGAAGCAGCATGTGCTGATATAGAAGCTACAGAAAGTTGTCCAGAAGATCTAGTTAAAATAATTCACGAAGGTGGCTACACTAAACAACAGATTTTCAGTGTTGACAAAACAGACTTCTACTGGAAGAAGATGCCATCTAGGACTTTTTAGCTAGAGAGGAGAAGTCAAAGCTTCAAAGCTTTAAAGCAGCGGTCCCCAACCTTTTTGGCACCAGGGACCAGTCATGGAAGACAATTTTTCCATGGACCGGGGAGTGGGAGGGGAAGGTTTCAGGATGCTTCAAGCACATTACATTTCTTGTGCACTTTATTTCTATTATTATTACATTGTAATATATAATGAAATAATTATACAACTCACCATAATGCATAATCAGTGGGATCCCTGAGCCTGTCTTCAGTTGCCACTCACTGATAGGGTTTTGATATGAGTCTGCAAGCAATTGATTTATTATGGTCTCTGTGCAGTCAAACCTCTCTGCTAATGATAATCTGTATCTGCAGCCGCTCCCCAGTGCTAGCATCACTGCCTCAGCTCCACCTCAGATCATCAGGCACTAGATTTTCATACGGAGCGGGCAACCTAGATCCCTCGCATGTGCAGTTCACAGCAGGGTTTGTGCTCCTATGAGAATCTAATGCCACAGCTGATCTGACAGGAGGCGGAGCTCAGGCGGTAATGCGAGTGATGGGGAGTGGCTGTAAATACAGATGAAGCTTTGCTCACTCGCCTGCTGCTCTCCTCCTGCTGTGCAGCCTGGTTCCTAACAGGCCACGGACCAGTACCAGTCCACGGCCCAGGGGTTGGTGACCCCTGCTTTAAAGGACAGACTGACTCTCGTTAGGGGCTAATACATCTGGTGACTTTAAGCTGAAGCCAAAGTTCATTTACCATTTTGAAAATTCTTGGGCCCTTAAGAATTATGCTCAATCTACTCTGCCTGTGCTCTATCAACAGAACAAAGCCTGGATGAGAGCACATTTGTGGATGGCATGGTTTACTGAATATTTCAAGCTCACTGTTTAGACCTACTGTTCAGGAAAAGAGACTCCTTTCAAAATATTACTGCCCATTGACGATGTACCTGGTCCCCAAGAGCTCTGATGGAGATGTACAATGAGGCGAATGTTGCTTTCATGCCTGCTAACACAACATTCATACTGCAGCCCATGGATCAAGGAATCATTTCAACATTCAAGTCTTCTTATTTAAGGAATACATTCTGTAAGGCTATAGATGCCATAGTGATTCCTCTGATGGATCTGCGCAAAGTCAATTGAAAACTTTCTGGAAAGGATTTACCATTCTAGGTGCCATTAAGAACATTTGTGATTCGTGAAACAGGTCAAAATACCAACATTAACAGGAGTTTGGAAGAAGTTGATTCCAACCCTTATGAATAACTTTTAGGGGTTCAAGACTTCAACAGAAGTAGGAACTGCAGATATGGTAGAAATAGCAAGAGAGTGAGAATTAGAAGTGGAGCTTGAAGATGTGACTGAATTGCTGTAATCTCATAATAAAACTTGAACAGATGATGAGCTGTTTCTTATGGATGAAGAAAGAAAGTGGTTTCTTTCTTTTTTTTAAAGTCTTTATTGAATTTGTTACAATATTGCTTCTGTTTTATCGTTTTGGGTTTTTTTTTGGCTGGGAGGCATGTGGGATCTTAGCTCCCTGAACAGGGATCGAACCCGCACCCCCCGCACTAGAAGGTGAAGTCTTAACCACTGGACCACCAGGGAAGTCCCCCAAGAAAGGTTTCCTGAGATGGAATTTTCTTCTGGTAAAGATGCTGTGAAGATTGTTGAAATGACAACAAAGCATTTAGAAGAGCACATAAACTTAGGTGATAAAGCAGTGGCAGGGTTTGAGAGAACTGACTCCAATTTTGAAAGGAGTTCTACTGTGGGTAAAATGCAACCAAGCAGAATTGCATGCTGTTCGTTTATGAAAGGAGCAGTCAGTCAACATGGCAAACTTCACTGTCGTCTTATTTTAAGAAACTGCCACAGCCACAGCTCAACTTTCAGCAGCTACCACTCTGATCAGTCATCAGCCATCAACATCAAGGCAACACCCTCCACCAGCAAAAACATGACTGGCTGAAAGATCAGATGACGGTTAGCAATTTTTGGAAATAAGGTGTTTTTAAATTAAGGTATGTACATTTGTTTAGACATAATGCTATTGTACACTGAAGAGTATAGTGCAAATATAACTTTTATATGCACTGGGAAACCCCCAAATTTGTGTGACTCGCTTTATTGTGATATTCGCTGTATTGCAGTGGTTTGGAACCAAACTGCAGTATCTCTGAGGTACGCCAGTAGTTCTCAAGGTGTGCGTCATACCAGCAGCATCTGCATCACCTGGGAACTTGTAAGAAAATCAAATTCTCCTGCCCCACCCCAATCTCCAGCATCAGAACCTCTGAAGGTAGGATCCAGCAATCTATGTTATAATAATAATAGTAATAATAAGTGCTCCAGGTGATTCTGAAGCACACCTAAGTTTGAGAAGTGCTTCTGTACTCCAAAAAGGTAGGAGTGCCACTTGCCTGAGAGCTGTTTGTGTTGATGAAAGCCCAGAGGCAAGGGAGCGACAGCTCACCTGCATTGCTTATGGGCGATGGAAAGTCATATTATAATTATAAAAGAAAAGAAATGAGAAAAGGGTCTGACCTGGAAGATGAAGTACTGCTATAAACCCTCTTCTTCAGTGTAGCTCTGCAAGGCAATCTGCTCACCTCATAATCACCCACACCTAGAGTCAGGTTTGGTTTTTATGAAGATAAGCAGAAATATGAGGCTCTTATTATGAAAACTTTGGTCACTAGAACCAGAATTTGAAAAGGCTTAGGTGGATGATAGTTCTTGAAGTATTAAAGCAAAATGACAACAGTCATACTTAACGTATGTATTTTGCATAACCTAAAACATATTCTGGGGCTGTGGCTCAGATCCTAGCTGTGGCTCTGATTCTTCAGTAAAAGAGGGGACAGAGTGGAGGAATCTGGCCTTGCGGGTAGTGAGTGGTCTGGCTCCAGTGGAAGGGCTGAGAATTGAGCATGGGAATTTATTTTCCTTTTGGCCCACCTCTTTTTCTGACTCCCAGCACTCGTCCTCGTTCTTTCCCTAGCATCCTCCCGAGGTCAGGACCAGGCTGAGATAAGCAGAGCATCTGGGGTACACAATTAAAGGGGACGTGACATGCTCTCTCAGGTCCCTGTACAACCCCTGTGGCCTAGGATTGTGTGGCTTCCCTTGTTCACTAGAGGCACCTGGAGAAGAGACCCACATGGGCCCTGGAAGCCACTCAGCGCAGCCAGGCAGGGGACTCTAGGGAACTGGATACCCAGAGAGATCTAGGAGCAGAGTACAGGCTCCAGGGGGGGCATGTTCTTTCGATCCCTTAAAATTCTTGCAGGAGCAGGTCAGAGTGGGGCCCTCTAGCTTGAGTCTTTGAGAATTAAACTGGTTTAGTAAAACTGCACATGACCAAGAAAAGAGACGCTCCCCACCTCAGAAGTAATTTGGGAAATGGGAATTCAAACAGCAGTGTAGCTTAGAAGGGTTGAACCAGGGGAGGGATGTGGTCAGAACGCTTTAGAAATTAAAAAATCTGTTCCGTCATGCAGCATCCAACTTCCTGGGGAAATGATTCAGATTTTAGATTTTCTAACATACTGAAATGGCTAAATTATACCAACAAAATGTCTGTTTTGGGTACTTTAAAATATCACAGAAAAGATACTGAAAACTGGCATTGCCATCTCTAGTAAATGGAGAAAGTCTCTCGGAGAGCAGGAAACATCTTCTTCACCTCTGGGTGACCCCAGAGCTCAGCATAGCAGCTGGCTCCTCCTTGCCTTCTGAACGAACAAAACCAGAATAACAGTTCACACATGAACTGAATAATGAAGTTCACGTACAAAGAAATGGGTTTCAGACTCAGCAGAGACTTAGTTTAGATCAAAGGAAGAACTTTGTGAGCTCTCAGATTGCTACACAGCAAGTAAGCTGCCTTAGATGAGTGAAAAAACTCCTCCCCACTCGCCCCCGAAAAATACTGAAACGTGGCAGTAGGAGCTAACTAGCCAAGAACAGGTTCTTCTCACCTGCCATAGTACAGAGTTGTTGCAAGGAAACTTCTTAATTTGTTAGCCCTCTGTGCCACAGTGACTTGGAGATACATGTTGAAGATGGCAGAAGCACGATAAGAATGTACCCTGGATCCTTGAGTCGCTGCTTGCTGGAAAGCTGCCTGATAGAGTACAGGAATATTGTATGAACAAGATATAAACTTCTATTGTGTTGAGCCACTGAGATTTTGGGACTGCTTGTTACAGCAGCTAATATTACTTTCCCCAACTATGTAGCAAATGTGGCCAACAGGTTTTGACAAAGTGGGCACAAAGATATTTATTTTATTCTCTACAGATTGCTACACGCTTAGAATATTTCATAATAAATAAGAAAACAGGATGCTCTACACCTTTAGGGACTCTGAGAAATCCACTTCAGGTCATAGTCTGAAAAAAGGAAGCAAATGAGGGCTTCCCTGGTGGCGCAGTGGTTGGGAGTCCGCCTGCTGATGCAGGGGACTTGTGTTCGTGCCCCGGTCCAGGAAAATCCCACATGCCGCGGAGCAGCTGGGCCCGTGAGCCATGGCCGCTGAGCCTGCGTGTCCGGAGCCTGTGCTCCGCAACGGGAGAGGCCACAACAGTGAGAGGCCCGCGTACCGCAAAAACAAAAAACAAACAAACAAAAAAGGAAGCAAATGAGAAGGAGAAAGTATACACAAGGGACTTCAACTGTATTCAATGCTCTATTTCTTTAAAAACAAGTTGTTCTGAGATGACTTAGCCAAACACAAAAGGCTACTCGCTCTATTAAACAATTAAAAACCACATCCTTAATGAGTCGTCTTTCTTCCCAGAGAGGGTAACGTTTCATGAAAGGAATGGGGAAGGTGCATGATACCAAGGAGACCCTGGACTTGCTCTACATGACTGGACCCAAGGCAACCAGGAGTGATGTCTGTGACACCTTCTGCATTAGGAAGTGCTCTGGGGTGGAGGGGTAGCACATCTACACTGCTCTTGGAATATTACTGTTCCCTCTGAAGGTGAGTAAATAAGGAAGGAATTTACTGTTTTTCCTTCCTTTGGTAAACAATGACATTTCAAATCATGATAGTAGAAAAATACTGTTTTTAAAACAGTTGACTTTCAGGAAGCTTTTATGTAATCTGCCTGCACGGTCAAAGTATGAACACTGGCTGGGTTACTTTCCCCTTGACTGATTCATCTAAAGCCACAGGTACAAGAGTTAAGTTCTCACCGGACATAACATAAAGTTCTTTAACTACTTGTGACTAAGTCCCTTCAAGAAGAGCTTTACCCTAGAATGCCCTGCTTATTCAGAGCTCAGATCCATAAACGTTTAAGGACAGTCTAAATTCCTGAGATCTTCCTAAGCAGCCCCTGTGGCCCAGGAATAGGAATGGCTGTGAGAGAAGGGTAAGGGATCTCCCATCGGAGAGGGCATCAACCACGTCCGTTCCTTTGCCCTCGCTGCTGGTGCTGGGAGGGTGTGCTTGGTCCATTTTCCTTCCATGAGTTCACATTTGATATTGCCAACATTCGTCCATAGTACCCACTCAAGGAAGTAAAACTTTGAAGCTTTCGGAGCTAAAACTACTGAACAACTGGCTTCCACCTCTGGCATCAGAGGCTCACTTTTCCATTTAGCGAACCGACAGAGAGCTCTCTGAGCAACGCCCAGGACTGTGGGCTGTGGGGAGCACAGAGCAGACAGTGCAGTAGCAGAGATGTCACCGGGATCTGCCAAAAAAAAGAGGTACTAATTTGTATGGCAGGAATTCATGGGGACATTCTTTCTGCCACAATAGGGAATCAGAGCTGTTTTCATGGAGGAAGTGACATTTGAACCAGACCTTACAGAAACAATCAATCTGTTCAGGAAAGGTCAAGGTTATTGAAAATCAGTAAAGTGCTTACTGTGAGTTGGGATTCATTCACATTTTATGCCACACTCATGGTATGCTTTGTGTTTTTAATGGAATATTTCAAGCAAACAGAAAGGTATAAAGAAACTTATAGGCAGAGTTCACATTTCCCCACAACTAGGGTGCCTGCCGGACGCTGGTGGGGGACCTTGACGCCCAAGGAGACGGGAGGAACCCCTGAGCGACTCGGTAGGACGAGGGGGAGTGGAGGGGGAGGAGAAGTGGAGGCCAGACAGGACCGGTGCACCTGAGGGGTGGCTGGGAGTGGGGAGGGGTTCCCACGCTTGGAAGAACCCTCGGGGACTCAGAGAATCAGGGGGAGCACGCCTAGCATCTCTCCTGCCCAATTGGCCCCAGGAAGCTTGCAGGGCTCCCCGGCCAGGTCCTCTGCCGTCCAAGCCTCCTTCCAGGCTTTATTGGTCCTAGGGGCATAGGAGGGAGGTGGGGGGGAGAAGAAGAGAGCCAGGCGGGAGGGACCCTCTGGGACCAGAGGATCAGGGGAGGCGCGGCGGGTGTTTCCCCCTCCAACTTGGGCCCCGGGAAGCCTGCTGGGCTCCCGGGCCTGGTCTTCCATTCTCTGGGGCACCCTCTGGCCTGTGGGTCCTAGGGGCTGGGAGCGAGGGAAGAGGGGGGAAGAGGAGGAGAGGCAGATGGTGGGGGGGCAGGCCACCAGGACTAGAGGATCACAGAAAGTGCAGCAGGCGTTTCTCCCACCCACTCGGCCCCAGGAAGGCTGCTGGGCTCCCAGGCCGGGTCCTGTGCCCTCCAAGGCCCCCTCCAGGCCACGTGGGTCCTAGGGGTGTAGGTGGGGGGGAGCCCTGTGGGATTGGAGGATCAGGGGAGGCACAGAGGGCGTTTCCCCCACCCACTCAGCCCAGGAAGCCTGCTAGGCTGCCAGGCCGGGTCCCCTGCCTTCCGGAGTTCCCTCTGGCCAGGTGGGTCCCACAGGCATAGGAGGGAGGGAAGGGGGAGAAGAAGAAGAGAGGTCAACAGGGAGGGGCCATCCAGGATCAGAGGATCAGAGGGGAACAGGCCTAGCGTTTTCCCCACCCACTCAGGCCCAGTGAGCCTGCTAGGGTCCTAAACCTTGTCCTCCGCCCTCCTGGGCCCCTCCTGCTGCCTTGAGCCTAAGCCCCACCCCCACCCCTGGGCCTTTTCCTGCCCTGTGTGTCCTAAGCATAGGCTCCGCCTACACCTAAACTGGCCCCTGCCTAAGTCCTGCTACCCACAGCCAAGGTCTTTCCTGGCTTTTTTTTTCTTTTTCTCCTCTTTTTTACCATTATGGTTCTGTCTCACCTTCCAGTCACTGTTTCACCTCTATTTCGATTTTTTATTCTTTCTAAAATATCTGCTAGTTTTCTAATCTAATTTTATTTTTTACTCTTTGTTATTGTTCTGCTGCTTTTTTTTTCTTTTCCTTTTTGCCCCCCCCTCCCCATGCAGCTTGCAGGATCTCGATTCACGAGCTGGGGGTCAGGCCAGAGCTCCTGCAGTGGGAGCTTCGAGTCCAAACCACTGGACTAACAGAGAAGTTCAGACCCCAGGGAATATTCATGGAGTGAGGTCTCCTGGAGGTCCTCATCTCAGCACTAAGACCCAGCTCTACCCAACAGCCTACAAACTCTAGCGCTGGAAGCCTCAGGCAAAACCACCAGTAAAACAGGAACACAATCCCACCCATCAAAGAAAAAAAAAAAAAAGATGACAAAAAAATATGTCACAGATGAAGAAGCAAGGTGAAAACCTACAAAATCAAGTAAATGAAGAGGAAATAGGCAACCTTCCTGAAAAAGAATTCAGAGTACTGATAGTAAAGATGATCCAGAATCTCAGAAATTGAATGAAGGCACGGATTGAGAAAATACAAGAAATGTTTAACAAAGATCTAGAAGAACTAACGAACAAACAAACAGAGATGAACAACACAATAACTGAAATGAAAAATACACTAGAAGGAATGAATAACAGAATAACTGAGGCAGAAGAATGAGTAAGTGGACTGGAAGACAGAATGGTGGAAATAACTGCTGAGTAAAGAAAAAAGAATGAAAAGAATGAAAGACAATCTCAGAGACCTCTGGTATAACACTAAACACACCAACATTCGAATTATAGGGGCCCCAGAAGAATAAGAGAAAAAGAAAGGGTCTGAGAAAATATTTGAAGAGATTACAGTGGAAAACTTCCCTAACATGGGAAAGGAAGTAGTCACCCAAGTCCAGGAAGCACAGAGAGTCCCATATAGAACAAACCCTAGGAGAAATTCACCAAGACACATATTAATCAAACTAAGAAAAACTAAATTCAAAGAAAAACGATTAAAAGCAGCAAGGGAAAAGCAGCAAATAACCTACAAAGGAATCCCCATAAGGTTATCAGCTGATTTTTCAGCAGAAACCACGCAAGCCAGAAGGGAGGGGCAAGATAAAGTGATGAAAGAGAAAAACCTACAACCAAGATTACTCTACCCAGCAAGGATCTCATTCAGATTCAACAGAGAAATCAAAAGCTCTGCAGACAAACAAAAGCTAAGGGAATTCAGCACCACCAAACCAGCTTTACAACAAATGCTAAAGGAACTTCTCTAGGCAGGAAACACAGAGAAGAAAAAGACCCACAAAAACAAACTCAAAACAATTAAGAAAATGGTAATAGGAGCATACACATCAATAATAACCTTGAATGTAAATGGATTAAATGCTCCAACCAAAAGAAACAGATTGGCTGGATGGATACAATAACAAGACCCATATGTATGCTGTCTACATGAGACCCACTTCAGACCTAGGGATACATGCAGACTGAAAGTGAAGGGATGGAAAAAGGTATTCCATGCAAATGGAAATCAAAAGAAAGCTGGAGTAGCAATACTCGTAACAGATAAAATAGACTTTAAAATAAAGACTGTTACAATAGATAACTACAAGGACGTTACATAATGATCAAGGGATCAATTCAAGAAGAAGATATAACAATTATAAATACTTATGCACCCCACATAGGAGCACCTCAATACATAAGGTAAATGCTAACAACCATAAAAGGGGAAACCAACAATAACACAATAATAGTAGGGGACTTTAACACCCCACTTACACCAATGGACAGATCATCCAAACAGAAAATAAATAAGGGAACACAACCTTTAAATGACACAATAGACCAGATAGATTTAACGGATATTTATAGGACATTCCACCCAAAAGTGGCAGAATACCCTTTCTTCTCAAGCGCACATGGAACATTATCCAGGAGAGATCACATCTTGGGCCACAAATCAACCCTCAGAAAATTTAAGAAAATTGAAATCGTATCAAGCATCTTTTCTGACCACAACGCTATGAGATTGGAAATCAATTACAGGAAAAAAACTGTAAAAAACACAAATGCAAGGAGGCTAAACAGTGCACTACTAAATAACCAAGAGATCACTGAAGAAATCAAAGAAGAAATTAAAAAATACATAGAAACAAATGACAATGAAAACACGATGATCCAAAACCTATGGTATGCAGCAAAAGCAGTTCTAAGAGGGAAGTTTATAGCAATTTAACCTCACCTCAAGAGACAAGCAAAATCTCAAATAAACAATCTAACCTTACACCTAAAGCAACTAGAGAAAGAAGAACAAAGAAAACCCAAAGTCAGTAGAAGGAAACAAATCATAAAGATCAGAGCAGAAATAAATGAAATTGAAATGAAGAAAACAACAGCAAAGATCAATAAAACTAAAAGTTGGTTCTTTGAGAAGATAAACAAAATTGATAAACCTTTAGCCAGACTCATCAAGAAAAAAAGAAATAAGATGCAAATCAGTAAAATTAGAAATGAAAAAGGAGAAAACACAATTGACGCTGCAGAAATACAAAGGATTATAAGAGACTACTACAAACAACTATATACCAATAAAATGGACAACCACAAAGAAATGGACAAATTCTTAAAAAGGCACAACCTTCTAAGACAGAACCAGGAAGAATTAGAAAACATAAACAGACCTATCAAAAGTAATGAAATTGAAACTGTAATTAAAAATCTTCCAACAAACAAAAGTCCAGGACCAGATGGCTTCACAGGTGAATTCTATCAAACATTTAGAGAAGAGCTAACACCCATCCTTCTCAAACTCTTCCAAAGAATTGCAGAGGGAAAAACACTCCCCAATTCGTTCTACGAAGACACTGTCACCCTGATGCCAAAACCAGACAAAGATATCACAAAAAGAGAAAATTACAGACCAATATCACTGATGAACATAGATGTAAATATCCTCAACAAAATACTAGCAAACAGAATCCAAGAGCACATTAAAAGGATCACACAGCATGATCAAGTGGCATTTATCCCAGGAAAGCAAGGATTCTTCAATATACACAAATGAATCAATGTGACACACCATATTAACAAATTAAGGAATAAAAACCATATGAGCATCTCAATAGATGCAGAAAAAGCTTTTGACAAAATTCAACACCTTTTTATGGTAAAAACTCTCCAGAAAATGGGCATAGAGGCAACCTACCTCAACACAATAAAGGTCATGTAGGACAAACCCACAGCAAACATCATACTCAATGGTGAAAAACTGAAAGCATTTCCACTATGATCAGGAACAAGACAAGGATGTCCACTCTTGCCACTCTTATTCAACATAGTTTTGGAAGTCCTAGCCATGGCAATCAGAGAAGAAAAAGAAATAAAAGGAATACAAATTGGAAAAGAAGAAGTACAACTGTCACTGTTTGCAGATGACATGATACTATACATAGAAAATCCTAAAGATGCCACCAGAAAACTACTAGAACTAATCAACTAATGAATTTGGTAAAGTTGCAGGATACAAAATTAATGCACAGAAATCTCTGGCATTCCTATACACTAACAATGAAAAATCAGAAAGAGAAATCAAGGAAACAATCCCATTTACCATCGCAACAATCCCATTTACCATTGCAAAAGAATAAAATACCTAGGAATAAACCTACCTAAGGAGGCAAAAGACTTGTACTTAGAAAACTAGAAAACACTGATGAAAGAAATCAAAGATGACATAAACAGATGGAGAAATACACCATGTTTTTGGATTGGAAGAATCAATATTGTGAAAATGACTACACTAACCAAGCTATCTACAGATTCAATGCAATGCCTATCAAAGTACCAATGGCATTCTTCGCAGAATTAGAACAAAAAATTTTACAATTCATATGGAAGCACAAAAGATCCCGAATAGCGAAAGCAATCTTGAGAAAGAAAAACGGAGCTGGAGTAATCAGGCTACCTGACTTCAAACTATACTACAAAGCTACAGTAATCAAAACAACATGGTACTGACACAAAAACAGAAATATAGACCAATGGTACAGGATAGAAAACCCAGAGATAAACCCATGTACATATGGTCACCTTATCTTTGATAAAGAAGGCAAGAATATACAATGGAGAAAAGACAGCCTCTTCAATAAGTGCTGGGAATACTGGACAGCTACAGGTAAAAGAATGAAATTAGAACACTACCTAACACCATACACAAAAATAAACTCAAAATGGATTAAAGACCTAAATGTAAGACTGGACACTATAAAACTCTTAGAGGAAAACACAGGAAAAACACTCTTTGACACAAACCACAGCAAGATCCTTTTTGATCCACCTCCTAGAGTAATGAAAATAAAAACAAAAATAAACAAATGGGACCTAATGAAACTTCAAAGCTTTTGCACAGCATAGGAAACCATAAACAAGAGGAAAAGACAACCCTCAGAATGGGAGAAAATATTTGGAAATGAAGCAATGGACAAAGGATTAATCTCCAAAATATACATGGAGCTCAATATTGAAAAAACAAACAACCCAATTAAAAAATGGGCAGAAGACCTAAATAAACATTTCACTGAAGAAGACATACCAGTGGCCAAGAGGCACATGAAAAGATGCTGAACATCACTAATTATTAGAGAAATGCAAATCAAAACTACAATGAGGTATCACCGTACACCAGTCAGAATAGCCATCACCAAAAAATCTACAAACAATAAATGCTGGAAAGGGTGTGGAGAAAAGGGAACCCTTTTGCACAGTTGGTGGGAATGTAAATTGATACAACCACTATGGAGAACAGCATGGAGGTTCCTTAAAAACTAAAAATACAACTACCTTATGACCTAGCAATCCCACTACTGTGCATATACCCTGAGAAAACCATAATTTAAAAGGACACATGTACCCCAATGTTCACTGCAGCAGTATTTACAATAGCCAGGACATGGAAACAACCTAAATGTCCAGCGATAGATGAATGGATAAAGAAGATGTGGTACATATGAACAATGGAATATTACTCAGCCATAAAAAGGAACGAAATTGGGTCATTTGCAGAGATGTGGATGAACCTAGAATCAGTCACACAGAGTGAAGTAAGCCAGAAAGAGAAAACAAATATCATATATTAATGCATATATGTGGAATCTAGAAAAATGGTACAGATGAACCTGTTTGTAGGGCAGGAATAGAGACGAAGACATAGAGAACGGACATGTGGACACAGGGCGGGAAGCAGAGGGTGGGACGAATAGGGAGATTAGGTTTGACATAAATACACTACCATGTGTAAAATAGCTAGCTAGTGGGAACCTGCTATATAGCACAGGGAGCTCAGCTCGGTGCTCTGTGATGACCTAGAAAGGGGGGAAGGGGAGGAGGGAGGTCTAAGAGGGAGGGGATATAGGTATACATATAGCTGATTCACTTCATTGTACCGCAGAAACTAACACAACACTGTAAAGCAATTTTACTCCAATTAAAAAAAAAGAATAATATAACAAATGTTTTTGTATCCACTCTCCTGCTTTGTCAAATCACAACATTTTATGTTTTTTGCTTTAGGTCTTAATATCACATTGCAGCTTCCTAGGTAGCCCTCTGCTTTGTATTCTTCTCTTTGTCTCCAGAGGTAACCGCCCTCTTGAAATGGCACTCATTTCTCTAATTTGGAATTTGTATCCTCTGCTTTTTACTTTCTCCTCCCTGGCAGATGCCTTTCATGGACTATTCATTCTTTCCATGAACCTTAGAAGAGATCTCCACCCAGGACTCCACTGAGTGAGGTTGGCACGAATGATAAAGCATCCTGGCCTTGTCTCAAAGTCCAGCTCTTTCCAGAAGATCAGGTTAGACTTAGAACCTAAGACGTAGAGGGAAGAAAGAACTGGATCTGATGTACCATTTGGCTCCTTATCTGTCCACAGCTGATCAGGGCCTGATGTGGACACTCAGAAATTGCACCTCTGCGGAGACAAAGACCATGCTAGACCAACAGTCAGAAATCCTGGTTTCAAATCAGAGCTCCTCCAGCTCCTAGCAATGTAACCACGGGCAGGACACTTAGCCTCTCCAAGCCCATTTATTTAACTTTAAAATGAATACACGACATGCCTGAGCTGCCAGCCTCCCAGGGCTGTGTCTGTGTGCCTTTGCTGTGCCTCCTCAGCACCTTGAACTTAGTGCTATTGTACATTTCACAGCTGTATAATAATTGTTGACTCACTTGCCTTCTCCGCTCAACTGTGAACTTCTTGAGAGTAGGGACCATGTGCCTGACACATAATAGGTGCTCAATAAATACTGGAAGAATTAAACTGATCAGACATAAATGTATTTACGCTCCAACATATTTATATGCATATACTTATGATCTATAAAGCATACAAAAAACTACCAGCTGTAATTCTCATTTGGCAACACTAATTAGCATAACTGATAATGGGAGCCAGGACCGCCCCATCCGAGCACTGAAACTCGGATTGCTGGACCTGGAAATCTCCTATGATGGTGACCGAGGCCTAAGCCTCTGAAGCTGGGCTGTTCTCGGTCAAATCCAGACACTGCCATTGACGTGTCATGGCAAATTACTTAACCTCTTTGTTTCTCAATTTGTCATCTGTCAGTTAGCCCTAATGAAGACCAGCCGCACCAGGGCAAGGATTTAGGTCTATTTTATTCACAAATCTAACAACACACCATAAATAGGGCTGGGCCCATCATTGGAAGTCAGTATACAGTATAGTCAGTGAAGGGATGGCTCCTAGGGCCCACCTCCTAGGATCACTGTGGGGAGAATGTGATTTAACGTGGAAGAACTTAGCACGATGCCTGGTATGTAGTGAGCACAGAACACAGTCACACCTCTGTAAAATAATAGGTTTTGTTCTAGGGATTTTTTTTGTAGGTGGGAAATGGTGTCTCTGTCTTTTTTATTAACAATATTGTGTTAGTTTCAGGTGTACAGCAAAATGATTCAGTTTATATATATATTTTTATATATATATTCTTTTTCAGATTCTTTTCCATTATAGGTTATTATAAGATATTGAATATAGTTCCCTGTGCTATACAGTTAATCCTTGTTGGTTATCTATTTTATATATAGTAGTGTGTATCTGTTAATCCCATACTCCTAATTTATCCCTCCCCCACTTTTCCCCTTTGGTAACAATGTTTTCTGTGTCTGTAAAGTAATGGTTTTGATTACTAGTTCGTGGCTCTGAGGGAATGCCATAGTGTCACTGAGTCTTGATGTTGGTCTCAAAGCCCCGAGATCTCCCCACACTGAGGTGCCGTGAGCTCAGCTTTTCCCACAGCATAATGACCAGTGTAAGTGGCACTGATGGGCCTGTCTGGTCCTCCTGGCTTTGTGTGGTACAGCTCCTAGGATCACATGACGAAGGACAGACCACAGGCCATGAGTGGATCCATCCTTTCACTCCTTCGCCTCCACCCTCCTCCCCATTCTATCAAGCTTCCTGGCCATACGAGCGTCCAGGACACTGGATAAGACAAAGAAGAGTCCACAGACTGGTAGAGAAACGCTCACAGCTGTGAGGAATTACATGAGCAGAATTTTCTGGCACCTTGGCCTGAAATGAGGGGAGCAAATGTCCAGCATGTTCTAGATAGGAAAGAATAATAAGCAAAATGTTACTATGTGGGGAATTCCACAAACATATGGGAAACATAAGATGGTATTAAGGAAAGGCTAAGTAATTTAGTCACGTGGTTCCTCCCAAGCCCTTTCAGCCCTGCCACCTTTAAGCATCCCTGTCAGACCACTGCTCTGTTAAATAACATTTGTATTGTTCCCTGATTTCAAAAGCTCATTCCATTTTTCATAATTATAAAAGTTCACTGTAAAATTCTGGAAAATACCAGAAGAATGATTAAGAAATACAAAAACTTCACCATCACCAGAGAATTCCACTGTTAACATTTTGGTAAATCTCCTTCAGTATTTTACGATTTATATATTACTTTTTTAAAAAACAAACTCATGACTGTATTGCAGAGAACTAAATATTGTGTTTTCTCCATTTAGACTGTGTACATCTTATGTTATTAAGTAGTCTGAAAATTTTTGAATGTTTTTAGTCTATTGTAAAGCAAAACATGCATACAAAAAGGGCTACATAACATATATGTACATTTAAAAAAAGGAAAATAAAATGAACATTCTGGAATATGATTGTTGCTGACTACATAGTATGTAACCCATGGATATGCCATAATTTAATCTTTCTCCTGTTAAATATTTAGGATCTATGCTCTTTGTGCCAATCTCTGATTATTTCTTTAGGATGAATTTTGGGGAGTGAACCTACACTGAGGGGAAGGGTATATAACCATTTTTTAATTCAAACTTTTTGTTTTGATATAACTGTAGATTCACATGTGGTTGTAAAACAAAATAATACAGAGAGGTCCTGTGTATCCTTTACCCAGTTTCCTCCAACAACCAGGATATCAAGACTAATACAGTCAAGACATAGAACATCTCCATCATCACAAAGATCCCTCATGTTGGGAGTTCCATGGTGTCCTGCTGGTTAGGATTCTGGGCTTTCACTGCCATGGCAAGGGTTCAATCCCTGGTCTGGGAACTGAGATCCCACAAGTCGCATGGCATATGGCATATGGCCAAAAAAAAACCCTCACGTTGTCCTTTTATGGCCACACCCACTCTCATCCCGGCCCCATCCCACCCTGATGACTATTAATCTTTTTTCCACTTCTTAAAAACAAAAATGAACATATGGGACCTAATCAAACTTACAAGCTTTTGCCCAGCAAAGGCAACCATAAAATAATAAAAAGACAACCTACAGAATGGGAGAAAATATTTGCAAATGATCCAACTGACAAGGGCTTAATCTCCAAAATATACAAACAGCTCATACAACTCAACACAATCGAAAAATGGGCAGAAGAGTCTTCATAATAGACATTTCTCCAAAGAAAACATATAGATGGCCAGTAGGCACATGAAAAGATGCTCAACATCACTATCAGAGAAATGCAAATCAAAACTACCATGAGGTACCACCTCACACCAGTCAGAATGGCCAACACTAAAAAGTCTACAAATAACAAATGCCAAAGAGGGTATGGAGAAAAGGGAACCCTCCTACACTGTTGGTGGGAGTGTAAGTTGGTGCAGCCACTATGCAAAACAGTACGGAGGTTCCTCAGAAAACTAAAAATGGAATTACCATATGGTCTAGCAATCCCACTCCTGGACATATACCCAGACAAAACTAGAATTCAAAAAAACATATGCACCCCTATGTTCATAGCAGCATTATTCACAATAGCCAAGACATGGAAACAACCTAAATGTCCACTGACAGACGAATGATAAAGATCTGGTACATATATACAATGGAATACTACTCAGCCATAAAAAAGAACAAAATAATGCCACTTGCCGCAATATGGGTGCCACTTAGTGTGATAATCTCTAGTTAAGTAAGTCAGAAAGAAAAAGACAAACACCATATGATATCACTTATGTGTGGAATCTAAAATATGGCACAAATGAACCTATCTACAAAACAGAAACATACAGACACAGAGAAGAGACTTGTGGTTGCCAAGGGGCGGGGGAGGGAGAGTGATGGACTGGGAATTTGAGGTTAGCAGATGCAAACTATTACATTTAGAATGGATAAACAACAAGGTCCTACTGTATAGCACAGGGAACTATATCCAATCTCCTGGGATAAACCACAATGGAAAAGAATAAAAAAAAAGAATGTATACCTGCATATAACTGAGTCACTTTGCTGTACAACAGAAATTAGTACAACACTGTAAATCAACTATACTTCAATAAAAAAATAGAGAAGAATCTTTTTTCCATTTCTGTAAGTATGTCATTTCAAGAACACTATATAAGCAGAATCATATAGCATGTAACCTTTTAGGATTGGCCTTATTCACCCAGCATATCAACAGGTCCTTCCTATTTACTGCTGAGTAGTATTCCATGGTATAGATGCACCACAGTTTAACCATGCACCTGAGAAAGATATCTGGGTTGTTTCCAGTTTGGGGCTAGTACAAATAAAGTGGCTATGAACATTTGCATGAAAGCTTTTGTGTGAACATAGTTTTCATTTCTCTGGGATGAATGTCCAGGAGGGCAATTGCTGGGTTGTATGGTCATACTAATTTGTTTAAGACACTGCCAAACTGCTTTCCGGAGTAGCTGTACCATTTTACCTTCCC
Source organism: Aethalodelphis obliquidens (assembly GCF_003676395.1). Classification (NCBI taxonomy): domain Eukaryota; kingdom Metazoa; phylum Chordata; class Mammalia; order Artiodactyla; family Delphinidae; genus Aethalodelphis; species Aethalodelphis obliquidens. The sequence continues at coordinate 42,389,038 of NW_020837951.1, read as the reverse complement.
GTGAGCAGTGTGTGAGTGATCCAGTTTCTCCACATTTTCCCCAGCATTTGGTGTTGTCACTACTTTTTATTTTAACCATTCTGATGAGATATCTCATTGTGATTTTTTTTTTTTTTTTTTTGGTGGTACGCGGGCCTCTCACTGCCGTGGCCTCTCCCGTTGCGGAGCACAGGCTCCGGATACGCAGGCTCAGCGGCCATGGCTCACGGGCCCAGCCGCTCCGCGGCATGTGGGATCTTCCCGGACCGGGGCACAAACCCGCGTCCCCTGCATCGGCAGGCGGACTCTCAACCACTGAGCCACCAGGGAAGCCCTCATTGTGATTTTAATTTGCTCTTCCCTAACGGCTAATGATGTTGAACATCATTTCATGGGCTTATCTATCATCTGTATGTCTTCTTCAGTGAAATGTCTCTTTACGTCTTTTGTCTATTTTCTAATTGGATTGCTTATTTATTTATTTTTTTTAGTGCTGAGTTTTGAGAGTTTTTGAAACTTTCTAGTGCCAGTCTTTTGTCGGATATATGGTTCGAAAATATTCTCTGTTTGTAGGTTGTGTTTTCATCCTTTTAACATGATGTTAAAGTCTACTTTCTCTTTGTTGCTCAGACTTTGTAATTTCTATTATTCTATATTCTAGTTCACGGCGTCTTCCCCTGTCTCATCCATGCTGCTGTTGAGCCGATCATTGAGTATTTTGTTTTGGTTACTGTATTCTGTAGTTCTAAAATTTCCATTTGGTTCTTCTTGATACCTTTATTTTTTTGTTGTTGAATCTTTGTTTCTAGCATGTTCGTAATTGCTCATCAATGTCTTTTGATCTTGCCTGCTTTAAAATCTTGTCATCATGATACCAACGTCTCAGGCACCTTGGTGTTGACATATACTATCTTCTTCATTCAGTTTGAGATCTTCGAGATACTTGGCATGATGAATGATTTTCAATGAACCTGGACATTTTGCATATTGTATGATGAGACTCTGAATTCTGTTTTAACGGGTGCACCCTGCTCTGGCAATGGAGGTGGCCAGGGCTCCTTGATAATGCAGGGTAAGGATGGGAGTCCCAGCTCCCTCCCGACCTCCACTGACACTTCTCTGCTGGGAGAGCTAGGAGAGACTCATTACTGATCCCCGTGTGATCTCCACCTACACCATCGCTGGGAGGGGTGGCCTTGCTACTCCTTGTATTAACCATGCCTTTCATTTTATGGTACTTTGACTTCTTAGGGCCTTGCTGACCTGAGAGGAACGCCCCCCCCAGAGCTAGTCAATTCCTAGAGAAAATAAATCACTCCCCTGTGAGAGCAACTTTCATATATAAGCCAACAAATCCAGAGCCCAAACCTACAACCACCTCCTGTACTGGGCTCTTATACATGGGGACTCTGTTCCTCTGCTCTAAATACCCCAGGACCAGGTATCAGGCAACTCAGAACAACCCCTACACAGCCCAGCAGAAATTATTCAAACTAGCCAATCCTTAACCTACTTCCCCTGCCTCTTCCATTCCTTTGCATGGAAACCACAATAAAGACTTACCAATTTTCTCCTGCTCCTTCTGCCTCCTGACCCACCCCGGTGATTCCCTGTGTGGCCCTGCTTGGTGTGGTGTGCCTCCTGTTTCTAGGGAACTGTCATTATAAACTTCTCCCTTCATGAATCATATCTGTATCTGCATGTCTTGCCACACCTGATTAAAACAAATCTCAGCTACCCTGAAAACACAGCTGGGCAGTGATAAAAGTCCTGAATCTCCACTTGGCCTGCTATGACATCAACCCAGTGGGAGAGGAAGGGCCCCTTGTTACCTCCCTGTGGGGATGTAAGTCCTGGCTTTCTCTGACACTGTCCCAGCCAAGAGGTTGGGGCATCTTGTTACAACCTGGTGAGGGTGGATGTCTCAGTTCCCCTCTGACCTTTTGCTGGCATGAACCACAGTTTTTTATGCTGTTTGGCTGGAGTAGAGTGGCTATTGCTTTGAAGTTTTCTGTCTTGTTAGGTGGACTTTTCCTGGTCTTTGGCTAGAGAGAGCAGCTTTGCTGGGGGCTTTTTCATCTGTGCCTGTTGCATTGTGAAGTTACTGCCATCTTTAGACCCAAGTCTGAAATACATGAGGCAATATGGAAACCCAGGGAACTCTCCACTTAGTTCTTCCTTGGGTCCTGAGGTCTCTGCTAGCCTTCCTTCTTCTCACTGCCTTTTAGAGTCTTCTTATATTTATTTTACACATAACGTCCAGGGCTTTAAGTTGTACTTAACAGGAGGAATAGGGAAAAATACGTCTACTACATTTTTCTAGAAGCAGAAGTCCCCATTTTTTTTCATTAATTTTTTTTAAGTTATTTATTTTTGGCTGCATTGGGTCTTTGTTGCTGTGCACAGGCTTTCTCTAGTTGCGGCGAGCGGGGGCTACTCTTCGTTGCGGTGCGCGGGCTTCTCATTGTGGTGGCTTCTCTTGTTGCGGAGCACAGGCTCTAGGCACGTGAGCTTCAGTAGTTGTGGCTCGCAGGCTCTACAGCGCAGGCTCAGTAGTTGTGGCGCACGGGCTTAGCTGCTCCGCAGCATGTGGGATCTTCCCAGACCAGGGCTCAAACCCGTGTCCCCTGCATTGGCAGGCGTATTCTTAACCTCTGCACCACCAGGAAAGTCCCCCCATTCGTTTTTAATGCACAAACATGACAGGACCTGTTCTGAATGCCGGTCTTCATGGGTTAACCAACTGTTTCCATCAGGGTGTGATGAATACCAGTCCTCATGGGTTGATCCTCGAGGAGTTTTAGGGAGAGCAAATGATGTAAAAGGTAAGGAGCCTGGATAGGAGGCACCCAATAAATGCTTTCATACCGAGTGAACCATTTCTGTACCATGATTTCAAAAGCTTCAACTGAACGTCCCACAGAAATATAGAGGAACTTGCTAAATGAAAATTGACTTTAGGAAATATGTCATGTTAATGTCCCTCCCCGTTTCCCCATTCCTCTGGACAGGAGCTATGTGTTTGCATTGATTTCTAAAAATGTTCTGTGGAAATGTAACAAATACCTAACTTGACTGAGTAAGTACACAAAGATATTTACATCCCACACAAGCCAGGACACCAGGATTCCAGGGCAGAAGGCAACGGACAGGGTGTGTATAAAAGTCAAGCACGCAGTCGCCCCTGTCGAGACGCTATCACCTCTCTACTCATTCTGGCCCCAAACTACCCATTCCAACAGCCTTCATCACCTACTTTCGTTAAGTTTCCATCTAAGAATTGAGAATTTAAACAACTCCCATCACAGCCAACTTAAGCTATGAGTAACGGAAACAAATCTTTTTCACCACCTTCCATCAGAAATTCTTTGCAAGGGCCCATATAAACACTGTCATTTTTTAAAGGCCTTAAATATCTGATCACTTCCTTGAGACTATACAAACCAGAGCTTCGTTTCACGAGGCCTGCTTTCACAGGGAAGCTGCTTCCCGTAGGCCTTCAGCTTGTAGGGCAACCTTGTCAAGACCACACAGAGCCCTCTTCTGCAGGCCAAAAGCAGAAATGGTTCAAGAGGAAAAATCTCCTGAGAAGACTCGTTACCGTGACCAGCTTTGCAGCTTGTTCCTAACCAAAAGAAGCAGCCTGCAAAAGTATGATCTCCCTCCGGCTTGTTTTTAAACGGGAAACAAGCCCACATTTAATCCAACTGACTGTGCCCCCTGTTGAGGAAGGCCATGGCGTTATTGAGCTATGGAGCTCAGGTAGTCTGCTCTACTCAAAACGAATTCACTGGGTCATCTCAAGGGAAAAGTCCTCGATCATCTGTACTTGCCCTTGCCGGAGCTGATATAGATTTAAGGTACGGATCCAAACAGGGGAATCGCAAGTGGGAACCTCTCCCTGAGAAGCAGGCTTCTGATAAATTGATCATCACTAAGTAACCCATGTCGGCTCTTACAGAGAATAAGTCTGGCCAAGGATACACCTTCGTGAACAGACTAAATTTGAGGGCATAAGTAGACCCAGCCAGATGAATAAAGAATACATATTTACGATGAGGACCTTTTGAAAGTGCAGGCTGAAAAAGAAACTATTTTAACGTTTGTATTTGCTATCTTGCAAACTCTTTAAATAAACTTGGTGACGCTTCTTTGAATAACAATATGAGTAATAAAAGGATGAATTACCCCAAAGCCAAGCCAAGTGTCGGTCCCCTTTCCCCCTTTCTGGTTACATTTCGCACAGAGCTCCAGACCAGGGCTCGCCGTGCTATGCTGTAAATTACTAGTCTACATGGCTGGCTCTCTCCTCCTCCTGTATCTCCCTGATGACTTAGGCAGGACTGAGTCGTAATTCATCTTTGTACTCTGAGGATACAGCAGTGTCTGAATAAAACTCATGAAATGAATAAATGGATGTGTGAATGAATCAATGAATCAAGGAGGAATAAATTAGCAGATTTTGAGCCACACCTTGTTTGCTAATCAGAGATTCCCATAAACGACAAAGAGTGACATGAACTGAGACTTGGTTTTCCAACAGGGAGAAAGAACTACCGTTACAGCAAGGCACCACCATTTTTGCCTTATTTTTATATAAAAACTTACTTTATATAAAACAGCTGTTTATGGATGTATGGCATGCTGGCAAAACAACATCCCTCCTTCCTTTCTTTTTTCCTTTGGCCTTGGATGAAAATAGTACTAACTGGCAGAAATGTAATGAGATGTTTAGGAATTATGTAATGCTAATAACTCTTAGGGAATTTAAAATTTTCTAGGAGCCATTAAAATTTTTTAAAAAGAAATTAATGAAATTTTAAAAACTCAATACATTCAAAACATCAACATATAATCAATGTAAAAAATTATTGAGATATTTTAATTTCTTATATTTATACTATCTTTGAAATCCAGTGTATATTTTACATTTACAGCACATCTTGATTCAAACTGGCTACATTTCAAGGACTCAGTAGCCACATGGGGCTAGTGGCTACCATATCGGACAGCAAAGGGTTAGAAACATATTTTGTGCTCATCGGCAGCAACTCCCTCTTGTTTGGGTTTCTGATGTCACTCACTTCCTCCTCCCGTCTCACAACTCTTAATCATTTACCCTGACATTATCAGAGTGGATACAGATGTGTCATTTCTTACGTCACCTGAACTAGTTTTTGCAAGTGTAGAGGGCACAAATTTGAAATGGAAAAAACAAAAAACCCAAAGCAGCTTTTGCACTCATATCATAGTTGAAGAGGTGAAGTTCAGAGTCATGAGGTATCTATAGTCACAGGGCTAGTAGGTCTCAGGCTGTAACTAAAAGATAGGTCTTGGGACACTTGTTCCACAGTGTCTATACTTCCATCTCACCATCTCTCTTAGAATACTTCATAGCAGGGAAAAACAGCTTGTTTGAGAGTTAAATAATGAAGAAAAAGAATTTCTTGTTTCAATATGCTTACCCAACTCCTACACAAAAGGCCACATGGCTTGCTGGGGTGAGAAAGAGGTTAGGTCTCAAAAGGAAGTTATTTCCCCAACTTGAAAGAGGTATTTGGTTCTCTTCCAAAGCCAGGAGAACCTTTTAAAAATAAATCAATTCCTCGTTTCAAGAACAACCATGTAGAGCATGAATGCTGGATCGAATGCCACGTCTGAGAAAATGTCACCATCAAAGCCAAATGTAGCAACTGAACTCTCCACACAGGATAAAATCTTATCGGAATTCATAAAAAACAGCTGTCTTTCCCTCTATTTTCCTTGAGTCTAACCTTATGTACTATTTCTTGTTTAAGTAAACATACAAAGCATTTACTCCCAAAGTCAGAAAAGCAGATTCTTTTTTTAAAAGAATTAATTTGGCTCTCTCTGCCCAATTCTTACCTCTTCTATACCTCACTCTTATTCAGTGGGTTTAGCCATGTGAAAATTTTAAATGTTGAAAAGCTCTCTTGTTCCTTCTTTCTCTCTCCTCCACCTGCTGCTCTCTCGCTCTCCCCCACCTCTCTTTCTCCTTTTTAATCTCTACCAGTACCACCGTGATCGCAATCTCACCCTCCCCACCCAGTAAGAAAAGAAGGAAAATAGGTCCAGAAAATGCATTTAGCACTGCTAGGAATCCGAAGATGTGAATTTTATTCTTTAGTTTTTAAAATGATTTGTGGTATCGGTGTGATAAATCTGAAACTATTTTGGTTACTGAAGAATCGAGCGGGGGGACTTCCCTGGCGGTCCAGTGGTTAAGACTTCACCTTTCAATGCAGGGGGTGCAGGTTCGATCCCTGTTCGGGGAGCTAGGATCCCACATGCCTCGGGGCCGGGAAACCGAAACATAAAACGGAGGCAGTGCTGTAACAAATTCCATAAAGACTTAAAAAAATGGTCCACATCAAAAATCTTAAAAAAAAAAAAAATAGAGCAAATGAGTAAATATGCTGGTATTGTTGGGAATCAGAGTCGTTACTATGGGAGAAGAGAGAGAAACATGAGGTGAGGTGGGGAAAATGTGGTATTGGATTTCAATCGGAGACTAATGATTAATAAGTCTGAATGGATTTGTATGTGCGTGTACATGTGCGTGTGTGTATACGTGCTGGGTATGTGTGCATGAACACGTGTGTGTGTGTATGTCTATGTTCTCCGGACTCTGTCCACTGAAGGGCGAGAAACATATGACAACCAAGTAGTGATGAGCTAACCCAGCATCCAGATCTTGGTTTCTGTAATTGGAACCAGGTCTCCTTAGGGAAATGGCCATGTCCAAGAGGGAATAGGAGTAGCTTGAAGGGGTTCCTGGTGGCCAGTTTCCAACATCAAAATGAGTAATTATAATATATTGAAAGAAAAAGGAGTAAACGAGAATCTACTGAGGGGTTTTCGTGATAAAATATACATAACATTAAATTTACCAGATTAACTGTTTAAGTGTACAGTTCAGTGGCATCAAGTACATTCACCTTGTTGTCCAACCACCACCATCACCTACCTCCAGAACTTTCTCATCTTTGTAAACCAAAACTCTGTACCTATTAAACAATAACTCCTCATTTCCACCTTCCCCCAGCCCTGACAACTACCATCCTATTTCCTGTCTCTATAAACTTGACTACCCCAGGTACCTCTTATAAGGAAAATCATACAATATTTGATTTTTTGCATGTTTATTTCACTCAGCATAACATGTTCAAGGGTCACCTATATTGTAGCACGTGTCAGAATTCCATTCCTTTTTAAGGCTGCATAATATCCCATTGTATGTATATGTCACATTTTGTTTATCATCTGTGGATGGACACGTGTGTTGCTCTCACCTTTTGGCTATTGCGAATAATGCTGCCATGAACATACAAGTATGTGAGTCCCTGTTTCCGATTCTTTTGGGTATATACCCTGAAGCGTAATTGCTGGGTCATACGATAATTGTCTAATTTTTTGAGGCTTAATGAATTTTTAAAAAGAGGAAGAAGGAATACTTTCTCTACAGAAAATCACTAGTTAATAAGTGTAAGAAACATGGCCATTAAAAATCATCATTTTGCATTCATCTATGGAAAGGATCTTACTGGCAAGGATCACCAGAGGATGCTAATGGGTGGAGAACAGGATGTCCACACAGTGGCGAGTGTCACCCTTCAGATTACTTATTAATCTCAAGGCGAGGGATACCTTCACAATGGCGAGATCTGACAGGAGCCATGTTATCCAAGTGATCAAAACTGAGCATCAACAACAGTGGGACAAACTGGCATTAGGTGGCTGTTGAAGTGCCCGATGGGGAGGACACATCACCACATAGTATTCTTTGTTTTCTAATGACAGTTTTATTGCGATACAATTCACATAGCGTACACATATCATTTACAACTAAAGTGCACAGTTCAATAGTAATTTTTTAGTATATCCACAGAACTGTGCATCCATCTCTACAGTTTTTAGAATGTTTTAACCACCCCCCAAAGAAACCACACACCGTTAGCAGTCACTCTCCATTTCCCCCAATTCCCCCGCCCCTGCACAACCACAGATCTCTCTCTCTCCCTCTGGATTTGCCTCTTCTGGAAATTTCAAATGAATGGAATTCTATAAAAGGTGGCTTTTTGTGACTGGCTTCTTTCACATAGCATAACGTTTTCATGCTTATTGTAGCACACATCAGTACTTCATTCCTTTTTTTTTTTTTTTTTTTCTTTTTTCTTTTTTTCGTTACACGGGCTCACTGTTGTGGCCTCTCCCGTTGCGGAGCACAGGCTCCGGACGCACAGGCTCAGCAGCCATGGCCCACGGGCCCAGCCGCTCCACGGCACGTGGGATCCTCCCGGACCGGGGCACGAACCCGCGTCCCCTGCATCGGCAGGTGGACTCTCAACCACTGCGCCACCAGGGAAGCCCAGTACTTCATTCCTTTTTATTGCCAAATAATATTCTGTTATATGGATATGCCACATTTTATTTATCCATTCATTTGTGTTGAACATTCGTGCTCTCTCTCCCTTTTTTCTCTATTATGAATAATGCTGCTATGAACATGTATTTACAGGTCTTTGTGTGAACATATGTTTTCAATTCTCTTGGGTATATACCTAAGAGAGGAATTGTTGGGTGATATGGAACTCTGTTTTAACCTTTTGAGGAGCTGCCTGACTCTCTTCCAAGGTGGCTGCACCATTTTACAGCCAAAATGTTTAAATCTAATAAGAAAACAAAAATACAAATCCTGACTGTGGGACATTCTATGAGACAACTGGCCTAGAGCCTTTAAACTGTCAGTGTCACTCAAGACAAAAATTAAAAGGTAGGGGGAAAAAAAAAGGTAGGGGGATGCTGTAATTTAAAGGAGAATAAGGATGATGGGTAAATGTAATGCTTGATTCCTTCCTGGGTTAAGAAAGAGAGGCTATAAAGGACAGATTGGGGGCACATGGAGACATTTGAATATGCATTTTATATATAATATTAAAGCTACAAAGTGCACTTCCCTGAGTGTGCTAATGCGATTGTGGTTATACAGGAGAATGGCCTGGTTCTGAGGAGACTCTGGTGGAAGTATTTAAGGGTGACATCTCGATGCCTGAAGCTGACTTTTACTTACATAAAGTAAGTGTGTGTGTGTGTGTGTGTGTGTGTGTGTGTACATGTGGGAAAAAAGTAGGGAGAGAGAGAGAGAGGGAGAGGGAGAGGGAAAGGGAGGGAGGGAGGGAAAGAAAGAGGGAAAGTATCACAAAATATTAACAACTGGCAGTGAGTATATGAGTGTTCCTTGTGCTATTCTTTCAACATTTTTCTAGTTGTGAAATCTTTTAAAAATTTCAGAGGAAAAAAAAAATTTCAGAGGAAAAGTTATTTGAAAAGCACAGAATAAAATAATGCCCCAATCTACATAAAGCATGAACTGAAAAATAAGGAGAGAGAGTGCTTTTCAGACACCTCCTCAATTCATGATCTTCACTTCTGACAAGGAGATGTTTCAAACCTCAGAACCTCACTTGAAGCCTCATGTTTAGAGCCCTGCTACACTGACATAAAACAGAACCCTACTGAGATTCTTTCCAGTCCTTCTAACCTGCCTTGGGCACATCACTTAAACTCTTTAGACTTCAGTTCTCTAAACTATCAAGAAATAGAAAAGATCTGGGTTGACCTAGAGGACACTTGACCATTCTTTCAAGCTCTGAAATTCTCTGACTCTATAATCATACTTCTCAAGTAGGATTCAGGATCAATCTCCCTTCGAATATATTCTCATTCGGTTGACATTTTAGGGCTTTTGCTTCATCAGAGCTTTAGATGAAATGAGCACTTTATTTCAATATTAACCAGGAATGTTTAATCACATTTAAACAGATGAGCCTGAACACAGTAAGGATATCCCTCAGTCCTTATACCAAAGCACACTGTTCTCACATGGGTCCTGTTGCACATTTAGGTTCGGTTTCCAGTTGATGGCCTCTGGGCATCTCACCAAGGAGTGAGCCTCCACGACCCAAGATGCCCCTGGGACAGCCAGGCAGACAGAGATGGAATGTTTCCTTTGGCCTTTTCTATATCAGGCTCCTAGGATATAATTAGGAGGTAGCTCTCAAAGCAGACAGAAGTCAAGTTGAAAAGTGTCTACGGAGAGAAGAGGGAGAGAACAGAGGAGACATCTTGTCTGGAGATGCTCTAGGATTCAAAGATTACATGATAAGTGATGAAGCAGTCCAGCCCTTGGGGGGTAGCGGAGATGGTCTCAGAACCAGCCAAAGTCAGCAAAGGGCCAAACTGTCTCCATATTAGTGGAGTTGAATCTCAAGCTCCAAGATCACAGGGCACTAGACATTTTCTTATCTCAAAAAAAAAGTTTATTTTTTAAGGCAGGAGAGAATAGAGCTTAAAGGAATCTTCCCAAGCTGACCATAACCTTTTGAAATCCCAGAATGTCCTCACTTCGCTATTCTCCAGTTCTAAGATGGATCCTCCATGCCTCTATCATTCAAAAATGTACAGATCCACCAGTCCAGTTCCCTCATTTTACAAACAAGAAAGCAGGCTGAAAGAGGCCAGTAACTTGTGCAAGTTATTCAGCTAATTAGCCACAAAGGCACAGTTTCTTTGCTTCTTTGCTCCCTAGAACAGACCTTACTCTTAGACCCCAAGAGTGGCAGTCAAAGTGTCCATAAAGTTGCACAGAAAACAGAAGATGCACGTTCTCTGTATGGGTCCCATAAGCCAGCTCACTGAAGGTGCTGGGAATCAGGGACCGCTCTTCACTGAGACAGAGAACTTGCAGGTGCAGCAAGTGTGTGTGCCTTTTGGGGGAGATGAGAGAGCTCACGTTCACAGCCCTCCTCTTTCTCCTCCTGTGATTTTTCCAACTGAATTAAACCGAGCTCATGAGCAGATCTGGAAGTCTGAATAGACTGGGGTAAAACGAGTTAAAACACATAACTGCACTTGAGATATAATCCAGGGAGAATATCAAAGCCAAAATGAGCCCCGTTTACGCCACTATCAGAATATATTCTTCAGATTTTATTTGATCTTTCCTGACTCTCTGGCACTGGTTCGAAGGCCACTGTTATGTTTTGATTGTTTCAATTTGCAAAATAAATTTGAAATCATCTCTGGCTTGTTCAGTTCTCTCATCTAGGGAAATAAAATTTTAAAACATATTCTCCAAGCAACCGTTTCAAATCCACTTAACAGAAAGCTCTCCAATCCTTAAACTTCATCCAACAGATGTACTAACATCCTGATATTTCTGGGTTTTTTAATTGCATGACCCCTTTGTATAAATATGGATAGAGATAAGACTGATAGTTGTGTAAGCTGGTTGGATTCCAGCCAGGGAACAAGGAATTAATGAGAGTGGTCAGGAAGAGAGATTTCGAGACGGAGAACCCTCCTTTCACATCCTTTACTGCTTTCATAATTAACTGTAAGTGATGACCTAGGACCTCCCACTGCACATGGCCTTATATGACCATAGAGAAGCTCGAAGCATAGAGGTTAAAAGCCTGGGAAGGTGCCTGGGTTCAGCTTCCAGCTCTGACACACAACACCTGCATGATCTTGGGGACATCATTTAACCTCCATAAACCTCAGTTTCCAAATCTCTGAAGTGGGGGCAACTGACAGCACCTACACTGAAGAATTGCTTAATATAAAAGGGTATATCTTTCAACACCCATTTATGATAAAAACCCTGGAGAAAGTAGGCATAGAGGGAACTTTCCTCAACATAATAAAGGCCATATATGACAAACCCACACCCAACATCATCCTCAATGGTGAAAAATTGAAAGCATTTCCACTAAGATCAGGAACAACACAAGGTTGCCCACTCTCACCACTATTATTCAACATAATTTTGAAAGTTTTAGCCACAGCAATCAGAGAAGAAAAGGAAATAAAAGGAATCCAAATCGGAAAAGAAGAAGTAAAGCTGTCACTGTTTGCAGATGACATGATACTCTACACAGAGAATCCTAAATATGCTACCAGAAAACTACTAGAGCTAATCAATGAATTTGGTAAAGTAGCAGGATACAAAATTAATGCACAGAAATCTCTGGCATTCCTATACACTAATGATGAAAAATCTGAAAGTGAAATCAAGAAAACACTCCCATTTACCATTGCAACAAAAAGAATAAAATATGTAGGAATAAACCTACCTAAGGAGACAAAAGACCTGTATGCAGAAAATTATAAGACACTGATGAAAGAAATTAAAGATGAAACAAATAGATGGAGAGATATACCATGTTCTTGGATTGGAAGAATCAACATTGTGAAAATGACTCTCCTACCCAAAGCAGTATACAGATTCAATGCAGTCCCTATCAAACTACCACTGGTATTTTTCACAGACTAGAACAAAAAATTTCACAATTTGTATGGAAACACAAAAGACACCGAATAGCCAAAGCAATCTTGAAAACGAAAAACGGAGCTGGAGGAGTCAGGCTCCCTGACTTCAGACTATACTACAAAGCTACAGTAATCAAGACAGTATGATACTGGCACAAAAACAGAAAGATAGATCAATGGAACAGGATAGAAAGCCCAGAGATAAACCCACGCACATATGGTCACCTTATCTTTGATAAAGGAGGCAGGAATGTACAGTGGAGAAAGGACAGCCTCTTCAATAAGTGGTGCTGGGAAAACTGGACAGGTACATGTAAAAGTATGAGATTAGATCACTCCCTAACACCATACACAAAAATAAACTCAAAATGGATTAAAGACCTAAATGTAAGGCCAGAAACTATCAAACTCTTAGAGGAAAACATAGGCAGAACACTCTATGACATAAATCACAGCAAGATCCTTTTTGACCCACCTCCTAGAGGAATGGAAATAAAAACAAAAATAAACAAATGGGACCTAATGAAACTTCAAAGCTTTTGCACAGCAAAGGAAACCATAAACAAGACCAAAAGACAACCCCCAGAATGGGAGAAAATCTTTGCAAATGAAGCAACTGACAAAGGATTAATCTCCAAAATTTAGAAGCAGCTCATGCAGCTCAATAACAAAAAAACAAACAACCCAATCCAAAAATGGGCAGAACACCTAAATAGACATTTCTCCAAAGAAGATATATAGACTGCCAACAAACACACGAAAGAATGCTCAACTTCATTAATCATTAGAGAAATGCAAATCAAAACTACAATGAGATATCATCTCACACCAGTCAGAATGGCCATCATCAAAAAATCTAGAAACAATAAATGCTGGAGAGGGTGTGGAGAAAAGGGAACCCTCTTGCACTGTTGGTGGGAATGTAAATTGATACAGCCATCATGGAGAATAGTACGGAGGTTCCTTAAAAAACTACAGATAGAACTACCATATGACCCAGCAATCCCACTACTGGGCGTATACCCTGAGAAAACCATAATTCAAAAAGAGTCATGTACCAAAATGTTCATTGCAGCTCTATTTACAATAGCCTTGACATGGAAGCAATCTAAGTGTCCATCATCGCATGAATGGATAAAGAAGATGCGGCACATATATACAATGGAATATTACTCAGCCATAAAAAGAAACGAAATTGAGCTATTTGTAATGAGGCAGATAGACCTAGAGTCTGTCATACAGAGTGAAGTAAGTCAGAAAGAGAAAGACAAATACCGTATGCTAACACATATATATGGAATTTAAGAAAAAAAAAATGTCATGAAGAACCTAGGGGTAAGACAGGAATAAAGACACAGACCTACTAGAGAATGGACTTGAGGATATGGGGAGGGGGAAGGGTAAGCTGTGACAAAGCGAGAGAGAGGCATGGACATATATACACTACCAAACGTAAGGTAGATAGCTAATGGGAAGCAGCCGCATAGCACAGGGAGATCAGCTCGGTGCTTTGTGACCGCCGGGAGGGGTGGGATAGGGAGGGTGGGAGGGAGGGAGACGCAAGAGGGAAGATATATGGGAACATATGTATATGTATAACTGATTCACTTTGTTATAAAGCAGAAACTAACACACCATTGTAAAGCAATTATACTCCAATAAAAAAAATAAATACATTTAGATAAAATTTGTTTTTAAAAAAAGGGTGTATCTTCAATAAAACCTAGCACAGATTCACACTCACTTTAGTGTCCACAAGTATATATAGTCCCCGCCCTTAGGGAGCTAACTAAGCACGGAAGAGAGGGCCTGTGACACATTCTATGGCACCGGTGAGACACCTGCCACTCTCCACGTGGAGGTATATGAGCAGAGGAACACTCCTGGCCTCTGCCCCTTCCTCTCTTCTATGCTGTTAGAGGCCTGCCCCTGTGGATGAGGCCTGGGATCTCCCAGAGCTAATGATGACCTTATGGGTCAGTCTGTCACATTCTGGATTCAGTATTAGAAAGGTGACCCACCTTAGTTATGAGCCACCTTCTCTATCCTTAGTTTTAGCAATAACAAACATGATACCTTGGTCACCATATGCCTATTTCTGTGTCTTATTTCTCAACTACTTTAGAACTTGGATGTTGAAGAGGGTTATTTACTGAGCTTCTCTTCTAGCTCATTAACAAGCCATTCTTCCTACAGCACCTTTTTTTTTTTAGCCCTGTGGGATTCCAAAACAGCTGTCTGGTGATGCAGCTTGAAAAGACTCATTACCACTGACCCAGCTCTCACAGGTGGAGTATGTTTGCAGTTCACCAAACACATCCCAAGGGCTGAACATGCCCAATCCCAAGCTTCTTACAATGAACTTTGAGCCCCATGACTCTGCAAGGCTTCTCGATCATCCTGCAACTCAGAAGCATTATTTCCCATTGCCCAATATTTCTCAGAAAAAGAAAAACACGGTCATGTAGACTCTCTGTTCTTTTTGCCCATTATCACAATCCCAAAGGTAAGGAGTGCGAAAATATATTATGTAAGAACAGCTCAGTCATCCTCTGAGATTGTGGATTTCACCCCCTGAACAAAGCTCACAGGCAGCTATGGAGTCATGATATCTTCACACAAGGCTATAATGTCACTTTACTAACAATTATTGAGCCCAAACGGATGTAGAGATCCCAGGACACGATTCCCAATCTCAAAGAACTCCTAGACTAAAGTGGAAGAGGTGCATAAATAATTTTAATGCAAGGTGTTATGGGTACACTGGAAAGAGTGCCTCATCTCAGGGAGGATGGAAGGAGGAGGGCGTTAAAGAAAGTTTGCTACGGTATTGGATACCTTATTCAAGATGAATAAACCAAGTTAGCTATTTATGAGTGCAGAGGAAATGGGTGTCAGGATGTGTCAACAGATGAAGAGCATAAGCAAATAGAGGAGCATGGGATGTGCTAGAAAACCCAAAACTCCACCAGGGAGAGCAGATGAGGCTGGAGGGTTTGTCAAAGACAAGGTCAGGAGAGGCCAGAAGGTGGCCCTAAGATCACCAGTGAGGGCTCCCAAAAACTCGGATTCCTTTGCCCCAGAAATTGGTTCTTCAATGAATAGGCTTTTGGCAAACCAGCCTGTGTGCATCTCAGTGCTGGAGCTACAAAGGTGTGTGAAAGCAGACATGTCCTTGGCCGTTACGGAGCTTCCATTCTAGTGGAGGCCAAGAAAGACTTGGCTAGACAAAGAGAGGAAGGGAGGGCAGAGAAGAGCATGTGCAAAGTCCTGGACTTAAAGGAGCATCAGGACTACGGGGGCCAAGAGAGAGGAGGTGACTGTGTTTGGAGCTGAAGGAGCGAACAGAAGAGCGGCCGAGACACTGATGCCAAAGCCAGCATGCTTGTTAAAAAAAAAAAAAAAAGAAGAAGAGAAAAATCCTGTCTGGTCTATATTATTGGATGGGTATGTTTTGTTTTTAATGCCAAAACTATGATGTAACAACTTGATACTGTCCACCTGGAATTCAAAAGGCAGATTTTTCTTTTTTTTTTTTTTTTTTTGGTACCACCTTTGTCTGAGAGCCTTTGAGGAGCTCAGAGTGAGCTGGGAGAGACAGCCCTGTAACGGCCTCCACCGCAGGAGAGAGAAGCACTCAGAGAGGCACGTGGCACGTGGCACGTGGCACGCGCCCTGGGAGGGTTGTGGAGAGTCACTGTGAGGACACGGGGGCCACCGGGAGACCTTCACTCAGGGGACCCTGCTTCAAGGGAAAGCCAGGCCACATTAGATTCTTAAGGCACTAGGATTCCAGACTGGCTGTCCATTTTAATTCCTCTTGGGCCCAGCTTTTCATCTAGAGAACACTTTTGGCTTGTACCATTCACTTTATCCATAAAACAAACACACATCAAGTGCCTACTACTGCTATGGGTTGAGTTTTCATCTCTAGGTTTCCTAGGTGGCAATGACCGTTAGACATTATCAGCCATTCACATTAATCACAAGTGGCAGAAATACCACCCATCTGGAAGCAGGGATGCAGAACTATCAAAAGCAGATTTTCATACCCAAATCAATGGAGGACTTGACTTTGCAGTGGAGGGAGGCATGGTTTATCACCTTTACTGACAGTGAGAAGGGTCATCACTGGCCAAATAGAAAAAAATAAAAATGAACCACTCTAACTACAACGGTGATGACTTGTCCCTGGTAGATAAGAAAGTGGAGAGCATGGTTTCCCTTGAAACAAAGCCCAGTGCCTGCGTTAGACTCAGATGTGCACAGCCAGAGCCACCAACTGCCTGGGCCAGCCTGGACATTGCTCTTGGAGGGAGGGAGTGAAGAAATCACCAGAAATCGCATCATTTTACCAACTACAAATTGGCACTTGCCATCTACTTCTACAAGGATTAAATCGTGAGCTGCTACAGCTGCTGACCTTCAACACCCCTGAAAGGAGTTCAGGGCAGGGATAAGGAATGAGGCACTCTGTGCTCTGGGAAAAACTGGCAGAACAGGTCTTCAGATAGTTAAATATTTTCAGCAGATTTTATGAGCCCAATTCTTGCATGTCCTCATATCTAGAAAAGCACTATAATCCTTCATGATGACGTCTGCTCCTTGTGACTAGCAGCATCCTTCTGCAAAAAGTGTGTGCTTGGGGCTTCCCTGGTGGCGCAGTGGTTGAGAGTCCGCCTGCTAATGCAGGGGACATGGGTTCGTGCCCCGGTCCGGGAAGATCCCACATGCCGCGGAGCGGCTGGGCCCGTGAGCCATGGCCGCTGAGCCTGTGCGTCCGGAGCCTGTGCTCTGCAACGGGAGAGGCCACATCAGTGAGAGGCCCACGTGCCATGAAAAAAAAAAAAATGTGTGCTTGATTGCATGTATACCCCCCTTCACCAAAATCACATATATACTGACCTTCCCCCCTGCCTCTTTGGAGCAGCTTCTCAGAGCTATCTGAAATGCTGTCTTCTGGGCTATAGTCCTCAATTTGCCCCCAAATACAATTTAACTCACAGCTCTCATGTTGTGCTTTTTTTTTTTCAGTTGACAATTTAAGGAAGATTCTTCTCCAATCCTTTAACCTTGTCATTTAAAAAAATTTTAAGGAAATCAAGCAACTTGAAAGACACTGCATGAATTCTGCCTCATTTTTCTGTCCTTCTGACCCAAAATTTCTGTGAGGGATGTTCTTGTCCACAGATGCTTGTTCTCATGGTGAAATGTGAGAGGAGATGCAGGAGATGCAGATGCCAGCATCTGCAGGAAGGAGGACCACTCATTCATTCATTCATTCATTTGATTCATTCTCTTGAAACCTAAAAATTGGTATTATCCTCAGGAAGGGGGCAAGGGCACATCTGCAAACCATATATATTCTGGAACATGGATTACTCACTGTGAGTCTGATATATGTGTCTTTCTGTTTCTTATTCTGGTACTTTCTACCGTGTCTGAAAAGAACTCCTGGATTATATGAAATAAAATAGCCTATGTTGACATACTATATATAACACTGTACTGGGTGTAGTGTCTTATTAATGAAGAAGTTGATAAGACAAAGTGACAAAAAATAAAATTTTGCTGAAAAAAGAAACCTGTTTAGGACACAGAAAAATATAATCTTTTGCTTCTGAAGGTAGGTTACTCACATGTTTAAATTTTGTAATATCACAGGGAGCCAACAAAGCCCTCACTTAAGGAAGGAAACACAAAGACTGAGAGCGCTGGTGATCGGCCCAAGGCTGTTGAAGATATAAATGACAGGCAGGACAGGAATTCAATTTCAGGTCAGCCATTGTCTCATCCTACTACACCAAGAACTAACTTGAACTTGGAAAGAAAGACTTTCTTGTAATTACTAACATTGTTAGGGCTCTACATATGGACTGATGCAAATCATGATGATCATGCATGAAAATAATGATACATGCATGATAATAACGATAAAGGATGATTAAACCCCAAAGTGAAGCCTCCACACAGTTCAGTAGGAAAGACATTCCATGTCAACACAAAGCAAAGATACAACAGGAGGGGGAAGAGTTTGCGGTCTTGGGGAGAATTGGTGGCCACTGGTTGATCATGATGGCCTCCCACAAATGCCATCATTCAACCACTGGAGCTCTCAGTGTAAATGAAAGGGAGAGAATTTTGAGGCACCTAAAATACAAAGTTATTCCTATCATCCTCAACCTTTTTGCAACTAGCTCCACCTTAACTATTTAAATGATTAAAAGACTAGATTAGTTGTGACTTTAAAAAAAAGAGAATCTAGAAAAATTAGTAAACTTTCTATTCTTTATATACTCACACACAAAAGCAAACAATTTTCTAACCAGATTTCATAAATGGCCAACTTAAATGTGCCCATATCTTTACTTCTAATTACAGATTAAAAATGCCAAAATATTTAAAATTTAATTTAGGGAAGATACAAAGCAACAGTAACAATGTTTTTATGTTATGAAAGCTATTTTATGTTACTTTAGATCATATTTAATTAAACCTGACAGAGTTTTAAGTGTCAGAAGTCAAGGTGAATAGAAGGCCAGAAATAAACCCACACACCTATGGTCAATTAATCTACAACAAAGGAGGCAAGAACATGCAATGGAGAAAAGACAGTCTCTTCAATAAGTGGTGCTGGGAAAACTGGACAGCTACATGTAAAAAAAAAAAAAATGATATTAGAACACTCTCTAACACCAACACAAAAATAAACTCAAAATGGATTAAAGACCTAAATGTAAGGCCGGACACTATAAAACTCTTAGAGGAAAACGTAAGCAGAACACTCTTTGACATAAATCGCAGCAGTATCTTTTTGGATCCACCTCCTAGAGTAATGGAAATAAAAACAAAAATAAACAAATGGGACCTAATCAAAATTAAGAGCTTTTGCACAGCAAAGAACACCATAAACAAACTGAAAAGCTAACGCACAGAATGGAAGAAAATATTTGCAAACTATGTGACCAACAAGGGATTTATCTCCAAAATATACAAACAGCTCATGCAGCTCAACAGCAAAACACAAACAAAAAAAAAAACAATCAAAACCGGACAGAAGACCTTAATAGACATTTCTCCAAAGAAGACATACAGATGGCCAACAAACACATGAAAAGATGCTCAACATCATTAATTATTAGAGAAATGAAAATCAAAACTACAATGAGGTATCACCTCACACAGGTCAGAATGGCCATCATCAAAAAGTCTACAAGGGCTTCCCTGGTGGCGCAGTGGTTGAGAGTCCGCCTGCCGATGCAGGGGACACGGGTTCGTGCCCCAGTCCGGGAAGATCCCACATGCTGCAGAGTGGCTAGGCCATGGCCACTGAGCCTGCACGTCCGGAGCCTGTGCTCCGCAACGAGAGAGGCCCGCGTACCGCAAAAAAAAAAAAAAAAAGAAAGTCTACAAACAATAAATGCTGGAGAGGGTGTGGAGAAAAGGGAACCCTCCTATGCTGTTGGTGGGAATGTAAATTGGTATAGCCACTATGGAGAACAGTATGAAGGTTCCTTAAAAAACTAAAAATAGAACTACCATATGACCCAGCAATCCCACTCCTAGGCATATACCCGGAGAAAGCCATAATTTGAAAAGATATATGCACCCCAATGTTCACTGCAGTATAACAGCCAGGACACGGAAGCAACCTAAATGCCCATCAACAGAGGAATGGATAAAGACGTGGTACATATATACAATGGAATATTACTTAGCCCTAAAAAAGAATGAAATAATGCCATTTGCAGCAACATGGATGGACCTAGAGATTTTCATACTGAGTAAAGTAAGTCAGACAGAGAAAGACAAATAACATGATATCACTTATATGTGGAATCTAAAAAAGGGTACAAATGAACTTTTTTACAAAACAGAAACAGACTCATAGACTTAGAAAACAAACTTATGGTAACCAAAGATGAAAGGTGTGGGGGAGGGATAAATTAGGAGGTTGGGATGAACATAGACACACTACTACATATAAAGTAAATAATCAACAAGGACCTACTGTATAGCACAGGGAACTCTACTCAATACTCTATAATAACCTATATGGGAAAAGAAAATAGGTATATGTATCTATTTCATATAGATATATGAAAAAGAACAGATATATGTATATGCATAACTGAATAACTTTACTGTATACCTGAAACCAACACAACATCGTAAATCCTCCAAATATAAAATAAAAATTAAAGAGAAAAAGAAATCACGGTGAAGTACACACGATGCAATGTCTCAAAGCTCCCTGGAAACATCTGAGCTTCCAAAAAGAAGAGTCCATGAAAATTTAAAAAGCCAGCTGTTCTGGTTTCCAATGTATATGGTTTTAACTCCGAAGGTGGGTTGACTGGTGAATACGCCCACTCACTCACACCTACACACCCACACATGCACGCAGACACACATACACAAACCTTTTAACTATTTGTTTCTGTTGGATTAGTTACTGTATCCCATTTGAGCTCCCACCTGAATAAAAAAATGTTCTTAATAAGGGATGCTTTCTAGAATGCTTTGCCTAGGATAATACCGCAGAGTTTATTAACCAGTTAATAAGAAAATCTACCTCGCAATTCAATGCAACAAGGTGAACTGATGATTCTTTTGGCAGGACTCCAAAACAAACCTGGGGATTCATTTACCTCTTGGCACATGTTTATGGCATTCATTCATCAGTGAAGAAACTGGGTGATAAGAAAAGGCAGGGCTGAGAAGAGAGTAGCATTAACACACCTGTTACCTCTCTACCATCAGAAAATGAGAGTGCGGCTCTGCCATGAAGAGAAAGCAAATTGTGAAGGACTTTGGATCTAACAAGAATTTTCATGGATAAACAACAATGTCCTACCGTATAGCACAGGGAACTGTATTCAGTATCCTGTGATAAACCATAATGGAAAAGAATATGAAAAAGTATATATATATTGGGTGGGCCAAAAAGTTCGTTCGGTTTTCAGTAGACATTTTTCATTTTCACGAAGAACTTTATGGAACAACGTATTCACTAACCGAATGAACTTTTGGGCCCACCTAATATATATATATAATTGAGTCACTTTGCTGTATAGCAGAAATTAAACACAACGTTGCAAATTAACTGTATTTCAGTAAGACTTTTTTAAAAAAGAATTTTGCTAGCATCACCGACCACGATTCTAGCTTTTGTTAAAGAGTTTTGAATTGTGAGGGTATTTCACATGTTCCCCTTTGTACTTTAAGACAGCAACAAAGTTGCATGCAATTTAAGACTCAAGGAAAATACTTCACATGTTAGATGGATGGATAGGTGTTCAAATAGCCTGATGGTCACACTAGTTCCTGGGTTATAACTTTGTAAGATTTTCCCTTTTTCAAAGCATTTCTTTGCACGTGGTACGTTCATACCTGGTGGTGAGGTAAGGGAAGAAATTAACATTTCAATGGTCAAATCAATCTCATCACTGGCCCCAAACTTTCCTCATCTCCCAATGCATAGTGGGTGGTCAGATTTACTTGTGACAGTGATTAAGGAGAAAACCAGTTCTTTCTTATTTTTATCCTATTCTTTCCCATTTTCCAAACTCCTACATTTCAAGCTGCGATTGAGCAACTTTCACACTGAAGTCAACATTGATTAATCAGAGAACTATTGGCATAAATGGAAAAACTCCAGCCTAGGATTTTGACGGAGAATTTGTTGTTATGACACTGGCTAGGACTCCAAGTTCTTAGTAAGGAGAAAAATGTACCACACGATTTTTAATATCCAATAGGACATGGGAACAAAGCGCCGGAGTTTAACATGTGCCAGAGAACCAGTGACCCTGGGCTAAAGCCAAAGTCTGAGCACTGGCCTCCCTGTTCCCAGAGGCTCATGCAGAATATGACTTTTCAAATTGGAGGAAGTAGGAGTGAAAAGTATATTTAAACAGATGTTTTTAAAATTAGAAAATAAGGGGGTCTTAACATATGTCAAACCCTGAGAAGCTCTTCTGTAAAGAGCCACACAAATTGACCATTTTCACTTAACTGTGCCTGATTTCCTCACACGCAGCCTTAACAGAGCCTTCTAGAACTTCAGCCTCTTTCTGAAAATGAAAAGTTAAGCTGGAAGAGTTAAATATACACAGATATGAGACATGATCAAAGCTCTTTTTGGTGTTAGAAAATGTCTTCTCCTGGGGCTTCCCTGGTAGCGCAGCGGTTGAGCGTCCGCCTCCCGATGCAGGGGACACGGGTTCGTGCCCCAGTCCGGGAAGATCCCACATGCCGCAGGAGCGGCTGGGCCCGTGAGCCATGGCCGCTGAGCCTGCGCGTCCAGAGCCCGTGCTCCGCAACGGGAGAGGCCACAACAGTGAGAGGCCCGCGTACCGCAAAAAAAAAAAAAAAAAAAAAGTCTTCTGCAATCCTAACCTGCAAATACCTGACTTTATTGCTTAAATGTGAAGTTGGATATTTGATGTTTAAGTTTTATACCTAGTGAATTACCATCTCAATAAATAAAAATATCTATTAATGATGAGTGAAAATATGTAACTACTTAATTTCCTAATGTCTCTATTTACAAAATGAAATTGTAAGGTATTTTTATTACAAACAATATCTATACCTTGGGCATGTTATCAGTATAACCTGCATCTCTGATTCTCTACTGATCAAAAAGAAACGATAACTTCAGTGTAGCAACAGCGGGAAAAGGAGACTGAGAAGGCCCAGTAATGTGAACTCCAGCGAAGGAAATGCAGCTCTTTCTTCCCCCCTGACCCCCACCCCATCCCTGGAAGCACTCGCCATGATGCTGTGCTAGGCTCCTGCAAGACTCAAAGGAAAAAACACAGAACCTGCCCTGAATTCAAAAATGTCACCTGGAGATGCTGTCACCGCTACCATCACCTCATCTCACTAAGGCCTCCCCGCCCCCGGTACTACTGAACTAAACAAACATCCTCAGTGCTGGCCCCTCAATTTACCTTTGGATAAAGATTGATTAGGTCATCCCATGGAAGAGATTACCAGAAGTCTCCCTCTCCTCTATGGAAAGGCTCATCAGAAAGTAGAATCCCAACTGAACGCCTCCAGATAATCTTAAGATACATATAGCAGTGGCTCTCAAACTTGGCTGCCTAATCAGAATCACCTGGGAAGCTTCTAAAAGTCAATCCAAAAGTTCGGGCTGCGTGCCAAGAATACTTAGGCCCGACTCTCCAGGGCTGGTACCCTGGGCGGCAGCAGAAAAGCCTCCCAAGAGCTCCCAATGTGTAGCCGGGACTGGGGACCATTGTTTTGCATGTTCCTGATATATCCAGCAGTCAGGAGAGGGGGGATCCCGCTCCAAGGGGCTGAAACTCAAGACACTACAGGGAACTGATGACAAAGACATCCATGTACCTAAATGAAGGGCCTGAAAAACTTGAAACAAAATCAGCGGAGACCTTGTGAGTCAATTAAACCTCCCAAATTCAGCCATTCAAGAGCTATAGGTGGCTACAGGGCCCAAGCCCACTGCCTCAAGTGTGACTTGGAATTCAGGAAAAGCTTCTCGCAGAAGAGAAAGATGCTTTTTGAAGGAAATTTCAGACCTCACACTTCTACAAACACCGAATTCCAAGTTAAGTACTTGAGGGGAATGGCAGGCAAAATACTCCTCTTGCTGTTCAATTATTAACTCTCCTTTTTTAAGGTGTTGTTTTTGTTTTCAGGATGAGCCCTTGCAATTAAATGTGTGCACATTACATGCAAATACGATGTGACCCCAGTGTGGGGAAGACCTCCTATAAGAAGGAGGGCAAGTAAGAAGCTGGGGTCCGCTACCGAAAGAACCTGTAGACCTTGTACTTTTTTTCTAGAGATCACTGAATACAGAACCAAACATTTTGAAAAGTTAGGCAGGGCTGTCCTTTGCCCTTGGGAAATTCCGTATGTAAATCATCCAAGCCGATTCTGCAGAACCTTTAAGGGGATAAGATTTCCTTTACCACACTACAGACCTAGAGTGAGAATTTCTCAAGTTGGAGACACTAGAAACGGTAAAATAGATGAAGATTTCCGTGAAATCATCACCAGGAAACACAAGATAGAAGCTTAATTCAAATTTAGTAGTCCTGACACTGAGCAAACGCCTCTGTAGTATTTATCCAAGAAGTCATAAATTCTAATATGTGCTCATGACATTCTTGAGAGACATAAAAATTAAGGCTTATCGACAAAGTGAGTGAATACATATGAATAATTTCTTTTAAGAAAAGTAGGCAATGTATGAGAAAATAATCTTCAAGGCTAAATCTTAATTGAAAAAACATGTTGGTTAAAACATGGTTAAAAACCAAACGCTACTAAATTTCTGATAAATTTCCTTTCAAAATTAGCCTGTCAAGTAATAGGCAAAGATTTTCAACAACCTGGCTGACCAATAATCTTGCTAACATTTAAAATAAAACCCCCCAAAATCACTCTGAATTCCCTTCTACAGACTTTTAAGAAAGTGTCTAGCTCTGAAAAAAATCAAATAATGGAAAAAGAAGTGAGGGAAGGACTGAAAAGAAAAGCTAGTTAGGTTTGTTCATCCCTGACTTAACTAGTCAATTGTTTTGAATGAAGCAATACTTTGTAAAGAAGACATGGGCTTCCCTGGTGGTGACACGGGCTTCCCTGGTGGCGCAGTGGTTAAGAATCCACCTGCCAATGCAGGGAACACGGGTTTGAGCCCTGGTCCGGGAAGATCCCACATGCTGTGTAGAAACTAAGCCCATGCACCACAACTACTGAGCCTGCGCTCTAGAGCCCACGAGCCACAACTACTGAGCCCATGTGCCACAACTACTGAAGCCTGCGCGCCTAGAGCCCATGCTCCACAACAAGAGAAGCCACCGCAATGAGAAGCCCACTCACTGCAACGAAGAGTAGCCCCCGCTCGCTGCAACTAGAGAAAGGCCGTGCGCAGCAATGAAGATGCAATGCAGCCAAAAATAAATAAATTTTTTTTAAAAAAGAAGACATAGATCATGCTTCTTAAGTAATTACTTAAACTCCTAGAGCACTAATCATTTTATCATTTTATGACCTAAGAAGGGTACTTTGTTATAGTTTCACATTTGCAATCAGGGCTAGCCCACAGAGAAAATTATTCAGAAAATAATAAAGAAGAAATCGATCAAAATGACTGACCTAAACAATCAACAGAAGAAACAATGAATTGATTTCTGGCTTTTGAACTTGCCCCAGTAATAACCTTCTATTTTCCAGTGCCATTTAATTTGTAAAGCACTTCTTTTTGCTCATGTTGGCTTATGAAGTAGACAGAGCATGTGCTGTCTGCATTTAACAGACAAGGAAATGCGAGACCAGAGAGGTTACACGGCTTCCCCTAGGACTGAGTCAGCAAACTCCAGACCATGCACTAAATCTGCTCTTGGCCTTTGTTTGTTTGGCCCGTGAGTTAAGAATCATTTTCACCTTTTGCAAACAGAGTTTATAAGCAAGCGTCACTCATTCGTTTACGCATTACCTATGCCTGGTTTTGTACAACAGCAGAGCTGAGTAATTGCAACAGAGACTGTATAGCCCTCAAAGCCGAAAATATTTCCTCTCTGGCCCTTTACAGAAAAAGTTTGCTGACTCCTGCCTGAGACCCACAGGTGAGCGATGAGCAGAGCCCAGATTTGGGGGAACAAATCTAGTGATCTTTCTACTCAACCTTTTGCCTCTCCTTAAGCCATGTCACTATGTGGTTCATCCCTGGCATATGTCTGAAGGATAAGAGGAAGTTTATGAAGCATGAATGCAGGTACTTGAAGTCGAAAGAAGGAATTGAGACTGGAGCCAGAGACAGCAAATGAGGAGGAGACAGAGGTACTACTGACTCATTTCCCAGTTTCACAGGTGTGTGAAAGGAGAGGAATTCTGCTCTTGGATGGACCATATCCAGAGTCTTACCCATACCTGATTTAGAGTATTTAAATGATGAGACTGGGGACCGTTTGAGTTGATATTTAGATCAGATTTGAGGCTTGGAGTTGATGCTGTTTTTAGGGTTAAATCTTTGGGGGATATTAGAATGGGGTGAATGTATTTTGCTTATAGGCTAGACATTGTTTGGGGGATTGGGGCAGAGGGCAGACTGTACTGGGTTGAATGGTGTTGCTTTGAAATTCACGAAAACTCCAAATCTCAGGAAGTAACTTTATTGGGAAATAGGGTCTTTGTAGATATAATCAAGCTATGATGAGGTCATACTGGATTAGGATGGGCTCTAACCCAATGACTGCTGTCCTCATGGGAAGAGGGAGGTTTGGACACAGAGAGGAGAACACCATGTGAGCACAGAGATACAGAGGGGAGAGCTCTGTGGGAAGACAGAGTCAGGGACTGGATGGAAGCATCTACAAGCCAAAGGACACCAAGGATTGCCAGCAACCATAGAAACTAGGAGGGCAGCATGGAACAGAGCCTCCCTCAGAGCCTCCAGGTGGAACCAAGCCCCTTGATTTCAGACGTCCAGGCTTCAGAACTGTGAAGGAAGAAATCTCTGTTTTAAGCCACCAGTTTGAAGTGCTTTATTATGGCAGCTGGGGGAAACGAATGCAGATTAGTGGGCAAGGGGACATGGCCTTGTGAGAAAGAATTCAGATCAAGAGAGCACAAGAAAGTGGTGCAATGTCGAACCCCATAAAACTTTTTGTTTGAAATATAAACTCAGAGTTCCTCTAGAAGACCTTGAGGGAAAACCAAACAAAAACCCAGGGACCTTGATGACTAAATCTGATCAGGTTTTTACAAACACATGTTGCCAAGATAAGCAGAACTGACTTATACTTGAGCCTTTTCTTCCCAATAGGCCTGTTTACAAATCTATCCCTAAATTCCAGTTAGTCACCCCACTATGACTGGGGAAACAAATGCCTTTTACAAAGGAGGAAAGTAGATTAACTAAAATTACCGCAAGGACGTTCCTGACATACCTCTTCTCTGAAATAATCCTAAATTTCCATAGATGACCTAATTTTTAAAATACTTTGTAAAGGGTGATTTCTTTTTTTAACTGCATGCATTCAAAAAGATATGATGTATATACTCAAAACCAATGTGTAAAGGAATCAGAGTCACTTGTAGAATCACCCAGTGGCTCAGGACGCACCTCTCATATTCCTTGGCATCAGATATACTAAAGACTAATTCCCACCACTAACACCCTCCCCCCACCACCTGTCACACACACACATTTTTCAGCGTTAACACTGTTGAAGGTTGAAGCTGTGGGCAAGCTATATTCCTTCATTTCCTCAAGACTGCAAGGAAATGGTGGTAAAGACACAAGGTTGCAGTCACACTGTAAAGGTACGTCTAAAATCTGGTGCATGTTGAGTTTTCCTATGTAATCCAGTCACTGAGTAATAAAAAAAAAATTAGATTGATTGCTCTGAAACTCTTTGTATAATGTACATGAACACAGATGCCACAAGTTCATGATAAAGTTGTCCCTGAGGTCCATACTTAGACCACTATTCTGGCATTTGAGCAGCTAAATTCTTTTCAACTGATCCACAAGAGAATCAGACAGAATGTTTCTCTTTATCATCATATCATGTTGTAACTTGGTATCAATTATTTTAAAGAAACTCTATCAGTTAGATTCTTAATGAACTTATACATAGTATTTTCCTATGGATTTACATTCCAATACACCATAGAAAATATTATTTGTCTCCTCCTCCCACCCTCCTGCCTCATTATTTTCCTATAGTCTTAAACAGATATGTATTTTAAGTAACCCACGGTGACAGGAAAGCAAATGGCAACTCCCTACCATTACTTTATGAGAGTCCTCTGCTAGTTGAGACACAAGCATTACCCTTCATAAATCATCACTTAGCTCCTAAGAAGGGCTAGCTCCTCAAACAAACAAACAAAGCCCGCTGACTTCTTTGAGTAGTCTGCAGGGCATTTTCCTAAGACTGGGAATTCTTAAAAAGTTGGCCATTGTAAACCCAAGATCTCCACTGCTCCAATGAAGAAATTAACCAGGTATCTTAGCTGAAAGAGGAGATGTATATGTATGTCTTCCTTTTCTCAGCATCTGAAAGAAGTCACCAGCGTGACTACCCACATTTCTGAATTGCTGCGCACTGGGCAGCACCACACTACCACTATGCTAGAGCTTCTGCAGAAATAAGACTGCGGCGCTGTTCCTAAATTCATCGCACTCCTCTGGAGTATCTCTACCCCAGAATCTGAGTTCAAGAGCTTCTTTAGGCCTCTGATGGAAGCATGCAGTAAATCTTTTAGTTCAGATACATATGCTAACCAGGAGTATAGCATGTATTCACAAATGGGTCCAACACTCTTAAGCATGTTACCTTATTCTGTTCACACACGTACTGTATCCTCAGGGTATCCATGGCTCTGATCATGGCTTGCATGGCGGTGAATATGTTTTGATAAACTAGCTTCGTGAACCCCTTTCTGTCTTCGTCGCTGTAACCAGACCCATGGATGATTCTCATTTGCTTGATAAAGGTGCTTTTGCCACTTTCTCCAGTTCCTAATAAGACAAAACAAGTGAAAAACGCAGTCAGCAGTCTTTAAAAGGAACAGAGTGAGAAAGAAAGTTCCTCCTGGCAGCGTTGGCCAATATGAGGATTAGTAAACTGATGGGGGTGGATTTGGAAAGGGCCTGCCGAGTGCTTATGCAAGTTGAGGCTGCAGGTAGTGCCATCCTTAACCCCTGGGCAGAGGGGTCCCCACCCTGGACCCTGTGCTTTAGAAGTCCACAAATATCACACACACACACACACACACACACACACACACACACACACACAATTTATTAAGGACACATGAGTGCCCTTGTCACTTGGAGTAATCCTAAACATCAGCTCTTGTGACTAACAGTTTAGGCCCCAAGGAACTGCTCCCCGACATCCCTTGCCCTATAACCTCGAAACAATTGGCATCCGTGTCTGAAAGCCCCAAACATTCGAGGGTTTCCCCACTGCTAATACCAGCCATGGCAGCGATGGGGGCTGCTTCAGAGCACAGGGAAGGTTTGAGCAGCAGAAACACCGGGATGTGAGAAAAGGCTAATTAACTTGTCAATTCCTTTCTTTCAAATACATGAATACAATGGATCCTCGCACAATGAAGCACCATCCCTAGCTGTACCAAACGTCTATATTCTTCCCCCTCCTCATATTCCAATTTGTAGTTCAGGAGGTCCTCCAAACTCACAACACTTGTACATGGCAGCCAAGGAACATTTTACAACATCAAACCATTCCTACTGCTCTTAAATGTGCATAGATGTCCAGATAATATGTGTGAAACATGATGCCAGGGCTTTACATTAATATTAGATTGAGATATTGTTTGAATAGACAGGAAAAGGTGCAGCGTAAGTGACAGACATTTGTGTGATGGAATTAAAATATTTTCTTTCTAATATTTTTTGTGATAAAGATAATTTATCTCAGAGATCCCATTACCATGTTTGGAACATAATATACTATATTTATGGTTCATTTTCAAATCCAAGTATTGCTTTAAAGAAGTTTTTTTAACAATTCAGGTAGGTTGATATGATCTCAGTAGGGCAAAGTTTCTTCTAATTGGAATTAATGAAAATGATCTCAGAACTAAAATGACTCAATAAAAGTTGGATTCTTCAAATGGGTGAACTGCATATATACAAATATATATACAATATATATTCAGTATACTTGTTATAAAAAAGTCATCTAACAGCATTTCTATTAAAACAACACGAATTGTATGAAAATCTTAATTAAAATAATATAATTCATGATTTTACTATAAAGAAGGCCAAAAATTATGAAATAGGAAATGATGGATTAATTATAAAATATTTTATTACGTATCCACATCTCACTGACCCAACAGAATACCCAGACAGTGCGGTTATAGTTAAATTCAATCATCTTTGATACTTTGTTCGCTCTTAGTCATATTAAAAACCATAGCTGTACATATCTTTTTTGACATTTTAGTTATAAAGAGATGTTTGTCATGGTAAGAGGACAGAACATATTAATCACGGTTTGTTGGCTTGATTACTGCCTGTAACCATTTAGACTTATGGGATGTGGGTCTCCGTCTGCACTCTCGCCGAGGGCCCTGTGAACATCAGGCCCCGGAGAAACATCTAGGGGACTCGAACGATTTTTCCAGGTGAATAATTGAGACACCTCTTAGCATTTGATAAGATCTTTCCTTGTAAGAAAAAAAAAAATGTTCCTTCAGGTTGATCTTTTCAAAACACAAACCTGCTTTTCTGTGTGTCTTCCCAACCTCGGCTCAAAACCCTCAATGGGGGCTTCCCTGGTGGTGCAGGGGTTGAGAGTCCGCCTGCCGACGCAAGGGACACGGGTTCGTGCCCCGGTCCGGGAAGATCCCACATGCCGCGGAGCGGCTGGGCCCGTGAGCCATGGCCGCTGAGCCTGCGCGTCCGGAGCCTGTGCTCCGCAACGGGAGAGGCCACAACAGTGAGAGGCCCGCATACCGCAAAAAAAAAAAAAACAAAAAAACCCTCAATGGCCTCCCCTCAGCTCAGGAAGAAAGAAAACTCTACTGTGGCCAACAAGGCCGTGTGGTCTGGCCCCTCCGTCTTCTCCAGCCTCTTCTCACAACACGCTTTCCTCCTCCCTCTGCACTCTAGCCACAATGGCCTCCTCGTTGCAGCCTCGGCTCATGCCTCGCACGTTCCTGGGATGGTCTCCCTTCACCCCTCTCACTGCTGCTCTTCACCTGGACTGGTCTGCCTGATGAGGTCAAGTCCCCATACTCTAGGTTCTCAGGGTACCATGAACTTCTGGTTGGAGCACCTGTTCCAGCTGCACTTTTGCCCATTAATGTCATTCTTCCTTTGACATATGCCTCCCTTACCAGCCTGTAAGTTTCGTAAGGGGAGACAGGGGCCATATTTGTTTTTATTCACACTGCCTCCCCTTGGGCCAGGTATAATGCCTTACACTTGGCACAAGCTCATTAAGCTTTTATAAAATTGTGATAAAATACACACAGCAAAATGTACCATCTTCATTATTTGTAGGTATACAGTTCAGAAGTGTCAAGTATATTCACATTGTTGTGCAATCTCCAGAGCCCTTTTCATCCTGCAGAACTGAAACTCCACCCCCATTAAACAACTCCCCAATCCTCCCTCCCCCCCCAAGCCACCTTTCTCCTTTCTGTATCTAAGAATCTGACCACTCTGGGTACCTCATATAAGGGGAATCACACAGTATTTGTCTTTTTGTGACTGGCTTATATCACTTAGCATAATACCCTCAAGGTTCATTCATGTTGTAGCCTAGGACAGCATTTCCTTCCTTTTTTTTTTTTTTTTAAAGACCCTGATTATTTTTTATTTATTTATTTATTTTAATTTATTTATTTTTATCTGCGTTGGGTCTTTGCTGCGTGCAGGCTTTCTCTAGCTGCAGCGAGCGGGGGCTACTCTTCATTGCGATGCGCGGGCTTCTTATTGCGGTGGCTTCTCTTGTGCCGGAGCACGGGCTCTAGGCGCGCGGGCTTCAGTAGTTGTGGCGCACGGGCTTAGTTTCTCCACAGCATGTGGGATCTTCCTACACCAGAGATCAAACCCGTGTCCCCTACATTGGCAGGCGGATTCTTAACCACTGTGCCACCAGGGAAGCCCTCCTTCCTTTTTTTTTTTTTTTTTTTACATCTTTATTGGAGTATAATTGCTTTACAATGGTGTGTTAGTTTCTGCTTTATAACAAAGTGAATCGGTTATACATAGACATATGTTCCCATATCTCTTCCCTCTTGCGTCTCCCTCCCTCCCACCCCTGTAGGTGATCACAAAGCATGGAGCTGATCTCCCTGTGCTATCGGCTGCTTCCCACTAGCTATCTATTTTACGTTTGGTAGTGTATATATGTCCAGGCCACTCTCTCACTTTGTCACAACTTACCCTTCCCCCTCCCCATATCCTCAAGTCCATTCTCTAGTAGGTCTGTATCTTTATTCCCGTCTTACCCCTAGGCCCATCATCGGATGAATGGATAAAGAAGATGTGGCACATATATACAATGGAATATTCCTCCTTCCTTTTAAAATCTTGAATAATATTATTGAATTGAAAGTATTTTTTGAATACATGATAGTGATATGGAATTCATCCAATCTCAGCTGCCTTCACTATCCACAAATAGGAAAAGAGGTGGCTCATCCTCTCTCAACCACCCAGTGTGCTATGTGGGTGGCAGTGACCTCAACCATGGCAGGAACCACCATGAAAATGGCCAAGCAGGAGGCTTATCCTGATTCTCTGTGACCCCTTCCTGGTTACTCCCCAGTCCTAATAATGGTGACTGTTAGAGAGTCACACTGTGCCTGGTACTCTGCACACATGATCTCCTTTGATCCTCACAACCAACCCACGAGGTATGAACTATTACCGTCATCTTTATCATACAGATGAGAAACCTGGGGCTCATACTGTTCAGTGATCTCTGCAAGTGCACACTGTCAGCAAGAGAAAGAGGGGATTTACTCAATCAGACTCTAATGCGGACTCTACTATCAGAGAAGAACATCGGGATCATGACCAAATGGACTTAGTCATACTGGTCTAATGAGGACAGATGGGAAGTTCACAGCCGCACACTGAACCCTAAGCCCAGGCACACCCACCATCTTGCAGGCGCACACTGTTGGGGCATGAAGAAGAACCTCCCAACAGGTGAGTGTCCTCACGACCTCACAAGCCTCCCTGTTGCCTTACTTCTACCTCCAGAGATGGGAAAGGTGGGTGCCGTCTTCCCAGGTCAGAGATGAGGAAACTGTGAGTCAGCAAACAGGGCAACGCTGATGCAGATTCAGAGCTGCGGCTAGCAACCGGGCTGCTAAAGCCTTACCCTTCGAGGTTCAACACAAATAACACTGCCCTAAAGGAATTTTCTTCCCCTTCGTCCCCCCAACAGTTAGGCTTGCCCCCTTTAAGCTCTCAAAGTGCCTGTGGACAGCCCAGTGGGGCCCATCCCCTAACTGCTTGTTTGCAGATACGTCTCTTGCTACACCCTAAGTCCAGGAAGGGTAAGGCTTGGGAGTCACGCATTTGGGTACCACGAACACTGTGCCTGCCATATAGTCAGCTCTCAAAAAACAACTAAATGGAGGAATGAATAGAACAAACATGAGAAGTCAGTTTTCCCCCATTGGTCTTGTATCGCAGACAACTGCAGAAAAGTGAGATATGAATTGTCAAAAGATGATTGTGATGAGGCCAGTTTCATGAGGACTCTTGGCTGACAAGACCTCGTGTGTAAACTGAGGACCTGTGGGAAGATCCTATACAGTCAGAGCTTGGTCTAGAATCCTGAATCAGATTAGATCTCTGCTCTTGCAGAATCCTGGGGTTCCCTGCATCTCTTCTATGATGCTGCCACACTTGTTTCTATTCCACCCCGGCAAGGTTGACCTTGGGTACAGTGCTACCTTATCCTAAGTGAAGGTTAATACTTCCACATTCTACATACCACAAAGCTGACGTGAACGGAGAGATTATGCAATTATCACGAAGCCCCTGGGATTTGGGCCCTCTTAAACCAGAAAAATCACTCAAGACTCACCCCAAAGTTCTATACCAAGGTAGAGGATCTTTTGCATTATAAAGACCATTCACTTACAAAAGGTTAAAGCCAACCCCACCAGCAGCCCCAAACACAGAAACATGTGTAAAAAGTCATTGATTTTGCTTTTGGACATGGAAGATTTTGAAAAGAAAAGGTTAGAAATGATTTTAAAGATGATATAAATGTATTTGATCAATACCAATATTTTAAAACGTTCTTCAATTCTACTAATATATTGTGGTTATTTGAAGAATTAAAAAACCAAACCTAGGGCAAAAAAAGGACAGGTTAAAGAAAAGAAGAAAGATTGAAAGACACACACCACCTGGGGCTGAGGGCAAGAGAGCAAAGAAACTCGGTGGGCTGGGGGTAGGGGTGAAGGATCCTCTCCCTCTCATTTAAGCCTCAACACAACCCGATTAGTATCTTCTTTTTCCAGAAGGGAACCTGAATATCAAAAAGATTAGATAGTTTATTTAATCTCTGTCCAAGGTCAAAGTCTGTCCAAGGTGACTCAGCTTGGCAGTGTCTGTTGAGTCTTGGGTCTAAATCTGGGTCTCTGTTGGTACACGCACTTCCCATGATAACACCATGTACTAGTTTTACACTGAGTGTTTCCCCAAATAAATGGCCAAGTCACACCCTTCTATCAGCTAAGCACTGTCTTCACCTGGTTCTGAGACTCCAGCACTTGGAACTTTATCTTTAATTCTTCAGAGCTCTGCTCTAAATGAGACAGTTCCAACAGCAGATGGGGGCTGAGGTGGGAGAGGGGGTGGAAACACGAGACGTAAGTCAGTCTCTGCAATGACAGCTGTGACCAGGACTAGAGGGACCAGTAAACTCAAGCTAAGGATCTGAGCTGAGTTTCTGTCTGGATGGTCTGTCCATTGATGTAAGTGGGGTGTTAAAGTCCCTCGCTCCTATTGTGTTACTGTCAATTTCTCCTTTTATTATCTGTTAATATTTGCCTTATATATTGAGGTGCTCCTATGTTGGGTGCATACATATTTACAATTGTTGTATCTTCTTGGATTGATCCCTTGATCATTATGTAACAGTCTTTTTTTTTTTTTTTTAACATTATTTATTTATTTATTTTTGGCCACGTTGGGTCTTTGCTGCTGCATGCGGGCTTTCTCTAGTTGTGGCGAGCAGGAGCTACTCTTCACTGCAGTGTGTGGGCTTCCCATTGCTGTGGCTTTTCTTGTTGCAGAGCGTGGGCTCTAGGCCCACAGGCTTCCATAGTTGTGGCATGTGAGCTCAGTAGTTGTGGTGCACAGGCTTCGTTGCTCCACAGAATGTGGGATCTTCCCAGACCAGGGATCAAACCCGTGTCCCCTGCATTGGCAGGCGGATTCTTAACCGCTGCGCCACCAGGGAAGTCCCAACAGTCTTTATTTTAAAGTCTATTTTGTCTGATATGAGTATTGCTACTCAGCTTTCTTTTGATTTCCATTTGCATGGAATACCTTTTTCCATCCCCTCACTTTCAGGCTGTATGTGTCTCTAGGTCTGAAGTGAGTTGGTATAGGCAGCATATATACGGGGCTTGTTTTTGTATCCTCACTTCTTCTAAACAGAAACTCAACACTCAGACATTGAGCACAACCGTTCATTTATTCCACACAAAAGAAAAATCTAAAGGATATGATTTTTAGAACAAAAATTATTGGTGATTGGAAGAATAGGTGACTTAGCTCTGACATCCCTCCTGACTGCATACTAGAATGTATGGTTTGGGCCAGTCAGTAGCACAGGTCCACTCTGCTTTGTTTCTTATCTCTTTGTGAGAACTTTCTCACTGGCCCTTCCACAAAATCAACATGCTGGTGGACGGCACCTCCACAGCCTCTGCAGATAGCAGGAGAACTGAGCCCTCGCTCTGGGAGCAGCATTCCCTCACTCTGGGAGCAGCAGGGAGGGGGGAGCCGTGGCTTGGAAGGCGAACTTTGGTATCAAGTGACCAAGAGATTTAATCAGATGAGACAAAGGGGGACAGGGGAGGGAACCACAGGCCAGAAGGACTTTTGCTCCTGGACCCAATGCTATTAAAATACAGAGCAGAGAAAGGAGTAAAATTACAATTCCATCTCTAGATTCTGTTCCAGATATAAATAAGGGAAATGCCTCTTCTCTTCCACTTAGTTTTTGCTTCACTGTTTTCATACTTGGAGGAAAGAAAACCAACGATGGGTTATAAGTACTTTAAAACTTTCGTTATCGTTAAGAGCCTACTGGTTTCAGGTTCTTATTTATCGTCATCCTACTACAAATGTGGTCTGTAATAAAATCAGGGGGTAACCTCTGAGTAAGGCACCCTGGTTGTAACAGAGATTCCTCCGAGGGCCTGGTTCGCCTTCCCTGCTTTTGTGCCCGCTGACCTCCAGGCAGGAGACCAACCTGCCTCTCACTAAGCCTCTCGTACTCGCCTGAGTCTCTCACTGCAATGCTCTGCCGGGATCCTGTGCCTCCCCTCACCGTAAATGTGAGTTACTTCCTTTTCCAGCATACATGCTCAGCAAGTGGTTAATCTGCACTTACGTGGCTTGCTACTCGGGCATGGTTGGCACACATGGATAACCTGTGTTCTATTTAAGTGAAAGCTCACCTCCGCAGGCTTCCTGTGTCCGTGGGTGGTGGGTGTGCACTCTGCAGGGCTGGGAGCTTTCCTACAGGATACTTGTTCTTGGCATTTACTTACCAGTGTTTCCCCAAACTCCATTATTTCCGTACTTACCTTGCTATTTTTATCATATCCATGTACCATCTGCATGATTATATAATATTAAAAATTTTTTATTTAAATAAGCTTCTTATGTAAGGAAACATGAATGTTACGAGTAAAAAACCAGTGTCATTTGCCATGGGTAATCAAATTAAATATTTGATTAATTAAATATTATCATAAGACTTTGGTGATATTCCAACTACAAACATCTGGTCTATCCCCCAGTGATCTGGGTATTTCATCTTGGTGTGTATTATGTGAAATGTACTCTTTTACTCTCCATCCTTAAGGGAGCTTTCCCCCTCTTTCTCTTGAGAGGCTTCTGAAATTCTACCCATGAACCTCACACACATACAAAAAAACTGAGGGTTGAAACTGATGTCACTAAAAAGGGGTCAGAAAAATGTCTTAGCACTAAAATTCTAAACTCTGAGATTTGAGAAAGCAGTCTGAGGTTCGAGTTTCAGCTTAGGACTCAGAGAGACTCATGGGGAGGGAAAAAAAGTTGGTTTTTAGGAGCCAGGAGAGAACAGAGGCCAGAGCAAAAAGACCTTTCCAAGTGATAAACCAAGCATATCTGAACAGAAAGCCAATTGTTCTAAAGTTTACCTATAATCTTTAGTCAAGACCGCCTCCCTGAGAGTCAAAGGGAGGAGCTGATAAAGCTTCTCAGATGGGCAAAGCCAACTCCAATAGTCTGGGATGTTTTCTGAAACCATCTGGGAGAAGCCATTGTGTTTCAGCTCAGTTTTACAGACGACGATGTACGTAAACAGAACAGAAATGGGGACACAGTTCTGTACGTTGGTGTAAATGACTTATGAAACCAACGGGCAGAAGAGGGTATGGACACATTCTGTTGTGACTGGCAGGTTGGCT
Organism: Aethalodelphis obliquidens; assembly: GCF_003676395.1. Lineage (NCBI taxonomy): Eukaryota > Metazoa > Chordata > Mammalia > Artiodactyla > Delphinidae > Aethalodelphis > Aethalodelphis obliquidens. The sequence continues at coordinate 42,351,499 of NW_020837951.1, read as the reverse complement.
CTACGGGGCCTTATTTCTCGTTTCCTCGTGTCTTTGGAGCCTAAAACAGAGCACATAGTAGGAGCCTAATAAATATCTGTGCTTCAGTATTCACTGACTAAGACAACAAGGATGATCACGGTCTGGGAAAGCAATGGGAAGAGGGTTTGCCTGGCCAAGAGAGGACTCAGGACTAAGTGGACGAGTCTGTTGAGTGACAAAGCAGCCTCACACAGGAGCAGGCACACTGCCACTTGCCCTTTCCGATGAGGACACGCGGGGCCCCGGGGCCAGCCACACAGGGAGGCCCAGGTTCTGTATCAGAGTTTCCTGGTAGTTGGGTACAGGAGTTAGGAAAATGCCTTTTGGAATCTTTATGCAGGAGAGGTTCTTAGTAGCAAAGAGGGTGGCCCGGAGGAGAGTGCCTGGATTTGGGGGCACTCTGCTTGGTCCCCTATAACTCACAGCTGACCTTGGGCAGCAGCCACCCCAGGTGGCGGGAGTTTCTGCACCTGTGAGTGCTGCAATCCTGGTACTTGTTATTCTAAAGATACTGATTCATGAGAGAATCTGGCTAACACTGGGGAAAATTCCAAATGATCCCTTACTGCTACGGTGAGAATGTTTGTGTCCCCCCCCCCCACCCCATAAGGCTGAGAATCTTATGCCCAAAGAGATGGCATTAGGAGGGCCTTTGGAAGGTGATTAGGTCATGAGAGTGGAGCCCTCATGAATGACATTAGTACCCTTATAAAGAGAACCCAGAGAGCTCCCTTGCCCCTTCTACCATATGAGTCCACTGGGAGACGTCTGCAGTCTGGAGACCAGCTCTCATCAGAACTCAACCTTAATGACACCCAGAACTTCAACTTCCAGCCTCCAGACTGTGAGAAATACACCTCTGTTGTGTATAAGCTACCCAGTCTGTGGTATTTCATAGCAGCCTAAGTGAACTAAGACATCTACCCAAGTGCAATCCAATGGAGGGAGGGATACTCAATAAAAATGCAGGTTTCTGGGCTCCTCCTCAGTTCAACTCTGACTCACCCTTGCAGGAGCTTGGCATTATGCATTTTAACCAGAGCGCCAAGGGTTTTGAGGCACCCAGTCCATGGACTGGTTGGGAAGCACTTCTCCAGACTCTCCCAAGAGGAACCTCTACTAATGTAATCTACCTGGGACTGGAATGCTCAAATTTTTACATCATGTTCAGTTTAGCCAATGGGATTTTATACCAAGTTCCAATTTCATTTCTGCATGAATAAAATATCTGTGGGAGCTCTGTTTTTCAACTTCCAGAGGGGAAACATTTGGAAGGTGCCATTAAGATTCACTTATTCAAATCAGTCCTCCCCAATCCCCATATCACCATCACAATCATGTCATCTTCCCCAGCCTCTGCTCTTCAAACAGAAAAAGGTGCTATTTTTCACCATAAAAGGAGAAGTGGCAATGTCCTAGGCATCACAGAACTGGAAACAACTGGACACAGAGTTCATGGCTGCTCTCTCAACAAAAGAGGTAAGTACAAGGCTTTTGAAACAAAAAGGAAAAGCTGAAAGAACTTAAGTGATGAGGCTCAATAGACAGTTTGAGATTTTTTTTTAGAAAAAGAAGCCAACACTAAAACAATGGAGCAGAATTCAAGATGCTGTATATTTTATAGTCTTTTTGTTTCATTAATCTACAAAATCATTTGTATTGACTCACCAAGAAAAGCAGCAATGCCAAGTATTTCCTGCCACTTTCTGTCTCTGGGCCTCATTTTGATCAAGATGGTATTTTCAAGTCCAAACTTGATTTCTGAGCAGTTCTTATATCAGGCAAAGCCAAAAGATCATGCTAACAATTTTCAATCACAAAGATTTTTTGAATAAATGTTTTTCTAATTTAAAGTATCAAACATAATGTACTTCTCATATTTGCCACAAGTGCATTTAAAAGTTCAAATGCAAGGAGACAGCAAGGCTACTTTTTACTCTAAATTAATTTGAGCTATTTACCTACACAACCAAATTTCTATAATTTGTTAGAAATGTGGTATTCATAAAAAATTCAATACAAATATTCAGCTTAGAATTAACTGCTTTATGTCAGGAAACGGTTGTCGTTAATTGACATGCATCTCTTGTATGCAGTCAACATGATCCAGAGATCTTTGTTAGTCAGACATTCTAACTGACCCTTCCACAAAGAGTTACACAATTTTGCTTGTTCTGTGTCAATAGCTCGTCTGTATACGTTTCCGGAAAAGTAACAAAATATACAGAATCTTAAGAAACAAATGCCTGTTAGTGACAAAACTCTATATTGGAAAATGCTGAGGACATCAATTACTTTTCCCTAAAAATGAATAAACCACACAAAGGATAGGGAGGAACCTATTCAAATAATCTCTGTGGTTTACAACTAAAATATTAGCAATCCCATTAGAAGTAAAACTCATTTCACTTATAAGGAGAGTCAAGAGATCACTTTCTGCTCTATGACTCTAACTCATAATTGTTTTATTTTTTAAAAAGACAAATTGTAAGCATTTTCATAAATGATTTTAGAATCTTCCACAGTTCACTGCTCTTCCTGAAAATTGACATTTCCCTCATTCTTACAGAAACGTTTACCAAGAAATCACACCACCAGGGCGCTAATAAGACTTTAGCCTCTCAACCTTTGAAAGGATATGAGGAATCATATAACCCCAGAATGGTCAACACAGGGAGGAGTCTAAATTCAGAACTTGTTCCTTCACAAGTTATGATTGTCTAAAAGCTGAATTTTTGCTCATGCTGAAAAAGAATAGGAGGAAGGATAGAGCAAAGACAAAAATTACTTAAAGGAAAAGAGGAAGCTCTAAAAAGACAGGATGGACTTAAAATCTTCAAACCTCAATAAGGGCAGGCAAGGAGACAAGATATCTATTTCAAAATACTAAAGCATCTTGCTGATGCTGATGCTTGCTGGGAGTATCTGACCCACCCTTCTATCCATCCTCCTCCACTCCAAAGATAAATTTAAATGAAAATAAGTTAAATTGTAGTTAAACAAAAGTAGACACTAGTGCAATTAAATGCAGGTTCAGGTTAAGAATGAAAGCACAGAGAATTCCAAAACCGTGGGACTTTCAAAGTACCATGCACTGTCATCCACTTTGGATGGTTTTTCAAAAAAATTGTTCTCTTGAAGTCCTTCTCACCATTCTGGCAGAATACGAAATTAGTTTTATTCAGATTTAAGTACAGTAAACCCCTCCGGCCCCATCCATGGTTTGAATGTCTGCAGTTCCAGTTACCTGTGGTCAACCGTGGTCTGAAAATATTAAATGGAAAATTCCAGAAATAAATAATTCTTAAGTTTTAAATTGCACACCCTTCTGAGTAGCATAATGAAAGCTTGCACCATCTCACTCTGTCCTGCCTGGGACGTGAGTCATCCCCTTATCCAGCATATCCCACCCATTAGTCACTTAGTAGCTGTGTGGTTATCAGATTGACTGTGCAGTTATCGCAGTGCTTGTGTTCAAGTCACCCTTTTTTTACTTAATAATGGCCCCAAGGCACAAGAGTAGTGATGCTGACAATTTGGATATGCCTATGAGAAGTCATAAAGTGCTTTCTTTAAGAGAAAAGGTAAAAATTCTCAACTTAATAAGAAAAGAAAAACATATGCTGAGGTGGCTAAGATCTATGGAAAGAATGAATCTTCTATCTGTGAAGTTGTGAAGAAGGAAAAAGAAATCCATGCTAGTTTTGCTGTTGCACCTCAAACTGCAACAAGTTATGGCCACACTGTGTGAAAAGTACTTAGTTAAGATAGAAAAGGCATTAAATTTATACAATATTTTGAGAGAGGGACCACATTCACATAACTTTTATTATATTATTTGAATTGTTCTATTTTATTATTAGTTATGTTGTTAATCTCTTACTGTGCCTGATTTATAAGTTAAACTTTATCATAGGTACGTATGTATAGAAAAAAACATAGTGCATATATACATATATATATATAGAGAGAGAGAGAGAGGGAGAGAATTCAGTACTATATGTGGTTTCAGGTAACCACTGGAGGTCTTTTATATTTATCTATTTATTAGGCTGCACCGGGTCTTAGTTGCAGCACGTGGGATCTTCGTTGCCACGTGTGGGATCTTTAGTTGCGGCATGCAGACTCTTAGTTGCAGCATGTGGGATCTAGTTCCTGGGCCAGGGATTGAACCCGGGCCCCCTACATTGGGAGTGCGGGGTCTTAACCACTGGACCACCAGGGAAGTCCCTCCACTGGAGGTCTTGGAATGTATCCCCCATGGATAAAGGGGGACTACTGTAGATATCCAAAAAGGTATATGGTGTCTTTCAGCACCACTGTGATCAAAATATGTGAATTTACCCTTAAAGGTCCAGTTTAAGAACACATGGGTTAAGTAATACCAAGATATTGGCAATGTTGTATCAACCAGGTAAAACCCAGGTCCCGTCATTTTCGCCTTCCTTTCTCTATCCCAGGAGCCCAGCTGGCTCCCAGGCCAACTCATCCATCTTATCGCGCTGTTCCACCATCGCTTTTACCATGAATGCCCCCGCATTCCCAGGTAGAAAGACTCATTCTCTTCTTCTTGGTCCTACTGTATCTTTATGTACCATTATTACGGCCTTGTCATGATGTTTATATGTCTTCCCATTAGTCTGTGATTTTCCTTAGATTAGGAACTCTCTTCTCTACCTTTGAACCCCAGCACCTTGGACAACACCTGCCCTAGAGTAGGTGCTCACTAACTGTCTGAATATTTGAAGAATTTCCTAATACCACTTTCTGTAGCATTCCTCAACTAGTCACCAAAAAACCTTGGACTCTTTCCTACCATTTAATTCTCAGGGGCCTTTCCCAATGTAAATGAAATATGTTCTCCTGCTTTAATTCTTCTCTCAGTCCCCAAAACAACAAACAATTTTGTGCCAACTCAGAAACTTGAGTTCTCATCAAATGGTCTTCATTATGGCTTCACCCTCTGAAAGAAAGAAGTTTCTTTTTTGGTGTACAGCTGTGAATCAAGTAACATCACGGTCTAATTCGGGACGTGCTTGGAGTCATTCCAGCCATTATTTATTCAGCATATATTGAGTGCCTGGGCTGGGCTCTGATTCTAAGGAATGAGTCTCCACCTCAGTGGGGAAGGCCAACTCTGTCATTTCCTTTCCTCCAGCCCAAGACCCATTTGAGCCTCAGTCTTCCCAGAACCATGAACTCCAGGATGGCTAAGACAAAAACATTTGGTCAAGAGTTTTTCAATATGTCTCTTACTGATATCCAAAAAAAATTACTTAAATATATATATATGCATATATAATTTCCAAGTCACAACCTAATGATTCATGAGTAATACTAACCTCTAGTTCCACTCATCAAGATCTCTTTGGGGGAAGATGTTTGCAAAAACAGGCTGGACCCCTCTCTCCAGGGTGGGTTAAAATGACCAGGATGACCATATCGCTGTCTTTTTTTTTTTTTCTTGAAATATAGTTGGTTTACAATGTTGTGTTAATTTCTGCTGTACAGCAAAGTTATTCAGTTATACAAATATATATATACATTCTTTTCTTCAATATTCTTTTCCATTACGGTTTATCACAGAATATTGAATATAGTTCCCTGTGCTATACAGTAGGACCTTGCTGTTTATCCATTCTATATATAATAGTTTGAGGATGACCACATCTTCTGATTGTCCAGGACCAGTCCTAGCTTATACCGGTTGTCCTGAGGTAATTATTAATAGTATCCTTTCTCATTCTCAAAAGTGTCCTGGTTTGGATAATAAAGTATATGGTCACTCTCAGTATAACTCTGCCACATTGGGGTTGTCAGAGACTTTACAGCCTCCTCTGGCATTACAACACTAATTTACTGCTAAAACATACAGCTTAAGATAAGAAAATCAATAACCAACCAGCTTTTTCTTTTCATAAACCTCCACCTTAACAACAACAACAAAAAACAGTTTTTCACTAAGACAACTGTGGGAGTTGCTAACATGTTTCTCATATGGGAAGGATGTACCCTTTGACTTTGCTGTAAAACCAGCTGAACAACATAACCCAAGGAGCTGCTTTGTTACAGACAGTGGGAAAATGTACGCAAAAGAGGTCATTTCAACCAAAAGAAATCTGTATATGATAGCTATTATTTGTATTAATTATATCTCCAGTGACCCACCTACGGGAAAAAAGAACTTTCCACTAAAAGCCAATTTGATGTCTCTTCTAAGGCTGTAATTAAACATATAAAAGAAATTCTGTTGTTACAAGGAAAAAAAGAGGCAAATGAGCTCTCTTTTTTGTTCCATCAACACTGGGATGCCTTTGCTGGGATAATAACTAAGGGATAGTCCTCCAAGGTGTGGGTAAGCAAAGGAGAATGATTTGAGGATTATTTTCATTTTACCCCAATGATACAGATAAGTTCTTATAGTCTTTTCTTTGGAATGATGGAGAAAGCAGTATGGAAAAATAATTAAAGCCAAGCACTCCATTTGGGGTTGAGTACTGTTTCTTGGAGTAAAGGGACTATCCTTGTTGGAATCCGAAATTTGTAATATGCTAGAAAGCTGTTTGACCTTAGACAAATTACTTAAACTCTCTGAACCTCAGTTTCCTCATCAATTAAGTGGGCAGAATAATACTGTAATAAGCAAGAACAAATCTGATACCATACTAGATCTGTTCCTTTTCCTGTGCTTAGTCATGCTGGCTCTGCACCTTTTGTAAAAGAATGTTGCCTAGAGCATGAAATATACAGGATAGCCTAGTCTCAGGGCTCTGACCTTTAAGAGTCCATTCATATGGAGATAAAAAGTTGCAGAACAGAGAATAACATTTGTCTTGTTGGAGGTTTACAGGAACATCACGACCTGACCTAGTGGACAGATGTGAGAACAAAGGATTCCAACACTAAGAAGTTTGCAACGACAAACCGTATCCCTCCCTCACCTTGTCTTTAAAAACGCTTTGCTGGGACTTCCCTGGCGGTCCAGTGGTTGAGGACTTCACCTTCCAATGCAGGGGGTGAGCGTTTGACCCCTGGTCAGGGAGCTAAGATCCCACGTGCCTCGTGGCCAAGGGAACAACGCATAGAGCAGAGGCAGTGTTGAGGCAAATTCAATAAAGACTTTAAAAATGGCCACATCAGAAAAAAAATTCTTTAAAAAAATAAAAATTAAAATAAAATAAGAACGCTTTGCTAAAAGCCTTCGAGGAGTTTGGGGCTTTTGGGGAACGAGCCACCATCTCCTTGCATGGCCCTGCAATAAACCTTTCTCTGCTCCAAACTGCGACGTGTTGGTTTGTTTGGGTTTACTATGCGTCGGGCACAAGATCTTACGTTCAGTAACAATACCATTCCTATCATCATTTGTTGTGAGAATTAAAATTGCTTTAATTCTAGAAAGCAGAATTCAAATATTAATTATTATGATGAGTGATAACTGTGGAAGTAGAGAGGAAGAAGGAAATGTAATGGTTTGGAAGACTGAATGCATTTGCAAGAGAAGGTTAGAAGCAGGAATGATAACCTTTGAGACCAGGAACTTGGTGGCATTTCTAATAACAATGAGGAAGTTAGAAGTGGTGCGTGTATTCGTTTCCTAAGTTGCTGCAACAAAGTGCCACAAACTGGGTGGCTTAAAACAACAGACATTTATTCTCTCACCAGAGGCTCTGAAAGAGAATCTGCTCCTTGCTTCTCTCCTAGCTTCTGGTGGTGGCTGACAGTCCTTGATGCTACTTGGTCTGGAGCAGCGTAACTCCAATCTGTACTTTTGTATTCACATGGCCATCATTCTTCTGTGTGTGGGGGGGGGGGGTGTCCAAATTTAACTCACCTTATAAGGACACCAGTCAGAATGGATTTGGGGCCCACCCTAACCCAGTAGGACCACATCTTGGCTTGATTACATCTGTAAAGACGCTACTTCCAAATAAGCTCACATTCATAGGTTCCAAACTCATCCTGAATTGGGGGAGCACCCTGGTTAACCCAGTGCAGTGCCTGTTTGGGAAAGGTGATCACAGGCCCACACTCAGAGAAACTTGATATAATAATTACTGGTAGGATTTTACAGAAATGAAAAGACTAACAGGGGATTCCTCTATGTTTTCCAAACAGAGCAAACTTTTAATACTTCTAGTATGAAAGGGGAAAGGGCTCTTCTTTCTTTCCACTTGTCTTATCCATCATTTGGACTGTTTGCAGGATCCTAAAGAATTTTCTCTTTACAGCTTTTCCCCTCCCACTTATTTTGTATGTGAAGCACCTTCCATAACTCAAGTTACTTTATTAGGTGTAACTGTGGGTGAGCAATTAAGTTTCTGCATCAGTGTGGCAACATCACTTTAATGTCATCAGCAACAACCCCAGAAGTTTAGAGTCAGGGATTGCATTCCCATTTTGTTTGGTCAGCACATTGTTCAGCTTTTTATTTTTAATTTGAACGTCTTTTGCTGGGGCACACACTCACTAGTTAAACACAAATGTGCCCACAGTCTCTCCCTAGGTCCCACTGCCTTGTATCTGGTCCAGTCACGCATTTATGGTACCCGCGGGAGACCTGGAAGCACAAGGTTGCCAGCCGTGATCTCCATGATCCCTAAACCCTATGACCCTGAAACTGAGACAGGCTGGGACCTGGGACCCTTTACTGGAGTGCTGCCACCTCGACAAACGTCTCCTCTAGTAACAGAATACAAAGAAACTGTAAGGAACTAAAAATAAACATGAATGCGCAGTTGGGACAAACTATGAACAATAAGATACAAAAAAGCCAAAACCCAGCTGCCACTTCTGAGGTGCCGGGAGCAAAAGCAAGGTACTGCGCGTGATCCCCGCACACAGCACCCCCCAGGGGGTGGGCAGATCACCTAAGCCACCCCTCCTGCCCGACCCCTGGACACACCCCTACACTCACCCCATTTAAGGAACCAGTTCGCCCCGTCTCCAGGAGCGAGCAAGGGAACCTGTTACTTGTTTTCACTCTCTCATGCTGCAGCACCAGTCCCGATAAAGCCTTGCCTGAATTCCTCTTGTGGCCTCTTCTCAATTTCTATCGATTAAAGAGTCCAAGAACCCAGGTCGGGCACAAAACCAGTCACATGACTTTACTCCATTTCACCCCAAATTCCCTTCCTTAACAGTTAGGGGCTAGCTTTTTCCCTCGTTAACCAGTTGTTTTGTAATTATTCTCAGTTCAGCTTTTATCTCCCCAAAACTCGATTAAAAACAGCTTTGTATTTTGTATCCTCCCACAATACCCAGCCTCCCAATCTGCACAGAACAGACATTCCAGCGTGTGCTGGCTAAAAACAAAAGGGCCAGCAAAACAACATCCTGCAATTATTCTCATATTCCAGGGCTTGACACAGTGCCACCTTTAGAGTTGACAACAGAGCTTCCAAACTTTAGAGGGCCTTGCTCTGGCCCGCTTTCACCTCTCCCCATCCAGCGGTGCCATGAGGCCCCAGGGCCAAGGACACATACTCGCTTTTAGTCCATGTCCTCTCCCCAGCTGCAAGGCCGTGCTCAAGGTACTTGAGATCCTGGAACGTGGCCCCCCACCCGCTTTCAGGGCCTGCACAGGCCCTTCCCCAATCCATCCACTGGAGGGTGAGCATGACACAGGTGTGCACATCCCTAGGCCTGAAAGGTAGCCAAGAGACAGATGTGTGTGAGGCGTTGTGGACAAAGCTTGGATGTGCTGGCCTGAGTGCATGCAGAGCCCTTTGCAGTGTGCGTGGGAGGTGGTGGTGACCAAGGGACACCAGCCAGGGGCCCTACAAATGTTAAGTGCCTCCCTGGCTTGACACACACGTGGGGTCGAAGAGGTAAATATCCATGGCAAATACTCGTATTTCTCACTTTTACCCAGGATATACTCTCCCAGCCTGGATATATTTTGGTATATAGTGATATCTACCCAGTACAGAAACAGCTGACTTTTAGTTATTTGCTGAAAGGATGATAGACTAAAAGAGAGAGTACTTGTTTTCACCCAGGGTTTTTAAGAACTGAAGAAAACTTCAAAAGCAGGTAAGAATGGTTCATGCTATTTCCTAAGTATGCTAAGATTCTTCTGAGTTAGCCAGTGCTTCTGGACCAGCCATATCACCCAGGATAACTGGGAGTGATGTCATGGGATCACATTTAAATCAATATCCACCCTGAAATAACCATCGTCATGCAGACACGTGCATTATCATAAAATGCATTCAAGTTAGGCACTACAGTGTGACATCAATTTGACAATACTAATTAAAAGTGCATTTAAAGTATCTTCGAAGTAGCCATTACATCACACTTTATATATTCTCCTATAATCTAACCATTATCTACACTTTGAAATCCAAACGGAATCTAATGGGAGACGGAAATGAGCTGGCCTTGGCAGGACTTTTACCAGAGTCAGGTTGTCCACAGGAGAAACAAGATGAGTTATAGGCTATAGTGTGCGTGTTAAAATGGTCACTTCCAAGACTTCCCTGGTGGTCCAGTGGTTAAGAATCCACCTTCCAATGCAAGGGACGCAGGTTCGATCCCTGGTCGGGGAACTAAGATCCCACATGCTGTGGGGCAACTAAGCCCACACGCCACAACTAGAGAGCCCACATGCTGCAACTACAGAGCCCACGCGCTCTGGAGCCCACCCACTGCAACTACTGAGCTCGCGCGCCACAAGTAGAGAGAAGCTTGTGTGCCACAAGTAGAGAGAAGCCCACGCGCCGCAATAAAGAGCCCGCGAACCACAATGAAAGATCCCACATGCCACAACCAAGACCCAATGCGGCCAAAAATAAATAAGTAAATAAATATTTTAATAAATAACTAAATAAAATGGTCACTTCCATACTCACTCTCATACACTGAAAATTTAGTTACATTAGGTCTCAAGATCAGACGTGAGACTTTCTCTTACTGGTATAATATTGTGGGCCTAATTCCTGCTTTAAATCCTCTATGAAACTGAAAATTCAGTTCTGATTTTCCTGATGGAAACAGTGAATATTTCCAAGCAGTCTGCTTAGTTTTCCCCTGCCCCTACCCCCATCTGAACATATATGGATGAATTTTTTCCATGATGGAATGAAGAGGAAAAATTTCAACCTCTGGCAGATTAGCTAAGACTTTTCATTATACTTTATGCAGAACTTCTGTGCCTGCAAATCAGCAACCACCCAAATCAAGAGTCCTTGGCTCATGTTTTTGCACAGTTTGATGTACATCCTCTAGCTATTCTTTTCCTCCTCTCCCTCCTCATTCTTTTTAAAATTCTGAATCTTCTTGGGTTTCTGGAGGATACAATTTTCATTCATCTACTAAGTTTTTACAATCCAAATTCTGTCCTGCAGATAAGCAGGGTCTTTAACTTTCTTTATCCTGATTGCGACATCTGGTCAACCACCAGCTGGCATAAACTCACCTTCTGTCCACCTCAGCCTGCCCTCTTCCCCCATGAAGTACAACTGTGGCAGACATAAGACTAGTCAAGAGATTAGTTCAATTGGGATCTCCTCAGACATATACACATGCTCACCCATTCACCCTTCCAAGTGACCCCAAATCATTAGGCCATCAGATTCTGAAGCCGTTTCCAAACTGAAGCTGCAGCTCTCTATCATGGGACCCTCCCCTGCTCCTAAAGCCTGGTCGATTCCGGCCCCACAGGAGGAAATATAGTAAAAAATGCATGAAAAGGATTATTCTCCTATCCGATTCAAGCAGCATCTTTAGGAAACAAGAAACAGTAATTAAAAAAAAAAAAAAAAAAAAGGGTGTTGGTGGCATGTTCTTTGTTTTTCTTAAAAGACAATCATTTTCATCTTCTTGGCATATATCGTAGAAAATATGCACAGTGATTTTAGAATGACAATATTTGCAATACAGCCTTAATACAAAGAAACTGAAGCATTCAGCTATTCCCAAAAAGCTCTAATATAAAACAGAAAGAATCTATAATATCCAGATTCTAGGGGATTATTTATGTGTTTGCTTTTTTTGGTTTATTTTTATGGGGAGTTAGTGGTAAAAAATGAAGGAACTGTGGAGGCTTTGAGAGACTGAGAGATGAGCAAATCTGAGAAAAAAGATTTAGAAATGAAAATAATATGAGAAAAGATGCTCTGAGCATTTTTAGATTCGTAAAACCTTGGGTTTTGGCACAAAACAGAATTTGTTGATGAACCTTCCGAACTAGTGTTGAAAACTGACACTCTTCTTAGTCTTATACTCTGAGGTATGATACAAGTTACATTAATTGGTAAATTAGGTTATCTTTTTTGTTATGGCATATTAGTTATAATAATTACTTTCTGCTCCTTTAAGAATTCCAAGATCACCTCACAAAGGATGATTACTCTCTGATACAATAAAGGAAACAAATGAAGACCCAATTCACCCAGCAAGTGGGCAGGAGCAATCTCTTCCACAATGATCTACCATTGTAGCCCTACTTAGCCTTGATACATCAGAGAAACAAGAGCTAATTTAAAAATCATGATTATTTTACCTTAGTTGTTTTGTTTTTTTTTAATGCCTCAGACATTTTGGGTGCTTGTAACCAAATAAAATTAGTCTGGTTAACACTACCATGCCTATAACAATGAGAGTCTAATTTATTTTCCACCTAGCATCAAGCAATGGAAACCTTGCCAGACCATGAAAATGAAACACTGTAATGCAGGCTAACAGGAGAAAAGCAAAAGTAACTCATCCAGGGTTTTCTAAAGCTTGCTGTCTGCTGCATCATTATGAAAATCCAGATAAGGACCAACTCCCGTCTACCTAGTGATGATGTGACCTTCTGGAAAAACACGTCCCAAGAGAAAAGGCCTATCGAGATCCCAAACTAGCTTTATGGAAGCTAACAATCCTCATACATCCCTCAGAGGAGCTTCATAAATATTTATCATGGATGAAATGGTCAAATCCCAATTAGTCGTCTTGCTCTTATCTCCCCTCCTCCAACCTAACTCTTGGATATGGCAAAGCTCCTTACTTTGTACCTCTAAGACTATGCAAGAGACAGAGACAGGGAGAGGGGGAGGCTAGGACTGTTTATGGAGAAACTGTGTGTCCCAGGCACTGCTCCTACCATTTTCATAAACGGCATTTCAATAAACAGTGTGGGGACTAGATCTTAACCATAAGGGAAAAAATCAGATCTGTATGGTACATCAAAATCAATCCCAGATGAATACAAGATTTATATACAAAAAATTTAAATAATCAATATATGTCAAGAAAGTAAAGGGGAAAATTTGTGCAACATTGCCTAGGGGAAATGCAGATTTAAAAATTATAAACAAAATGTAAAATACACCATTAAAAAAACATGAAAAAGCAAAGCCTTTGCTAGGCAAAAACTGTTCTAACATAACAAAGAATTTATATTCTTCATTGAAAGAGCTATTGCAAATCAATTTTTAAAAGACAACATCAATAGAAGAGAAAACATGGAAAGTACAAAAAGGCAACTCATAAAAAGAAAATACAAGTAGGCATATGAAAAATGTTTCGCCTCACTATAATGAAAGAGTACAAATGAAAACCATGAGGTGCCGTATTTTGTCTATTAGAGGGGCAAATTTGAAAAAACTCCAGTGTCAGTGGGAATATAAGAAAACAGACCCCCTACTCCAATTTATTCCTGCAGCACCTGTGCAGCAATACAAAGCAACACGACAGCTTGGATCAACTTCAAAATGTGTCATGTCATCCAGAAATTCCAATTCTAGGATTTCAGAAGAAATTGTTGGACAAGTAGCCAAATATAAATATAATGGACAGTGATCACACCATTAAACACAATAGCAAAAAAACACAATTAAATGCGCAGTGGTAGGTAACGAAATCAATGAGTTATGGTGACTATACAATGGAAACATTATATAGCTAAGAAAATCAATGTAGATAGATACTTACTGACATGAAATGATGTTTCTAGTACAGTGAATGAAAAAGGAACGCATAAAACTGGAGGGAGTACAGTAAAGGTGAAGAGGGCTTCCCAGTGCTCGAATTCTAGGTCGGCCACTCATCTGCTGCCTAACCTTGAACCTCAATGACTGACTGTGGAAAATGGGAATGACAATAGTACGTGCACTTAAACCAGTGCTTAGCCCACAGCAAACACTCAATGAGTGTCAGTGTTACTTTAAGGTGAAAGCGATCTGGATTATTCTTATGCTTGCATACACACACACACATACATACACTTGTAAGTCAGAATTATCGTCACCAAATGTTAATCACTGGGCAGTACAGATATACTGTTTGTTTTTATTACTTATTCATAAAAGTAAACAAAATTCTATCCACGTTTGGTTATGAGCATCCATGTCTATCAGTTGTCAAAGGTTAAACCTAAGAGTTTTTGCTAAAAAAAAATTTTTTTAAGTTTTAGTATCAGTTTAACTGTCATGAAGAGCAGGGACCCAGTCTGTTCTGTTTCCTCTCTGTTCTCAGAGTGAGGGCTTCATATCCTGTAGGCTATTCTAATATTAAAGTTAACGATTTATATGAATTTTAAACTGATACTATTAATGCATCACTGAAAAAACTTCAGACCCCCAAGATAACTGTGGCAAAACGTTCTCTGACAAGACTTCTGGCTGAAAGGTCTATGTTTACAAAATGAAGAACTGAGCTGCATTATATTTTTTTCCTAAATTTTCAGAAAAAAAGGAAGAATCCTGCTCTAAATTGTTCACAGACATGGAGCGTATTACCCTGTGCTGGAAGCCAAACTGGGATCTCATTTCGACTTTGACAAAGATAAAATCTTATAGCTAAACTACATGTTTTTGTGGCTGATTTTTCTTTTTGAAAATGCAAATGTAAAAGTTGATACCTTTTTTAATCCAACTAACTAGCAAAAATTAAAGTGAGATAATAAAATGTTGATGAATGTCTGGGGAAGTTGAAATTTTCATGCATGGCTGTTGGTAACAATAAATTAGTACAGATGCTTTGGAAAGACTTTGGCAGTATTTTTTTTTTAATTAATTAATTTATTTTTGGCCGTGTTGAGTCTTCGTTGCTGCCTGCGGGCTTTCTCTAGTTGCGGCAAGCGGGGGCTACTCTTCATTGTGGCATGTGGGCTTCTCATTGTGGTTGCTTCTCTTGTTGTGCAGCACAGGCTCTAGGCGTGTAGGCTTCAGTAGTTGTGGCATGCAGGCTCAGTAGTTGTGGCTCATGGGCTCTAGAGCGCAGGCTCAGTAGTCGTGGCACATAGGCTTAGTTGCTCCATGGCATGTGAGATCTTCCCACACCAGGGATCGAACCCATGTCCCCTGCATTGGAAGGTGGATTCTTAACCACTGCTCCACCAGGGAAGTCCCAGCAGTATTTTTTAAAATAAAAGTATACATATTCTAGACTGGTACTATATGATACTCTGCAATTATTTAATTTCTTAGGCATGATCACTGTATTGTGGTTATATAAGAGAATGACCTTGTTATTAGAAGATCTGTGGCGGAATATTTAGGAGTGAAGTCTAAAACTTTAAAGATTCAGTTAAAAAAAAAAAACTTAAACACATATACATACATGTGTGTGTATATACTGGGTTGGCCCAAAAGTTTGTTCGGTTTTTCCCGTAAGGTGGCACTACTAGCACTTCGTCGTCTTTAACTTCATTGGAAAGAATTTTGTTAGACTGTATTGTGACAGCTGTCATATCAGCGTGCATTTTAAAAGAACTTATCAAAATTGGTGAATGTTTGTAGCCATTTTAATACTGAAAATGGAAGGAAACAAAGCAACATTTTCAGCATATTATGCTTCATTAGTTCAAGAAAGGTAAAAATGCAACTGAAATGCAAAAAAAGATTTGTGCAGTATATGGAGAAGGTACCGTGACTGATCAAATGTGTCAAAAGTGGTTTGCAAAGTTTCGTGCTGGAAATTTCTTGCTGGACGATGCTCCACGGTCAGGTGAAGTTGATAGTGATCAAATCCAGACATAAATTGAGAACAATCAATGTTATACCACGCGGGAGATAGCCAACATACTCAAAATATCCAAATCAAACACTGAAAATCATTTGCACCACTGGGTTATGTTAATCTCTTTGATGTTTGGGTTCCACATAAGTCAAGCGAAAAAAAACCTCTTGACCGTGTTTCTGCATGCAATTCTCTATTTAAACGTAATGAAAACGTTCTGTTTTTAAAACAAATTGTGACGGGCGATGAAAAGTGGATATTTTACAGTAATGTGGAACAGAAGAGATCGTGGGACAAGCGGAATGAACCAACACCAGCCATACCAAAGGCCGGTCTTCATCCAAAGAAGGTGATGCTGTGTATGTGGTGGGATTGGAAGGGAGTTCTCTATTACGAGCTCCTTCCGGAAAACCCAACAATTAATTCCAACAAGTACTGCTCCCAATTAAACCAAATGAATGTAGCACTCGATGAAAAGTGTCCAGAATTAGTCAAGAGAAAACGCATAATCTTCCATCAGGATAACGCAAGACCACATGTTTCTACCAGGCAAAAAACTGTTACGGCTTGGCTGGGAAGTTCTGATTCATCCTCTGTATTCACCAGACACACTGACCTTCGGATTTCTATTTATTTCAGTCTTTACACAATTCTCTTAATGGAAAAAATTTCAATTCCCTGGAAGGCTGTAAAAGGCACCTGGAACAGTTTTTTGCTCAAAAAGATAAAAAGTTTTAGGAAGATGGAATTATGAACCCAAGGTAACAGTATTAGGAGGTGGGGCCTTTAGGATGTACTTAGGTCATAAGGGTTCCACCCTCACAGGATTAGTGTCCTTATAAAAGAGACTCCAGAGAGTTAGATTTCCCCCTTCTGCCACGTGAGGACACAGTGAAAAGATGTAGTCTACGAACCGGCAAGGAGGCCTTCAGACGCAGAATCTGCTGGCACCTTGACCTTGGACTTCCCAGCCTCCAGAACGGTGAAAAGTTTACGTTGTTCATAAGCCACCCAGTCTGCGGTATCCTGTTATAGCAGCCTAAATGGACTGGTGTTGGGGGCAGGGGAGTGCGGGAGATGAGAAAGCAAATATAGTAAAATTAAATAATTGGATATTTTAGGTTTAAAAAAAAGCAGGTGATGATTGTATGCTCTTTTAACTTTCCGACAGGTTTGAAAATTTTCAAAACAAAAGAGTTGGAGAAAAAAGTATCATATCTTCACGTGCACAAGGCAACATGCAGCACTATTGTTTGTTAATGTGAAGAAGTGAAAACTGCCCCCATGTCCAAAGAAATGTGTATTTGTTGGATGAAATGTTTCATAGCAATGAAAAGGAGTGCTTTTCATTCTACTCTGATGGCATCTAGTGTAGAGTCACATAGATGGGTCTTTTCTTTTTTTTTTTTCAAGTCTCTAAGTGCAGGCAACCCTCTTTTATTTTTTTTAATAACTTTTTTTAACATCTTTATTGGAATATAATTGCTTTACAATGGTGTGTTAGTTCTGCTTTATAACAAAGTGAATCAGCTATACATATATCCCCATATCTCTTCCCTCTTGCGTCTCCCTCCCACCCTCCCTTTCCCACCCCTCTAGGTGGTCACAAAGCACCAAGTTGATCTCCCTGTGCTATGCGGCTGCTTCCCACTAGCTATCTATTTTACATGTGGTAGTGTATATATGTCCATGCCACTCTCTCACTTTGTCCCAGCTTACCCTTCCCCCTCCCCATGTCCTCAAGTCCATTCTCTATGTCTGCATCTTTATTCCTGTCCTGCCCCTAGGTTCTTCAGAACCTTTTTTTTTTTTTTAGATTCCATATATATGTGTTAGCATACGGTATTTGTTTTTCTCTTTCTGACTTACTTCACTCTGTATGACAGTCTCTAGGTCCATCCACCTCACTACAAATAACTCAATTTCGTTTCTTTTTATGGCTGAGTAATATTCCACTGTATATATGTGCCACATCTTCTTTACCCATTCATCTGTCGATGGACACTTAGGTTGCTTCCATGTCCTGGCTATTGTAAATAGAGCTGCAGTGAACATTGTGGTAAATGACTCTTTTTGAATTATGGTTTTCTCAGGATATATGCCCAGTAGTGGGATTGCTGGGTCATATGGTAGTTCTATTTTTAGTTTCTTAAGGAATCTCCATACTGTTCTCCATAGTGGCTGTACCAATTCACATTCCCACCAACAGTGCAAGAGGGTTCCCTTTTCTCCACACCCTCTCACATAGATGGATCTTATAAAGCAGTGCCGAGTGGAAGATAAATATATAAATCAAAGGAGGTTGCCAAATGAGTCTTACATACCATTTACTTCCACATTCATTTTTAAGTACACACAAAATGTGCTACTTCACAGTTACGTAGCTATGAAATATATGGAGAATGGCTTCAAAGAATCCATGGTGGCTACATCCAGATGGATGTTAATGGGAGGGGGGGTAATCATGAGGGCAAAGGAGGGGCCATGACAGAGCTTAAAGATGACACTGATGAAAGCAATCCAATTCTGAGCACTACATCTGGGGAAGGTTTTATTTCTATTTTCTTAACCTAATGGATCAATGTTTTAGAAAGGAAGAGAATGCACTCATCATAAAACTAGTTTGTTCCAGGCCACCACCAAAACATCACAACGCATCTGCATTTGTGTCAGCAAATCCCAGAGAACCAGCCTTCCGCCTTCTTGCAGCCCAGGCCGGTCACCACCGTGTGTGCTCAGTTCCCCACCTTCTCGCTCCTAACCAGTCCTAGGTTTCTCAAATCAGAAGCTTGGGTGGAAATTGCCTCCTAAGTAACTAATATGCTACACACACATTCCACAGGTCTCTTTTCTTTTTCATTATGGGAATCAAGCAAGGTCTTCAAGGCCATGACCCTTTAACAGCCCTTCACTTTGACATGGGTTACGGCCAATGTAGAAATAAACCAACGGGATAGGGATGCCCCTTCCCCACAGCCCCTGCCCTGTGTCTGAGGAGGCACGCAATACATGCATATACTGAAGAAATGAACGAATGAAGAAGTGAATGAGAAAGAAAGGAGAAGGGAGAGAGAAAAAAAGGATGATAGAAGCAGAAAAAGAAGCAACCGACTCAGTGGGACTATGTGAGCTGAGAGAACCAGCCACAACTCCCAGACTTATAGCCGAGAGTATAATAATTCTGGCCCACTGGGAACATAACCAGAACCCGATGTGTATCAATAAAATCACAGGGAAGGCAGAGAAGACCACCTTGGTCTTCCCAGTGTTTTCATGGACCAGGGCCAAGTACAGACATTCTGCTGAGCACTCTCACTCCATAATGACTCAAACAATGTTTCATTAAGAACAAAATATTGGTTAGCAGGGAATATGAATGGCCCACATTAGGGAGCCTTTCTGGGGATGAAACCGTCTTTTCAATGACTAACCAAAAATATGATGGAAAAACAAGAGCAGGCCTGGAATAAATGATACAAATAAATGGTACAAAGAAGTCAGCCAAGTTTAAAACTGTTCTTCCTTCAGTGGCACAAGAGGTGCAGTGGTTAACAGATAATTATTTCATAGGAGAAAACAGCACCACAGAAAGGCAGGCTACCTTTCATTTTCATCACTCAACTAGACAATCCCTAATCAAGAATGAAGAGGGAAAAAGACACGTTCTCCAAAAACCCAGGGTATCATTTGCACAATATTTTTACATTAGCAATTAAAAATCACATATTTGAGGGGGGAATCAGAGGGACCTTAGGGATTATTCTACCCAACCCCCTCATTTTGTCAATGAGCTCAGAAAGCTAAATGCCTTCCCTGACGCCTTATAATGATTTAGAACCGCAACATAGGACTCCGACTCCAAGTCTCATAGTTTCCACCTGACACCACATCATTCCTCCTTTATAATTCTTCAGCCTCTGAAATCTAAGTTTCCCAGTCTCTGAGGCTTCTGTTAGGAAACTAATTTTTTTATTATTCTTAAGAAAATTAAGAATATTTCCACCTAGATTGTATAGTTCATAATATGGAAGTGTTATTAATACTCTCAGGTGTGGTCATGGTGTTTTGTTTTTGTAGAAGAATGTTCTTAATTAAGAAGCAGTAGAGATGCCATGCCATGATGTCTGCAACTAACTTTCAAATGGTTCAGCAAAACAGAATAGATAGATATAGACAGGTAGATAAATAAATATAACAAAATGTTTTAAATTATTGAATTTAGATAGACGAGAAGGGGAGTTCATTATACCATGGCTTTGATGTTTTTATTTTTTTTTTTTATTTTTTTTTTTTTTTGCGGTACGCGGGCCTCTCACTGTTGTGGCCTCTCCCGTTGCGGAGCACAGGCTCAGCGGCCATGGCTCACGGGCCCAGCCGCTCCGCGGCATGTGGGATCTTCCCGGACCGGGGCACGAACCCGTGTCCCCTGCATCGGCAGGCGGACTCTCAACCACTGCGCCACCAGGGAAGCCCTGATGTTTTTATTTTTTAAAATGTTGCATAATAAAAAGGAGGAAATGTAGATATGTTTTCAAAACTCATTATTTTAAAGCATTTCCAGTTTTAAGTAATAGACTTTGACTCTGTGCCCAGCTGCTCAGATACCTCATGTGACACAGCTAACCAGGCCTTCCAGGGGAGGGGGTTTATGGGGTTCCCAGATAGTATGTCTAAACCTAATTACAGCAAAATCATGTCTAGAAAGTGTGTGTAGGGAGTGGTAGAAACCAGGTGAGGTTGTCCACTCAGCGTAGATGAGGAGACCTTGGACCCAGGTGTCTCTGCTTGCTGCCCCTCCCATAAAAGGCTGGGGTGGGGATGGAGACTGGGGCCTGCCTTCTATAGAAAGGCAGAAGAAGCCTACAAAAAACAGAATTCAGACACTCACGACCGTTGTTTTCCTCTGTATTCTAAAGCAACCCCGTGTTGTAGCTCCCCTAGGAAGTACAGTTAGTGAAAATGGAAACCCTGCCCTGAGCGTCATGAGCAGGTGGACCTGAATATCTGGGTCTTGTCCGGTGCTGCCTGCCTTTGTTCTTTCTCTTATCTCTGAGCCTGATTTAAAGTCTGTTGCTCTCACCACTTTCACATGAACCAGAAGAAATACTGTCTCTTGGGATTCTTGGCTAGGACTCCACAAATTCCTCTGAGCCTCAACTCGTGTTGCTCCAGAGAGCTGCCTCAGCCAGAATGATAATTCTCAAATGTTTAGTCTTCCCTCCCAAAGCGTTCACAAATACAAACTTAGATCAGAATTTTTTCAGAGCTCTTACACAAAGATTTAAACAAGCTTCACAAGTGTCACTCTGTACCCATTATAATATATGGCATTGTTCCCTCTAGGCCTCTAAAGGCACCTCCATGCAGGGCTGACAGTAAGGATGGCGTGCGGTTAAGCTGATCACACCTGGTCTCATCCATCCCTCTCTGTTGGGTCAAAATACCTTCCCAGACTAGTTGAACAAACTTGTTTACTGCGATACAGAGATCCCTCTGTAGAGGCCAGAGATAAGAAATCTTTTAAAGGGGGTAAAGGGTGAGGGTGAGTCAGAAAAAACACTATAACATGCCAAGCAAGTGATACCAATATTTCACAGTTTAACAAAATGTTCACCCATCAACAGAGGAAGGGATAAACAAAATGTGGTATCCACATACACTGGAATATCATTCAGCCTTAAAAAGGAAGGCAATGTTGATACATGCTGCAACACAGATGAACCTTAAAAACATTATGCCAAGTGAAATAGGTCAAACACAAAAGGGAAAATATTATATGATTCCACTTATACAAGGTACCTAGCTAGAATAGCAAATTCATAGAAACAGAATGTAGAATAAAGGTTTCCAGGAGCTGGGTTAAGAGGAATGGAGAGTCACTGTTTAATGGGTACAGACTTTCTCTTTGGGATGATGAAAAAGTTCTGTAAATGGATAGTGGTGATGGTTGCCCAATATTGTAAATGTACTTAATGCCTGAGTTGTACATCTTAAAATGGTTTAGTAAATTTTTTTTTTTTGCGGTACGCGGGCCTCTCACTGTTGTGGCCTCTCCCATTGCAGAGCATAGGCTCCGGACGCGGAGGCCCAGTGGCCATGGCTCACGGGCCCAGCCGCTCCGTGGCATGTGGGATCTTCCCAGACCAGGTCACAAACCCGTGTCCCCTGCATCGGCAGGCGGACTCTCAACCACTGCGCCACCAGGGAAGCCTGTAAATTTTGTTATATATATTTTATCACAATAAAAAATGGTGGTGCTCACTTCTGCAGCACATCCACTAAAATTGGAACAATACAGGGAAGATTAGCAGGATGACACTCAAATTCGTGAAGTATTCCATATTTTTCTAAAAATATTGAATCACTATGATATACAGCTGAAACTAATAATAATATTGTAAATCAACTACACTTCTATTTTTAAAAATATGTTTTATAATAAGTGTTTCCTAACACGTCAATACTTAGCACAAAACCCAGGAAGCTAGGATGTGATTCCATTTTCCTTTAGCTAGCTAACTTATTAGTACACTAACAAACATCAAAGCTATATCTTATTTTCCTGTTGCCTAGTTTCTACCAGTCAAAAGGGGCCTTACAGAGGGGTCTTTCTTTCTTAGGAAATCTCTCCTCTTTTGCACTGCTTCATCCTTCACTTTGGGATAAAGCTCAAACGATGTATTGGGTACATACCTTTCGGCCAACCCAATATTACTGACTTTCTTTGGAGGATTTCAAAGCTTGATGGACTAGGACATTTTCAACCCACAGTCAAGATTTTAGCCACAGGAATTACCCATATGTGTTTTTAGAAATAATTCCCTCTAACATCCTATGAGTCTGTAGATGTTTCTGCAATAGCTGCTTATGGGATTTCGTTAGAAAACTTCAGCAGTTGTAAAAAAGTAAAATCATAGGCTAACGCTATGTATTCAGAAAACTCAGAAACCACTGAGTTCAAATAACTGAACAAA
This sequence comes from Aethalodelphis obliquidens, assembly GCF_003676395.1. Taxonomy (NCBI): domain Eukaryota; kingdom Metazoa; phylum Chordata; class Mammalia; order Artiodactyla; family Delphinidae; genus Aethalodelphis; species Aethalodelphis obliquidens. Next base: position 42,328,556 of record NW_020837951.1, on the reverse strand, counting down.
ATTCGACAATAGGATCTTGAGATCCAAGAGTGTGAATGGCTTTGTGCTAGGGTCCTGAAGATACACCATCCCTTCTCTCAAGGACACTGTGTGAGTAGGCAAGGCATATAACAACACATCATTTAAATACATTTAGAAAGTAGTGTGAGATTAAGTGCCACATTGAATGCAACAGGTAAGTGCTATGGAAAGTCTAGGGAGAAAGAAAGAGTAGAGTCTGAATAGTCCTAACAAGGACGGAGCACCTAAAGTGAGTAAGGGATGAGGGCTAGGAGCAAGGAAGCTACTTGAAGAACACAAATGAAGGGACAGAATCCAAAAGAATTATCACATACGAGGGAGGAGGAGGGCAAAGAAGGGAGCCACGAAGCTAGAGTAAGGCATTTATTCTAGGAAGTAGAAAGTAACAGGAAAAAGGGAGGCAGGAACCTACTGAGGTAGTGAAGAGGGAGTGGTTTGAATGATTGAAACATTCAAACACTAGCATCTGGCAAAAGCCCCAAGTGCCGGAACACACCTATTAGCTACCAAGTTCTGCTGGAAATTTTACAACAAAAAATACCATATTTAAACAACAAGGTCCTACTGTATAGCACAGGGAACTATATTCAATATCCCGTAAACCAAAATGGGAAAGAATATTAAAAAAAAAAGAATGTCTATATGCGTATAATGGAGTCACTCTGCTGTATAGCAGAGATTGGCACAGCACTGTAAGTCAACTATAGTTCAATTTAAAAAAAAGGTTTTTTTAATACCATACCTGTGTCTATTGGGTAGGTGGTGAGTTGAGAGATGATATCAAAATCTACACCTGCTTATGACGGTGTGTTGTGCATACAAATATTTTTTTAAATGCCATACTTGTTTCATGCTTGATTCAACCTATATTTACAATCATTCTTTTTTTTTTTTTTTTTTCTTGTGGTACGCGGGCCTCTCACCGTTGTGGAGCACAGGCTCCGGACGCGCAGGCTCAGCGGCCATGGCTCACGGGCCCAGCCGCTCTGCAGAATGTGGGATCTTCCCGGACTGGGGCATGAACCCGTGTCCCCTACATCGGCAGGCGGACTCTCAACCACTGCGCCACCAGGGAAGCCCTACAACCATTCTTGACATTAAAAGCTAAGTTTTTAAATTGTAAGATCAAATAACTTTATGTTTAGAATTTTTGTTTTATTTTTCAAAATGAAAATTCCAATTAAGCCACCCCTACCCCCAGTATTTAGTATAAAATATTGGGACCCATTCTAATTAGGGTCACTTTAAGTAGTCTTTTTCCTAAATCGACCATTTTCAGATCATGGGGCCTCCTATAGGTCTTAACTAGTTTATTCCAGCCCCAGCCAGAGTTAGAGACCAATACCAGATTACTAGGCTTCTGGGAGCAAACACTGGTAGCTGTTATCAAATGCCCACCAACCTCAAGAGTCTGTACGAAACCAATCGGACATTTGGGTTGTTCACACAAATGCAGTTGCTCAGTGGCAAGGGATTAAAGTCTCAAACTCTCACCAGATACTATTGCCCCGCAAATGTCAACCTAGGGACTAAAACCAAACAAGGAAGAGATCCGTGGATCAAGGGGACACCATCGTCTCAACAATGGAATCTAATATAGATCCTTTATTCTCTTCACAGCTCATGCTATATATTATCATTAGGAGGGAGGCTCTGAATCAGTTTCCTTAGAATGTGAGTCTGTTTCCATGGTGACAAGAGTGTGCTCCTTTAAACCCAGGGACAAATGAATGGAGCATTCAGTAAGTCAGGCAATTTCTGGGCATTTTCAAAGCCTCAGAACAGACAGATAATGGCTCTAAGTCTTACCAAACATTGATTTGTTTCATTTCTAAGTGCAGAGGAGGCCAATGATGGAGAAATATATAAGAACTGCATCCCAAACCAATATTGACCCTGGATCAAGTGTAAAATAAGCCTGATTCTCAGAGGGGCTTATCTTGTCAAATGAAATTACACTGGCTTCACCCTGGCTGGCACTGACATTGTAATTGTCATGCACTCAGGCAGAACACAGCGAAAGGAAAAAAATTTTTTAACGAGATTTTTCCTATCAATCCAACTGAAGTGGTACTTTCTAAATACCAAGGATGGTTAATCTCCTATTTTCAAATGGTGACGATGCGCTCAAGAATCTAAATAAATAATTTTTTAAAGTCTATATAATCCTTTCTTTTGTGAACTACCTATTAGACAATTTTCTATGGAGTGCAACTTTGGGTCTTGCCACTATATATGTTCATTTGTTAGAGTTCATGTAGAATTGCTTTAAAGAAAGACCAGAGCTACTTTTTTGTGTGTGTGGTACATGGGCCTCTCACTGCTGTGGCCTCTCCCGCTGCAGAGCACAGGCCCCGGACTCACAGGCCCAGCAGCCATGGCTCACGGGCCCAGCTGCTCCACGGCATGTGGGATCTTCCCGGACCGGGGCACGAACCCGCGTCCCCTACATCGGCAGGCAGACTCTCAACCACTGCGCCACCAGGGAAGCCCCCAGCGCTACTTTTACAGACTCTTGGCGAAACTTGACTTGAAGTTGGATGGCCATGAATTAGAAAGAGTCTTGTCAGGAAGTACAATTTTCACAAAACAATGTTAAACCCATCCCTCAGCTCATCTCATCTGTTTATCTTTAAAATATGAATCTGCCCTTTTTCAACAACAGAAAACCCTCACCAGACAATATGCCTCAAAGTACCTTCCATCAGATCCTTATCAAAATCTTTTCTCGAGAAATGTCCTCAGATAATTGTTTGAAGGACACACCTTCAAACAACTAGGATTGTGGTTCTCAATCCTGGCCACACTTTGGAATCATCTGAAGAGTTTAAGATAGAATATCGGTGCAAGGTGGGGTCCAGGCAGGATATTTTTAGAAAGGCCCCCTGGTGATTCTAAGGTACAGCCCAGGTTGAAAACCACTGACATGCAGAGGCTGTCAGTATGGTTAGACCTAATGAGCTCTTTTTAAAGCCTTATTACTACGCAAGTTATACACGAATATATTATACACGAATATATCTTTCCTTATTTAAAAAGTTAAAATATTACAGCTAAATCCTGCCTTGGCCACCTCCACTGCTCCCCTCCCCAAACCCCAGTCCCTTCTCAGTTATGGGTGTTCTTCCAGAACTCTATTTATTTGCATACATATGTATTTTCACAGATATATTAGTGAATATACATATATATGAAAATACATGTACATTTCATTTTTCAAAATAATTTTTTAAATTAACTAATTTATTTCTTTTTGGCTGTTTTGGGTCTTCGCCACTGCATGTGTGCTTTCTCCAGTTGCGGAGAGCAGGGGGCTACTCTTCCTCGCGGTGAAGGGGCTTCTCATTGCGGTGGCTGCTCTTTGCTGTGGAGCACGGGCTCTAGAGGGCAGGCTCAGTAGTTGTGGCGCGTGGGCTTAGTTGCTTCACAGCATGTGGGATCTTCCCGGACCAGGACTTGAACCCGTGTACCCTGCATTGGCAGGCTGATTCTTAACCACTGCGCCACCAGGGAAGTCCCTCAAAATAATTTTTAACATGTGTCATACCACACGTATTATTCTGCTGCCATGTTTTCACTTAATAATATGCCTTTGAGCTCTTTCCATGCGGTACTTCTCAGCCTCATTATTTGTAACTGGTGCACAGTAGGAACATGGCATAGTTATTTTTAGAAGCCATTCCTCTAAATCCATGCCATCCAACATGGTAGCCACTAGCTACAGGTGGCTGTCGAATACTTGAGCGAAGCTGGTATGAGCTGAGATGTGCCGTACGTACAAAGTACATGCCAGATTTTGAATACTTACTAAGAAAAAATATATACGTTATCTTGTTAATAATTTTTTAATCTTAATTGTATGTTGAAAGGAAAATATGTTGGATATATTGGATCAAATAAAACATTAAAATCAATTTCACCTGTTTTTACTTTTATTAATGCAATCATTAGAAAACATAAAATTACTTATGTGGCTCACATTATATTTCTATTGAACGGTTCTGTTTTAAAAGATGGGCGTTTAGGATATTTGCCGTTCATCTGACATTACAAGGAAAGTGCCCCAGTAGCATTCTTATACATCAGTGGCTCTCAACAGGAAGCAATTTTGCTCCCCTGGGCACATTCGGCAATGCCTGGACACAGTTTTGGTTGTCACAACCAGGGTTACCACTGGCATCTAGTGGGTAGAGGCCAGGGATAGTGCTAAACATCCTACAATGCACAGGACAGCCTCCCAAAACAAAGAATCGTCTGGCCCGAAATATCAGTAGTGCTAAGGCTGAAAAACCCAGCTATGCATGAATCCTTGTCCACATATGGAAGTGTTTCTCAAAGGTAGACCTGAAGTCAAAAAACTGCCTGTGCTTCTGAAACACTGAGACACCACAAAACTGCCCTCCGGAGTGGATATGCCAGTCAGCATATCTCATCAGCAGTGCGTGGAAATACTCAAATTAATCGTAAAAGAACAAATAACCCAACCAAGAAAAGTTCAAAAGGCTTCAAAATGTCCACTCAATATTGTAAGTTCTTACTCTCATCACCAGGAATGACAATACAACTCTAAGTCCCAGAGTTTTAAGTAATATTGGGACGTTTAACCTACTCCCGCCCTTTTAAAAACTGTCTTCTTTGCTCTCAGAACATAAATCATTTGGGGTCCTAGCATAGTTAATTTATAACTAACTAAACAACTAACTAGTATATCTCTCTGCTTTTCAAATGTGGCTAAAATTTGAATCTTGGGAGAGTGAACTGCAAATCTCAAATACTTCGCTAACATTTAAAAAATAACTTGTATTTATCTTACGCCCTTGTCCAGAGCCCTAGAGCACTGTCTGTTTTCCCAGCAACTGTCACCCTTGGAATGACCTTCATGTATAGTAACTGATAATACAAGCCATGTGCCAGGATCAGGTGTTTGTTCTCCAAGGTACCATATATTTTTTAGTTAGAAATTATCCTGCCAAACAAGGCCGCACGCAGAAATACGTTACAGATCTTAATCTGTTAATGCAAACGCAGAGGTAACGTGGATTTGAAATGCGTTGTTCCTATACTTACATTTTACCTACTCTTTTTTAGAAAACAAGATTATTAACCTTCTCTAATTTTCAATTTCCATATTTACAAAAATGCAAACTGTAGCAAACATGGTTCATGTTCCAAGTTCTCTGCATGACAAGTGTAAGGTACTCTACAGCCATAAAGCTCTTTAGGAGAACTGTGACTCTTATAAGCTTCCTCTGTTATGAACTCCTCATAAAGAACTAATTTTAACTTTCTTCCTGGAGTGAACTTGAATCATGAATTCATTCTCAGTATGAGAGCACGCAAAATGAGACAAGCGCTAGAAACAATTACAATTAGTTCTGACTTGTCACCATTTCTCCCACACAGGTTTTAAAAGGTATGTTTTTAGGGGGCAGTTTTCAGAGTTAAAGTATTCAAACTGTGGCCAGCAAGCGCTGTGATGACATTTACCATGTCTTGGTCTAAACTGATACTTATTTTTTGTTTTGTTTTGTTTTTTTGCGGTACGCGGGCCTCTCACTGTTGTGGCCTCTCCCGTCGCGGAGCACAACCTCCGGACGCGCAGGCTCAGCGGCCATGGCTCACAGGCCCAGCCACTCCGAGGCATGTGGGATCCTCCCGGACCGGGGCACGAACCTGTGTCCCCTGCATCGGCAGGCGGACTCCCAACCACTGCGCCACCAGGGAAGCCCCTAAACTGATACTTATTGACTTTCATATTTGGGGCCTAAAAGATTCCAGATAATAAAAGAAAAAAGAAGGGGAGGAAGAGGAGAAAGACAGAGGAAAGGCTGGACTGGAAACTCCTTGAGGAAACAGCATCATCTTTCTTGTTTATCACTTCATCCACAGCTCCTAGCCCAGGTCTCAGCATAGCTAACATAACTCAAATACATGATTAAAGAATGCAAGATAGAATACACACTACTATATATAAAATAGATAACCAACAAGGACCTGTAGAGCACAGGGAACTATACTCAATTTTTTGTAATAACCTATAAGGGAAAAAATCTGAAAAAGAATATATATATGTGTATATAGATATGTGTACTATCTATGTGTATCTGAAACTAACATGATACTGTAAATCAACTATACTTTAACAACAAAAAAAAAGGAATGCAAGACGGAGAAAAATAATTACCCAGGTTAAAAAAAAAACCACACAAGTTAGACTAAGATACTGGTTCAGAAGCACAAATGAGGATCTGGCCAAATTGGGAGTACTGGATAGGCTGGCGGAGGGTAAGCAGAGCCCCAGTCATTCTGAGGAGGCAACACTAACTGTGCCTTCTGGGGGCGCAGCGGTGGGTAGGGATAGTCAAGTCTCTCAGAATCGGTCAGGGGGCCCTCTCTTGTTCTGCCACTGCTCACCCTTGGCAGCCCGCTCAGAGCAGACAGGCCTGCGCCCAGCAAACCCTTTTTGGCTGTCGGGTGGAGGCAGCAAAGATGCACTTTAGACATTAGAGTGGCCCTTCAGCAAGCCTTCATGGGATTCAATTGGTAAACCGAATGTCACACCACTTCTGAGAGCAGCAGAGCGCTCTGCTACTTGAGTCTCGTGGAACTTCACATCAGACAAGTTTGCCGGTGCCCAGGCAGAAAGGGCCTTCCATGTAGCCGAGCCTTGATGAGGAACCCAAGTCCCACACGCCCACTCTTATTTCATTAAAGAGCCCTACTGCTCCAGACGCATCTTAAGCTGAATATCCAGCCTCCTGTATCTCTTTTGCCTGTTTTTTTTTTTTAATGGGGTCGAGAAAACAAAGTTTCTTCCCCACAGAAGGTGGACTGAACTTACTCATGCTATTAACATCTTCTGAAACATGTCTCAGGCATGCTCTTTTCTTGATCCTGGCAACGAGGTGGTAACTAACAAGAGGGGCCAAGAGGATCATGGTCCTGTTAGCACAGTGGCTATTGAGGTCACTGGCACTTGGGTATCTAAAATGGCACAGCTGGTAAATGGAAATACACATTGCCAGATGTGGCTGGTGCTTTAGCTGCTCCGCCCCCTTGCTGGAGTGGCCAGAATTGTCCTGCCCAACAGGTTTCTTGAGCAGCTACTACGCACCAGGTCCTGTGAAACAGCTGTGAATAAGATGGAGCTGGTCCCTGCTCCCGAAGAGCTTAGAGAATGGCAAGGGAGAGACAACTCAACAGAAGCCACTTCTTTAAGGGAAACAAGCAAATACGTATGCCCTTCAATCCAAAACAATTTCCTCCTCAATTTGTAGTCACTTTATTGAGACACAATCTACATACTATAAAGTTTACCCATCTAATGTGTACAATTCAATGGTTTTTAGTATATGTGCTGAGCTGTGCAATCATCACCATAATCTCATATTAGAACATTTTCATTATCCCAAAAAGAAACCTTAGACCCATGAGCAGAGATTCCCCATGCCATTACCACGCCAGCCCAGGCAACACTAATCTTTCTGTTTCTAGAGATTTTGTTATTCAGAACACTTCAGGATGGGATCATGTAACATGTGCTCTTTTGTGACTGGCTTCTTTCGATGACCATAATGTTGTCTGAGGTTCCTCAATGCTATAGCACACATCAGTACTTCATTCCTTTTTATTGCCAAATAATATTCTATTGTATGGCTATGCCTATTTCATGTATCCATTCTTCAGTTAATAGATTGGGTTGTTTCTACTTTTTGGCTATTATGAACATTCATGTGCAAGTTTCTGAATGGACCTAGGTTTCAATTCTCTTGGCTAGATACCTAGGAATAGACTTGCTGGGTCATATATTAGCTCCACGTTTAACATTTCGTGGAACTGTCAAAGAGTTTTCTAACATGGCTGCATCTTTTTATATTCCCAGTAGCAATGTACAAGTCCTCAAATTTTAATGTTTCTGAATATGGGTACAATTTATAATCCATGTGCATATTTAATATAGTGATCTTTTCCTTACTTTCTTTAATAGCTGTTTGTTATTAAATTAATGGTGCACTTTAAATTAGTGGTATCCTAGAATAAGGGAGATAATGATATAGTAATAATTCACTGAGCCTCAACCAAGTACTAGGCACATCTTGTTTAATGCTCATTTACCCTGTAACAGAGGTATTACCTTAATTTGTAGATGAGGAAACTGAGGTTCAAAAATGGGCCATAATTCCACCATTAAAAAGTCTATAAATAACAAATGCTGGAGAGGGTGTGGAGAAAAGGGAACCCTCCTACACTGTTGGTGGGAATGTAAATCGGTACAGTCACTATGGAGAACAGTATGGAGGTTCTTCAAAAAATGAAAAATTGAGTTGTCGTATTATCCAGCAATTCCACTCCTGGGCATATAGCTGGACAAAACTATAATTCAAAAAGATACATGCACCCCTATGTTCACAGCAGCACTGTTCAATAATAGCCAAGACATGGAAACAACCTAAATGTCCATCAACAGATGAATGGATAAAGTAGATGTGATATCTATCTATCTATCTCACAGTCATAAAAAAAGAATGAAATAATGCCATTTGCAGCAACATAGATGGACTTAGAGATTATCATACTAAGTGAAGTAAGTCAGAAAGAGAAACAGCATATGATATCACTTATGTGTGGAACCTAAAATGTAACACAAATGAACCTATGTACGGAACAGAAACAGACTCACAGACAGAGAACAGACTTGTGGTTGCCAAGGTCAGGGCGGAGAGGGATGGACTGGGAGTTTGGGGTTAGTAGATGAAAACTATTGTATAAAAAATAGATAAACAACAAGGTCCTACTATATAGCACATAGAATTATATTGACTACCCTGTGATAAACCATAATGGAAAAGAGTATAAAAAAGAATGTGTGTGTGTGTGTGTGTGTGTGTGTGTGTGTGTGTATCACTTTGCTGCACAGCAGAAATACACAACACTGTAAATCAACTGTGCTTCAATTGAAATAAAAAGGGCTGGGCTTCCCTGGTGGCGCAGTGGTTAACAATCCGCCTGCCAATGCAGGGGACAAGGGTTCAAGCCCTGGTCCGGGAAGTTCCCACATGCTGCAGAGCAACAAAGCCCGTGGGCCACAACTACTGAGCCTGCGCTCTAGAGCCCGCGAGCCACAACTACAGAAGCCCGCGTGCCTAGAGCCCACGCTCCACAACAAGAAAAGCCAACGCAATGAGAAGCCCGCGCACCACAACGCAGAGAAGCCCCCGCTTGCCCCAACTAGAGAAAGCACGCATGAAGCAAGGAAGACCCAACGCAGCCAAAAATAAATAAATAAAATTAATTAATTAATTTAAAAAAAAGAAAAGAAAAAGGGCCATAATTATATAGCCTCTGCCACTGTACCATGGTAGTATTAGCATTTGAACTTGGGTTGATTTTCTGCCAAAGTCCAATTTTCCTCTATACCTTCTCACTATTGTTCAAAGATGAGCAAGGGATAATATGTACTTTCTATGATTTCACAATCTCTGAGACAGATAAATACATAAATAAATGAATACAAAACAGGCTGTGATAAGTACTCAATCAAAGGAATTCTAAAAGTACTCTGTGTGGCCAGAGATCAAATTATACAGGAAATATTGGAATCTTGGGGTAAGTGGTATTTAAGGTGGGTTTTGTTTGGCAGATGTGGGTAGAATCAATGCTCTAAGACTGTGCCGTCCAATATGGTAGCTATCAGCCACATGCAGCTATTGAGCACTTGAAACATGACTAGTCCAAATTGGGAAGTGCTGTAAAAACACACTGGATTTCAAAGGCTTAGTATTTTAAAAGAAGAATGTGAACTATCTCATTAATAATGTTTATATTGAGTACATGTTGATAATATTTTGGACATACTGAGTTAAAAATATATTATTACAATTTCACCTATTTATCTTTTTACTTTTTTTCCTATCTTTTTACCTTTAAAAATACAATTAACAGAACATTAAAATTATCTAGGTGGCTCATATTTTTATTGGACAGTGCAGCTCTAAGAAATAAAGATGGCAGAGAATATGCCGGGATCATCGACTGCTATCACTGAAAAATCCAAGAGGTGTAACAAGAAACAAACTTGAGAAAGGAGGTGAAGGTCTAACTATTTAGGGCTCAGGTGCCCTGCAATGCCAAGCAGTTTGAACTTTGGTCTGGATGTAACAGAGAGTCAAAGGTTTTGAAAGGGGAGTGAAATCATCGGGTCTGTGCCTTAGAAGGCGGATGTTGGCAACCCTTAGTCAATAGCATTGACAGAGGTGACCAGACCAAAACCCACCCCACAACTCTCCAAACTCATAAAAATGCTGGTTCAAGTGTAATGCCACAAGAATACACAGCCAAACTTGGAAAAGCAGGAAAAGGAATTCCCAGCTGCCATAAACAGAAGCAATTAAATACCAGAGCAATGGGTCAAGAAGCTCAGGTGTGTTGGAACAGGACACAGGCCATTAGATCTGGGGGCTGAGGCTTTCACATCTGTGTGGGGAGAGGAGCCCAGGTCACTGCCCTGCACAAAAAGGGATGAGAAATTGAAACACACGCGTAAAACTGGCACTAGAAAAGAATCCTGCCAGTGGAGGCAAGGACAGAAGCTTGGACGAGGGATGTCAGTAAAAAGAAAAGGAGCCAGCGTAGGATCCTGTAAAGACAAAGTGCAGGAAAACTGGGAGATGGTGCTGCCTGGTGAGCTAAGCAAAGGCAGTGTCGAGAAGTGGGGGGGCGGGGGGGGCGGGGGGGAGGCGCACGGGTGCCAACTGCTGAGCCGTAGTGGAAACAGACAAAGATGAGACAGTGCTTCTGATCTGGTGATTACAGGTTACCCCAGGCCTCAAAGACAGCAGTATCAGCACGGTGGCTGGAACAGAAATAAGCAAGGGTAGCAAACATGACCTTCTCTGAACGTTTTAGAAGTGACTTGGAGAGACAGGCTGCTGGTCGCTTAAAGAGAGAAACAGATAAAAGGAATTTCTTTTTAGAAGCAAGAGTCATACGGAGGAAGTCAGTCAAACAGAAGAGTGGTTCTAAAGATCAAGGCAAGAAGAAGAATCAACGAAGGAGCAGGTTTAGAGGAGGATAATGACCAAAGATGGAGCCTTCAAAAAGGCAAAAGGTGCTGACGTCCACCAGAGGTTCAAAATGATACTCGTTTAAGCCACAGAGCTATTCTGGAACGGGGAGCACAGCGGCTGAGGGCCTACAACAAGGTTTGATGCTTGGACCGAGACAAGGAAGGCCCCAGGAACAGTGACGAGTGGCAGGGAGGGCCCGGCTGCCATGGACTCCCATAAACACCATCTCAGGTGTGGCCTAAACACTGAGGTTACCCAGGGTTGCCCGAGCTAGGTGCAAAACAGTGGTCACAGAACGCTGAAGAGGTGACGCCTTGCTAAGAAGCCAGACTGGGTATGGGAAAAAGTGAAACCAAGACTAGAGAGAAAGACTGGGAGACTAGGCAGACACGGGTATAGAGATCAGGCCACACAATACGACACAGGGTAAAGGCCAGTCTGTGCTGCTTCTACGTTATAAGCAGTTAATAGTCAAAGGAGGAAAAATACTTATTTTGCCATTTATATTTATCCTCAACAGTGTAGTCATTTGAGTAAATGGTAAGCATTATGTCAGTTCATAAGTGGAAAAAGACATAGAAATATTAAAATATAGAACTGTTTTCCTTCAACTCTTTTGCTTTTCAGTTCCATCATTCATTCATGTAATCATTCTGGTGTTCCCGTAACATGCCAGTTTCTGGAGGATGAGGATGTGAAGAAGTAGAACGCGCATGTTATTTAACCTGAAACTAAACCTTTATCCTGAGAATTTGAATTCAGTGAGTCTGAGGCCTGTGTTTATACAGAAACCAAGAAAACAGTCATTGGTCCTTTCCTTCAGGAGCTGGAGGAGGGTCACAGATGGACTGAGGAAAGTCAGGGGGCCTTGCCTTTGATGCTAGGGTGTCACATTATAGGAGAGTCTGTCTTCACTTGAGCATATTTACACTGTGGGAATGTTGGTATTCTAGCAACTGAGGAGCAATTCAAAGAGGCCGCTGAGATCAAAGGACTTGGGGGAAGCCCTGAGCAGTGGGAACTGGAAAGCCTATGACAACTCAGAAGGTTAAGCAGAAAAATCAGGTCATTTGGAAAACTACAGTTGGTCTTCAGTGGTAGTTAGTGATTTTTTGGCCAGCGAGCGATAAGGAATTGAAAAAGGAACAGTCACAGTGGCAACAAATGTTTCACAAGAAAAAAATATCAGCAGAAGAAACACAGACCTCACTTGGAGGGAGGAGAGATTATAAAATGTGTCTGTAAAAGTACTTAGACTGGGAAATAATATCCAAAAAAATTCAGACAAGTCTTACATCTTCCTTCTATCTTGGATTAGTCTTACCTTTCGGACATTTCTCTCTCTTTCCACCCTCTCTTTCTTTCATAAAATGAAAACAAATATATACTTCTTAGTTCTCCAGACTATGCAATGAGACACTAGTTCCAAGTACATTCCAAAAGATACCTTACAAGAGGCAGCTTTGCTTCAATATGCAATAAACTGATCTGTGACCTGTGACCCACGGTTTTTAAAAATATTTATGTTAGAATCACAATCTGTAATTAAAAATAGAAATTAACTACAATTAGCTACAAATAAAAAATCTAATTGGTTTGAATTAGCCAAGGTAATGGAGTCTATCAGAGAAATTAAATATTTTAAAGCAGTAAATTAGCCTAAAAGGCATCCAGCGCCTTGCAAATCTTGCAAAAACCTGCTGCCTGCGTGTCTCCTGGGGACTCTGTACATTTTAAAAACGAGGTCAGGCCAGGTCCAATTAGAAGGGTGAATACAGGATGCTTCTGAATGTTTGGGGGTCATAATTTAATGAGCTATAGCAATAATTTGCTAAATGTTCCATTGGTGGCTTCATGGAGATAATATTGTAGGTAGACTAGCACAGGTCTATAAGTGATTAGGAACTGCAGGTATAAGCCATGAATAATAAGCCCACAACACAGTTAGTGCTAAATGAATACTTAGTAACATTTAGTAACGCTATTTCAGCTAAAATTAGATTATAGGTTACTTTAATACCCTGCTTGAAAATTACTTTTCTCAAACCTTGAAAACTTCCAGAGAACAATCTAGGTTGAATCTTTCTGTATAAAGCATGTTGGGGATGCAGGAGAGGGCAGCATTTATAGTGAAGATCTAGGTTTCAGCCTCCACCGGGATATAATCAACCTGTGCTCAAGGAGTTGAATGCCAGTAAGCTGGCTCCACTTCCCATGGCATCTGCAGGCTCTGTGAGGGAGTGAAGTGGGAAGGAGGGAAGGCAAGGGATGAGCAGTAGAATGAGAAAGATCTTTCATCAAAACCTCTAAGAGACCTGGATGCTTGACATCAGGTGGAGAACCACCATAGCTCAAGACAGTCAGTGGCCCAAAACAACTGGACTTCTTGTACCCTTTAGGTACCGCCATTTGTTTGTTTATTTTAGCCTGTGTCTGCTTCTCTGTGGTCACTAGACCAGAGGTTGGGGGAAATTTGGGGGTTGGCATCCTATAGCTCTACCTCGGGGAAGAAGGGAATGCAGCACACAATCAGCTTAGCAAAAGAGTGGACCTGCAAGAAACACAGGGGAGCAAGTTGGCACTGAATATAAACAAGGGTTTGGTGTAAAAACTAGTCTCAGCAACAGAGTGATATACTTGACCTTATGGGTATTTAAGGTGTGAAGAAAAAGGCAAAGCAAGGTTGAAAGAAATCACGATTTTTCTGTGCCTTACTTCTGAATGAAAGAACCTGTTCGGTAATTTCAGGTGAAACGAAGAGGTTCTTTTCCAGGTTGCCACAAATTTGGAAAGGTGGTTAAACGTACACAGGAGAACTACTGATAAGAATAATGGAAGAAAAAACATTTACACAACCTGGAATCCATATATTGTATCTACTGTTTTTTTCTCTTAATTTGAATAGATGGGAACATAAGGATTAATTTACATATGTATTCTCCTCTCACTTTATAATGGGCGGTAACATAAGGATTCTCATCAGCTGACACTCTCAGAAATATTCACGAATCTTTGAGAATCTCATTACATGCAATTGACAGCAGCCGTCACATCAGACAAGCTCTGGTATATAATCTCAGTAGCTTTTTGATTTACACTCAATCTCACACAGGCAGGCAGCCCTCCTCCATGTTGAAGCTATGCTATCTGCAACAACGGTCCATCCAACCTTGAGGCAGCAAAGGAAGAGAAGAAGTGCACGTAGGCTCTTACCTGCATTGCCCCAGAAGAAACTCTCTGCTCAAGGCACATGGCTCTGATATAACAGCAAGGGAGGAGGGAAAGCACAGAGGGGCACGAAAAATATTTGGTGAACACTAACTGATGTCTGCCACACACTCCTAACTTACTGAAGAAGTATGAATCCGCCAGACACATGCCCCACTGGGGGTAAAGTAAATAAGGTTACTAAGGAAACTTTAACTTCTCTAGAGGATAGTTTGAAATCACCAACCTTATCTAGAGACAAAACATAATGTTTGTGACAAGTTGCGAGAAGGTGATGATTTCACACTTCATGCTGTTGCTCTACATTTAGGGTCGGGGCTTTGGCCCAGGCAAGGTACAGAAAGTAGCTGTTGGGGTCCCCTTTGATTTCAAATCTGGCTAGAATCCAAGTTTCTCAACTTCAAGTCCAATGTCATAAAAACTAGACATTGCTTCCTTCTAGAATGTGGGGCTCCTACTGAAATATCAAAGTCGCCTAAACTTTCCACATGAAAAAAAATTAATTTCAGGTCTTACTTTAGAGTACTGTTAGGCAACCTTGTTAATTAGAATCACCTGGAATGGTTGTTTTTTTTTTTTTTTAAACTAGGGATGTCTGTGCCCCAACTCAGGCCACTTGAGTTACAATGTCTAGGGACAAGCCCAGGTAATGATTTTTTTTAAGTTATCTGGGTAATTCTGAGGGGCAGTTAAGTCTGAGAATCTCTATTTTAGAAAACAGCCACCCCATCCCCTAGAAATTACCAGTTGTTACTGGCTTTAAGGCCAGAAAGCTTTAAGAAGTAAAATTAATGCTTGGGACCCACCCCAGATAGTCTGATTTAACTGGTCAGAGTGGTGCGGAATGGACACTGGGATATTCCTCAGGTGATTTCACTGTAACGCCAAGCATAAGTACTATTTATGGTGTCACAGTCATCCCTAAACCGCCTTGTCAGGCCAGAAATGGAGTGACTAAAATTGGGGAGAGGGAAGCAGCACCATGTGGTGCTATCCGTGGTGCTGAAATGGAACTGCAAGGAATTTTTAATTGGTAGCAGCAATGAACATTTATTTTCAATTTGATAAAACAAAACCTTCCACTATTTCATATTTTTAATTGAGAGATATAAAAATTCTCCTAAGCACAGAACTACTGGTATGTGTATTTTCGGTTCTATGTTATGGTTTGTTAAGGGAGAGAGATTTTGAAAGAAAGAGGATTTGCTTTGCTATTTGTCCAGAGATCAGATAGGGCAAAGATCAAAATAATTATGACTGGTGCTCTTGGAAAATCTATACATTTTTATTTTTTAGCTATGATAGTATCCTGAATATTTTTTAAAGTTTTAAATTATTAGAATTTTTAAAAATATAAGATACTTTACTTCCCATCTAAAATTTGAAAGCATAAATGTTTATTGTTTTTATTTTTCTGCTTAAGAAGATGGAAGTGAAATAGTTTGAGAAACAACCTATTTTCACAGAGTAACATTCATCTTATACTATTTAATGATACTACCACTGAAGATTTCTAGTTGATGCTTTTGTGAGCTTTATGAAAAAGGAATTAATATGGTGCTATAACCCCAATAACTAGATATGGCCTAGAGGTTAATGTTTCCCACCTTTCCCTCCACATTCCTTATATAATGACCACAACTGAATTGTCCAGTCAGTCATTTCTTATATTCTCCATGGTCTAAAAACCTACGCTCATTCCCTCAAACGTCTATGCTATATGTTCCATGACTCCATCCAATAACAACTCAGTAACAAAAGGGATGATGAACACTTTAAACCTTCTCCAGTTTATGACTGTTCTCTGAAACACAGAAAACATTTTCCACAGTGAATTACATTATGAAGATATGAGCCTGATATGCTAACCTGAAAATGCCAAACATCTGAACCCCACCTTATCAGCAAACAGCTCGGAAACATATGCCTCTTCTTTGCTAAATTCTAACCTTTCCCAAAAGGCAGCAGTATGTGCATGCACAAAATCTAATCAATCACACAGGACTTTCCTTTGGAGCAGTTACCTTCCTACTCCTCTACAAGCACTTGGAAACTAAGGGCCTTAGGCTAGACACCCAAAGCAGCACTCGCTAATATGATCCATGGGCTGTTTGAAGAGTTAATGAGGGGAAAAATATCCCTCATCTTAAGTTAAAATCACTCAAGAACTCATTTTACTTATTACCAGGCTGTATAAGCTTGAACACCTGAATTTACTACTTTGGGAAAAAGAAGAGTATCTGCCCCATCCTTTCTTAAACACTCTATACTTCAAAGAAAGAATTTCAGATAAATTCCATTTTCCCCTAAATGAAAGTTCAGAGCTTTGCCAATTTGGTTAGTATAGCAATAAAACAGAGTACAGTTCTCACACCTTGAACACAGCTTATCCTTCATCTGTTCAGACATTTAATGAGTGGGTCTGATAGTCACAAGCCTTTAGTGGATTCAAGTCAAGGTGTTTTTACCAACGCTCAAGTCCAACCATATTCCAATGGGGCCCTCCCCCCGCCAAGGCTGTCATCAGAGAAGACTTCTCTTTGCCAAAAGGGCTCTCAGGAGAGTTAGTTTACTGTCAACACAATTAGAATCATTTTAGCATAGCCTCTTTTAAACTACTTGTATTCCCTATCTATAAACTAAACACTCTGGGAACCTGCCTATTTATTGACCACTTTCAAAGAGGGCTCTGTAGAATCCAGAAACAGGAAGACAGAAAAAGATTTTGAAGGAAGGTCTTTGGAATTTCTGGTCACACTACCCGAGCTCCAGGGGGCTGCTCTGATGGTGAACTCATAACCTCCTCAGGCTACGACAGATCCCAGTACCCCAGTGTCTGGCTCAGCTGCTGACACAGCTCTGCAGTAAATTTGTTTTTCCCATCAAATGATCCAAAACTCTTGTTCTCCAAGGAGTCATGTTTTTTTATGGAAGTAAACAAAGAAATCATAAATACTCCTCTCTCACCATTAAGAGTTCATATCACTTTAATGTGAAGACACTCATCATCAGAGCCCACAAACAGCAGACCAGGGGTGATGGAGTGAAACAATGAATGATCATGGCAATAAGATGAAGTCTTGCCTCGCTTTTATGTGAGGACCTCTGGGACTGTCCTATCAGTGCCTCAGTGGTTTCAGTCTCTCACATAATTCCAGAAAACTGTATTATGTCTAGGGCCAATGACAGTTTTATATCACTTGAAAAACTTGTTTAGAACTTGTTCTACATTGTGTTTCCAATATGACTCAGCTGTTGGAATAAAAATAATGGTGAAAAATCTTAATCTATAATATGAAAGGAACAAGTTTGGTCACAAGTGCTACAATCTTAAATTATAGATTAGCACAGGCTACCTTAAAAGACAAAATTTTAAAAATTGAATGATAATGAAAAAATTAGTTTTGTGCAAGTATATCCAGATCCTCAGTTTGAACAGTAATGACTGTTTTTCCAACACTTATCTCACTTAAAACCTTACCCTCATTTAATGTTTCCCATATTGTAGTTTAGCTGAAATCCTCAAGTGCCTCATTTCTGCACAGATTTTGTCCTTATAAAGAAATAGGTTTCAAACACAAAGAGGATTCATTACCAGAAAAGGGAATGGACTAGTTGGGTAAGAGGGGCAGAGACTATACGTCCATCTAAAATACTCCAGTAAAACTAGAGATCCATCGTTTTCAGAAATAATAAATCCTTCCAAATTGACTGCCATCTCAAAAAAAGCCTCATGGACCTAGAGAATGCCGTGGCCCTTATCCCAGACTATATAAGGTGACACTGGTCATGATGTCTGGGGCAATTGCCAGGTCACTGGTCCTGTCCTATTCCTTGGGAGTCCAACCCTGGGAGGCTGGGAGTGTGATGCGGAGATGGGATAGGCTGTCTCTAACCAGGATCGCTAAGATCCGGTCATTAGTCCCACCCTCTGCCACTCCTGTAAAATTGGGATACCAGATTATGTGGCTAGCCCTCAGGCACCCGGAACAAGTTAGAGGTCTTCACTCTAAGGCTGGGTACAGCCAGCTGAGTGCAAAGGAGCAGGGCAGGTGGGGCTCACCACCGTCTTCAGGTGAGAATGCTTTGTGCCAACATGAACCACTTGCTCTCTCTCACATCCTGCAACCATTCCCCCAAACCCCAATGCTACTGGGCCCAGAAGCTCTAGGAAGCGGGGTGTCCCAAGCCCTCCCCCTCCGCCAACAACAGAGAAGAACAAAGACTTAGAACC
Source organism: Aethalodelphis obliquidens (assembly GCF_003676395.1). NCBI lineage: Eukaryota > Metazoa > Chordata > Mammalia > Artiodactyla > Delphinidae > Aethalodelphis > Aethalodelphis obliquidens. Next base: position 42,310,007 of record NW_020837951.1, on the reverse strand, counting down.
AGAGACCAGCTGCTTGTTTCATGTCTGCTCTGTGACCTCGAGCACATTCTTTCAATTTCCCAAGAATCAAGTTTCTTCAGTTTTGTAAAGTGATGTTCGCTTTGCAAATTCAAAGGAACTCTTGATGCCTGCAGTCCCTGGTCCTGGGCTTGTCAAAGACCTATTATTCCTCCTTTTAGCCATTTATGGTTGTTTTCTACAGCAGGCTATGCTGAGTGGACCCCAAATTCTCCTCCAAATACTGATATCTTAATGACAGTCTCACAGAGAGATGCAAAAATGGGATTTAATAAGTTTCCCTTAGGCCTGCTGACTGATTTCTTTAGGTCAATAGCTTGTTCAACTGCAAAGTGCTTGGACAGAAGTTATTGCTACGAGTGGCCCATTGGCACTTCCTAGCTCGGACCATTCCTTGCTCCTGGCGATATATTTCTGTCCTTCTCCACGCATCTTGGGGACATAATGGAACCTAGTTATTTATCCATTCAAAATCTATTATGCACCTATTATCAATCAGGCATTTTGGGATTTGGAATTTTTGTCTTCCTCTGGCAGATCAGAGATATTATAGGTCCACATATGGATTCTTTCAATTCTCATGTAATATATATCATATAACTAGAGTGACCATACGTACTGCTTTGCCCCAGGCAGTCCTAGTTTGTGCCTGTGGTACCAGCATAGCTATTAACAGTGCCCTCATTCACTCTCAGACTGTCCCAGTTTGAGTGATAACTTACATCACCACCAGATAAGCAGATCCACCTGCAGTTCTTGTAGGCTTCGTGTGGGGTGGGAGTGGGGGAGGAGAAGGACCCACATCACAGAGACCACAAGAAGCCTTAGTTATCTGCTAGACCGGCACAAGCTGTGGGAGGAAACTATGAAGGCTGCCGTCACGTTTTAAGAAACATGTTTGGAATCATTTCTTTTCAGACGCAGCCACATAGAGAAGTTGAGAGCATGGACTCCACGGCCAGATAAGCTGGCACTGCCACTTCCAGGCTATGTACACATGGGCAAGTTATATAACCTCTCTGTGCCTCAGTTTCCTCATGTGTAAAGTGAAGTTAATACGAATACCTACTTTGTGAGGTCGTTGTGAATAACACGAGTCAATGGGCCTGTGCATACTAACTGCTGTAAGTGTTTTCTGCCACAGAGGATTGCCCAGGACCCAATCCTAGTCACAGACAACTACACATTGGCCAAACATAAGGAAGGTCCACGTTCAGAGGAGATTTGGCGCAAATGACTTTGGTTTGGGTATTGACAAAATCGACCCAATAAGATTCTCTCTTCTAGGAAATAAATGCTTGATGGACAAGGCAGGTCACTGAAGCTGAATCTCAAGTGACAGGAAGTTATGTTCCCACAGTTTGGCCCAGTCACAGAATCCTTAGGCCCCAAGGTTCCTGAATCCCTGGAAGAAACAGCGCTGACCCCACACTCCTGTGTATGCTTGTTATAATCTCCCATCACCCAGTTTCATCTGTTAATGGATCTCTTCTGCCACCTTAAATTCACGGGGGACAGGCCAAGCTTAATTCAAAGAAGAAGAGGTGCAGGAAAAATCTGGGACCCCAGATGGAACCTTCCATTTGTGAAATCGTCAATCCTACATCCTACTCTCTGATCACAGCTTCAGATCAACTCACCTCCCTGAAGCTCATCTATACCTTGTTGTCCTTGAAGCCCTCACTGTGCCTCAAAGTATTTTTCCTCCTGGCTTCATTTTCTTTTCTACACAGCCTGGATCACGTGTCCTATCATTTTAATTCCCTTTCACCAGCACTTTACTTTCACCTTCCAGTGTTTCTCCACCCAGGGTACCCAAAGCTCCCAACCCTAAATTAAACCTACTCTGTACATGAAAGCCCAAAAGCAGCTACAGTATATTTGAGACGTGTGCTGCTATTCAGTTATAGTTTACAGTCTCAGCAGGCCCTCCGTGCTGCACTTTCCCTCCACTGTGGTCAGTCACTCACCCACTATACTCCCACCTTCAGCGCTACCCTCTACAACTTGACCAATCATTCCCACTCCTCCTCGGCTCACGGGTTTGACATGTGTTTTGGTCACACTGCATACAGAAGGATGCGTGGAGACTTCCCCGCAGCCCCACCGGTGCAAGGCTTAGGTGTCCTGGGGTAAGCAAGAGCTTTACCACGTCTCCAACTGCCCTAATTCCCAAACAAAGCAAGAGACAGCAAAGCCTTTGTTTTTTGAATTTGCTCAGGAAAAGGAGGCAAAAGGCCTTAAACGCGGAGTTCAAGTTTGGAGGCACAGGAAGAAAGAAAAGAGCCAAGGGAGATAGAAAGCATTAAGCGTACTCCTGAGGTCATTAGCCCTCCAGCTAACAAGGCAGATAAATTGCAGGCAGCTGGGAAATGTGGACGCTTTGGCAACAACAACAAACAACAACACCATTGCAGGGATCTGGACTCCTCTAACTCCAGATTCCAAAACAAATGCTTTCTCTGTAAGTTCATGAAATTCCAGTAAACTTTTGTTTGAGATTTTAATTGTTTTTGCTTTATCTTCATGTTGGTTGAGGAGTTGAAGATTTTTAAAAATCTTTTCATCATAGTTCTATGTGGCTCCACTTCTTAAAAATTTTTTTTTACATTTTTTAATTGAAGAACAGTTGATTTACAATGTTGGGTTAGTTTCAGGTGTACTGCAAAGTGATTCCGTTATACATATACGTATATCCATTCCTTTTCAGATTCTTTTCCCATATAGGTTATTATAAAATACTGAGTAGAGTTCCCTGTGCTATACAGTAGATCCTTGTTGTTCACCTATTTTATATATAGGAGTGTGTATATGTTACTCCCAAATTCCTAATTTATCCCTCCCCTCCCACCTTTCCCCTTTGGTAACAATAAGTTTGTTTTCTATGTCTGTGATTCTATTTTTGTTTTGTAAATAAGTTCATTTGTATCATTTTTTTAGATTCCACATGTAAGTGATATCACATGGTATTTGTCTTTCACTGTCTGACTTACTTCACTTAGTATAATAATCTCTAGGTCTACCCATGTTGCTGCAAACAGCATTATTTCCTACCTTTTATGGCTGAGTAGTATTCCATTGTATATATGTACCACATCTTCTTTATCCATTCGTCTGTTGATAGACATTTAGGTTGCTTTCATGTCTTGGCTATTGTAAACAGTACTGCAATGAACATTCGGTTGCATGTATCCTTTTTTTTTTAACTTTTTTATTTTATATTGGAGTATAGCCGATTAACAATGTTGTGATAGTTTCAGGTGCACAGCAAAGCAACTCAGCCATGCATATACATGTATTCATTCTCCCCCAATTATGATTTTCTCTGGATATATGCCCAGGAGTTGGATTGAAGGATCATATGGTAGTTCTATTTTTAGTTTTTTAAGGAACCTCCATACTGTTCTCCATAGAGGCTGTATCAATTTACATTCCCACCAACAGTTCAAGAGGGTTCCCTTTTCTCCACACCCTCTCCAGCATTTATTATTTGCAGACATTTTGATGATGGCCATTCTGACTGGTGTGAGGTGATATCTCACTGTAGTTTTAATTTGCATTTCTACCGTTGTTGAACATCTTTTCATATGCCTTTTGGCCATCTGTATGTATTCTTTGGAGAAATGTCTATTTAGGTTTTCTGCCCATTTTTTGATGGAGTTGTTTGGGGTTTTTTTGATATTGAGCTGTATGAGCTGTTTGTATATTTTTGAGATTAATCCTTCTCGGTAGCACCAGTTGCAAATATTTTCTCCCATTCTGCAAGGTTGTCTTTTTCTTTTGTTTATGGTTTCCTTTGCTGTGCAAAGGCTTTTAAGTTTAATTAGGTCCCATTTGTTTATTTGGTTTTATTTCCATTATACTTGGAGATGGATCCAAAAAGATATTGCTGCGAATTATGTCACAGAGCGTTCTGCCAATGCTTTCCTTCAGAAGTTTTATAGTATCCAGTCTAACATTTACAATTTTGAGTTTATTTTTGTATATGATATTAGAGAATGTTCTAATTTCATTCTTTTCTAGGGAGCTGTCCAGTTTTCCCAGCACCACTTATTGAAGAGATTGTCTTTTCTCCATTGTATATTCTTGTCTCCTTTGTTATAGATTAATTGATTATAGGTGTGTGGGTTTATTTCTGGGCTTTCTATCCTGTTCCATTGATCTATGTCTCTGTTTCTGTGTCACTATCATACTGTTTTGATGACTGCAGCTTTGTAGTATAGTCTGAAGTCAGGGAGTATGATTCCTCCAGCTCCATTCTTCTTTCTCAAAATTGTTTTGGCTATTCAGGGACTTTTTGTGTTTCCATACAAGTTTTAAAATTATTTGTTCTAGTTCTGTGAAAAATGCCATTGGTAATTTGATAGGGATTGCACTGAATCTGTAGACTGTCTTGAGAAGTATGGTCAACTGACACACTTCTGAGTATAGGTCTGGGAAGAGGCTGAACATCCTCACTACTGTGTCTAGTGTCTAAGAAGGTTATGATGAGATCCTATTATCTCCTCTACATGCCTCCTGCCCCCTAACATCCTCCCCCCCACACACACACAGATCCTTGGTTGTCCCATTAATTAATGTTTTTAAAACTTTTCTGTGTATACAAATCTCCTGGGATTCTTGTTAAAATGCAGATTCTGACTCATTAAGTCTGTGTGAGAGGGCAGTCTGAGAGTCAGTATTTCTAACTTGCTCCCAGGTGATGCCAGCGCTGTTCTGGGGACCACTCCTTGAGTAGCAAGGCTCTACCCCTCTACCAGTAGACCCAAAGTGGGTCATCCAGGGAACAAACAAACAAGATGTTCCACTGATCCACAGGAAGTATTAGAATTCTATTTGTGTTAATTTTACCTAAAATTTTAAATCTAAACAAACACAGGTACCTTCATCTGTCAAATGGCCTCCCATCAGGATGAATGAAAGGAATCCTAAGAAAAGGGTAGAAATAAAATTCTGCAGTTCAGACGGGGTTGTCAGAGGTGAACCAACTTTTTCATTCCCATTCAGCTCACTGCCATATGCTGAAATGTGTATGTCACAGAATTTACAGAATGCATTAACTAGTTTCAACTAAACTAACCCTCACAAAATGTATGAGGCTTAAATAATGTCAAGAAACTGCTAATTAAAGATGCCATTAAGAACCTACATCTGCCAACCAAAAAGTTGGACCAGAAATCCAAAATTATAATGGTTATTTGGAATATGGACATATAGCCTTCTTTAATTATGATTTTTTATATATATATATATTTATTTATTTATTTTTGGCTGTGTTGGGTCTTCGTTGCTGCACGCGGGCTTTCTCTAGTTGCGGCGAGTGGGGGCTACTCTTCGTTGCGTGCGCAGGCTTCTCATTGCAGTGGCTTCTCTTGTTGTGGAGCACAGGCTCGAGGTGCACGGGCTTCAGTAGTTGTGGCTCGCGGGCTCTAGAGCACAGGCTCAGTAGTTGTGGCACATAGGCTTAGTTGGTCCACGGCGTGTGGGATCTTCCCGGGCCAGGGCTCGAATCCATGTCCCCTGCATTGGCAGGCAGATTCTTAACCACTGTGCCACCAGGGAAGTCCTTTAATTATGATCTTGAGAGTATATTGCATCTGGAAATAACAGGAGTATGTGCATATAATTTTTAGGTAATAATTCCTACTCTGATGGGTACGTATGCAAGTATTATTTTTCTGATTAGGTGTACAATCAAGATTTGGAGACTACTGCTCCATACTATCAGCTGGCCTCCCCTGCACTATGTAATAAATATGCTGGCATCCTTGGCTAACCCCCACCCCTCATCCTACCTTGTCTCTGGTGTTGTGATCCCCTCCACCCTTCACTCTAACCTATGTTGCAGATGAAGTAACAGTAGGAAGCCAGTGATCCCAAACTCAAATGCCCACAACAGTCAGGAAGGGGTCACAAAATCATAAAGAGAGAAGAGTATTTTTAAACACACACACACACACACACACACACACACACATGTGATAATAGGTGGAAACTGACTCTAGGTCTTAGCATTAAGAAGTAATAAGGATTAGTAGAGACTGTGGCAGCATGGAGAATGCATGCCTTCTATTCTTGCTATTCTTTGCCCATATGGACATGCAGACCCAGAATTGCCAGATTTTATGATATTTCAAGGGAAAATTGCATCTCAAATTTTACTGGATATTACACAATGTTTAAACAGGTGCATGCACGTGCATACACACACACACACACAAAGATACATACACACACTTAACTTGCCAAGACTTCAAGGCACATTTGGACCATGAGCCATTCATTTGTTCTACTGACTGTGTGTAGTATAAAACCTTCAACTGCAGTCATAATTCATTAATAAAATTAATCATAATTAATAAAATTAATCAAAGAGGCAGGAAAGGAAGAGCAAGTTTCATAAGTCATGAAGTCAGAGTCAACACAATGTTAAAATCTGTAAAGGGGAAGGAAAAGAGAAAGAAATGGCAAGAAAAGGAGATGAAGAGGCCAAGCTAATGAGAACGAGAGAGCAAAGGCAATTTTCCTGCTTGCTTCCTCCTGGGAGTGTCAGTAATTAATCAATCTTGCTTTCCCAGAGTTGTAGGCCCACTATGCATGGCCTTGGGAAAGTGATCGTGCTCACTAACAGCTACATCACCATTTCTTTCTGAATAAGACTACATTTCCCAGCATTCCTTGCAGTAGGCGTATCCATGTAAATGAGTTTTAGCCCACGGAATGTGAGCAGTGCTGTGCAGAGCAGCTGGGCGTGGTCCAAGAACACACACACAACACACACAGGCTCCTCACTCTTTTCCCCTCTTCCCTAACTGCATGAGGAGGCAAAAGTCTGGAGGAAGGTGGAGACATATGATCCACGAAGCTGAACTCACTTCTTACCATCACAGACCTGCTGGGATTGTGATGTGAGTGGGAAATGGACTTCCATGTTCTTCAGCTACTGAGATCTTGGTCTTGATCCTCCCCACTTCGAGTACATTCATCATGGCCTATATCCTCTTGCCCAGAATCTTATTCAGCTAAACATGCCATTTTCTCTGACCATTACTCCAATAGCATGATTCCAGTCCCCTGGCCTCTCATCTCTGAACATGCTCTACTTTGCCTGTGTGACCCTCAAGGTAGTGACACAAAATGGAGTTGCTCAACTGAAGTGGGGTATGACCAGTGCAGAACAAACAGGATCATCACCTCCTTTTTCCCAGATAGTTTGCCCAAAATGATGGAGCTTGTGATGTCTATCCACTGAACCCTCTATTTTTTTTTTTTTTTTTTACTGGTGCTTGTCTTCTGCTACATCTTCCCCATTTAATAATTCCAGATTTATCTCTTGGACTATCAGAGTTTTTTTTTTTAAATTTTATTTATTTATGGCTGTGTTGGGTCTTCGTTTCTGTGCGAGGGCTTTCTCTAGTTGCGGCAAGTGGGGGCCACTCTTCATCATGGTGCACGGGCCTCTCACTATTGCGGCCTCTCTTGTTGCGGAGCACAGGCTCCAGACACGTAGGCTCAGGAGTTGTGGCTCACGGGCCCAGTTGCTCTGCGGCATGTGGGATCTTCCCAGACCAGGGCTCGAACCCGTGTCCCCTGCATTGGCAGGCAGATTCTCAACCACTGTGCCACCAGGGAAGCCCCTATCAGAGTTTTAAAGTCTCTATCACATTAGGGTTTGTTTGTTTGTTTTATTGTTTTTCTTCAGTATTATCTACTTTGTATGTCTATGTGGATCCCTTTCGTTTTTGCCTTTCCAGCATCCATTCACCTTTCTTCTGGTGATAGCACTTCTATTTCATTTACATGCAGGCTTAGTGGTACTAGCAGTCAAGGAAGTCTGCTTTCTTCTGACCAACCTACGGACTGAACACTCCTCAGGTTATACCAGCCCCTGTGCCCCTCTTAAATCAAGGACCTCAGAATTGAAAGAAATTCAAATAGATACATCTTAAAAGGAATGACTCAGATAGACCATCCATTAATTCCTATGACCCAGAATCCCAGAGCATCTTTTCCACAAATTGGGGAAACCAAAACCCAATTAAAAAATGGGCCAAGAACTTGAATAGACATTTCTCCAAATAAGATATACAAATGGTCAACAAGCACATGAAAATTGGTGCTCAACATCATTAGTCATTAGGAAATGCAACTCAAAACCACAGTGAGATAGCATTCATTCCCACTAGGATAGCTACAGTTTTTTTTAAAAAGGAAAAGTGAAATTAATAAGTATTGAGAGGGATGTGGAGAAATTGGAACCCTTGTATTTTTCTGATGGGAGTATAGAATGATTCAGTTGCTAAGGAAAACAGTTTGGCAGTTAAAAGTTAAACATATAGTTACCACACAATCCAGCAATTTCAATCCTAGGTTTATATCCAAAAGACTTGGAAACAGGTACTCAAGTAAAGACACGTGCATGCATATTCACAGCAGCACTAGTCACAACAGCCGAAACGTCACGACAGCCCAAATGTCCATCAACAGACGAACGGATAAACAAACTGTGGTACATCCACACAATGGAATATTATTCAGCCACAAAAAGGAATGAAGGTGAGACGGGCTGCAACATGGATGCACCTCAAAGACATTGTGGTAAGTGAAAGAAGATACAAAAGGTCACATATGATTCCATTTGTGTGAAATGCCCAGAACAGATTAATCCACAGAGCAGAACACAGATGGGTGGTTACCAGGGGAAGGGGGAACAGAGGTATGAGAAGCATCTCCTGAATAGGTACAAGGTTTCCTTTAGGGGTAATGAGAATGTTTTGGAACCAGACAAATTAGTGGTTGTACAACTTTGAAAATATACTACATGCCACTGAATTGTTCATTTTAAAATGGTTAATTTTGTGTTATGTAAACTTCACCTCAAAAAACACACATACACATACAAATTTATCCTCTCACAATGCTAGAGGTCAGAAGTCCTCAAGTCAAAAGGTTGACAAGTCTGCATTTCTTCTGGAGGCTCTACAGAAGAATTCGTACCTTGCTGTTTCCAGCTTCCAGAGATTACTGCATTCCTTTACTTGTGGCCTCCTTCTGGCAATGGCATCCCTCTGACCTCTGCTTCTGTCATCATGTCTCCTTCTCTGACTGACCCTGCTGCCTCCCTCTGTAAGGCCCCTGTGACGACATTGGACCCATCTGGATAATCTAGGCTACTCTCCCCATTTCAAGATCCTTAATCCATCTTCAAGTCCCTTTTGCCATGTAAGGTAACATACTGACAGGTTAGGGGATATATGTATATGTATAGCTGATTCACTTTGCTGTACAGCAGAAACTAACACAACACTGTAAAGCAACTATACTCCAATAAAAATTAATTTTAAAAAAACCATACTGACAAGTTTCAGGAATAAGGATATGGACAACTTTGGGAGGCCATTATTCTCTCTATCACACTCCCTACCCCTTCAATGAATTCCTTTACTTGCTTAAGTTAGTGGGTGTCTGTTGCTTGTAACCACAGAACCTCAAACAATAAAATGCTTTCTATTTTTCATCATTGCATTTTGAATGAATGGGGAACATCAAGTAGCAAGCAGGGGTTGGTGATGTCTTGGCCATGACGGGAGAATGACTAAGGAAATATGTAAGAATTTTATGTTTGGTATAGTGCTTTCCCCAGGAACAAGGAAGCCAGAAAAACAGATACTTAATGAGTGTCTGAGGGCTGAATGAAAAAAGGGATAAGAATAAAATATGGAAAGTTTAACTAAAGCATTTAATCAGAGGCCATAGAAGCAAGATAAATCTGCACAGCGTCAGGAAAATGTATTAAATATAAAACCTGTTTAGCACATACAGCATGAAAGCCGGTAACCACCCTTCTTTACGGTGTGACAGCCTCCTACCGTCAAGCCTGAATCCGATTCAGAGATCACCTCAGCCCCAGGAAGGCCTCTGTTGTCCCCAGACAGAATTAACAGCTTTCTCCATTCCACCCATGTACTGACACTGTGTTGCTCTGAGCTGTTAGAGGCATGGTCAGTTCTTCAAATTGGCTCTCAGCCACTGCCTAAAAGTGCTCAGGAACACCGTGGGGGTTCGCATGTTAATCACATTAAGAAAAGCAAAATGAAAAAGAAAAAAAAAGAAAGAAAGAAAAGCAAAATGACAGAGAGCTTTTGGAGGCAGCCTTCAAAGGCATCTTCATTTTTTTCCATTTTCATACAGATTGCAACATATTTGAAAAAAATCAAGCTGAGAATCACAGAACCCTTGGATGCCCCAGGAAACTATTTAGTTCAGTAACTTTTAGGGTGAGTTTACCAAAACCTGCCATTAGTTTTCACAGGTGCATTTCCCGCAAGCCCTGCTGGCCCGATGAGCTAATCATTAATTGTGGGAACAGTCTAACTTTCTGATAGGCCAGGCCACTTTATTTCCGAGTCTTTTCAGAGCAAAGCTATCTGACTGCCTCTGCCTTACACTGCTAGTATTGCCAATTCTTTCGACTTTGACCTAGAAATTTTATGTACACAAAGTCAAGCGAGCCGGGTTTTTATTAGGAAGTCAAGGTTCCTGGAAGAGCAAAGAACACTCCTTGTTCAACGTATCATCTTGGTGTTCAGGCGTTCCTTGCCTAGCATTCTCAAGAGCCATAGCATGGGTCAGCTCTGCCTTTATAGATATGCGTTTGTCGAAAGGGGAAGATGGTGTTTGTTCGTCCAGGGTGGAGAAAGCACTGAGGGTGGCTGGATATTGCCTTTTTCCTCTCTGCTTGGGTTATAACCTTCAGTCGGTACACATTGTATGAACTAGCTTACCTAAAGAAACGCTGATGGTTGGAGTTGCCAGCGAAGGCATAGTCTCTAGGATTTTAATTAAGTGTGACCATCAGAGTTACTGCCTTCAGTACTGAGAACTTAATGTCCTAAAATGATGTTTTGCAACTTATGTCTTTTATGGTCAGGGAAACGCTGAGTAAGAGTATAATCATGCCTTTCCCCTCCAAAATGATGAGAAAACCAATGCTTAAGAATAAGGAAACCAGTACAATGTCAAGTTTAAACTCAGCCAAACTCCCCATCATTTTCCTAACCCTTGGTAGTCAGTTACTAAGCAATTTCTCCCTGCAAAATAAAGTTTCTGAGCTCAGGCTTTGCACTGAAGGAAACTGGTGTGTGCACATTGTTGAGGGAATACCCATAAGACCCCAACAAAACCAAAGTGATCTAAAGACACAGATGGCAAGCACAATTTCACGTTTTCTATGAGCCCTGAAACTGTCCCTCTTCTTTGCTGGAGATATGGCATGGCGACCAGATGTCCCACATTTTTCATGACAGCCTGATTTCATACGTTCTGTCCAACTGTTCCATAGGTCTACTGACAGTTGTCAGCTCATGTTCAAAGAACTAAGAAATTCCAGAACTTAAGTGGATCTTAAACTTTATCTTATTCACTTTTCTGATTAGAAAACCACAAAGCCAGGTATATAAATAAGTAAGAATGACATGTTGTACACCTTAAGCATATTTGAATGTAGTGATGTTTGAAATCACTACTGCCACAGGTCAGGAGTGTGGACCACATGCCAGACCTGGCTTTGGGGTGAGAGATTCCACATTCCTCCCAAGGAACAGGAAACCTGGGTCAAAACCTAGAAGGAATCAGTAGACTTAGTTATCTCATATACAGCAATGAATGACAATGTCAACATGCTTCAGGAGATGTGCCTCACCCTCTAGGAAGGTAGACATTGCAGTGAAATCCTGTACTTTCAGGATAATCACCCACTGTTTCCAAGGAGAACTGACCTGATCATGCATGCTCTTCCCACAGCCAGAGCTCTCCCTCTTACAGCAAATTGCTTCCTAACAATTTCAGCCGTTCTGGGTGAACTGATTACTGGTTGCTCCATACTTGCGTTCGGATCTTTGATTATTTGGTGAAGTGACAGGAAGATAAAGGTAGTAGATTAAAAGAAATAATAGACCTCTCTCTCTCTCTCTCTCTCTCTCTCTCTCTAAATCTGGGTACACCAGAGAGGCTAACTATGCAGGCTTTAGAATCAAATGTCTCTGGATTCAAATCCCGACCCCTCCCTTCCCTAGCTATGATCTTGGGGGAACTCTTGGAAGCCTCCATTTGCTCATGTGTTAAGCAAACATAACTAGCAACATCTCCCTCTCCCTTAGCTTGTTAGGGTGAGATGGCATAATCTGTAGGAAACACGTGGCCCAGGGGTATATAAATGAGTAGGCACAGAGCCTTGCTCTCTCTGGTTTAATGCATCTCTGTAGTGCATCAGATTAGTCCACTATCTGGTAATTCCTTTCCCTCACTCAAAAACTTTCAGTGACTCCGCATTCCGAGAGGATAAGGTTCAATCTTCCTATCTGATATGCGAGGTCCTCTGACCTGCTTTCCAAGTAGATCTGCCACAAAGCCCTTCATGCACTCAGTGTTCCAGCTTCGTTCCCGTCCAACACTTTGCTCTCTCTGCCTGGGGTGCTTCAGTCCATCCCCCAACATTTAAATATGTGTGTGTGTATGTGTGTGTGTTCATGTTTACTTGCGTGGAATCTTAGCTTGTTTTTATCAGTTGTAAAAAATTGGGAGATTTCACCCAAGAACGGATTTCTACATTCTCATAAAACATAAGATCTGGCCACTTTGGGCCTACATTGTTGGGTGGAAACCATTGGGCTGGCCTGAGCAGTGGCCAAAACTTTAGGAGAGACAAACTTTCTCCGATTTATTCCTGTCACCACCACTCCCTATAGTGTTACACCAGCCTGATTTACTCATTAGGTTATCGGCTTGGCATTCCAAAGGCATTTGAATTTGCAATTCCTGATTGAAGCTTTACCCATCCTAAGCCCTTCATAAATTCTTCCTTGATTCTTCGGTTTTAGAAATAATTTTTCTTCCTCTTTTTCAACTCTCATAAGCTATATTTGCTAAGGCATGTCCCTGCCATAACACTAACACTACAGTATATTGTAGTATAATACTTTGTATTTTTACTTTATTGCCCTTCCTGAAGTACAAGCCCTGTGAGACAGAACCCATGCCTGGCTTAGCATTAGATATAAGCAGGTGTTTGATTAATAATTTTAATCGAACAAAAATCACACAAGGTCCTACTGTATAGCACAGGGAACTATATTCAATATCCTCTGATAAACCATAAAGGAAAAGAATATGAAAAAGAATATATATGTGTATATATATATATATAACTGAATCACTTTGCTGTACAGCAGAAATTAATACATTGTAAATCAACTATACTTCAATAAAAATTTTTTTTTAATCAGGTATTTAATCATGAGAAAGTCCACATCTCACAAGGCATGCACACTTTTCTCCCTGGGCTGGGCTAAGTTTCAATCATCAATTATTCCTCCTAGAAGAAATTACTAGGGAGCTGGGGCAGGGAGATGACAAGAAGTGGCGGGGGAAGGTAGGTCCATTAGGGAAGGAGAGAGAGTCACACACATAAGCCTGATGCCCAGTTTCAAATTTTGTCCTAGATTTATTTGCAGGAAAGTATTCCTTAAACTCTTTAATAGCAGATGTGTTATAATTCTGTATCTGGTTAACACTTTATTTTGTTCTGTGTATTTTCAGAGATATGATTCCTGTAGGCTCACAAAAAAACTGTAACGTCAAGGCAGTGTTATTGCCTCCAGTTACAGAGGTGGAAGCTGAAACTGTATTTTGTATGAACCAAACGCCCTCCCTAAAAGCTCCTAACTTCTGAAAGCTGAAAGGGTATGTAGACCTGCACAGGGCAGAGCAGTAAGTGCTTGAATCCATCCCCTAATATTTAAGAGAGAGAGAGAGAGAGAGAGAGAGAGAGAGAGAGAGAGAGAGAGAGAGAGAACTGATGGCAACATGTCGGTCTGCACCATCTAAGCTCTGATCAGGGCTGTCACCACACATCCTGCAAAGAATCACAATCACCCTCTTTTCTACAGATTCTCCTTTTCAACTGTGCTATTCAACTACACATCGGCAACACAGAGAAAAGCAAAAGAAAACAAATCCAGGTCAAATATGTACATAGTTTTAAAAGTTTGCTTAAAACCCTATTTTTTTAAAAATAAATTTATTTACTTATTTTTGGCTGTGTTGGGTCTTCATTGCTGCGTGCGAGCTTTCTCTAGTTGCGGTGAGCGGGGGTTACTCTTCGTTGTGGTGTGCAGGCTTCTCATTGTGGTGGCTTCTCTTGTTGTGGAGCACAGGCTCTAGGCGCGCGGGCTTCAGTAGTTGTGGTTCGCGGGCTCTAGCGCACAGGCTCAGTAGTTGTGGCACACAGGCTTAGTTGCTCTGTGGCATGTTCGTGTCTCCATGGCATGTGGGACACGAACCCGTGTCCCCTACATTGGCAGGTGGATTCTTAACCACTGCACCACCAGGGACAACCCAAGCTTTTTTTTTTTTTTTTAAACTCTTCCCTTCTAGTGAGCAAATGAGATGGTCTGATAATGCTAAAAGCACCTTACATTGTACAGTTGTTCACCGTTCAGAAAGTACTTCCTAGAACTGCTTCCTTTTTGCCTAAAGCATCAGAATCTGAAAAGCTCATTCACAAGCAAGGCCTCATTTGCTGGAGTGTTCTCACAAGGGGGTGGGTGGCCAGGGGGTAAGATTACACCACTGCACAGATTAAATAAATTGGAAACAGATACAGGGATAAAGAAATGATTCAGCAGCTACATGTTGGACCCTCAAAAGGGTCAGAATACAATAACTCTGAGTTTAGAGACTGGGCAAGCCCATTCCTTGAATCTAGGTTGACGTTTTTCCAGATACTCAGTTCTTCTAGTTCCAGGTGATGTGATGCCTGCCCTGCAGAAAAAGGCATGGTCCGAGTTTCAGAACTTCATCAGCCCTCTCAGCCCTCTCTACATCAGCTCAGAGGAGCGGAAGGAAAAGGTACGTTTCCACGGACCATCCTACAGCTCTGGTTTCCGGCTGGCCCTAAATAGGATAAGAACTAAAAATAAATCAAAACATGTCTTACACCCAAAGTTTCAGGTGTCCATGGGCAGGCTGCTGGATTCTAAAGAATGCGAGCTGAGATGACATCAATGCTCTAGAGCTAGTTGGTCTTGGTAAAACGACCTTCTTCCCTAGAATTTCCACCTTGAAAAGGGTCCCACACTCACTTTGAAAAGTCAAGACTTTATAAAAAGTGAAAGGAACTGAAGGACTTGTCAACTGCCATGAGAAGCCCTCTCCTGAGTCCTAACCGAGTTTGTAACAACCACCCTTGCTCAGAATGGAAGACACTGAGCTTGACCTTGGCCTGGCCAGGTTCATGCAAGTTTCCCATCAATGATGGCATCTTCCCTACGTGTGGGGAAGTACAGCAACCTACACTCAATAAGTCCATGCCCAGTGCAAACAACTCTGTTTTTATTTAAAGCAAGAAGATACTAATGTGTTATCTATAAAAAAAATAAAAATACCACAGTCCCTAGTGAACAGAAAATAAGCGACCAGCATTTCGTGTGTAAGTGTA
Organism: Aethalodelphis obliquidens; assembly: GCF_003676395.1. Lineage (NCBI taxonomy): Eukaryota > Metazoa > Chordata > Mammalia > Artiodactyla > Delphinidae > Aethalodelphis > Aethalodelphis obliquidens. Next base: position 42,294,493 of record NW_020837951.1, on the reverse strand, counting down.
GGGGATTAAACTAAGCCTCTGCCTGAAATACCCTTCCCCAGAATTTCCCCCACTCTTCAATGCCCAGCTCAAATGCCACCTTTTGCAAGAAATCTCTGACTACTTCCAAACCACATCACTGTACACCCCTGGCTTGGCACGAGTTAAGCCCTATAGCTGCTCGGCATGTGTCACGCCCCCATTAGACTGGTTGCTACTGTTGCCACATCTTTTATATTTGTGTTCCCCAGATGAACATTTGTTAAATTAACATCTAGATTTATTCCTTGGTTTAGCTCACCAAGGATTTAAAGAGTTAAATGAATCAATTACAGATGGGACTGTGCCTTCTCTACCCCAAATGGGCCATCACAGCTCACGAGCACGGTGACAAATGCCTTCAGTGATTCCTCTTAGCTCCTAACTCATATTAACATCACTACCGTTTATGGAGGGCTTTCTACATCCACTGTGCTGAGTGCGACACACACACACGCACGCACGCACGCACGCACACTCACACAGCTTGCAGAAGATGAAACCAGTGGCTATGTAACTTCCCTGAGCCTGAGAGCGCACAGTTAGCAAGAGGCAGCAGCGGGATTCTTCCTCAAAGCCACTGCTTTTATCCAGCCCATCGTACGACTCCCTTCCGAACTGTTGTTCTCAAAGCAAATGCTGATTGTGAGATTATAAAACACTGTGTCTCTCATTTCCTTTCCACTTCCTGCTGATCTCAACTAACCCACGCTATCACTTGACAGGCATGTGAGTGTGATAAAGTAAATCTGGACAGCGCCACGAACAGGAAATGAATTTTACTGTGGCGAAATTCAAATAGCAACCATTTTGACAAGGGAAAGATAGGAAAGAAGCACTCAAGGCCTTCAGGGATGTTTTCAAAAGACAAGCGCCTCTTCGTGGACTGAGTTGATTTTTTTTTTAAACAAAGACAAGATATGAGTCTTTTGGAAGATGGCCCAAGCACAGGACTTTGTTTATCTCCCAGGACAGGGAAAATGGAAATGGTACGTTGGAGCTCAGTCAGACCTTCAGGAGGGAGGTGTTATGTCCCCTGCGGGCTGGGAGGCCATGAACGCATCACTCAGTGCACTGCATGAAAATGTCCAGCACCACTGATGCTTCTGAGCAGAAAAATGCAAAGCCACTTCATACCCCTCAGTGTGATGACTTGCTTCTCTCTGAATGCCAGTCTGCCTAAGTTCATCCTTCACAGACAGTGGCACCAAGCAAACGTCATTCACTGCATCAAGTATAAACATAAACGTAGGGATCAATGAAAGCATATCATTTTCTTAATGATTGAAATTAAGCTATGGTTCATCAAACTGATGATAAAAACTCTGGAAGGATGACAGTGTTTTACATTAATTTCTTTGTTTCTGGCCAAAGGGTGCTTATAACACCCTGATATTTATTGACTGTTTTTACTTAGGATTAGAAATAAAGACCTGACTGAGAAATCCAAAAGGCTCCCTTTTAACCCAGGTTCTTGCTCTCTTCTATGCCTCCTCCCCCCAGCACCCCATAATGAGCGCTTCTGATGCTGCCGTGATTAAAAGAGATGAAATGCTCCTTGGGATATACTTCAGGTGGTAGCATCAGGGGAAGAAACAGGAATACGAGATTAGAGTAATTCCAAAATATCCCAAAAGGGAGAAAAAGGAAGCCTGGCCATTTTATTATCTTGAAATAAGTCTTGAATTTCAATCCTGGTTGAATTTGTTGAAGGATGATTTGATAGCTATTGGCCGCACTTCAAACAGCATTCCTCGGGACCTAATTCGACCCATCAGAACTGCCCTGACAAAGCTGACATCTTGTCCACATTTAGGTTCTTTCTAAAGATGTTGCCTTTGTACCACGTAACTTTTAATCCCACAGCCTGAACTTCTCTCGAGAATTGATGAATACAGTTAGCAGAAATGGCTCTAACTAAGTGGCTTTCAAATGGACACAGTATAACTTCAAAGACAAAACTGAGCTTTGAAAACAAAACCTATAGCATCATACCCAATCGTGTTGATGAATTGGATGAACAGCCTCTACCTCAATTTAAGATTATTTTTATGACTCATCTTCAGTAAGTTTTTAAAATATTGGTTTTGCCTGGTGTTCCAGCCCCAGTGCCTTTCTTGGTAGAATTTTTTCCACATATACAGAAAGATGAGATATTTGACAAAATTCTCCCTTTAACTTGCTCCAACAACTTTTTTTATTTAAAAAAGAACTTTTTTTGAACACGCGGAACCTCTTTCCTTTTGTTTGCACTGAAACCTGGCTGATACATTACTTAGCCCATTTAGTCATGTTGAGTTAATTTGGAAAATATTTCATGAGGTTGCGCAAAGAACTCTATTACTTTTAGGGGCTGGACCACCTCAAAAGTTTGGAACTAACACAAGCATACTCCTGACTGAGCCATCTTTGTATCTTTACATCCTAGGACAGAATGGAACACATCAGATAACTATTTCTCAGTTGAATGAACAAACAGAAACTCTACTCATCATTCAAGATCTCCAAGATCTAGCTCAAAATCCACTCCCATGAAGACTTCTTTGGTCACCAAAGACTGTGGTGATTTCTGACCTCTTGTGTAGTTTCTCACTTTAACTCTTTAGCTCTCACAGAAAGTGTTTCCTGATCAATAGCGCTGCTGAGCAAATGTAAGCTGTAAATTTGCCTCAAGTCCAGGAAATCAAAACATTTCCAAGCATATATTTGGAAGTTTCCATCGCTTCTGAGGCTCAAGGAATCTAAAAAGCAAGAAACAGGCATGAAAACCACTCTTTATAGAATTCTTACTAATTCCTGATCCAACCGCAAATGGAATGCAAAACACGGACTGGGCTCCAGGCAAAGAGCCAGGAGGGCTCTGTCCTTCGGGCTGTCTATGCTTTGATTAGCTGCTTTAATGAGTAGTCTCCAGGCTTCCCCTATTTAAGCGAAAAGCACCGTGGTGGGTACTAAGTCTGATTGATCAGTTCATTCAACACCATGATTCCTATTTATTTGTTGAGCACCTCTTTATGTCTAAATAATAAACCACGAGCCAGGGATATAAAAATGGGTAACACTGCCTCTGATCTCAAGGGGATCTTCCTATTAGGGGAGACTGATACGAAAATACTTATTAAGCAATGTAAGAAAACAGATGAGCACATCAAGTACTACAAGCATTCAGAGAAGAAAACTCACTCAGATGAGAGTGTCAGGATTTTTTTCCACAGAGTAATTAATATTAGACTTAAGTCTTGCAAAATGAATAGGATTTTTAGCAGATGTCAACTCAGGAGACAGTATTCTGGACAATGAAAACAGCACTGGCGATACAACTGCATGCCTGGAATAACCACCGCTATTAACATCTTGGTCTGAATTTATGCATTGTGTAATTAGGTCACTCAGGAAAATGAAGGCCCTGAAAGAAAAAGCCACACAACAGAGAAATTTCAAGTAGGGAGGAGAAAGGCTAGACACCTCTGCTGTGATACTGAGCATCCTTGCAAGGGACTGTGGGTAGCTCACACTTCACACAAAGGGTGGCCAGCAGGCTGAATCCAGCCACTGGATTTGCTCCGAGAGACAACCCTTCCTAATTCCCACAAAGGCGCTGTAGCGTCTAACTGCAGCCCTGTGCTGGTTAACAAAATTTGATTGCCGTGCGGAAAGCAGAGGACAGTGGGGACAAATACCACCAGTTTTATCACTGAGATAAGCCCAGCCCTGAGGACACAGCCTCTGCCAACCCCAGGGGAGCCTGCCTGGTCTATTGTGGTCTATTTCCTGTAACGGTCAAGCAGGGATGTGTTGGTGTGTGGACCACAAGCTGACAGCTGCCACTGGGCCTCCTTCAATCTGAGGCATTTCTCCTGGTGAGACCTCCCTTCCATCATCCTCCGTCATACGGAGTAACTTCAAGGATGAAGGGTACAGGTGTCCCTTTCCTGGGACATAGTGGCTGCTGACAGGAATAAAGCAAAGGAAAAATTTTAAACTAGCAAAACAAAGAGGTAACTGTACAGTATGCATCTACACCACAAAGTATCTCAGTGTTAAAAGAGAGATAACAACACTTCTCTTCCTGTTTTGTTTAAGATCCAGCTGTAAAAGGTCTGAAGGTCCTTGTTTGGAGGGCTTTTCACAATTCTCTAGTTAAAAAAAGTACTGGAGGCCCAGATTTGATTATGATGTCCAAACTCTGTATCTCCCTAATGGAGAGAAAGAGGGGAAAGCTAGAGCACATCCCCTTTCATCACAATTTAAACCAGTAAAAATTAACGATGGTCAAGTCTCTGAGAACTCAAGTATTCTTACCAAGAGCTTCTATCAGTAAAACTGATTTTTTTTTTTTTTTTTTTTTTTGCGGTACGCGGGCCTCTCACTGTTGTGGCCTCTCCCTTTTGCGGAGCACAGGCTCCGGACACGCAGGCTCAGCGGCCATGGCTCACAGGCCCAGCCGCTCCGCGGCATGTGGGACCTTCTTCCTGGACCAGGGGATGAACCCGTGTCCCCCGCATCAGCAGGCAGACTCTCAACCACTGCGCCACCAGGAAAGCCCTAAAACTGATTTTTTAAACCTTTTTTTCCCTTAGGAAAATTTGAGAGCAATTGATTCCTCCTTTTGCTAATGCCTGGAGTACACAGGAATGTATGGGGGTTCTCTTTGATACAGCTAGGAAACTTGTGGCTTCCAATATCTCCTTCCCAGCCTGAAACGTACGAACTCTCTATGCTTGTCACATGACACCCAGAGTTGCTAAAACATACTCAAGCAATACCTCTTGAGAGACTCAGGGATTTCAGAGAGCAAGATGAGGAACCAAAGTGTGAAAAACACAGTACGAATGATGGTAAGATCTAGGGATCTTTGGCAAAAGAGAAGCCAAAGGAAGAATCTTTTTTACTCAAGGTTAATCAATCACTAACATCTGTGTTCACAGACAGAACCCTCATTTATTCTGATGGTACCAAACTCTCGGGCCCCGCACACTGTATGTTTTAGAAATTAGAATTTCCAGTATTTTCAAATGGGAAAACAACACATACTCCTGTAACAACGGGGCTTTATTCTACGTAGAAATAATTCGATGTCATTCTTAGGAGCAGGTAGCGCTGCACAAAGCAGAAACATCATGAAAATGAAGTGCGTTTACCCACAGCAATAAAAGAGCTTCCCAATTAGTAATTAAACCCTAGTAGATCATGAAAGTAGCCTATAGCCGCCTTAGGGACACAGAACAACACTGCCGCTGAACAGCAGAAGGCGGCTGTGCGTACGCACGATAGAAGCCCCGTGCCTGCCTCCTGCTTGGGAGATAATGATTCAGTGCTTTCCCGAGCCACTAAAGGGTCTTCTTTTTCTCAGTGACTCATCCATCAGGGCTTGTAAACTCATGGCCAACCAATGAAACCTCACCTTTTGGAGGATTCTGCTCAGTCCTCACTGTATTTCAGAATCACGTGATTCTGAGCATCTTTCAGCAGGCTCCACGCTCTCTGGCTTGCCTGCGTCACTGTTGCCCCTCATCGCCTCACACGTCTACCTTCCCTGCCCGCTCCTATTTATGTATGAGTCTGGCCTCTCACCCCATTAATGGTATTGCCTGAACAAATAAACGAGCACTGCATTTGATTACTGGCTGCCCTAAGGCTTGAATTATGCTCACAGCCCTTTATAGTTCACAGATGTTCAAGTTTCCATTATTTAAGACATGGAAATCATCGTCCATGCCAATTCCCGGAATCTCTCCATACTACAGACTAAATTCTTTTCCAAGGTGGACAAAACAAATAGTAGTGGCTCATTCATGGTTCTCTGACCTCAAAGCAAATACAACTGCCAATGAGTTTCAACGAATGGTGTGAAAGGGAACCTTACAATTAATTAACCAACCAATTCCGTGCTTTGTGGAGGTCTTACTCTGTCTACTAGGATATTACTCATCGGTGCTTACAGCCGACCCCACCACCTTTGTTCCTTGTGTCATTCTCGTTCCCTTTTTTCTCCTGGAACCTTTGTATTTATGATCTCTTCCTTTACACTCTTGCTACACCCAGAACTTTCCCAACTGAAGAAGCTTTATCAGGGCCAGCCGCATGGCAGGTGAGCTGTGCGATTTGCCCAGCGCTTCCCGCTTAGAAGGGCCCTGGGCTTAGTTTAATGCTCTACTGTTGCCACCTTGACATTCTTCATCCTTTTGGCACAAGGGACTGTACATTTTGATTTTGTACCGGCCTGCAAGTTATGTAACAAGTCTTGAACATCATTTCACCTGCCACCCAACTCATAAAGGCCCTCCATGTCCTGGATTATATTTGCCTGCTGACAACTCTTTATTGCCTTTGTTAAAGTAGGGCGAACAGCAGTCACGCCAGGCTCCTGACAAATCAGTGGCCGTCAGAGTTTGGCCCACAAAGCTCTTCTCACAGTCAGCAGGCTCACGCTGATTTCCATTTTATGGGCCCACTTACATTCTCCCATGAAGAATACAAATACAATGACATTTGTATTAAAATTAGGCATCACTTCTTACTCTTACAAAAGCAATGCCCCTCCTCCTGGCTACATCACTGTAACAGTTTTGGGGTATGGAAAATGGAGAGTGGGTGGCGTGTGACAGGTTTGGTCTGATGACTGTCGTCTAAGAGCCACTGATGCAGACCCCAAACCACATGTACCTGTGTTATCAGGAACGACCCCAGGTTCCTACAGTCCCAGGAAAACAGGAAGAACTCAAGTACTAGCCTGGGTCTGTGCTTCTTAAACGGGGAAAGAGAAACCCAAGGGCAGCCAGCAGTGTGCTGGGTTCACAAAGCCACAAAGGAAACATCTAGAAAGTCTCTGTCTCTCACTGTAATTAATCTGAAATGTTATTTTTAATATGGGAATGTTTTAGAGCTTAATGTAAAATCCCTATTCATTTTTGTAAATATAAGACTTCAGAGGTATTTCCTGCTGAGTTACCTTGAACTTATGCCCAAGTGCCTGGGGTTCCTCCTTCATTCTCCTCTGCGGCTAAGGACACTTGGGTAAAAAAAATTGAGATGTTCTGTTCTGCTTATGTCCAAAACCACAGTATGACAAGGTCTCATAGGATGATAGTCCCGTGCTTTGTATTTGGAAGAAAGCAAATATCTGGTGGAAATAGATGTTCCCGAAATCCTATAAAATGGCAGAACTTCAAAGGTTGAGGTTGAGCTGCTCTCATTTTGGCAAAGCCCTAAGTTAGCAGAGAAGAGTAGAATTCAGGGTGGATGCTATTCCTTACTCAGACAGTCACTAAGGTGAAACTGGTCACGTGGGCAACAGGACCAGCTGACCACCCTCACAAGTCTACATTTCCACAGATACTGTCTGAAAACATGACATCTGGTTCTCCCTCATCACTAACCACCTGGCAGTCCTGTAGTTCTTACCAAGGAAGCAGAATGACATGAAGTAAAAACACTGGTGTAAGGTGAAAAGGTGATGGAAGAGGAGGCTGGAAATCCCAGAGAAACTTCACTTGGGCTAACTCAAAGAGGAAGATTAACACAGAAATCAGGTTAAGACTCACTCATGTTTCTCTCTTTCCATGTACCGGAACTCTGCATTTTAAGGCACAGAAAGTCCCTATCGTTTCCCCACTGGACTACCAGAGTCCTTCATAAACTAGAGTCACTGTCAGAATTTTCTTTTCTTCCTTCTTTCTTTTTCAAGAAGAGTCTAAGCAAGAATGCTCACTGCAGGGAGTTCCCTGGTGGTCTAGCGGTTGGGATTCGGCTCTTTCACTGCCGTGGCCCGGGTTCAATCCCTGGTCAGGGAACTGAGATCCCACAAGCTGCATAGCCAAAAAAAAACAAGTGTTCACTGCACATGATAGTTACTGACTGCTGTGTGAATGCCAACTTGACCCTGGGACCCACACTGTGTCTGGCACAAAGAAATGATCAGTCAGTATGGAAATTTTCAAGAGGCCAAGATTCCTGTTTTCTGGTGACTTGTCTCACAGACAAGTGAGACAAGTCATTTCTGCATCACAGAGAAGGCTCAAAAAAGAATTATGGCAGGAACGTTGCCAAGAGAGTTGCTCTTTTGTTTGTCACTTATCACGGACCAGGATGAAATACAGCTGACAAAGACCCATCCAATGAGAAAAGAGGCCACTATCATGGGTCAGAAACCACACTGAGCTGGAAGCCAAGGACTCTTGGTTCTAGTTCTGATGCTTTACTAATTAGCAAGTTTCTTCTCGTGGTCCCAGTAACCTCAGCTTGAAATAATGAAGTTGAACTATACGATTTCTAAATTCCTTCCAAGTCCTCGGATCCTATCATAAGCAGCATTATTTTTCCATTCCAAAACAAAACTAGATAGAAGACTATCCATTGGCAAAGAGCAAGTCTCGGTAGGTTTAATACACTCTGTTGAGAGACATCTCCCTTTCCTGTTAATGGTGTGGCGGGGTGGTGGCAGGGGGAGCCATTCAAACAATGAAGTAATTCAGGAAACGTTTGCCAGAGCAAGATGAGCTAGATTCTTTGGTGGGTGGGCAGCCGTGAAATGAAACAGAAACACTGTAAGTGCTTCATTATTCTCCAAAAAAGGAAGAAAACTATTCTCTCTTTTTAAGGCCTTGACCCAGGAGAAGGCAATATATCACTGATGTGGATAAATCACCAACAATTAAAAGCCATTGTTTTCTAAAAAGGAAAAAAAAGGCTATCTCCAACCAAAAACTACATTCTGAGAAAGGAATTTTCTTGTTACCAGGATAAAAAAATCTCATTCTTACTAAATCTTTCTAGTACACATATGTACAAATCTCTTTGAAGTCAAGCAACATTTCTCCCTATAAACGCATTATGCTGGTTGTTATTTTTGGAACTAGTTAATAAATAGTCTCCTGTGATGATGCAAAATCAGAATATCAACCTCTTGAATTCTTTTTTCATTAATATGCATAGCCCCCTTCTTTTCAGGAGGTAGATGGCCATTATCATTAAAACAAGTATAATGAATATCAAAACTGAGATCTCTGTTTTCAGATGCTGTGTCTCCTGCATATTAGCATACCCACTGTGTCTTAGCGAAGCTCAAAAGAGAATTGCTGCATAAATGCTGCCATCAAATGGGCTATAAAGGGCTTAATTAGTTAGAGTTCATGGAGGAGTCATTTTCTGAGTAGATGTTGAGACAGGAAAAATGCTGTATGGCTCAAAAGCTTCAACTTCCCTAAGCCTTCTGTTTTGGATTAAATGTCTGTGTGTCCCTAAAATTCCTATGTTGAATCTCTAACCCCCAATGTGACAGTTACTGGAGGTGGGGCATTTGACAGGTAATTAGGTTTAGACAAGGCCATGAGTGTGAAGTCCCCATGATGGGATTAGTGTCCTTCTAAGAAGAGATACCAGAACGTCCTCTCTCTGCTATGTGAGGATATAGCAAGAAGGCAGCCATCTGCAAGCCAGGAAGAGGGTTCTCACCAGAACTCAACCATGCTGGCACCATGATCTTGGACTTCCCAGCCTCCAGAAGCCTGAGAAATAAATGTCCATTATTTCAGCCACCCAGCCTATGGTGTTTTGTTATAGCAGCTCAAGCTAAAACAATTTCCTTTCCTTATCTGGAAAACAATGGATTTGCATGGAATTATTTGAGATTCTTTCAAGGTCAAAAGTCTACGATAATAAAAGAAAGGAAAGGTTACCACAGAAGTAGAATAAGAGAATTTCAAATTAATCACTAGCTCATACAGACAGAGGTATCAAGTGACATGCTGGGAAGGCGCTAGTAAGAAATCAGAATAATAAGTGATTACTGAAGAATCCTACAAACAGAAACCACTAAAAATCAATGAGCAGGGAGAGTGGCTTGATAGAAGCACTGTCTGAGGCAGATGATTCAAGTAAGTATGTATGGGAGTTGATATGGCATAGTGAAGGTTCTTGAGGAGGGCACACTGGGCCAAACTTGTTCAGACGTATCTTAATGCAGATTAACATCATCTGAGCCTCACACACCTGAACCTGGTATAAAGAATGGCTGGGAAAACCAGAAGGTTTCCCAGGGAGACCAACTCCAAAGACCCTCACGAAATTTTCTGACTGTTTAACGTCTCTTCAATGCCTGCTTCCTGTTCTATATTCAGTTCTTAGGGCTGCCATAACAAAATACCACACTGGGTGGCTTAAACAACTGGGTGAAATTTACTTCTCATGGTTCTGGAGGCTGGGAGGTCCTGGTCAATTTGGTTCCCGGCAAGAGCTCTCTTTCTACCTTGTAGATGGCTGCCTTCTCACTGTATCGTCACATGGGGGACAGAGAGACAGACAGACAGATGGAGAACAAGCTCTCTAGTGTCTCTTTATAAGGGCACTAATCTCACTAGACCAGGGCCCCATTCTCATGACCTCATCTACCTCTATTTAACCTCCCAAAGGCTCATCTCCTAATGCCATCCCACTGGGGATTATGGCTTCAACATATGAATTGGGTGTGGCAGGGGAGGGGGCACACAGCCATGCAGTCTATAACATGCTCCTCTACACTCACAAACTTAAAGCTAAAAAGGCCATTTATTCATTACTGCCAATAGTTATATGAGTTTGATCAAGAGCAGGCAACCAAATAAACTACTTGTGATACATAATTCTGTTATAATATTATAGACCAGAGCAAAGAAAAACAATAATCATCTATTGGAAATATTTGTGAGATTTAAGAAGACTGGACTCTTGCTTGTAATGGGACAGAGAGGATTAACATCTGAATGCCACCCATTCTCCCCCTCTCACTTGTGTTAAAAAGGATTCTGGTTTCACTCCCTAAGCATTTTCTCCTCCCTCATCCTTCAAGGATGATTTTGCCCTTGTCAAACTGGAGACTTAATAATGCAGAATTAGGAGGAAAGGAGGAGCAGAAGAGTAAGAAGTAAGTGGATAAAGACACACTCAGAACGAACCGCATGGCTCAGGGCTTAGATCCAGTTACATTTGTTTTACTCTGCCTTATTCTCAAGTGGTTATTTTTTGTTTGTTTGTTTGTTTGCTTTATCCTCAAGTGGTTTTAAGGCAGCTAGAAGACTGGGACTACAGTGGTGGCTGTCAAGAACTAAGAAGGGTGTGGGATTTTACCCTACTGCAAGTTAGCAAGTTAGCCTGCCACAGTTTTCACAGATGCTGGGAGAAGGCATGAAACTCCAGGGTCAGAGACAAAGGGCTTTATTACAAAAAGCATTGAAAGAAGCATAAGCACCAGAATATTGGTATCAGTTCTTCTGCCCCAACATCCCAAGGGAGCTATGTGGACGGGCCCAGATGGATGCCTGAAAGCTCTGTGGTTTCATTACAGGAGAGGAACTCTGAGCTTAGGAAACCTGAATCTTTCTGAGTGGGCAGTAAGCAGGCCTGCCCTTTACTCTGCAGAAAGACACTATCTTTCAAGACCGTTATACCAACATCCTTGAAAAGAAAGTCCAAGGAAAGGACAGTTAGTGCCTTGCTTCCAAGACATTCAGAAACAGGAGAGGTCCGTGAGAAATTACCTCCCGAGAATGGCCATGGAGGTGGAAAACAGATTTCGGACAATGAATCTCCCTTGGCTTTAATGGTCCTCCTTTGTACTGCCCCCTTTCCAGCCCCTCTCTTGCACACACACACGTGATCTCCAGAGAAAAAGAAGGAAGCAAAGACAAGGCAATGAAAATTATAACTCATTTTTCTGCAACTGGTGGATTTTAGTAACTTGTCCTTCTTGATGTACCCAACACAGCCTGCTGAAGTTAAAAATGGAAAAGACTATTTTGAGTAATCCAAACAGCATTTATCCTTTAGATTTCTACACTGAGCTGCCATTGTGGACACAAATCTACTCAGAATGCTCTCATAATCTGGAAGCTTCTAAACTTCACGTGCCCCCAAAACGCAAAATACGAAGACCTATGATCAAGGCTACAACTTAAAAAACATCAACATAAGAAAAAGCTAGAGAGGAAACAACAGGTAATATTCTCACTGATAATAATATCAACAAGAGTTATTATTTAATGGACATAATAAACCAGAAGCTATGCTAAATACATATATATTTTTTAATTTTACAAATAAGAAAGTAAATAGAGTCCTAAAACTTCAAGTTACTTATTAAGGGTCACATAGACAGTAAGTGACAATTGGAATATAGACACCAAAAACTGAGTTCTTCCACAGTCTACCAATTTGCCTCTGACAGGAAAGAAAAAGTAAGATCATACTCATTCAAAGAACCAAAATCAAAATCTTCACCAAAAGACCATGACTAGCAGGTAGTCAAAGTGAGACAACCATGGAAAAGGTTTTCCCCCAAGATCCTGTTCCAGACATCATTCCTACTAACCTGGGAGGGTAGGTAGCTCCAACCACTATCCCTATCTCCCAAATATCTCCACAAGGATTCTCATGTTCTTTGAGTCGGAAACCAGGAAAAATGGGAAACAAATAAATAAAACTAAAAAGCAAATACCAAAATCTAAAATGCAAACAAATACGAAGACACAGGGCAAAAGAAAGGAAGACAAAGACTCGCTCATTCATAAGCTAAACTTGTAGAATCTGAACTGGCTTCAGGAAAATTCTACCATAATCTGGTATGCGCTGATGATTTGCCACTAAATTGTTCCCAATACTTTATCTCCTTTTCCGGTTGCCAAAGCAGCATCGTTAATAGTTTAATCCTGTTGTGAAACACATTGAAGATGAGAGGAATATATTCACTAGGATAAGCAGCTGTTTCTCCCACAGTGTGCGGAAAGAAACAGCAGCTAGTAGAGTGGTTAGTCAGTGAGAGTAGCAGAGAGGTTACTGCTGTACTTCCCACTTGGAAATAGAGGGTATTAGTCACAGTAGGCTAGGCTCTGTTGCAGTAACAACAGCAACAAAAAAATCCCATAATCTCAGTGACTTGACACAATGACATTTAGTTTTTACTCATGCATACGAAGTCTAACGCAGGTGCTCGTGGTTGAGCAGCTTTCCTCTAAGTGGTAACTCAGGTCACAAGGCACTGTTTATCTTGTAGCCATACACTCTGCAACTAATGGCTTCAAAGATGACTATAGGAAATAAAGAGGATTGTGAATGGGAGGTCTTTTTATGCGCCAGATTTACTACTGCCGAATAGGTGATACTCGCCTAAGCAGAAAAAGAGAGAAAACTGTAAATAAACCTCCCTTAAGATGGATTTCCCTCTAATGACTTTAAAAAAAGTATCTCCTAATGTCCCAATTAATACACGGAAATAGTGCACATCACATCCACCCACATTGCAATGACCAAAATTAGACATATGTCCCATCCATCTCAGTGTCACTGTCACACAGGGGTCGCCCAAACTACTCTGGGTCCTCAGTTCTTGGGACATCTGGGTCAGAGCCCCACGTCTTTGTTTTTTCAGTGAATTTCCTCAAAAAGTCCTGGGGCCCCAGGCAGCTCAGTTTTGACATTGTGTCACATTCACATAAACACAGTGAGGCAACTAATACCTGTTTTATTTTCCAATTCTTTCTGAACCTTTATAAAGTGCCAAAGGGGAGGTATATTGTTAATTTTCAAAATGTTCTCTCATCACTGTTCCTCTGAATATCTTCCACACAGAAAATGTTCTCTGAAATCCTCCTAAACTGAAACCTCCCTCCCAAAAAGCCCCCTGCCATACAGCCCATGGTTTTTCTCTGTCTTTCCTCTTCCCCACTTCAGTTCTGTATTATACATCAACTTGGTCTGCCTTGCTTCTTAGCATTTTCTCGGGAGAGCTAGATGCTAGATGCTCCCAGGGAGAGCTACTGGCTGACCTAGTAAAAAAGTCTTGTCCTCAAAGAAAGAGCCAGCGGTGGTAGATTGCAAATACTCCCACAATCATAATTTACTGTAAATGCCAAAAGCATTTAAAGCAGCGGAAGCCAGCTTGCCTCCTAAATGGTCATAAACTTGGAAAGACCGGAGCAGGGGTGGGGGTGGGGGTGAAAAGTCTAATTTAACCAAAAATCCACTTAACATTTGTCAATCTTACTCTTCTCTGTACCCACAGTTCTTGGCACAGAGAAAGTTCTCTACTGCCTGTGGAATTAAGGCAAATGGATTTGTGGCTGAAACAAATGTGCCTGGAGCACCATCATCGAACCTCGACCCAGTAACAAATGTGATGGCCGCTTGAGTCCATCAGTCTCCAAATTAGCCATTAACTTTTAGAGAACTCTCCCAGCACTTCTCAGAAATTATCCCAAGTTAATTGGGATGTCTGGAGAGAATGGCTTTTAAGCCATTAAAGGGAAATCAATCTTAAGAAACACTTATTTATGGTCTAGAATATGGCAAGTGCCTTCTCTCTTTGTCTCCTTATTTAAGTACCTCCGACATGGCAAGGTCCTGATCAGTTCTCTTACCTCCAGGAAAACTTTCCCAAGCCCAGCCCTCAGGAAACAGCACTTTTGGCCCTTCCCTCACCAAGCCCTCAGCATGTGCTTCATCCAGCTGTAGACCTTCATCCAGGTCTCTAAGGAGACGGGACCCTCCTTCAGAACAGGATGACCAAGAAGGAGCTGAGTCCACACTCTCCCTCAACCCAAGTCCCTTCACCAACCTGTTTATCATCATGCACGGTCTGTACTCAGAACATCCCCGAACTCAATGTTGGTGGTGGAAAATGATGTAAAATTATATATTATTATATATAAATTATACATAAAAATTATTGCACATTATATATACCATTTTTTATATATGTGTGTATATATATATTTAGTTAAATTATGAGTGAAGAATTTTATCATATCTAAGGCTTCATTTTGCATGCAAGCCCTCAAAGTACAACAGAATCATCAGTTTTGCTTTTGTTTTCATTCTTTATCAGAGACAGCTCAAAGTATAAAAGATAACGTGGAGTCAAAAGGAAAGAACAAGATCTTCTCTTGTTTCAATGTGGTAACTCAGATATTTTTTATCCTGGTCTTGGAACCAAGATAAGTTTGGTTTATGGTACAAATGTGAAATAAACGATTAAAGGGTCTGTCTGAAATCTCATAGTTCTTGGCCACAGGGTAAGACAAGACAGAGTGTGCCCACTGTAGTATTCATGCTGGGATGTAAGTAAAGCACGTCAGGCCTTGTCAACCCAGACAATGGTTATTGTAAAACGTGTTGTGCAGTGTTCATGGAATAGTAAGGTAGAATGGAAACGTAATTCATGCAAGAGATCAAGGACATCAACATCCTGAATTATTTGCAAGAGACTGGTCCATGAAGGTGACTCTTCCTAACTTCACATGGCTTGGTCATGGCCTACCCAGGGGTAGAACCATGCGCTATACTCAAAATATTTAACAATGCTTATGGCGTGGCGTGGGCGCTGACCAATCAGAACAGATGCTGGCCCACTCTAGTGGCTGGAATGGAGCCAAGGAAGCTAATCACTGTGTGAGGCATTACTTATTAGTTGCTAAGTACAGGGAGATGTGGAATATTCCAGAGGTGAGGCCCTGATGGCTAGGGTGACAACATCAGGAGGACTGAGCGGGCTTCCCCGGTGGCGCAATGCTTGCGAGTCCACCTGCCGATCATGGCGACACGGGTTCGTGCCCCGGTCTGGGAGGATCCCACGTGCCGCGGAGCGGCTGGGCCCGTGAGCCATGGCCACTGAGCCTGTGCGTCCAGAGCCTGTGCTCCACAATGGGAGAGGCCACAACAGTGAGAGGCCCGCATACCACAAAAAAAAAAAAAAAAAAAGAGGACTGAGCACTCAGGCCAATGGCTATTTACCAGTTGGTACAGGAATATTTCAATATTAACACCTTGTACCGGCAAGCATGCTCAGCATCTGATTATTATTGCTGGTTACAGCTCTTGCCCAAGCACAGAACCAAGACCTGCAGCAATAAAAGGAAAATACTTCTTTATCTAAGTCATGATCCCCGGCCCTGTTACGCATATCACTATCCAGAGCTAAGCATCATCAAGGCCTCATCCTTATCCTGGGGAAAAAATTAGAGTCAGTGCCCAGATGAAGCAGTAACTCTACTTCCAGCTCCCTGTGTCAGAGCAAAATCCTCTCTCCAGATATCTAAGATGAAGAGGATCTCTCTAGCCTCAATTTTAATCCTGATGTCTACATTCATATGTAGACATCACTCTGAAAATGTCTACAACCAAAACTACTGATTCTCTGTCCCCCTCCCTGCTGCCAAACCCATCTTCCCCTTACTTACTCTCAGCCACCTCAGTAAATGGCATTGCCACTGGCTGGGTCGGTCAAGCCAAAAGCCCAGGGATCATCTGATTCTGTCCTTGGATACCCCTGGGCCATTGATTAACACTTCCAATCAACTCTACCCTCAACACACATACGAAATCTAACCAATTCAGTCAACCTCCATCATTCCTATGCCAGGCAAGTCACCATGACAGATCACCTCAACAATTCCATAGATTCCTGATTGGTCCTCCTGCTTCTACTCTTACCAGATACAGTCTACTCTCTGTCCGGAAGTCCAAGTGTTCTTTTTAAAAAGACAATCAAATCACCTCTCTCTCTGCTAATCACTGCTCTCCCTTGGCCTCTCACAGCACTTAAGTTGAAATCCAAAACGCTGCTTCCCAACCATGCTTCCTGTTGTCCTCTCTCTCACTCAACTCAATGCCTTCAGCTCTTCCTCAAACCCACTGAGCCCATTTCCACCTCAGGCTGTCTCCCCGCCTAGAACACTCTGTCACTCCCTGGTCCCTGTTCTCTGGGTCTTCACGCAGATTGTCCCATCTCTCAACCCAATCTCCCCTCAACAGTCACCTCCTCAGAGAAGTCTTCCTTTCAAAACTAGACCCACTGATCCCCCAGGTCTCCACTCTCTAACCCCTTATTCTGCTTTATTTTTCTTCATGGTACTTGCCTAACTTAAAATCGTCCCACGTATCTATTTATTGTCTCACTACAGTGTAAGCACCAAGAGAGCAGAGGCTTCAAATTGTTCTCTTCTCAGTCCCAGAGGCCTGGAACAGGACCTGGATGACAGCAAGCTTCCAGACATTTGCGGCGAAAATATCAATAATTGACTTTTATTATTTTTTTTACCCACTAAAGCACAGTTACTTTTTGAAAATCCTTCTTTGGTATGTACACGCTATCTTGACATTATACTTCCTTTGTGAGTCTTAAGAATCCAACGGTGAAAAAAATTCTCTATCTTAGAATGCATTCTCCATGCTACTTAAGCAGGGAAGAAACAAGTCATCTCGCGGTAAGCAGCTTAAGTGGTACAGGTGTTTCTCATCATAGATTCCTAGAATTTCAGAGCTGAGGTTTTAGTGATCATCCATCACCATGGTCTCATTTTACAGGAGCTCCCAAGGGTTCAGAGCTGTGCTGTCCCATATTATCCACATATTAACCGTTCAATGACCCCATAGGGTAGCCACTAGCCATATGGGGTCATTGAACACAATGTGTGGATAATCTGAATTGAGATGTGCTGTAAGTGTAAAATATACAGCAGGTTTCAAAGATTTAATATAAAAAAAAGAATATATCTTATTGATACATTTTATCGGCTACATGTTGAATGACTATATTTTGGCGTATTAGATTAAATGACAAAAAAACATATATATAATACATATATATTAGTAAAATTAATTTTGCCTGTTTCTTTTTACTTTTAAAAAAATGTGACTACTTGAAAATTGTAAGTTATTGATACATGTGTGGCTCACATTTGCAATTCACATTCTATTCCATTACAGACCACTGGCGAGATTAGATGACTTGCCCAAAGCAAGTTGCACTTGCTTTGCAAAGCAAGTACATTACTGCACTGTAATGGAAGACCCAGAATCGCGTGCCAGACCTCTGCCTCCACTTGGACTTCCTTCCACTGCCTAATCCAACCATGGGTGTCCTACAGTGATTCTTCAGGTGATTCTTTAGGGTGATTCAGGAGAAGAGAAGAGCCATAAGAAAAGTAAGGAGCCCCTGGAATCAAACTGCCTGGTCAATCAAATCCCAGCTTCACATCTAGTAGTGAGTGACTTTGGGAAACTCATTTAATCATTCTTTACCCTCAGTTTCCTCATCAGTAAAATGGACAAAGTATACTGCATGCTTCAATAACTTGTAAGGATGAAATGAATTCATAGATATAAAACCCTTATAATCATTTTTGACATATAAACAGTGTTATATAAGTTTACTGCCATTATTATTATTAAATGTTCCTATGCTTTAGAGTAAATTGAAGGCTAGAAAGTTTTTGGCTAATGACAAATAGTGTTAGTTCAGGAGTCATTTTAATTTATTTACTTATTTGTTTGTTTATTTATTTGTACACTACATCCCCATGACTTATCTTATGCCTAGAAGCTTATACCTTTGGACCCATTTCACCCACCCCCCCCAGGAGTCATTTTTATGTCAACAGATATTTCTACAATCAGAAGTTCCAGTTAGATTACCAATTCAATACATTTCTGTCCCTGACAAACCTGTTCTGATATCCTGAGATTAACGCATATGTAAAGTCTCATGTTACTTGAAAATACAAACACAGAGAACAAAGGAATATGAAGAATTCTATTTCTGTCACTTGTCACCCAGGCAAACAGCAACCAGCTACTATTTCCTCAGTTATGCTGAAGGCAGGCACTAAACACACACACGCGCACACACACACACACACACACACACACACAGTTTCTGCCCCGAGTGATCAAGGTAACACTTCCACTATGGCTGAAGAGTTACCACAGGAACTCAGAGCTGCTGAATCCAGCCTCTTCATTTTACCATTGAGGAGCCTCTAGGCCTTTATGACTTGCCCAGGGTCACACTGCAAAATAGAAGCCATTCTGGGACCTACACCAAAGATTTCTGGCAATTCATCCACAAGCATTTAGACAACAACCAGCTTTTTCAGGTAGTCGAAAGGTGAAAAGTATTAAAGGGAAAAGCAATTCATTAAACAGGTGATTATCAGATGAAATAAGGAACTGTTTACAATTCTGGAAAAAATACAAATCAGAAATAATATTTCTAATTATTGCTCTACCAGATGTCATAATATAAATTAAGGTATTCTTTGAGTTTTGTGAATCATAATAATTAAAAACAAAACCCTTTCTGTTTTGACCAGTATGATTCTCCTTAAAGAGCAAGGTGACTTTAAACAGAAATTTTAGATGCTCAAAATGAACACTTTAGACAAATGAATATACTTTTGTTGGATAATAAATTTTGCCATTTTCTGGTTTGCACCAAGATATAATTACATTGCAGATAAAATTGGTTTAATTCTCCTAAGGGCAAATTCAAATTGCCTTGTAAATGCAAATTCTCTGGTGGTAGTTGTGGTGGTGGTGGTATGTGTGTATTTGTGTGTGTATGTGTACACACAAATTGGCTTCACTGGGGCCATGCCTAATTGATAGTCACTACCTTTAGTGTCCAATCCTATTCTGATGAGCTTATGTCAAATAAACCAAAGCCTCCTCCACATTTCTTCCACCAGTCTATCCTCAAACACAGACACAAATTAACTGAGGCAAGGCAGAAAGACTTCCTCATTACCCTAAATGAACGGTAATTTGAAAATGGTCAGGGAAAGTTCCAGCAGGTTCCTCACCCATCAGCTACCTGTAGTCAGTCTGCAATTCCACAGTGACAAATACAAAGGCAGAGAGAAGATATTAAAGGGGGTGATTCAGTCAACTTTTAGACCAAGAAGAAGCATTTAAACCCAAACACTTGCTTTGAAGGCTTACAGTTGGTAGAGGTTTGGGTAGGCTTATGGTTTGTGACAAGGGCTTTATATTTAAAGAACAGGATGAAATAGGGTGAATTAACTCATTCTTAAATAGCTTAGTGTTTCTATTGAAAGGAAAGAAACGTATAAACAATATTAGACTGATATGTTCAAACACAGAATATCAAAAGCAGAATATAGACAAGCTTTAAGAAACAACCTGATAGCTCTCATCTCTTGAATCTGAGATCTAAGTTTTTCTTCTTTAAAGTTCAGTGACAGTAGGGACTTCCCTGGTGGCTGATTTTTAGGCTGAGACTGTACATCTTCTTGGTTGGGTTGAACTTTGCAAGCCACAAAAGGTGAAGGAATAAGAAACAAATCAAGGGCTTCCCTGGTGGCACAGTGGTTAAGAATCTGCCTGCCAATGCAGGGGACGCAGGTTCGAGCCCTGGTCCGGGAGGATTCCACGTGTGGCAGAGCGGCTAAGCCCGTGCGCCGCAACCGCTGAGCTACTGAGCCTGTGCTCTAGAGCCCGCATGCCACAACTACTGAAGCCCGCGTGCCTGGAGCCCGTGCTCCCCAACAAGGGAGGCCACCACAACGAGAGGCCTGCGCACCGCAACAAAGAGTAGCCCCTGCTCACCGCAACTGGAGAAAAGCCCACGAACAGCAGCGAAGACCCAAGGCAGCCAAAAATAAAATAAATTAAATAAATTTAAAAAGAGAAAAAAAAAGGAACGAATCAAATATACAGTAATAATGCTCAAGTTAAATTTAAGAATAGGTATGATAATCATGAGCAGCACTGAATTTTTTTTGATGCTGTCATTTAAAGCATTTAATCTGATACAAAGTAATCTGAATATTAGAGTTGTGATTAATTTACAGGACTTAATAGTATAGATTATTATTTGATTTGATTACACTTAAGAATAGTATTTTATTTTATTACATTTAGAAAACAGTATTTGACTGTTTAAAAGAATAAGATTAATTTAATCTAGAACTTTAGGTTTATGAGATCACTGGAGCCACTTAAATGCTTAGCTTTTTCTTGCCAGCTTTGTCAGTGCGTTGATATATTTGAGGACACTCAGGTTTTTTAAATGTGTTAATAGGTTTTTAAGTGTTTAAGGGAAATTTAATTATTTACTTCACCGAATTAATAAGTAGAGTTAACTTAGTAGTAAATTAAAAACTAACCAAAGAATTAAGTGAAAGGCATAGTTATTTTTATTAAAAAATTATGAGGTTTTTAAAAATTAAAATGGACATTAAAGGCTTAGGAAAACTAGGCTTTTATATTTCTCAACCTTGACAAACTCAATATCAAGTAAAACAAACAGCTTCAAATGTTTATTTGCTCGCAAAAAAAAAAAACCTCCTATAAAGTATCTGAAAAGTCAACTGCAGAAAATACAAGTATGTCATATATCACTAGAATGTCCAGAGAATGAGAGACCCAGATATGGTATTGACTTCCAGCCAAGATCCTCATCATGTTGGATATTAGACACCCCTCCCACAAACATATTACATTCTGACTTTTCTGCCTTAGAATTGCATATGATTGGGAAAGAACCCCCAGATATATCGGGAGTTTAAAAGCTGAGTGCAAAACAGAATGTATGGGGCTTCCCTGGTGGCGCAGTGGTTGAGAATCTGTCTGCTAATGCAGGGGACATGGGTTCGAGCCCTGGTCTGGGAGGATCCCACATGCCGTGGAGCAACTAGGCTCGTGAGCCACAACTACTGAGCCTGCGCGTCTGGAGCCTGTGCTCCGCAACAAGAGAGGTCGTGATAGTGAGAAACCTGTGCACCGCGATGAAAAGTGGCCCGCGCTTGCACAACTAGAGAAAGCCCAGGCACAGAAACGAAGACCCAACACAGCAAAAATAAATTAATTAATAAACTCCTACCCCCAACATCTTCTTTAAAAAAAAAAAAACAACAGAATGTATAATATTTTATTAGCTAGGATACCAGTTTAGCTGCTATTGAAAAAGGGTCCCATTGTTCCTAGCTCAGGGCTAGTATGGCACCTTCATAGTATCAGGGATACAGGCCTTTTCTACCGTGTTGCTTTTTCATCCTCAACACCCAACTTCCATCTCATGGGGAAAAGATGGTTGCTCTAACTGCTACCACCAAATCAGCATTCTTCTCTAGAAGGGAAGGAGGCCCCTTTCCTTTTAAGGTCACAACTCAGAAATCGCCTATATGACTACAGTTTATATCCCATGGGCTATGAACTTAGTCAAATGACCACACCAGCAGCAGGCAAACTGAGAAATACAGTCTTTACCTCCGGGTCATGTGTCAAGATATTACCTTACTACAGAAGGAAGGAGAAAAGAAGATATGCAGGAGACTGCTAGCAGTCTTTGGTACAAATATGCCACTCTTTAAGTTAAAAAATTTTTAACTTAATTTTTCACTTTTGTGCATAAGAAAATATGAAAACTTAGGAAACAAATAAGACGCATGCAATAAATCCTCGGTTCCAGAACATCGGCCCACAATCCAATGTCAGTATGTAACAAAGTTTTCATCAGTCCAAAAGTGAAAGTTTAATATGAACAAATAGTGAGTCATAAATATTTATTTATCCAATTTAAAGTATCGTCTATTAAGAATAAGCCCTTTCCACTATTTGAAGTTAAAATATCCTTTCATTTATGCAATTATATTGATACTAAATGGCAATACATTTTTTCATTCAGCAGATGTTTCTGGAAGAACCAGGCACTATACAAGATCTTGAGGACTCACTGGTTCTAATAATCCCTACACTCAGCAGATATAGAGTCTAGCGGGGAAGATGAAAAGAACCATATTAGAAACAGAGTTTCGAACCATGATGACTACCATTTTAAAAAAGAAATATAGAATGGGCTACGGGAGAATACTCTGGGGGGACTTATTCTGGATCAGGGAGTCAGTGAAGGCTTCCAGGAGGAAGGGATATTTAAGATGCCTTCTGAAAAGGAGTAGCAGTTAGCTAGAAGACTAGTAAGGACTCATGTTGAAGGCAGATGACTGGCATGTGCAGACATCTAAAAAGGAAGCACTTGGCCCACTAAAGGTCCTAAAAGGAGGCTCTACAGCCAGAAGTGAGTGATCCCAGGGAATAATGGCAGAGGGGTGGCAGGGGATGGGTAGAAGGTCTCACGGGCCGCGCACAGATTTTAGATTTGCATCCAAAGGCAATGGGAAGACATAGAAAGGTTTTGAGTGGGAAAACAAGAATCCAATTTACATTTTTAAAAGGTCACTCTGGCTGCAGCATGGAGAAAGGACTCAGGGCTAGGGAGCAGTAGAGGATGAAGTAATCCAGACAAGAGTTGGGGCAAATACAATGGCAAGAAGTGGGCACAGTGGGGATTTGGCCTCTTGAAGTACATTTGGGTGAGATGTTGGTTCTGGGAGACAGAAACAGGACCATGATTCAGAACCAGGGCTCTGGAGTCAGACTCTCTGGGTTCGAACCCTGGTTCTACCCTGGCTGGTGAACCTTGCTTTGGAGCCTCAGTTTCCTCATCTGTAGAATGGGAAGGACAATAGTCACTGCACCTCCAAGCACAGAGAGAAACAAATGAGATCATTCATTTCAAGTGCCCAGAATGATGATGGGATGTACACATGTTAATGTTTTATTATTATTATTCCATTTCTAGTGTTAGGTGTAGTAGAAGAAAGATCAAGAAAGACTCTCTGGATTCTGGTTTGAGCACACGGGTGGTCAGGGGTACCATTTGTTGAGATAAGAAAGATAGGTGGAAACGCATGAATCAGGGAGAGGTAAAGTGAAGACCCTTCAGG
The DNA here is from genome assembly GCF_003676395.1 of Aethalodelphis obliquidens. Taxonomy (NCBI): domain Eukaryota; kingdom Metazoa; phylum Chordata; class Mammalia; order Artiodactyla; family Delphinidae; genus Aethalodelphis; species Aethalodelphis obliquidens. The sequence continues at coordinate 42,270,923 of NW_020837951.1, read as the reverse complement.
TTGGTTCAATGTGTTCCATTTTGGACATGTTAAGAAAGGAGTTGTTAAATGTGTCTAATATCACCGTTTAAATTGCTTTTTAGAGGAATATACTAAAATATTTTTAACATTCTCACTTGGTAAATTTTTCAAATGGATAGTCCCATTTTGTTTACTTTCCCAAATTTTTAAAAACAAACTCAAAATTACAAAATCTGAAGACCACTGTTTTAAATAACACCAATTACAAAGATTTATCTCAACAAACCAACATATTTATATGTGAAGCACATAATGTCTTGCCACTTCAAATATCCCCACTTAGTGCAATATCAGATGCTTACTTCTGCCAGCTGCACAGAAAGAGGTCATTTTCCTATGAAATTTGGTCAGGTATGGTGTGGCTCTTAACACATCAAACTAGGTCTTAAGCTTCAGAGGATTTAAGTCATTGTAATGAATGATTCTTTTAGAGCTTCCAAATTTCATATTCATAAAATTAAGTGTGAGATGGGTCTCCAAAATCATGAAGTCTAACTCTTAAATACAGACAGAACTACTAGATATTTACAAAAATTACATAAAGACCAAGATGAACTATGATTTTTTTCAAATTATTTCAGAATAAAGCAATAGCGAAGAACAATTAGCAAATGTCTCAACTATAGTTCTGTTTACATATCAAAATCTTATCAAGTACCATTACTAGGAAAGAAGTACAAAGAATATATTTTGCCAAATATCATTTCACTTCTAGGATCCGAGCTCAATTTTCTTATTCTGACACCACTAATCCAGGTATAAGCACATTCAAAATGAGTAATTAGCCCAGATCTTATACACGTAAAAAACAAACCAATTCTGGAATTTTCTAATTTTCCTTTCTTCAAGGCCCAAACCAGGTTTGTCTTCCTTCCATGAATGTTCCTACAGTGCCCCAAACAACAGAGGCGTCCAGCTCCTGTAAGAAATTCACACTACTCATCTGGTATTTCATGGAAACCACTATAGAGACAGAGAAACATATTTATTCAACCAGTGTTTAAGCTAGGCTCTGTGCTCAACATTGCGGGTTCAGTGGTGAACAAAGCCACCATAGAGTTCAAGGTCTCATGTGAAACTCTTCCTAGACTCAACCAATTGCCTGGATGTGGCCCATCCACAATTATTCAGACACTGGAGCAAACAGTAGCATATATCGGTGCTCTCACAACATTTTGTTGCTCTAATTTTCTTCTTAAACTTCTTTATATATAAAAGTCCCACTAATCTAGGAAGCAACTCTTTTTAGAGTTTCATAGCATAAGATTACTTGAACTCAGTGGGCTGATGGCAATATGACAGAGGCTTCTTTTCCAATCTAATTTCAGCACTTAATCAGTTTTACGAAATTGAATTCTTTGTCAATAATCGGGGCAGTTTTGCTTCATTTTAAATGTGTACTATTAGAGGGAAAAAAAGAGAAAAACATAATCTTATATCCTTGATTTCAAGATTTATTGCCACATAAATTAACATTTTCAAGGTCAAGATGCCTTTGCATTGATGTGTATATTTCCTACAGTATAGTAAATGAAAATCTGTTTTCAAATTAATGGCATATCTTAGAATTGATGTTGCCTTAGAAATGAAATTCAATATGAAGACTCGGTGACTTAATGAAAGAATGGGCTGGCAACTAAGAGACTGGACTCCTCACTATGGCTTACTGTCAGTTAGCTACTGACTACAAGCCCTGTGACATCTGCTGAGTCTCTCCAGTCCTCTGGACCTTTGCCACTCCACCCATAAAAGTTTGCACTTGTGTTTCTCAAACTCTGTGGTAAGGGACCAGTTTTTAAATTTTTCCCATTCAGTTGCAGACTGTTACATCAATGAAATACAATAAAAATACCCTCTGATGCCACAGCAATGTGAAATTGCTATAAAAGTTTCTAGATGCTTATTCTTGATTTCTGTACTTGTCTTACATGCACACTGGCCCGGGACCCACAACTACTTTTTGAGTGGCATTGACTCGGACAACTAGGATTTAGACCACTAGGTACATTAGATGATGATTCTGCAAATGATTTATCACCTTCATTTATCTCATTTTGTTTAGTAATACAATTAGCTTATATTTCCCAATTACATAGTAGCTGAGCAACAGAAAAGCATCCTGGGGATGAGTTACTCAAAATGAAGGTGTTATTCATGGCAGGTTCAAGACAGCAATGGCATAGTTAATCATCTGTGGGTCACTGACAACTGACTGACCATACAAAAGATGCCTTTCAGACAAAATAATAAAAGATAAATGTTCTCTTTTCCTCTCATTCATTAAAAAAGTACAAAACATGAGAATGTATCAGTTACTTAGGAAAGAAAACAAAACTTGAGAACCAGGAATATTACCCTTTGGATGGAAATACCAGCCAATGTTCCACAGAGGGTGAACTTTCAAAGAGCAGACTGATATATGGTGGCTCACGCTAAAATATGTTTCCTCCGCACCACTTAGTCCATACTGGAAAGGTAACTACTTAATGGTTATTGGCCATAAAACCATTGCAATTTATAGGAGCACAACTTTTGGAGTTGTACATCAAAGTGCAAGGGTCCACGCAAATGCACACTGTTGCTTTTGTAAGGACTCTTGTCAAGGTAAGACGTACATACATGCGTGCCTGCTCTTCCTCTTTGCCCAGCAACCCGGCACCTGAGGACAAAGGCTAAACAGTCGCTACAGATTACCCAGCTCACACGCTGAAGACCCTTCATCAAGTTGGTGAGGGAAAGATTGCTTCAACTTCAAGAAACAGAGCATCCGCTAGGCAGGTTGATCCTAGGGGCCTCCTAGATATCCGCTGAAAGAGAAGGATATCTGCCTTAGAGCCTAGGGCAGCAAGCAGAGGCTGGCCAGTCCTGAGCTGCAGGCTAATGCTATAAAACAGGTTCTCCAACTTATGTATATCAGGGTCACCTGGAGGCCTTATTAACATACAGCCTGCGGGGGGGCCCCACTCCAGAATTTGGTTCAGAAGGACATGATGGGGACTGAGACTTTGTATTTCCAACAAGTTCCCAGTGCTGACACTGCTGGTCCTGGGAACACACTTTGAGAACCACTGGTGTAAACCATCTGATGACAGAATGGAAAAGACCTCAGAGGTCACCTGATCCAAGCCTTTCATTTTACAGGTGAGGATCCTAGGGTTCAAAAGGGAATGTCTTGCTCATGGTCATATACCCACTACTCAGGGGCTACCTCCACCAAAACAAAAACAAAACAAAACACTCAGGTTTCCAGAGCCTTAACGTGCTGTTCCCTTCAAGATTCTAAGTTATGGGGCTTCCCTGGTGGCGCAGTGGTTAAGAATCAGCCTACCAATGTGGGGGACACGGGTTCGAGCCCTGGTCTGGGAAGATCCCACATGCCGCGGAGCAACTAGGCCCGTGTACCACAACTACTGAGCCCGTGAGCCACAACTGCTGAGGCCCGCACGCCTAGAGCCCATGCTCTGCAAAGGGAGAGGCCGCAGTGGTGAAGAGTCCACGCACTGCAGCGAGGAGTGGTCCCCGCTCACCACAACTAGAGAAAGCCCGCACGCAGCAACAAGGACCCAACGCAGACAAAAATAAATAAATTTAAAAAAAAAAAGATTCTAAGTTATGACCACACATCCGGTGCCTGCTGAGAAGGGGCACCAGCAGGGACTTCATGTTGTTGACTGTCCTATCTCCATACCTTTCTGGGAACTGTGTGCTACTTCTATCAGTGACCTTGTAACCGAGCCCAGACGGGGGTTAGCAGCACAATGGGAACGATTTCTTGCCTAGATTTTACACTCACAAAGGCTGGCTCCAGAGAGCACGCTCTCACCACTATACCTTCCTGCCTCTCCCCCCAGCTCTCTGGCAGATGGGCACAATCAGATGGCCCGAGGTTTTGAAAAGTGACAGAGTAGCAGGAGACAGTCATTTGCGGCTCTCACGTGGAGGTAAGCGTCCAGGGCAGCCTCGGCGACTCTCGGCTCGGGGTGACGCGTCTCTGGCTGTGTGCCTGGCAGTCTGGTCTGACCCCAACGTCAAGACTACCTTGGATCCTGCCCTTTGGCTTAGCCTGCTCTCCAATCCCTATCAAGTCTATGAGCTTCCTGCTTCCCCGCCAACAAATTATTCTTCGGCTTAAATGGTCTGCAACCAAGAACCCCGCCTAATGTGATAAGCCATTAATTTACCCAGCAGCCAACTGCTGCAATGAAAGCGGGGCTCTGCAGAGGGTCCTGCCGTGCTTTCCACTTTCAGAGCCCTGGGATTTCGGCTGGTACGCTTCTGATTCCTTGGGCAGTGTTTGCAGCAGTGGCTGCTGCCCTTGCAGGGAGCCGGGCCCCAGGCCACCTGTATTTAGATGAAGCCACGTCTGTGCTGTGTGTCTCCCAGACAAAAGTGATTGATCCAGGAGCTGCACCCTCACCCACACGGGGCCGCAGGCTCTCTCACAGGGACAAGAAAGGCCCGGGGGCTCTAGAGCTCCAAAGGAGACGGAGCCAAGTCATGTTGGTGGCCGTGGAGAAGGGCCCCAGGAACGCCCTGGCACTTGCTTTCCCGCTTTTTACTATTTGATCCTTTTCATTTCATGAGAGGCCCTGGTAAGAATCCTTCCAATAAAGTCCCTCTTTTGCCTGAATTTCAATCTCTGCCTTTAGTAACACAATAGCTTGGCTACACTGACTTGCTGACACCCCTCTCTGTCTGCCTTCTCAATCCAGCCATCTCCCTCCCTGCAACGCCACACATGGGGCTTCTTACAAGGACACTTTTCTCTTGTGATTCAGGTATCACAGAAAAAAAGAAAATAAAAAGGTGATACAGACTAGAAGCCATCTTTTTTTTTTTTTTAATCTTTTACAAAAAAGAAAACCTTTGAGGGCCAAGCCTTTTTTCTTTTTACATTGTTTTTCATCAAACTTCACTGGTAGATTTTTCCATTTTAAATCTGCTCACAGCAGCACAGCCTCAAAATTTTCATCCTCTGACTCAGTGCTTTAGAGATGTGGTTCTTCAGGTGCTTAGATACTGTACCAGTGATTTGATTTGAATTAGGGGACTTGATATCTTTGTTTCAAGTGGCTTAAACATCTTAGAAGAAAGGGTGCAGTTCTCTACTAAAAGTGATCAAGGCCCTGCAGTGAAATGTCTTATTCCTGGACTGGGCAGAGCGGTACGAGGTGAGCCTGGGGCATGTAGTTATGCCAGAAGAAGGTGCTCCAAAAGCGATGGGGGTGGGACACAGGAACCACTGCGCAAATCCGGTGCAGTGCCTGGCACTCTGGATTGAACAAAGCCAAGAGGAAGGAACATGTGCATATTCACCATTTTGCTCCCTCTCCTCACAAAGCAAGAAAATTCTGTCAGTTTCTACCGAGAAACCCACACTGTCTACGCCATTCCCTCTAATAGACTTCCAGCCCAGGAACATGACAGTGAGTTCTACAATGGAATTTTGTTATAACCAATGCAATAAAACTTTGGGGGACTCAGATTTTTCAACGTTTTAGTGTAAGGAGAATAAGATTTTAAAGTCAGCTTAAGGTTCAGAAAACAGTAAGGCAAACCCAAGGTGAAACATTTTTGTTAAAGCACGACCAGGACAACTTACACAAACTGCTAGAGACCTACAACTGGTCAACTAAAATGGAAATGACACCTCACTGGTGGCTAAAAATGCTCAAAAACAGTGTGATGCTAGCTGCCACTTACCACTGCCAGACAGAGCCGAGAGAAGTTAGTCCACAATTAACAAAGGGTAGAGGCAGGGCTTGAACCCAGGCAGTCAGGCCTCATAACCTACATTATTAATCCCTATACCAGCATAAGTTAAATACCAATTCCCCAGTACACATTCCTTCCAGACAGTTCCAAGATGGGGTCTGCATCCAAAATTAAGCCATCAGAGTTGCTGGCGACCCTCAACCCAATTAACAAGCAACACTTTCCCAAGCCTCATTCCACACCAAGAACCAATAAAAGATCACATTTCTCCCCATTTAATTGCTATTGTCCACACTTTCTTCCTATACTGAGTGGTGCTCATCAGGGCTCTTATCAGAACTCTTTTGTCCTACTTTTATCTGAAGAACTGATAAGGAATTTCTTTCTACTAAATTCAGGTCTCCTTTATTTCCCCCATCTCCTTCCACTGAGAGAGCACCACGCTGACATCTTGCGAATACCAGCCCCAAACAGACAGCAATTTTTATCTTTCCCTGCGGACACTGACCCATGCTTTTATTATGCACAAACGGGATACTGCCCCACTGAATGCACTTTGGAAACATCCTCAAATCATTTAGTTGCAACAACATGCTTCCTTGTCAAAGAGTTGGTGGCCTTTCAGGTCATTCCATGCTCCACACAGGATCCTCAATTCCCATTTGCAAAACAGAGTTTTCACCTGAGGTATCCAGGCAGCAGATCATCTAATGCACCCATTATAGAGGCTCAGGTGTTTTATTTTTTTTTAATTAAATTGCAGGACTTTAGACAAAGCAGCATTCCCTGATTCCTTTATCTTGGGCATCACCTCCTCCTCCTCTATCTTAAGAAATGCAAGTATGACCTGCTCCCTTACAGAGTAACCAGAGGTTTCAAAGTCCATCCTTGGGAGTGTAGACAATTCCATGTGGTATGGAAACTTTCTAACAGTTTCTGAGTGACTAGCACTGAGACTGTGTGCTAGTCACAGCTGGGCACGATGAAAAGGGGGATCCTGGAAGGTCAGGCAGTGCTGAGAGGGGCAAGGGCCTGGCGGGTACAAAGAAGGATTCTAATTACCTGGATTAAGTATGACTTCCAGGGAAAACATACCTACAAACATTCCTACCCTAGTCTGAGCGTGAGTAAATCCAAGCCTTTTACTCGGAACAGGCTTATCACCTGAATGGTGATAAGAATCACCAGAGTGGCTCAGCTTACTGTTGAATTTTCATTTGTCAAGCTCCTGGTATATTCCAGACACTGAACTTCACACACTGACACAGATCAGAGTATTTCACAATGATAGAGGGTTCAGCCCGTCCTTGAAAAGAAGAAGTATGCAGCTAAAGCCAGGCCCGCCCCTAACCTCTGGGGGGCCCGGGGCAAGAGGACGATGAGGGCCCACATAATTACTTGAAATTGCTGTCCTCCAGCAGACTGTCACAGAATCCTCCTTCCTTGACATATGCAGCTTTATAACAACCTGGAAGGCCAGGTACAATTAGAATTCTCAGACCCCTCAGAGTTCTGGGCCAGGTGGGAGAGGGCAGCCCCAGCCAATGGACAGAATCCCTTCCCTTCCCCACCCAGGCTCCATCTCTCCTCCAGGAAGGCCTCTTGGGCACACCTGTAGGCCCTCAGCCCACATTTCCAGGCTCTTCCACAACCCCAGTACAGCTGCCTCATTAGGCACTCCTCAGGGAGGGGGTCTGCTCCCCCTACTTGCACAGGGCAGGCTTGGGGTCTTTGAATTCCCTATTTCAATGGGGGTCTGGGGTGCAGTGGGCAGTGTGGACTCTGGGTGGGCAGTCCGGTCCACCTGCAGACACTAGCCCAGTGGGGAAGGGCACAACCTGGGGAAGGGCAGACCCTGCCCTCCTAAACCCAGGGAATAATTACACAGGGGTTCCCTTGCCCAGGTCTGAAGGTAAAACTGACAAAAAGCCTTCTCTATTTTTTTCTAGCTAAATGGACTTTTCTTTCCTTGAAGCTATTTGGGAGGGTGACTCCTTAAAGATGAATAAACTGGTATAAGAGAGGATTCCTGTCTGGAAGAGATGAAAGAAAAAGTTAAATATTTGCAGCTCTCTAGGGAGATATGATAGCTGCTACCCTGGTCTGAAAGAAGGAAAAGGTAAATATTCCTCAAACAGCAAATGGACTGAACAGGGTTCTATAACGTCAGAAGAGAAGGGACCCTGCCCTATGGCATATCTGGGGCAAACCTTAACATTCTCTTAACGGTTTTGAAAGTGGGCGTCCCACCTAGGCCTGTGCGGAGGCCAAAATAACCCGACGAAGAACTAGCCAGCCGCTGGGGCAGCGGAGTCCCAACCCTAGGAACGAGCATACGAGCACACGCTGAGCGGATCTGAGCTAGGCAGGTGTGGGCCTTCGGCAAACAGGCCTCCCCAAAGGGACCCCCGGGAGGCAGGCGGGACAGTGGTTAAAAGGCTTGGGCTTCACCCCGACGACCGACCCGCTATCTGCTGTGCCTTCCTTTCCTCAGTCAGGAAAAGTTCGCCAACTTTCCGTCCTCCGTTTTTAATTCTCAAACGGAGAAATCACCTGCTCGCATCACTGCGCGGTGATGCCAAGAACTTAGCGCAGTTCCACACTTCGTAAGCTCTCGGTCCCGCGTGCTTGTTTAGACCTGAGAGCGCAGGGGGCAGAGCTAGCGCTGAACCCAAGATGGGGATCAAGCAGCTCCCCACCACCGATCCCCAACATCCAAGATACGGTTCTGCAGAGGCTGTACGACGCTGGGGGCCGAGGGGTGGGGTGGATGAGGCTTTAGGGAGAGAGGCAAAGCACAACGGGGAAAGCAGACAGGGGTCGAATGTTACACCTCAGCCCTAGTTTGGAGGTAAGAAAGGGGGTGCCTGAGAATGCCTCCCAGCTGGAGGTGCAAAGGACTGGGCCCAACTTGCTGCCATCCGCGAGCCCCTGGGGAGGGGAGGAAGCTGCGCTGCACCCCGCTCGGCTCCAGGTCCTCCAGGCGGGTCGCACGCGAGGGAAGCGGCCCGGAGGGAAACACTCGGCGCTCAGGGGTCTGGGAGACGCAGCCACTCACCCAGCAGCAGCAGCTTGAGCTCGCGGCGCGCGTCCTTCTTGTCCCGGCGAAGCTGCCGCTCGATCTCGGCGCTGATGCGCTGCGACTCCTTCTCCTCCGCGGACAGGCAGCAGCAGCCAGCCATGGTGCGCGCAGCCCCCGACGGGCTACGCCGTTTCCAGGGCCCGGACGCTCCGCCGGCCGCTCACCCAGCCGGTCCGCGACAGCACCCGAGGTCGATGGGAAAAGACTGGGGGGCCGACTCGAATTTCGGAGTATAAGGCCGGGACCACTACGGCTCAATCCCTCCTCGAAGGGTCGGCTCCGGGGCGGGAGCGAATTTGGAGCTCTGGGAAAGCTCAAGTGCACCGCAGCTCTGGGCTCACCCAGCCCCAAGCTCGCTCAGGGGAGGAGGAGGGCGAGCCGGGGGAGACAGCGTTGCCGGCCCCCGGAAGATCAGCGCGGCCCTTGGCACAGGAGCGTGACAGGGAGCGCAGACCGCTCGTGAAAAGTTGGGGCGTCGCTGCCGGGGGCGGTGGGGAGCGGGAACTCCCGGCCTGGCGGTGTCCCAGGCAGGTGGCAGGCAAGGCGTGGGATGGAGGCAGAGGTCCTTGGCTGGCCCTTTCCTACAAAGTTCGGAAAACCTCAGCAGTGATCGCCGCCTAAGACCGAATGGAAAAGTTCCTGGAGGCCCCCGTGGTTCTAAGTGGCAGAAGGAGGCGGAGCTTCTCGAACCCGCAGCCCTGGCGTCTGCCCAAGCTGGCCTTCGGGGCACGCCAAGCCGAGGGCGCCTGGGGGCGAAAGAGGTGAGCAGGGAGCTGGGGCGCGGAGCCCAGGCGTCTCGAGTTTCGGAGAGCGGCCCCCACACCTTTCTCCCTGGCCGTGGCGTCCCGGCGCGGGGAAGACGGTGGGCCGAGGGGCCGCCAGGCCCAGCTCCCCGTCTGGAGCCAGGTTCCGACAGGTGAGTGAGGTTCGCCAACTCGCAGCCTCAACTCCTCCCAGCTGCGAGAGGAGCCGAGCCCAGCGTCCGCAGCGCGACGCAGCCCGCGGGCGGCGAGGTTGAGCTCTGCCGACCTGAAATTGAGCCTCTCGCGCCAGCCTCAGCACGACGCACACCGCGGTTTCCTAGACGGGCTCCTTCCGCTTCCCGGACGCCGCAGCACAGCGCCGGCTCGGCCAAAGCCCTTGGTCAGCTCGGCAGTCTGCCTGCAAGGTGGGGCTGGGCCTGAGCCGGCTGGCGCTGCACTCAAAAGCAGCTGCCCCTGGGTTCAGTTAAATAAGAGAAGTGAGAGAGCGGAGGGTAAATATACTCCCGGCCCCTTCGTAACCCGCCGGACGAGGAGGGTTGAGGACGTGAGGAATGGAAAACGGCTGGCTACTTTGCATTTTACGATGGGAAAGACTCCTCCTTTGTAAAGAGGGCTGACCCGTTTCCAGCAGCCCCTGGCATGGTCCCTGCCCCAGCCCTGAAGCCTGATAGCCGTCTCGCAAAGCTGTGTCCGCACAGCCACATTGGCCTGGCTCCTGGAACGTGGGGATCACGTTTGAGCTGCATTCATAAAAACTTAAAAATTAAAAAGCACCTCTTTGTACTCAAGTGGCACAACAGAATGCGTATTAACAACATCTGATTTTGTCTTCTGTGTACATTTTGAGGCAGAGGGCAAAGAGTTTCGCGGGAAAAGCAGAAAAGTGAAGGTGGAGGGAGGGGATCCCGTCGTCCACAGCAATGAATGTTTTTTTTTTCCTTCTCGTCAAGTCAGCATGTGCCACGTAAACACTTTATGGCGTTAGGCAATTAGCTAATGCTTCCTCTATTAATAGAAGCCTAAGTGCCTTTCTTAGGAGTAGCATATATTTCAATTCAAACTGAGGAGCATATTGAGTGGAGAGAGTGGTATATGTCATTATATAAAGAACTTGGCATTAGGATGCTATCTGGCTGCAAGGTCTTATTATTTACTTTACAGTTTAGGGAATGTAGAGGAATCAGGCATTAAAAATGCATGTGCTTACATTCTTAAATGCATAATTATTTTAGTTGCCTTGCAGGCATAAATTGACAGTAACAGCGACCCCTACAGGAAAGCTTCTGGACATGATCTTAGCCATTTAGTCACATCTCTCTTAGCTCTTACATTCATTTACAATTTGAGAATAAGACCTCTTGGCTTCTCAAATTAATAATTGCGTCATAATTATTAGTACTTTTTAAATGATTAAAATTAGGGCAAATTTGAACTCCCAAGTTAACTGGAATAACTCTATTAGGTCTAAAGTTGCTAAGATTGCAAGAAAGATATGAAGCGTATTGTTTATAGCAAATCTGCAAAACTTTCCTGGGCTGGTGAACTTGGCAGTGTGTATCAGAAGCCTTAAACATGTCCATCCCCTTTGACCAAACTAGTAATTCTCCCCTTAAGAAATAATCGGAGAGGCCAAAGTTTTTATTTCTAATAGCAACAACTCAAAACAATCTAAATGCCCAACAAAGGTGAATAGTTCCAATAAATTATGGTATTATGCATACAATGAGATATTATATAGTCATTACATATGTGAATATGTAACAAACATATGAATAACAGATTTGGGGGGAAAACCTCAAAATATATGGAGTGTAAAAGTCAAGATACAAAAATATAAACAGTATGATACAAATTTTATTATGGGAACACACATAATGCATTTTTAAGGGACTAAAAGAACATATACCAACAAGGTAAGTTGCTCTGAGTCATAGCTTTTTGCTTGATTTTAATTCTCTGATATAAAATTATTGGGGGCAGCTTGCATAAAGTAATCTAGGCCCTAATTTCCTCAGCTGTAAAATCAAAGAGGAAGAACCAGAATAAACTCACAGGGATCTCCCAACTCTAACATCAATTATTTCTTTGCTGATTTCCACACTTATAAGATAGTATAAAAATAATCATAAACCAAAAGTTGTTATTGACGAGTGGTAGCTAGAGAGGATTGTAAAACTAGGATATCGCAAGTCAATTATTTTTATACTTCTATTTTTTAAATTCACATCTCTATTTTCCCTATCTTTAGGATCTGGGGAAGGGATGGGAATAATTTTAAGTTACTGATTCATTTGCAGCATTGTTACCGAAATTTGGCTTCTTGTACATTGGTGGCTGATTAAATCTCAGAGACACAGTTCTGGGCGGAGCAGAAAGAAATAGCTTTATTGCTTTGTCAGGCAAAGGGGGCCACAGCTGGGTAGTGCTTCAAGGCTCTATGTCCCATCCTGGAGTGGGTAGTGAGGAGTCTTACACTATTCAAGTAACAGGGAGTGATCAGCTCGTGGACATTCTTCTGATTGGCTGGTGGTGAGGTAATTGGGAGTCAGCATTATCAACCTGGTTCCAGCTGGTCTGGGGGTACATGTGCTTGTGGGCCGCATACAGTTAACTTCTTCCACCTGGTGGGGCTTTCGGTATCTGCCAGACAGCTCAAAGCACATGGCTCAATATTATCTATAGTCCTTGAGGAAGCACTAAAGGACCTTGACTTTGTTTAATGGCTAAAATATTATTATTTGGTCTTGCTTGACTGTTTTCCTTTCTTTCTGCATTTTCTCGCTTCTCTGATTAAATATATTCTTTGACAAGTTTTTCTACAGACAAAAGGCAGGCAGAAGACATGAGTGGGTGTCCATTCTGGAAAGGCCTCACAGGGTCCTGCTCTGTTACCACATCTTTCCAGGAAGGGGTAGTTTGGAAAAAAAGTCTCAGTAAAAAAGAATATTTGTTTTCTTGGGTTATTCCCGAAGTGCTGCAATTCCATTTCATTCCTCTTGAAGATCAGAGCACAGGCTGAACATGACTTTTCAGATACCTGCCAAGTGCTGGGCTGCAAAGGTGAACTAATTGTCTGAATGTCCATCGAGTCCATGCCAAGCCCATTACCAGGCTCTGGGAATTCAGATACTGAGACATTCCAGGTTTTAGGTAGGCTATAGTCTAGTAGAAAGAAGTAAGACTATAACCCTGAAATCTGAAGTCAGCCCTCCTTGCTTCCTCCCAGAGAGCAAACAGTGGAGCACAGAATCACCTGGGCGGTTCCCCACAGCCTTTAGATGTGCACAGGGGCCCTTCAGCTGAACCTCATCTCCCATCATTCTCCTGGAACCTCAGACAAATGTAACTCCATGTTCTCCACACCTCTATGTCTTACTTCATGCGTTCCCTCTTCCAGGAATGCTCCCTCTCACCCCAGACAAAATTAGGTACTTTCTTTCCCAAACACATCTCTTCTGAGACACCATCTCCACCCCTTGTCAGTCAGACCCATCTTTCTCTGCTGCCTGAGCACCTCCTATGTTCCTCTCTTCAACATCTCACTCTATTATACCTGTTTGTTTCTTCTCCTAATCCATTAGTTACTCACAAGTAGAGAGTTTTTTCTTGTTCATCCTGGTATTTCTAAATTAATAACATTTCGTTGACTGAATAACATTGAAACCAAAATGAATTAACCTGAGATAAGAGAAAGAAGAAACTAGAACAGAGAACAGAAAGTTCTTATGGTGGAAGACAGTAAAAACAACAACAGCAAGCAAGTCCACAGCCAATCAATGTATGACTTAGGAAGGACTCTGTCCCCAATTTGCCCCCTTAGAGGGAAAGAGTGCCCTGTTTCTAAGGAAATTCCAAGGAAATGTGCACATAGAGGGCTGGAAAAATGCTATTCTCTTTGACAAATGTGGCATCTTAGAATTTTAACAAGTAACATAGAATAAAAACATGACCTTAAAGAAGTATACAAGGCTAAAATAGCACTAATAATAATACACCTATGCTGCTTTTCAAATTGCACATGTGACCCATTCTTAGGTTGTGACCAGCATTTTTTTTAAGAAAAAGAATAGAATATCAATAGGAAATAACAAAGTATGCAACATGTATTATTGTTTCATGAAACTTTTGTTTCAGTTGTATACATAAATATCAACTCTTAAGCAGACAAGTCATTAATGGGGGTTTGCTTCTCCATATCCCAGATGGGTTGGTCTAAATAATTCCCAATTTTCTAATTCATTTTTCTGAGACTGACATGTTCCCAATTTTTCATTCAATTTTCTGAATCCAATGTGTTCTCTAAAATGTTTTCAGTCCTCCTCTCCCCTCACCACTCCCCTCTTCCTCCACCCAATCATTTTCCAGTTTTGATGAGCGTGGTACGTAAGAGTCGATGGAGTGGTGATGGGTATTTAGACGAATAAGTAATAATTGTAGCTGGTGGTTGGATGTACTTAACATCTATTTTTCTAAGGCAGTCAACATGTTGCTCCAAAATATTTTCTGCCTGAAGACCAGAAATTGCTTATTGTATAATTTCTACTGAAAAGGCTAGAATTATCGACAATTAAGCCCACCTTCAAACACACATGACTCTGAGTGGGCAGGAATCGCTATTGTTTGTTTCTGAATCTGACTTCCCAGGGGAGTTAGGTATCTCAAGAATTTAAGTAAAAATCTTCAAGGTGAGGAGTTTGGACATTTTTTTTTTCTTTTTCTTTTCTTTTCCTTTTTGCTTAAGTTCTCCCCTCCTCCACTTACATCACTCTCCCCCGAATGAACAAATGTTAACAACCTAGTATGTTTTCTTCTTTTTTATGCTCTTATAATCATATGTAAGCTTACAAACACTCATAAATGTAAATAAACATACACAGAGGGAGTTTGTCATCACTAGTTTAAAAATGGGACTGTATTGTATTACATGATCTCTATATTTTGCTTTTCTCTTTTAACACTACTTTGTGGGAATTTCAGTAAACTCTGATTCAGTCTTTCATACATTCATACATAATATTCCACAGGGTAAAAGGACCATATTTTATTTAATTTTCCCCTTTGAAGGACATTCTCTTTTATTCCCAATTTTGGCCACTAAAAACAAAGCTGTAATAGCATCTTTGTATATAAATCCTCATGCACTAGTGTTTTTATTTCTGTGTGATAGATTCCCAGGGTAAAAACTGCTGAATCGAAGGATATATACATTTTTCGTTTTCATTATGGTGGCCAGATTCCTTTCCAAAAAGACTAAAATAATTCACATTTCTACCAAAAATAGAAATACCCATGTCCCAACTAGCAATAAATACGACTACTTATTAATTTTTGGCAGCCTGAAGGGATTCAAATAATTTTAAAGTGTGGTTTTACTTTGTGTTTCCATGACTACTTGTGAATCTGTACATTTGTTCATAGCTTGTTAGTATTTGCATTTGTTACCCTGTGAACTGTCTATTTACATCCTTTGCTCATTTTTTTTAATTGGGTCATTTGTCTTTTTCTTGACAATCTGTAAGAGCTCTTCCATATTACATATCTACTCTTTGTCATCTGAATTACAAATTTTCAAATATGTTTTTTGTTCTTTATCATTTTTAATGGCATCTTTTGCCATAGAAAATTTTATTTTTACGTATCCAAATATCTCTATTTTCTTGCATAGCTTCCAGAGCCCCAGTCTTTGTAAGAAGGTCTCTCCATTTCTATACTGTACATTGCAGTATCTTAGATATTCTTGCAAGTACTTTCGTTATTTCATTTTTTACATTGAAATAGTTAATCCATCTGGTGTTTATTTTTGTAAAATATGTAAGATAGGACATTAATTTTATTTTCTTCCAGATGGATTGCCAGTTGTGCCAACATCATTGATTGAACATTCCATCCTTTTTCCAATGAATTAAACTTCGATCTTTGTCATGTATTACACTCTCATATTGACTGAGATCCATTTCTTTAAGTCTGGACTGTTCCACTGAGCTATTTATTCCTATATCAATACCATTTCGATTTGATTACAGGGGCTCTATGAAACATTTTGGTATCTGATAGGATATATCACCCCTTCAGAGTTATCCAACTCTTCTTAGTTGTGTTCAGATACTTATTCTTCCATATGAACTATACTGATCTTCCTCTTCCTCAACTTATGATGGGGTTATGTCCCAGTAAACCCATCAAAAAATAAAAATATCGTAAGTTGAAAATGCATTCAATACACCTAATCTACTGAACATCATAGCTTAGCCTAGCCTACCTTACAGGTGCTCAGAACAGTAACATTAGCCTACAGTTGTGCAAAATCATCTCACACAAGGCCTATTTTATAATAAAGTGTTGAATATCTCATGTAATTTATGGAATACTGTACTGAGGGTGAAAAACAGAATGCTGGTCTGCATACAGAATGATTGCAGGTGTATGGGTTGCTTACCTTGGTGATTGCATGGCTGACTGGGAGCTGCGGCTCGCTTCTGCTGCCCGGTATAATGAGAGAGTATGCCACTACATATCATCACTAGCCTGGGAAAGATTAAAATGCAACATTCAAAGCACAGCTTCTACTGAACGCATATTGCTTTCACACCATCATAAGGTCGAAAAACTGTAAGTCAAACCATGGTAAGTCGGGGACCGTCTTTAATACCATTTATCAATGATTCTCTCCTGAACGTCACAGCTTAACCTTAACCCTAACTCCAACTGCTTTCTTGACATAATGGCTTACATATTAGAGGCATCTCGATGTAACAAGACAAAACAAAACTCTGATTTTGTTTTCCAAAACTTACCTTACTGCTATCTTTTCCAACTCAGACCACCAAACACCCAATGGATTGCTTCTTTGCCCCACCTCTGGCACCCAGTCTTAGCAGTTATGCACTCCTCCTTTAAACCATGTATTGTTTTAGAACCACTGCATGCAGCCAACAGCTTTTGCACTGAGCCGCTCTGGAGCTGTCATGCACAATTAATCTTTGCGAATGAGGCTCCTGTTAGATCATAAGTGCCCCCCCCCCGGTATGTTCATTTTTATTTTTGCTGCTACCACTTCTGAGCAAGCCAACAGCACCTCTGACCTGGACTAAAACAAAAGCTTTGTCACTAGTCTTCTTGCTTCTAGTCTTGAACCTCTAAAATCCATTTTCCACAGGACAAGATAGCCAGAATGAGCTTTCAGAATCCCAGAGCAGATCCCCTTATTCTCTAGATTAAAATCCTCCAATGGATTTCCATCAGAGAATAAAATTAAATGCCCTTGTTCTAGACCACAGGCCCTACATGATAGGCCATTGCCTACCTCTCTAACTTCCTATCCTAACATTCTCCCTCCTATCCTAATATGTTCCCATCATGCTTGTATCTATTTTCTTTGAGCATACCTCAGGAGAGCTTTATACTATCAGCTCTGCTGCCTGAATCACGCTTCCTCCAAGCCTTGAGGTGTTTGGTTTCTACTTGTCAGGTAGGTCTCAACGTAAATGTGACTAAGTGCTGGCTTCCCTGACCCGTTAGCCTAAGGTAGCCACTCCTCCCTGCCAATCCACTTGATATCATCATTGTATTTTCACTGTAGCATTTGTCTCTCTCTGGTTTCTCTTGTTTCCTTCTTTATTTATCATCTTCTCCCACCAGTAAAAGAAAGTAAGCTCTATGAGAAGAAGGGTCATGACTGTCATATCCACCACTGTATCCCTAGAGCCTACATCAGGGGAAGCTACGTCATCTTAAAATTGTACCACTGAACTCTGTTCAGAACCATTCTCAAAAGTAAAGTTGAATCTTGGAAAAATCAGCAATATGGGATTTGTGATTTAATATTTGCCCATTTTATACTACATTATGTAATACCAAGGAAAACAAAACACTCCTGAGGACACTTGATTTATAGAGATAGCACCCTGCCTATGTTTGCCAGGATATGTTAATTACAAGCAACAGAGACCCAGTGTAAATAGGCTTAAGTTAATAGAATTTATTGGTGCTTAGGACTGAAAATTTCAGGGATGGTCTTGATTTTAAATTCTGCTGGATCAAGGTACTAAAGTGATGTGATAAGGAAGCCATGTAGTACTTAATAAGTATTTGTTGAATTAATGAAAGAATAACGCCAATCTCATTGGATTGTTGTGAAGATTAGAAAAAGTCATATATAAAGCTTTTGGTTCCTTGCCTGAAGCTAGTAAGCACTCATTAGTAGTAGATAGTATTATTTTTTTTAAAGTATCATTAGCATTATCATCAAAAACTTCATTTTCAGGGACTACCCTGGTGGCGCAGCTGTTAAGAATCTGCCTGCCAATGCAGGAGACACGGGTTCAAACCCTGGTTCGGGAAGATCCCACATGCCGTGGAGCAACTAAGCCCCTGCGCCACAACTACTGAGCCTGTGCTCTAGAGCCCGCAAGCCACAATTACTGAGCCCGCATGCCACAACTACTGAAGCCCACATGCCTAGAGCCCGTGCTCCGCAACAAGAGAAGCCACTGCAATGAGAAGCCCGTGCTCCACAGCGAAGAGTAGCCCCCACTCGCTGCAACTAGAGAAAGCCCGCGCGCAGCAACGAAGACCCCAACACAGCCAAAAATAAATAAATATAAATAAATTTATTTTAAAAATTTCATTTTCAACACAACAGATACATTCATTTTTATTTTTTAAATTTTATTGAAGTGTAGTTGATTTACAATGTGTATTAACTTCTGCTGTACAGCAAAGTGATTCACATATATATATATATATATATATATATAGTCTTTTTCATATTCTTTTCCATTATGGTTTACTATAGGATATTGAATATAGTTCCCTGTGCTATACAGTAGGACCTTGTTGTTTATCCATCCTATATATACTAGTTTGCATCTGCTAATCCCAAACTCCCAATCCTCCCACCCTGCCGCCTTCCCCCTTGGCAACCATAAGTCTGTTCTCCATATCTGTGAGTCTGTTTTGTAGATATGTTCATTTGTGTCATACTTTATATTCCACATATAAGTGATATCATACAGTATTTGTCTTTCTCTTTCTGACTTACTTCGCTTAGAATGATAATCTGTAGGTTTGTCCATGTTGTTGTAAATGGCATTATTTCATTCTTTTTATGGCTGAGTAGTATTCCACTGTGTGTGTGTGTGTGTGTGTGTGTGTGTGTGTGTGTGTGTGTGTGTATGACATCTTCTTTATCCATTCATCTGTCAATGGACATTTAGGTTATTTCCATGTCTTGGCTGTTGTACATAGTGCTCTTATGAGTATGAACATTGGGGCGCACGTATCTTTTTGAATTACAGTTTTGTCTGGATAGATGCCCAGGAGTGGGATTGCTGGATCATATGGCAACTTTATTTTTAGTTTTTTTAGGAAACTCCATACTGTTTTCCATAGTGGCTGCACCAATTTACATTCCCACCAACAGTATAGGAAGTTTCCCTTTTCTCCACACCCTCTCCAGCACTTATTTGTAGACTTTTTAATACTGGCCATTCTGAACAGTGTGGGGTGGTACCTCATTGTAGTTTTGATTTGCATTTCTCTAAATTATTAGCGATAATGAGCATCTTTTCATGTGCCTGTTGGCCACCTGTATGTCCTTTTTGGAGAAATGTCTATTTAGATCTTCTGCCCATTTTTCTATTGGGTTGTTTGTATTTTTGTTATTGAGTTGTATAAGCCGTTGTGTATTTTGGAAATTAAATTAAATCCTTGTCAGTTGCATCATTTGCAAATATTTTCTCCCATTCTTATCTTTTCATTTGCTGTGCACAAGCTTGTAAGTTTGATTAGGTCCCATCTGTTTATTTTTGCTTTTATTTTTATTGCCTTGGGGACTCACCTAAGAAAACATTGGTATGATTTATGTCAGAGAATGAAAAGATATATTCATGATTACTCTTGTACTGTGGGGAGAAGGAAAGATTGAACTTTGCACAGTCATTTGGAATAATTCCGACTGTCTGGGAGCAATAGCAGATGAGAATCATGTTGCAAGGCTTCCCAGCAGAGGTAGAGAAGTAAACAACCACCTTGCATGGCCTGTCTGACCCAGACAGGAATTTAGCCATTGAGTCCTCTTGAAAATCAATGTTGATTTAAATATTTGAATCAAATATTCAGCCTTTTAACAGTCATCATGTGTACCATTTTTCTAGATTCCACATATATGCATTAATATACAATATTTGTTTTTCTCTTTCTGGCTTACTTCACTCTGTATGACAGACTCTAGGTCCATCTACATCTCTACAAATGACCTAATTTCGTTCCTTTTTATGGCTGAGTAATCTGGTACAGATGAACTTATTTGCAAGGCAGGAACAGAGACGTAGGCGTAGAGAAGGGACATGTGGGCACAGTGGGGGAAGGGGAGGGTGGGATGAATTGGGAGCTTACGATTGACATGTATACACTACCATGCGTAAAATAGATAGCTAGTAGGAACCTGCTGTATAGCACAGGGAGCTCAGCTCAGTGCTCTGTGATGACCTAGATGGGTGGGATGGGGGTGGGGTGGGAGGGAGGTTCAAGAGGGAGGGGATATGGAGATATATGTATACACATAGCTGGTTCACTTCATTGTACAGCAGAAACTAACACAGCATTGTAAAGCAATTATACTCCAATAAAAAAAACAAATAAATAAAAGTCATCATGAAGAGAGCTAACATCAGAAGATACTCAAATTCTTCTGTCCTAAATATTCAATACATTATGTATCTTCTTCATGATTTTAAAATCTACTGGTTAATGTAACTGGTTAATACAGTTAGAAATATAGAGTTGAAAAGAATATATGTTGTTGCCTCCTAGCTTCTTCAGTACCCAAGTCACTCTTTGATGCCTTTAGATACATGGAAGTCCACCCAGTCCCTTTTTAATTGTGTTGTGGTAGATTAAACATGCCCAGAAATTCTGGGACACACCTTCCTTCAAGAGGTGAGGCATATGTTCCCTCCTCTTAAAGCTTGGCACGCTATGTGGTTGTTTTGACTGATGGACCAAAGTGGAAATGATACTGTGTCAGTCTCCAAGTCCAGGCTTTATGAGACCAGCAACTTCCATTTCCTGTCTCTTGACTCACTCACTCCTGGAACCCTGAACTGCCTCATGAAGAATCTAGAGAGATCACCTGGAGAGACCCTGAGACCACCTGGCTGAGCTCATCCTTCTAGCCATAGTGCTAGGAATGTAAGTCTAGCACCACCAAGGTGCTAGGAATGTAAGTCTAGCCATCCAGGCCCTCCAGCCCAGCCCAGCTGGGTACCACCAAGTGGCTCCCTTGTCAATACCATGTAGAGCAGAAGAGCCACCAGGCAAACCTGCCCTAATTTCTGGCCCACAGATCTTGATATATAATAAAATGGTGGTTGTTTTAAGCAACTAAGTTTTGAGGTAGTTTACTAAGCAGCTGTGGGTAACCTGAACCCTCTGGCAATATTTCACATAGTGCCAGAGTTAGTAATCTGCTAAATCAGGTTACTTCTGAACTGACCTGGGACTGAAAGAGCACACCAAAACTACCCACAAGGAGGTCCTTAAAACAGGCTGGACATCAAACATAGAGTGGTTTGGTGGCCAGGAAAGGCTAAATGATGACAGCCTCCACTTTGTGGAGCGGATACCTCTTTCTTCTGAGTGAGCTGCACTGAATGTTCATCACTAACTGTGGTGTCAGTGAGGATATAAAGGACCCAGTGCACACAAGCAATCCAAAGGAACATGGTACTCGTATACCAATTTTTTGAGTACTCACTGAGTATTGAGCGCTGGAACAATAGCAACTATGAGAAACAAGACTTATCCTTACAGATCTCATCATCTACTAGAAAAAATATTTATTCAGAATTATTTGCCCAATGATTTTGGAGGAGGGGGCAGTGGGTGGGGGGGAGGGAGAGAAGGCTGCATCATCCTGAACTACTGATGTCTAAACTCTGTCCAGATACCATTTCAACAATACAGTTAAGTCTTAGAATATTCAGGAAATTGTGTTGCCTCATATATATATGGGATTTGTGATTTGTCTGTTTTTTCCTACTTCATATAATCCCAAGGAAAACAAAACACCCTTGAGGATGCTTGATTTGTGGAAATGGGACCCTGCCTATGTTTGCCATGACATGTTGGTTGCCAGGGAGAGCCCTGGTAGGAGCTGAGACGTTTAAATGGAAGTTGTTGGTGCTTAAGACTGAGAAGTTCAGGGATGGTCTTGGTTTTAGGCTCTGCTGGACCCAGATGCTCAAATGATGTCATAAGGAAGCCACCTCTCTCCACCTTTTTGGCTGGACTTTCCTCTGAGCTCTAGTCTCAGGTAGATCTCTCCCCGCATGGTGGCAAGATGACTGCCAGAAACCCCACGCTCATCCATATCTACCGGCAACCTCAGCAGAAAGAGAACTTCCCCTTTTCAATATTCCAGCAAAAGTTCCAAGATTGAGTCTGATTAATTGCCCCTCCCTGAACTGCTTCATTATGACCAGGGGAACGGAATACTCTGCTGACCAGGCCAAGATCAGATATCCACCCCTCAAGTATGAAATTAATTTTTGTAATGTATTTTATTTAACTGAACATTTTCAAAATATTATCATTTGTTCAATATTAAAATGACTAATGACTTTTTTTTTTTTTTTTGCAGTACGCGGGCCTCTCACTGTCGTGGCCTCTCCCGTTGCGGAGCACAGGCTCCGGACGCGCAGGCTCAGCGGCCATGGCTCACGGGCCCAGCCGCTCTGCGGCATGTGGGATCTTCCCGGACCGGGACACGAACCCGTGTCCCCTGCATCGGCAGGTAGACTCTCAACCACTGCGCCACCAGGGAAGCCCGACTAATGACTTTTTTATTCATATTAAACTGGAGTTTGCAGTGCGTAGTTTACACTTATAGCCATCTCCATTTGGACTAGCCCCGTTTCAAGTGTTCGACAGCCACTAGCCGCATTGGATGGGCAACTCTAAAGATTCATTTTAGCATAAGTAGAATGAAATGGAACGGAACACAAGAGAATAGAACAGAATAGAATAGAAAAAAGGGTAACTTGGAACGTGCAGGGGAAGAAAATCTCTGTTCCTATGGCTCTGGAGCCCTGTAAGGGAACATGTGAAAGAAGTTGTGTCTTCCTGGAGAGAGGTACAGATGTAGGCAACGGAGAAGGAAGCGCCATGCGGAAGGGCTGCAGGGACTCAAGGAGAGGATGCCCAGAAACACAGCACTCAGAATCAGGGAGAGAAATCTGGGTATCTCAGTGGATGCCACAGAGAAGAGATGCCTTGACCCAGGGCTGGATGAGAGGAGGACACCACGGTAGAAGCCAGCTCTGACAGAAGCCAGCTCAGACCAGACCTCTCCCTGACCTCCACCCTCCTCCTTCCTTTGGGACTTACGGAAGAGGAAAGACATGAGACCATGAATTGACTGAGAAAGATCTGATTTTTTTTTTTAATCTTAAAAGAGAAAAGAAAAGATAGCACTTTTATTTTTCAAAGAATAGTTGATTTACAGTGTTGTGTTAGTTTCAGATGAACTTATATACAAAACAGAAATGACCCACAGACATGGAAAACAGACTTATGGTTAATAAAGGGGAAGGAGAGGGGGAGGAAAGATCTGATTTGACTGAGTTTACCCAGCATTGACTGGTTTGTGGAGGGAGTCTCAAAAAAGAAATTGTTTGGATATAAAAAATAAAATTTTATACACTGCATATCGGAGCTTATTGGCCTGAAAATACCATTCCCAAAACAAAGCCTCAAAAACCCTGTGTGTTCAGGAAATAGAGCCAATACTCCTTTCCCCTCCAGGGAGGGAAGTTTGGCAGTCATCCTCAACTAGCCAGAGGATTTTGCCTTCCCAGGGGATATTTGGCAATATCTGGAGACGTTTTTGGTGGACACAGCTAGGGAGGGGAGGGCTATTTGGGGTGGAGGCCAGGGACGGTGCTGACCATCCTACAGTGCACAGGACAGCCTCCACCAGTAATGGTTATCCAGCCCCAAATGCCAGTAGTGCTAAGGCTGAGGAACCCTGGACTGAGCCAGTCTGAGATTCTTGAGACGTGTGTAGAGAGAGGAAAAGCAAGTCTGTGTTGGACTAAGCCAGTCATAAAAGGAAAGCCAGGCCCCGGGTCAGCACATAACGTAGTTTCTATGGCGCTGCGGTAACTGAGCCTTGTCTCAAAGTAGTGAGTCGCCGGATAAACAGTAGGCTGAGCCAGGCCCAGCAGCTGAGGGCCCATAGGCTTCTGTTCTCTTTCCCTCCCCCTCCCCCTCTCCTTCCCCTTCTTCTCCTTCTTTGCCTCTTCCCTCTTGCCGAACACTCTCCTCAAAGGAAGTCCCGGGAACTGCTGGGGAAGATGGCGGAAGAGTAAGACGCGGAGATCACCTTCCTCCCCACAGATACACCAGAAATACATCTACACGTGGAACAACTCCTACAGAACACCTACTGAACGCTGGCAGAAGACCTCAGACCTCCCAAAAGGCAAGAAACCCCCCACGTACCTGGGTAGGGCAAAAGAAAAAAGAATAAACAGACAAAAGGATAGGGACGGTACCTGCACCAGTGGGAGGGAGCCGTGAAGGAGGAAAGGTTCCCACACACGAGGAAGCCCCTTCGCAGGCGGAGACTGCGGGTGGCGGAGGGGGAAAGCTTTGGAGCCGCGGAGGAGAGCACAGCAACAGGGGTGCGGGGGGCAAAGCGGAGAGATTCCCGCACAGAGCTCAGGGCCGACCGGCACTCACCAGCCGAGAGGCTTGTCTGCTCATCCACCGGGGCGGGCGGGTCTGGGAGCTGAGGCTCGGGCTTCGGTCGGAGCGCAGGGAGAGGACTGGGGTTGGCTGCGTGAACACAGCCTGCAGGCGGTTGGTGCGCCGCGGCTAGCAGGGAGGGAGTCCGGAGAAAGGTCTGGACCTGCCGAAGAGGCAAGAGACTTTTTCTTCCCTCTTTGTTTACTGGTGCGCGAGGAGAGCGGATTAAGAGCGCTGCTTAAAGGAGCTCCAGAGACGGGCGCGAGCCGCGGCTAAAAGCACGGACCCCAATGACGGGCGCGAGCCGTGGCTAAAAGCGCGGACCCCAGAGACGGGCGCAAGCCGCGGCTAAAAGCGCGGACCCCAGAGACGGGCATGAGACGCTAAGGCTGCTGCTGCCGCCACCAAGAAGCCTGTGTGTGAGCCCAGGTCACCATCCACAATCCCCTTCCGGGGAGCCTGTGCAGCCCACTACTGCCAGGGTCCCGGGATCCAGGGACACCTCCCCCGGAAGAACGCACAGTGCGCCTCAGGCTGGTGCAACGTCACGCCGGCCTCTGCCGCCGCAGGCCCGCCCCGCACTCAGTGCCCCTCCCTCCCTCCGTCCCCCCCCCCTCGCCCCCGCCCCGGCCTGAGTGCGCCAGAGCGCCCGAATCAGCGGCTCCTTTAACCCTGTCCTGTCTGAGCGAAGGACAGACGCCCTCCGTCAACCTACACGCAGAGGCTGGGCCAAATCCAAAGCTGAGCCCCTGGGAGCTGTGAGAACAAAGAAGAGAAAGGGAAATCTCTCCCAGCAGCCTCAGAAGCAGCGGATTAAAGTTCCACAATCAACTTAATATACCCTGCATCTGTGGAATACATGAATAGACAACGAATCATCCCAAATTAAGGAGGTGGACTTTGAGAGCAAGATTTATGATTTTTTCCCCTTTTCCTCTTTTTGTGAGTCTGTATGTGTATGCTTCTCTGTGAGACTTTGTCTGAATAGCTTTGCTTCCACCATTTGTGCTAGGGTTCTATCCGTCCGTGTTTTTTTTTAATTCTTTTTTCCTCTTAAAAATTATTTTTTTATTTTAATAACTTTATTATATATTATCTTACTTTATTTTATTTCACTTTATCTTCTTTCTTTTGTTCCTTCCCTCCTTCCTTCCTTCCTTCCTTCCTCCCTCCCTCCCTCCCTTCTTTCTTTCTTTCTTTCTTTCATTCTTTGTTTCCTTCTACTTCTACTAATTCTTTCTACTTTATCTCCCTTTTATTCTGAACGGAGTGGATGAAAGGCTCTTGGTGCTGCAGCCAGGAGTCAGTGCTGTGCCTCTGAGGTGGGAGAGCCAACTTCAGGACACTGGTCCACAAGAGACCTCCCAGCTCCACATAATATCAAACGGCAAAAATCTCCCAGAGATCTCCATCTCAACACCAGCACCCAGCTTCACTCAACGACCAGCAAGCTACAGTGCTGGACATCCTATGCCAAATGACTAGCAAGACAGGAACACAACCCCACCCATTAACAGAAAGACTGCCTAAAATCATAAAAGGTCCACAGACACCCCAAAACACACCACCAGACGTGGACCTGCCCACCAGAAAGACAAGATCCAGTCTCATCCACCAGAACACAGGCACTAGTCCCCTCCTCCAGGAAGCCTACACAACCCACTGAACCAACCTTAGCCACTGGGGACAGACACCAAAAACAACGGGAACTACGAACCTGCAGCCTGCAAAAAGGAGACCCCAAACACAGTAAGATAAGCAAAATGAGAAGACAGAAAAAAACACACAGCAAATGAAGGAGCAAGATAAAAACCCACCAGACCTAAGGAATGAAGAGGAAATAGGCAGTCTACCTGAAAAAGAATTCAGAATAATGATAGTAAAGATGATCAAGAATCTTGGAAAAAGAATAGACAAAATGCAAGAAACATTTAACAAGGACCTAGAAGAACTAAAGATGAAACAAACAACGATGAACAACACAATAAATGACATTTAAAATATTCTACATGGGATCAATAGCAGAATAACTGAGGCAGAAGAACGGATAAGTGACCTGGAAGATAAAATAATGGAAATAACTACTGCAGAGCAGAATAAAGAAAAAAGAAAGAAAAGAACTGAGGACAGTCTCAGAGACATCTGGGACAACATTAAACACACCATTCGAATTATAGGGGTTCCAGAGGAAGAAGAGAAAAAGGAAGGGACTGAGAAAATATTTGAAGAGATTATAGTTGAAAACTTCCCTAATATGGGAAAGGAAATAGTTAATCAAGTCCAGGAAGCACAGAGAGTCCCATACAGGATAAATACAAGGAGAAATACGCCAAGACACATATTAATCAAACTGTCAAAAATTAAATACAAAGAAAACATATTAAAAGCAGCAAGGGAAAAACAACAAATAACACACAAGGGAATCCCCATAAGGTTAACAGCTGATCTTTCAGTAGAAACTCTGCAAGCCAGAAGGGACTGGCAGGACATATTTAAAGTGATGAAGGAGAAAAACCTGCAACCAAGATTACTCTACCCAGCAAGGATCTCAGTCAGATTTGATGGAGAAATTAAAACCTTTACAGACAAGCAAAAGCTAAGAGAGTTCAGCACTACCAAACCAGCTTTACAACAAATGCTAAAGGAATTTCTCTAGGCAAGAAACACAAGAGAAGGAAAAGACCTACAATAACGAACCCAAAACAATTAAGAAAATGGGAATAGGAACATACATATCGATAATTACCTTAAATGTAAATGGATTAATGCTCCCACCAAAAGACACAGATTGGCTGAATGGATACAAAAACAAGACCCATATATTTGCTGTCTACAAGAGACCCACTTCAGACCTAGAGACACATACAGACTGAAAGTAAGGGGATGGAAAAAGATATTTCATGCAAATGGAAACCAAAAGAAAGCTGGAGTAGCAATTCTCATATCAGACAAAATAGACTTTAAAATAAGGACTATTAGAAGAGACAAAGAAGGACACTACATAATGATCAAGGGATCGATCCAAGAAGAAGATATAACAATTGTAAATATTTATGCACCCAACATAGGAGCACCTCAATACATAAGGCAAATACTAACAGCCATAAAAGGGGAAATCAACAGTAACACATTCATAGTAGGGGACTTTAACACCCCACTTTCACCAATGGACAGATCATCCAAAATGAAAATAAATAAGGAAACACAAGCTCTAAATGATACATTAAACAAGATGGACTTAATTGATATTTATAGGACACTCCATCCAAAAACAACAGAATACACATTTTTCTCAAGTGCTCATGGAACATTCCCAGGATAGATCATATCTTGGGTCACAAATCAAGCCTTGGTAAATTTAAGAAAATTGAAATTGTATCAAGTATCTTTTCTGACCACAACGCCATGAGACTAGATATCAATTACAGGAAAAGATCTGTAAAAAATACAAACACATGGAGGCTAAACAATACACTACTTAATAACGAAGTGATCACTGAAGAAATCAAAGAGGAAATAAAAAAATACCTAGAAACAAATGACAATGGAGACACAACGACCCAAAACCTATGGGATGCAGCAAAAGCAGTTCTAAGAGGGAAGTTTATAGCAATACAAGCCCACCTTAAGAAGCAGGAAACATCTCGAATAAACAACCTAACCTTGCACCTCAAGCAATTAGAGAAAGAAGAACAAAAAAACCCCAAAGCTAGCAGAAGGAAAGAAATCATAAAAATCAGATCAGAAATAAATGAAAAAGAAATGAAGGAAACAATAGCAAAGATCAATAAAACTAAAAGCTGGTTCTTTGAGAAGATAAACAAAATAGATAAACCACTAGCCAGACTCATCAAGAAAAAAAGGGAGAAGACTCAAATCAATCCAATCACAAATGAAAAAGGAGAGGTAACAACTGACACTGCAGAAATAAAAGAGATCATGAGAGATTACTACAAGCAACTCTATGCCAATAAAATGGACAACCTGGAAGAAATGGACAAATTCTTAGAAATGTACAACCTGCCAAGACTGAATCAGGAAGAAATAGAAAATATGAACAGACCAATGACAAGCACTGAAATTGAAACTGTGACTTAAAATCTTCCAACAAACAAAAGCCCAGGCCCAGATGGCTTCACAGGTGAATTCTATCAAACATTTAGAGAGGAGCTAACACCTATCCTTCTCAAACTCTTCCAGGATATAGCAGAGGGAGGAACACTCCCAAATTCCTTCTATGAGGCCACCATCACCCTGATACCAAAACCAGACAAGGATGTCACAAAGAAAACTACAGGCCAATATCACTAATGAACATAGATGCAAAAATGCTCAACAAAATACTAGCAAAAAGAATCCAACAGCACATTAAACGGATCATACATCATGATCAAGTGGGGTTTATTCCAGGAATGCAAGGATTCTTCAATATACGCAAATCAATCAACATGATACACCATATTAACAAATTGAAGGAGAAAAACCATATGATCATCTCAATAGATACAGAGAAAGCTTTCAACAAAATTCAACACCCATTTATGATAAAAAACCCTGCAGAAAGTAGGCATAGAGGGAACTTTCCTCAACATAATAAAGGCCATATATGACAAACCCACAGCCAACATCATCCTCAATGGTGAACAACTGAAAGCATTTCCACTAAGATCAGGAACAAGACAAGGTTGCCCACTCTCACCACTCTTATTCAACATAGTTTTGGAAGTTTTAGCCACAGCAATCAGAGAAGAAAAGGAAATAAAAGGAATCCAAATTGGAAAAGAAGAAGTAAAGCTGTCACTGTTTGCAGATGACAATTTACTCTACATAGAGAATCCTAAAGATGCTACCAGAAAACACTAGAGCTAATCAATGAATTTGGTAAAGTAGCAGGATACAAAATTAATGCACAGAAATCTCTGGCATTCCTATACACTAATGATGAAAAATCTGAAAGTGAAATCAAGAAAACACTCCCATTTACCATTGCAACAAAAAGAATAAAATATCTAGGAATAAACCAACCTAAGGAGACAAAACATCTGTATGCAGAAAATTATAAGACACTGATGAAAGAAATTAAAGATGATACAAATAGATGGAGAGATATACCATGTTCTTTCATTGGAAGAATCAACATTGTGAAAATGACTCTACTACGCAAAGCAATCTACAGATTCAATGCAATCCCTATCAAACTACCACTGGCATTTTTTACAGAACTAGAAAAAAAAATTCCACAATTTGTATGGAAACACAAAAGGGTCCGAATAGCCAAAGCAATCTTGAGAACGAAAAACAGAGCTGGAGGAATCAGGCTCCCTGACTTTAGACTATACTACACAGCTACAGTAATCAAGACAGTATGGTACTGGCACAAAAACAGAAAGATAGATCAATGGAACAGGATAGAAAGCCCAGAGAAAAACCCACGCACATATGGTCACCTTATCTTTGATAAAGGAGGCAGGTACATGTAAAAGAATGAAATTAGAACACTCCCTAACACCATACACAAAAATAAGCTCCAAATGGATTAAAGACCTAAATGTAAGGCCAGAAACTATCAAACTCTTAGAGGAAAACATAGGCAGAACACTCTATGACATAAATCACAGCAAGATCCTTTTTGACCCACCTCCTAGGGAAATGGAAATAAAAACAAAAATAAACAAATGGGACCTAATGAAACTTCAAACCTTTTGCACAGCAAAGGAAACCATAAACAAGACCAAAAGACAACCCTCAGAATGGGAGAAAATATTTGCAAATGAAGCAACTGACAAAGGATTAATCTCCAAAATTTATAAGCAGCTCATACAGCTCAACAACAAAAAAACAAACAACCCAATCCAAAAATGGGCAGAAGACCTAAATAGGCATTTCTCCAAAGAAGATATACAGTCTGCCAACAAACACGTGAAAGAATGCTCAACATCATTAATCATTAGAGAAATGCAAATCAAAACTACAATGAGATATCATCTCACACCAGTCAGAATGGCCATCATCAAAAAATCTACAAACAATAAATGCTGGAGAGGGTGTGGAGAAAAGGGAACACTCTTGCACTGTTGGTGGGAATGTAAATTGATACAGCCATTGTGGAGAACAGTATAGAGGTTCCTTAAAAAACTACAAATAGAACTACCATATGACCCAGCAATCCCACTACTGGGCATATACCCTGAGAAAACCATAATTCAAAAAGAGTCATGTACCAAAATGTACATTGCAGCTCTATTTACAATAGCCAGGAGATGAAAACAACCTAAGTGCCCATCAACAGATGAATGGATAAAGAAGATGTGGCACATATATACAATGGAATATTACTCAGCCATAAAAAGAAACGAAATTGAGCTATTTGTAATGAGGTGGATAGACCCAGAGTCTTTCATACAGAATGAAGTAAGTCAGAAAGAGAAAGACAAATACCATATGCTAACACATATATATGGAATTTAGGGGAAAAAAATGTCATGAAGAACCTAGGGGTAAGACAGGAATAAAGACAGACCTACTAGAGAACGGACTTGAGGATATGGGGAGGGGGAAGGGTAAGCTGGGACAAAGCAAGAGAGAGGCATGGACATATATACACTACCCAACGTAAGGTAGATAGCTAGTGGGAAGCAGCCGCATAGCACAGGGAGATCAGCTCGGTGCTTTGTGACCGCCTGGAGGGGTGGGATAGGGAGGGTGGGAGGGAGGGAGACGCAAGAGGGAAGAGATGTGGGAACATATGTATATGTATAACTGATTCACTTTGTTATAAAGCAGAAACTAACACACCATTGTAAAGCAATTATACTCCAATAAGGATGTTAAAAAAAAAAAAAAAAAAAAGGAAGTCCCCCCACCTCAGGTGGGGACTGAGGCAGATAAACTGAGGTGATAAATGGCTACCAAGGCTTCTCATCCCTCCACGCTCTCAGCCCAGCCAGAGGCAGAGGCTGCAAGACCCCAGCAGCTGGCGTTTTTTTTCCCCACTGCAGAGGGTACCCAGGAGGCAGCTGTGGAGAATGAGTCAGGCTGGACAGTTTAATTGGCTTCTTCTCTCACTCTGAGCCTCGCTCACACTTTGTCCTCCTCTAGAACAGGGCCACTCCATTGTTGTTTAAGAGTCATCTGGAGAGCTCGTTCGTGCCCAGACTCCTGGGCTAGCCTTCAGAGATTCTGAATCAGTAGGTCCGGGGTCCAGGGTGTCCAACACTTCCCAGTTTGCCTGGGATTTCCCCAGGTTTAGCACCGGCAGCCCTGCATCCCAGCAAACACTGATGGCTGGTCACCCTAGGGAGGGCCCAAGATTTTGCATTTCTAAGAGTATCCCAGGGGATGCTGATGCTTCCACATTCTGCCACACTCTGCCATGCAATGCCGGCCCACTGCACAAGGCCTAGGGATTTCACTTGTACTCCCAGGTCTAGCGCAAATTAAATTGTCTTCAGAAAGAGTTCCCAGGAATCCCTGTTCTCCCCCCTCCCCCAACTCAGCAGCAATCATGGTAACATCTCACTGCAATGTGATGGGATATACTGGTTTGTTTTTGTTTTTGTTTTTGTTTGGTTTATTTGCGGTACGCGGGCCTCTCACCGCTGTGGCCCCTCCCGCTGCGGAGCACAGGCTCCGGACGCGCAGGCTCAGCGGCCATGGCTCACGTGCCCAGTCGCTCCGCGGCATGTGGGATCCTCCCGGACCGGGGCACGAACCCGTGTCCCCTGCATCGGCAGGCGGACTCTCAACCACTGCGCCACCAGGGAAACGCTGTTTTTGTTTTTTTGTCTTTTTTTCTGCTGACATACTCCAAGTCTCCTTCAGGACAGGAATCACATTTTCACATCTTTCCCACTGTTATGGGAATCCATGACTCCAAACATACGGAAGATAATAAAGAGATTTGTTGAATAAACACAGCTAACATTTATTGAGTGCTAACCAGTCACTAGGAACTGCGCTAAGCACTTTATACAGCTTAACTCGTGTCATCCTCACAATGGCCCTGTGTGGCAGGTGCTGTTATTTCCCCCATTTTACAGATGAGGAAGCTAAGGTACGGAAGAGGTACATGACATAGCCACAGAACTGGAAGGTGATAGAACTAGGATTCTAACTCCAATCTGATATCAGAGCCCACAGTCTTACCCACTACACTATGCTATCTACAACAAAGAAATGAAAACAGAAGTGGATCTGATGCAGGAATCATTACTATTTATTTATTTAGAATATATCTCACTTTTTCATTGGAGTCCATGTGCCTGAACTGTGTTTGTGTGTTCAAAATAGATTCACATTGTCTTTCTGGGAATAATGCTGGGCTGTTTAATTTTAACTTTGAATCTGCACTGAACACTGATTCACCATTGTTTATAGCAATTTTTCGGTCCAAGAGAAAGTAGATGTTCTGAGCGAAAGACATGTTTGTCAGCCCTTTGAGAGATACTGTCCACCATTCTATGGAAATCCAGTCTCATTCCTGGGGATTACAAGGGACTAATAAGGCTTCTGGTTCCATTGATGAGCACATGACCCAGACCTGGCCTATCAGAGCACTCTATCTCTTTAATCACAGAGATTTGGTTTAGCAGTGTGCACGTGACCCAAGCCTGGCCAATGAGAACATTCCATCCTTTAAACACAGAGATTGGTTCAGGGGATGCTAAACCAAACCCTTCCTGAAATTTCCCTGAGCCATCTGAAAGTCTAAGTTCCTGTTTGTCTAGAATAACAAGTTTGAAAATATGAAATAACCTAGGGCCACTGGTGGCCATTTTTGCAGATATGGAACATCTCTACCTGAGTATGACACCAACATAGACAGAATGTGAGCCAAGAGATGGAGAGAAATATAATCTTCCTCCCATGATTTGAACCCCTGAATCCAGATATCCAGTTACTGGGTCAATAAATTTCCTTGATTGTTTAAGCCAGGTAGATCGGATTTCTATCTCTTGCAACCCAAAGAATCATGGCTAATGTATCTTACCCATGAAAAAGTAAAAGGTGGGTATTAGTGGGTAGGAAAAATTGAATACCTTGAATTCTATTAATAATTATTTTATAGCACCCTAATATTTCAATGCT
The DNA here is from genome assembly GCF_003676395.1 of Aethalodelphis obliquidens. Classification (NCBI taxonomy): domain Eukaryota; kingdom Metazoa; phylum Chordata; class Mammalia; order Artiodactyla; family Delphinidae; genus Aethalodelphis; species Aethalodelphis obliquidens. The sequence goes on along the minus strand of NW_020837951.1, from coordinate 42,237,506 downwards.
TACTTTATTACCTTCTGTAAGAAAGACTAATGGTAGATGGCCGTCAAATTCTGCCTACTTTGTCACAAGAATAAGCTGAACATAGACCAGGAAGTCATCAATATAAGTGAGCAAATAGGTCTTTTCAGAGTTGGCATGGGGATTGTGTTTTGGTTTGACTTTCTACCAACTTTCCTTTCTTGATTACTACTACTTAAGAATCTGTGGTCAGATAGGTTTTTTAAAAATGCATGTGTCAGTTAATTTTTAGGTGTGGCAAATTTACAGAATTTTCTGAATATGTAGAAGAATTAAACATCACCTGAACCAGTTCTTATAACAAGCTGTCTCTCTTTAATATGGTGTCAGTTGATTTTTTTTTATTTCAATTAAGGTTTTATTAAAGTTGTTTCTGAAGATTATATTTCATCCTTAGTCTTCCTTATCTGATTTTGCTTTAGTGTTTAAGAACCTTTCTTCACTTATTAAATCCTTTGCCATGAAAGAGCACCACATAACTTATATCAGTATCAAACTGAATAATTCCTTTATGGAAGTGAGGAAAATCCACAAAAGATTCATAAAATCCAAGCACTAAAGCACCAAGACCCCTCTTCAGATGAGCCGAAGCTTCCTTACACATGTCATCTGCAAGCCAATGATGTCTTTTTACATTACCATCAAGATGAAAATAATTAAGAACACTGAAACAATTTTCTTATTTCTCCAGTCTAAAAATGTAGATTTCCTCGTTATGGTTAAAACAGACAAACACGAAAAACAGAAGCTGAAAGGAAAATAAGTTCACTGTGATTGATTAGCTTACAATTTTTTTTTATAGTCAAGCACCGCTTAACCAGTCTTTCCCTTCCCCTAGACTTTAGGCAACTATAAAAACATATGAAAAACAATGTGTATAATAAAAGGCGATAAAAACAAATATTTGAGGGCCTACTGTAATAGGTAACTTGCACATTTCATTTAATCCTCACAATATTTTGAAATTATAACCATTTTACAAACGTGGAAGCAGGCTCGGAAGAGTGAAGTGACTAGGCTGGGAATTATGTTCAGGGTGATGCCTACTAAGCGTATGGTCTATTATGCTGCGCTGGCTCCTGAAAGCCCTTCAACTTTTTGAGATTCTCACTGTTATAGCGCCGTCTTCTATATTTATACTTTTAAGTCTGCAAAACTACTGAATAATAGAAGAATCTAAAATTATTCTCAGTCTACTTGTTAAAACAGGAGGTTGCAAGGAATATTTAAAAACTCTTCAAATAATCAGAACATTCCACACCTAAAATTATGGTTATTCTAATTTACTGGTAATGATAGCTAGTGATCCAAGAATACACAGGAAATCATAATTGGCTCATTTTCTTTTCGTCACTGTTTGTCAATCTCAAAGGAATGAAGGCCAAAAAGGACAAATTCTTTTTTTTTTTTATAAATGATACTTAGAGACTGAGTATTTATTTATTTATTTATTAGAAGATGTTGGGGGTAGGAGTTTATTAATTAATTTATTTTTGCTGTGTTGGGTCTTCGTTTCTGTGCGAGGGCTTTCTCTAGTTGCGGCAAGCGGGGGCCACTCTTCATCGCGGTGCGCGGGCCTCTCACTATCGCGGCCTCTCTTGTTGCGGAGCACAGGCTCCAGACGCACAGGCTCAGTAGTTGTGGCTCACGGGCCTAGTTGCTCCACGGCATGTGGGATCCTCCCAGACCAGGGCTCGAACCTGTGTCCCCTGCATTAGCAGGCAGATTCTCAACCGCTGCGCCACCAGGGAAGCCCCAAGACAAATTCTTATTGTGAAATCTGACTGCTCATTATACTTACAGTGTGAACTTAGTGGAATGTCAAAAGAGGTTCTGGTTTTAAAATCTCACCATCAGTCTTTTGCTTGCATCTTAGAAGCATGTTATTTGGTTTTTTTAAGTGTCTGAATCTGGTGGAGGTGGTAGGACCCATTGGGGGATGGCTTTGCTGATACATGTTTGTGTAGTATGCTAGAACTATCTATGACATCTAAGAGGATAACTTTCACCATCCCACAGAATGGGGTCATAGAGTTCTGGTAGAAATGGATTTATTTTATGGGTAAGTAACTTAAACCTAAACCTGGGCAATCTGGACACCTAACAACATTCAAATGTCTGCTGGGGAAATATTTGCATGTTTTTTATAGAACTGTGGAATCTTAAATGACTGAAGTTAATAGACAGTTGTTTCTTACTTAAGTTCTCACTGAAATTGAGTTTACTAGTTTTAGAGTTTTTTTTTTCCTTTGAGTCCAGTCCTAAAAAGACTATGTTTTCATACTTCAGAAGAAGCTGAAAGGGTGAGATTAGATCATCATTAAGGCTGCTTCTAACATTAAAATATCCATATGACCTCCTTTCTAATGTCCAATTGATTGATATATAATTCATTCACTAACTCATTTATTGAATAAATTTTTTACAGAACACTATCTATAAGCAAGACTGAAATAAAAAATATACACATAGGCTCATTAACTCTAGGAGGTCAATACATAAAAGGGGAGCTAGATCTTTACACATGTGACATAAGACAGACACAAAAACTGGGAAATAAAGCTTGTCAATGTAAGAGAGGTAGTGAATTGTGAGTACCCCACCCCACCCCCCAAAACACCCCGAAACCCAGCATAACTAATGAGGAATCATGGGAACCTAACGTTTTTTTGTCCTGACCACCTCCCCACATAATCTAATAAAGGATCATAAGGTTAATCTGACAAAGTGGCAGAGGATTTAAGGGCTGGTGGAAAGAGAAGTTGTGGGTAAATTACCTATATAGACCAATTTAGGTCATTAGCTGTTGGTGATGCCTCAATTTCCCTGAAATGATTATATACCTAGGAAGGCTGAAAATAATTTGAAGATAATTCAACAAAGAAAGCGCAAGGTTTCTTGGCCATACTTGCTTGAAAGGGACCTGATATCCTGATTTCTTGCTAGTCCCTGCCTTCCAAGCCTTGCCTTGTAGATGGGATTTGAAAAGGGAAAATGAGTGTGAATGTGAAGTCTATCTGGCAGGAACTACAAGGACAAAAGAAAAATGAAATAAAAATGGGAAGTCTGAAAATCTATGTGCATAAAAATCAAGCGAAATGATTTAAATGCATACAACTATAAAGCTTTATCATTTAAGGACCCAAATGTTAAACCAATCCCTGCCATCTCCTTTTCCCACGAATACAAGATTCTATACAATTCCTATTATAGGGGTCATTAGTAATGAACATTTAGTTAAAAATAAACATATACTCATTTCCACCTTTAAGAAAGATTTTGGATTGAAAGTCATCAGAGTACCAATTGAAAACTAATTTTCTTAAACATATTTTGATAAGACCACAGGAACACTTGTCACATTGTTCAAATGCCCAATGGCAAGACTGCTGATGAGACCAAACAGGTCACATGAAATCAACAGAGTATCTTAGAAATAAAGCCAATATGACTAAATCCAAGACAGATCACATGAAGTACCGCATGTACAATACGAACCTAGTTTAATATATAAAGGAATCACAGGTGACTGCACTCTGGGAGAACATTCAGTTCCTCTGGGCCCATTCAGAGTCTTCTCTGAGACCCTACCACCACTTCCACCTGGGTGAGTCTAATGGCACAGCCATGAAGCTTGTCGCCATCCTGCCTTACTGATGCCACAGTGCCAGGCTGTACCCCAACACCAGCTGGCACATGACAGATGGGTTCATGCTCATGAGGGTCATATTTGTCACCAATGGGAGTCGGCTTCTCCAGGCCATGTTTGGCAAACACACTTTTCAGCTTTGTTTCTAAAAATGACAAGCCTCGGAAGATCTTCTGCAGAGTGAGCTTCTGGTCCCCAGGCTCTGTTTCTTCAGAAATACACTCTGTAGTCTTCTCCAAAATGTCTGCCACCTCCACCAAATCCTTACAGAAACTCTGAATTCCAAATATCTTGGCATCTTCTACATATCTCTGGGTTTGCCTTCTTATATTTTCACCATCAGTTACAGCTGTCTGGTATCTCACTGTGAAACCCTGTATGTACTTCCTTCTCCAGTCTAACAGCTTTTAGCTTTCAGGCTCGTTCTGCAAGAGAGGGCCCAAGTTCATCAGGAGGGTCCTCAGAATTGCAGTCTCCACCCACGGTCCTCTGGGTGACAGTGCTGAAAGGATGCAGCCATCCCCTGCCATCTGACGCGGCACTCGAGGCCAGGAGAGGCTGCATCCACCGCTGGGCAGCCCACGGGGACCTGGTGGCCGTGTTCCCCAACTCGGCTGACCTGTCAGTTGATTATTAAAAGCCAACTTGTCAGAAAAATCTGTACTTGTATCAAGATTACATCCTTGAACCCGAAGAAATACAAACAATAAGTATATTGCTAATAAGGCCACCTGAAGTAGTAGTGGTCAAACTGAATCCTTAACTGATAATGCACTAGCACTGTAGAACCTAGAGAGCAAAGGAATCCTGGTAAATGACTACGTGAACTAAAAGACTTCTCTTCAGCCCGCGTGTTGTTTGTTTCTGTTTGGATGATTTATTTAAGAGTGACATGGTTTCCCTCTGGCCATCGTCTTTATTTTCTTCGGCTCTTTAATCATTATGTGTGCCGTGCACCGCCTAGGACCCTGACGTCATTAAGTGCCTTATAAGCAACTAGTTCCGAATGACCTGCTTGCCAGTGCAAACATGTCTGACAGGTTTAGTGACAACCCAACTCGCATATAAGGGGCTGAACCAGCCAGGCACAGGCTCTTCTCCACTGGTACACACACGACCAAGTCCAGGGTTATTTCGGAATTGAAATCCTGACTTGGGCGGCAAGGCTATCTTCCAAACTCCCCTGACAAATGCCGTCAGTCAATTCTATGCCTTTTTCCCTTCTTGCAGAGATGTTTATTGGGGTCTACAGCTGGGATCATAGAAATGAGTAAGACTCATTCTCTTTCTTGAGGAACTTCTAGTCTGCAGGGAGACAGGTCTATTGCTATATTTACGACATACCCTAAAAGTACTTAGATGTGGACCACAGGCTTCAGGATCACAAAAGAGGGGAGCTCTTTAGGATAGAGACTATTTTCTCTGTTACAAATATTTTCTTAATGAGTATCCTAGTGTTTACCTCCCTTTCTTGGACATAGTCGTAACTCAGGATACTTCTAAATAAAACTAAAAATTATTTTCTACTAATAAGGACCTACTGTGTAGCACAGGGAACTCTACTCAATACTCTGTAATGGCCTATATGGGAAGGAATCTTAAAAAAGAGTGGATATATGTATATGTACAACTGATCCACTTTGCTGTACACCTGAAACTAACACAACATTGTAAATCAACTATACTCCAAAAAAATTTTTTTCAATTAATTTATAGCTCTATGTGCTATATAACTTTAATATGACTAAAATTTTCCCTACTTTCCATTTGGAAATTGTTGTAATGTAGAAAAAATTTGAAAGAGTTCTATAATGAACCCCTGTAAATGCTTTACCGAGATTCACCCATTGTGAACATTTCCCCCATGTTTGTTTTATTTCTCTCAGTCTCTCAAAATATATATTTGCTAAACTGCTTGAAAATAAGTTGCAGTTATCATGGTACTTCTTCCCTAAATAATTCAACCAATGTTGCCTGAGCATTGGGACATTTTCCTACAAAAACCCTATATGATTATCACACCTAAGAAATTTAACAATGCCGTAATATAATTTAATGTACAATACACATTCAATTTTACCCAGTTGCCTCAAATATATATTTTATAGCTCTAAATATATATATTTTTATAGCTTTTAAAAAATATCTAAGATATAATCAAGGCTTATGCACTGCCGTTGGTTTTTATCTTCTCAGTCTCTAATCTAGAGCCATCCTCCCGCCTTTTGTTGTTTTTCACGCTATTGAATTTTTGACAAGTTCAGGTCACTTGTAGAATATCCCACAGCTTCGATTTATCTGAGGTTCTTCATTATTTGATTCTAGTTTAAAAATGTTGGCAAGAACGCTGCAGGTCATTTGCGTAGTTCTTATTTCATTATATTAGCAGGTATGCAGTGGGAATACGATTTAAATTTTAAACTCATACAGTTAAAACAAACCAAAAACAGGAAAACAGTTGATTTCTTTTCTGATTGATGAGAAGATCCTGTGATTTAAGGCCTTACAATTAAAAGTGTGGTCAGCAGGCTTTCTTAGAAATTAGAAGCCCCAGGCCCCTCCCCAGATCTATTGAATCAAAATTTGCATTTTAACAAGATCCCCAGGTGATTCATATGCACGTTAAAGTTGGAGAAGGACCAATTTAAGATATTAACTAGAGGGCGGGCATCTGGCATACTGGCTTTATCCAAAGCAAAGGTTTATTTGTTGCAGGCACTCTTAGGACATAATATCCATTTCTTCTTTTTTCTGACTAACAGGAAGAAATTGTACCTAGCTAAAAAGCTACATTTTTAATCTGTCTTGAAGTTAGAAGTTGCCATGTGACACAGTTCTGGCCAATGAGAGGGAAATGAAATTCCCGGCGCGGGGTGGGGGTGGGGGGGAAGGTTTTAGAAAACAGCTTGGATTCACCTGGCACGCACATTTCGTCCTTCCCCTTCTTTCTTCCCGGTTCGGGGATAGGAAAGTAGAGGTGGAGATGCTATTGGTGACCCTGAAACTTCAAACCGCAAGCTAAGGATGACTGCGTGGCAAGAGCCTTGAGGAGCCCTGGTCTGCCTACCTCCGTACCTCTTTCATGCAGGTAAAATGAAGCCTCTGGTTTAAGTCACTGTTTAATTGAATTTCCTGTTAATCATAGTCAAACTGAATCCCTAACTGATAATGCTGTTTGAAGAATTTCCTTTTTTTATAAATTTATTTTTGGCCGCGTTGGGTCTTTGCTGCTGCGCGTGGGCTCTGCCTAACTGCGGCAGCGGGGGCCCCTCTTCATAGCGGTTCGTGGGCTTCTCATTGCGGTGGCTTCTCTTGTTGCGGAGCACGGACTCTGGGCCCGCGGGCCCTAGAGCGCAGGCTCAGTAGTTGTGGCGCACGGGCTTAGTTGTTCTGTGGCATGTGGGACCTTCCCGGACTAGGGCTCAAACCCGTGTCCCCTGCGTTGGCAGGCGGATTCTTAACCGCTGCGCCACCAGGGATGCCCTGAAGAATTTCTTGATGGGAGATTCTGAGGAACCGCTGGTGGGTAGAGTCGCAGAGAGGTGGATTCTTTCCCGTTTTTTTGCTTTGTTTATGGTTTTGTCCATTAAGAGAGACTGAAATGTGCAATGTATTCCCTTCCCGTTTGTGAAGGAACACCTAGGCCTCCTCTAGAGGACTGTCATTAGGGAGGCAGATTTCTGTTGCAAGAGCATTTTCATTGAAATTTTGGTTCCACAGATAGGCAGTAATACACACATTTTACTGCATGTGAAGACTGTCTGCTACTAACAGAAAAGGTATGAACCAAGGACTTGCCTTGCCCTGTGTTACAAAAGTTTTTCCTCCTCATGGGACGGTAATTCTAGTCCCCTTTGGTGACTCACTCACTATCTCTGTTAATTTCCTTCGACTTTACCGTGGAAAAGGAAATGTATGCGCGTGTATGTGTGTGCATGTGTTCATTATGGCGTATGCCTCTCCAAATTGTTATGCATCTCGTTCCAAAAATAATTTGAAATAGTTTACATCTCAGCTTTCATTACCATTTAGGACTGACCTTTGCCCAGAAGAATATTTAATCTCTAGTACTTGGCTTCTTCTACGCCAGGTATAATTCATTCCTGCTTGGATGTAACGAGTTCTCACTCCATCTTTGAACCCCCTCCCCCACCCCATAATTGCACTCAGTAGAAGAGTTAAATATTTGTTGAATGAATCTATTTGTTCAACATTTATTAAGCAGTCTATTTGCAAGGACTGCATCTGGCCACAGAGGTTGGCAAACTTTTCTATAAAGGGCCAGATAGTAAATATTTTGGCTTCATGAGTCAAGAGACAAAAGTGAGCATATTACCAAGGTCATATTACCTTTATTTGACCATTTAAATTGTAACCATTTAAAAATGTAAAAACTACCTTTACGCCGTATACAAAACATAAATCAAAGACTTAAATGTAAGAGCTAAAACTATAATATTTTTATGTGACTGATGCCCTACGTACCGTGCTAACAAGCCACCTTAAAAAGAAAACATAGGTGTACCACTTTATGACTGTGGATTAAGCAATGGTCTTTTAGATATAATACCAAAAAGCAAGAACAACAGAAGAAAAAAATGGATGACTTAGATTTCAGCAAAATTAAAAATTTTTATGCATCAAAGGAAATTATTAAGAAAGTAAAAAGGCAGTCTATGGAGTGGAAGAAAGTGTTTGCAAAGCATATGTCTGATAAGTGTTTAATACCCAGAATATATAAAGAACTCCTGCAAGTCAACAGAAAAAGGCAAATAACCCAATTAGGATTTTTAAATGGGAAAAGGACTTGAGTAGACATTTCTCCAAAGAAGACATACAAAAGTTTGAAAAGATGCTCAACATCATTAGTCATTAGGAAAATGCAAATCAAAACCATAATGAGCTACCACTTCACATCTACTAAGCTAGGTATAATTTTTTAAGGGAATATAAGTGTTGGCAAGGACGTGGAGAAATTGGAACCCTCATGCCTTGCTGGTAGACTGTGAAATGGAGCAACCTCTGTGGAAGACAGATTAGCGATTCCTCAAAAAGTGAAACAAAGAATTGCCTTACGATCCAGCAATTTCAGTCCTATGACCCAAGATTCCTAACTGACATGTAAACACTTTCCAAAGCCTTTCAGGTTCATTCATCTCCTTTGATTCTTCTAACACCCGAGGTTTGGTGGCAGAGTGAGGGCTGGAACCAATCTCCCGCATCCCTACTAGGCACTCTTGTCGTGTTGTCCAGCCTCATGAAGGGGGCCGCTCAGTACACAGTAGGCTTTGCTATGGGAACAACTGTGTCGGGCCTTGGCTAAAGTCAAGGACACTCTCAGTGCTGGAAGGAGTTTCTTCATGATACAGCCAAATGCCGAGGACTGGATCCAGAGAAAATAAATGAACAGGAAAGGCTGTTATGCATTAATGTGATCAAACTACATGATTTATTTGCTTAATGTTTGCTGAAAAAGAATATGGCATTTAACCATTCCCTTCTACTCAGAACTTACGTGGATCCTTTTAAAGTCAACCAATGAGATAATTTAACAAAGAAGTCTTTTTATTTCTACTTGCTACTATTCATGTAAAAATGAATCAAGAAGAAGCTGTAACACCAGTAACCAAAGACCACATACTGTACAACTTTATTTGTATGAAAGGTCCAGAATAGGCAAATCCAGGGAGACAGAAAGTAGATTATTACTTGCCAGGGGCTGGAGAGAGGGAAGGTAGGGAGTGACAGCTAATAGGTACAGGTTTCTTTTGGAGGTTATGAAATGTTCTGAAATTAGATTATGGTGATGATTGCACAATGCTGTAAATACAGTAAAAACCACTGAATTGTGTACTTTAAACAGTGAATTTTTTGCCTTGTAAATTATATCTCAGTGAAGCCATTACATAGGAACCATCACTGTTCTGTTTCCTAACTCCACTTTCTAATGTTAATAGGAAACACAAATACTTTTATTTAATATCGACAAAGGGCCATTCATTATATTATTTATCCAAACAATACTATTAGGTAAGCATTATTATTATCCCATGGGACAGAAGAAGAAACCCAGGCTCCAAGAGATTATATCATCTGCTCAGCGTTACATAGCTACCTGGGAGGTTGCATATCTAGGAATTAAATCCAGATCTGTCAGGTCCTGATACCAAAGCTTTGGGCTTAAAATTTTGGTATATTCTTTGATTATTGTTGATTATTGTTGGTTATGGTATATATGGTAAAGACTGTTTACTGAAAACAGGCAGACACTTCCTTGTTTCTGGAATATCCTGAAATAATGTCTTGATGAAGCAGTTATTTATCATGTCTTCTATAACTACTCTATCAAATGCTCTCTTTGTGGGTGGCAGAATGGTGGGATCACTTGCCTAGAGAGTAGGGGGATAAAACGACAGAAACTCCTCTGTACCCGCCAGCTTTTTACAACACGCAGTGCAGTTGTCTATGTGAAAGCCAGCCTGTGGACTTGTGTGTCTGCTTGTGTGTCTGCCTGAGTTCATAGCTCTGGGCACCCGGTTTGGATAAAATTATGCTCTGAGGGTCTTTTTGAGCTGGACACTTTGTCCAGGCTCTGCCTACACTGGAAACTCTCAAGATTTCCCTGTTTCAAAGATTAGCTTCTTTGGAAATCACTGGAGAGACTCCGCTACAGTGTACATTTAAATGTGCTGGTTCTCTTTTTGTTCTTGCAAAATACAGACTTGGATTAACAGGATGTAAGAGGTACTATTTGGCGGAATGTAAAATGTCTTAAATCTCCCCATATTTGGCAATGCAGTGTTCTCTCTCTCTTCCTCTCTCCTTTAGCAGATTTCCAGTTGCACTTCATAGATGGATGTCAGCTGGTCCTTTTTTCCTGTTATGTAAACTTGAGAATGATTATTTGGACTATGTTTCAAACCATTCTTCCTTGAACTTCAACCGCCAAACACTGTTAAAATGCCCCAGAAACTCTAACTGTAATTCTTTACCAGAGTTTAGAAACACCACTTGACACTTTACAGTGCCAGCAATTCCCTTTCTGTCTATAGATCTTCAGACATTTAAAAGCTCCATTCTTCCTCTATAGGACTTGACTCTCTTTCATTGCCTCATTGTTGGCCAGTAATCCAGCTTTGCTTTCAATGAGAGAGGGAGAAAAAGAGAAAGGTGAGCTAGAAAAAAAAAAAAAGGGTGTGAACCCAGAAACTCAGGAGCTTTTTTTTTTTTAAATAGAGTTCATGCTAGTGAAAGACTGGAAAGAGGCTTAACCAGTGTCAACCAGTATCCACCAGTGAGGAGACTTCCAGTGCAAGCCACCCAGTGGCTGCTGAATACGGAATGCTCGTTCAAGCACTAGTTGCTGAGCCAAAGATTTGAGGAGTGAGGTGTGTGTGGGGCAGGGTGGGGAGCTTTGGGGGCTAAGAATAGTTTGACGTATTTGTGATCACTGAATATCCCTCCCCCGACGCCATTTATTTTGCATAATATTTCCAGAGAGACAATTCACGCTTATGGTAGTATCCCGTATTCCCTAGCACGTTTCCGTGTGAGCATGATTTCTTGAAAACACTGTGGACAGATTTAGCAGGCATCACGCCTTTTTTTTTTTTTTTTTTTTCTTTGCGGTACGCGGGCCTCTCACTGTTGTGGCCTCTCCCGTTGCGGAGCACGGGCTGCAGACGCGCAGGCTCAGCGGCCATGGCTCACGGGCCCAGCTGCTCCGCGGCATGTGGGATCCTCCCGGACCAGGGCACGAACCCGTGTTCCCTGCATTGGCAGGCGGACTCTCAAACACTGCGCCACCAGGGAAGCCCTGGGATTATGTTTTGATGGCTGTTTTGGGTGTATACAAACAGGTATAAGAATACAGACCCTTTGCGGCTTCAGGAGGGTAAAAGTCGTTTGCAAATTGACAGTGGAGAGATTCTGAGAGCAAAGTGTTTCAAACAGATTTCCCACACGATTGCTGTCGGATATGTCTTCTCCTGACACTGAGCGAACATTGTAAATTGCCAGTTGTCAATGTATTGTCAACCAAGGTTGACAATACGTTCAGACAGGAATATGTTTAATATCCCTATAGAATTTTAACGAAAGTGACTTTTGGTTCTCTGCTCTTCTTACACAACTAAACAAACTTGGCATTTTAATGTTATTTCCTTTCCTACTATAGTAACCAAAGCGATTGTCAAATAAAAGAGACCAGGGGATAAATATAGAAAACTAATGGAATTACAGAGGGTGGAGCTCTTTTATTTTAGAAATGAGGAAACGGAAGCCAAGAGAGGTAAGGCAATTTGCCTAGGGTCACAAACATTAGTCGTGTCCACGGAGGGGGCGTCATATTCATTTGATTGTATGACTGATCACTAGAGTCTCATACAGAGGCAACTTGGTCTTTGATGCCATCTGAAGTGGATTCACACTCAAACCAGTGGCCACCTGTGTCCATGCAGAGCCTTGGATGATGAGGAGAGGAAAGTGTGTTATGTTCCCAGTAACAGTGGGAGAGCTAAGGAAGAAGGCCAGGCAGTACCCCAGAGTGGCAAAGAGGGGATAGGGAGCAGGCCAGTAGATGCCGAGAAGGTCTCCTGGACCACAGTCCACATACCAGCCATCACGTGGTCCCTCAAAATATGGGATGTTAGGAAAACGCTAAAACGTCGAGGAAGGCTTTAGGTCAGTGGCTCTCAAGTTTGGCTGCACTTGAGAATCACCTGAGGAGCTTTTAAAAACTGATACCCAGGCTAAACCCCAAACCAATTTCATCAGTGTTTTCAATGGTGGTCTCCATTTCTATGCAAAATTGAGAACAACTACTCCAGATAAATCTGGTATAGACCCATTAAAGGAATGATAGATGTAGCATATCCCTAAATTCTTGAGACTGAGACTTTGCTTTTCTTTAAGTTCCTGAGTGCTGCCATCAAAAATGAGGCATTACCTCCTCTTACTCTGCTAATGCTCTTTTTTAGTAGTAATATAGTGACATACTGGACATGTGCTGAGTTTGGGTCACCTTTATTTTTATTCCAATTGACTACTTATGTATAAGAAATCACTCCAAAACTTAGTGGTTTCAAATGGCAATGACTATTATTTCTCAGGATTCTGTGGGTTGGTCGGGTGATTTTTCTGCTGACTTTGCTTGGGTTCACTCACACAGTTGCATTCAGCTGGAGGGTTGGCTGGGCTGAGAGACATGAGACAGCCTCACTCACACATCTGTGGTTGATGTTGGCTGGGGTACCTTGGTTCATTCTCCAGGTCAGCATTCCAAGAGAATAAAGGTGGAGCTACAAGGTCTCTTAAGGGGGAGGCTTGGAATTCACTTCAGTTCACTTCTGCGGCATTTTACTGGTCACAGACCTCCCACTACAGGAAATGTAATTGACTCAGGGCCTCATCTCTGTGCTTTGAAATTCATTGCTGAGTTTGTGCAGAGGCCACAGGCTGGATATTAAGTCAGACCTGTTCCTGGGAGATGTGGGACTCCATTTTTGGCCAACTTTGGCTAAAGGATTCCTCGATGACTTTGCTGACTTTTTCTTAGACACTTCTACCCAACCTTTTCTCGCTCTTTCCTTCTCTCAAGATCTGACTTGCCTTAAGGTCTGATGTTCTCTCAACTTTCTCTCCCCAATTCTTTCACGCAGGTGCTTCCCCTAATAAAAATACTTGCACATTTACTTTTGCCTTGACTTCTTAGAGGACCTAGATTAACCTAGTAACTTGAAGACCAGCCCAGATTCAAGGGGAGAGGAAATAGACTTTATCTCTTGGTGGAAGGAGCAGGCAAGTCACACTGCAGAGGAGAATGAGAGGAATTGTTCACACCATCTTTGAAAACAATCTCCCATGATTTCCCCACGGGGAAGGCCTCCTCCCTCATTCTCCGCACAGATGCGTTAGGTGGAATTGATTCTATTCCCAGCTTCAACGTGAGTGAGTGATGCCAGTGGGATGCTATTAGGAGGTGGGGCCTTTGGAGAGTAATTAGGTTCAGATGAAGTTATGAAGGTAGAGCCTCCATGATAGGATTAGCGCCTTTATAAGAAGAGACTAGAGCTCACTCTCTCCGACTTGTGAGAAGAGACCAGTGAGTAGCCAACCATCTGCAAACTGGGAAGCAGGCTCTCACCAGACACCAGATCTGCCAGCACCTTGATCTTGGACTTCCTAACCTCCAGAACTGTGAGGAGTAAGTGTTTGTTGTTTAAGTACCCAGTCTATGGTATTTTTGCTATTTTGCCTGAGTTGACTGAGACAGAAGGTTAAATATCTCACTAATAATTTGTACATTGATCACATGTTGAGATATTTTGGATATATTGGTTTAAAGTACATAATGATAAATTAATTTCACCTTTTTTAGTTTCTTTACTAACTAGAAAATATAAAGACTCATTTGCAACTTGCTTGATATTTCTGTTATGTAAGCACTGCCTTTGAATATCAAAAGTTCCCAAGAAATTAAATCAATATTTTTAGTTAAAATATTTATTTTGAAATAATTGTAGATTCACATGCAGTTGTAAGAAATAAACAGATCCCTTGCATCCTTTACTCAGTTTTACCTAATGATAACTTACCACAAATTTATAATATAATATCACCACTAGGATATTGACATTGATACAGTCAAGATAAAAAAATATTTCCATCAGAACAAGGATCCCTCATGCTGCCCTTCTATGGTCACACCCACTACTGTACACCCTCACTCTCTTGGTAACCCCTGGCAATCACAACTCTGTTCTGCATTTCTGTAAATCCGTCATTTCGAGAACGTTGTATAAATGAAATTATACTGTATGTAACCTTTGGGGGTTGGTGTTTTTTCACTCAGCATGATTCCTCAGGAATTCATCCAGTTTGTTACATGTATCAGTAGTTCGTTCCTTTTACTGCTGAGTAGTATATCATGGTACGGATATAGCACAGTTTGTTTAACAATTCACCCATGAGGAAAGACATCTAGGTTGTTTCCATTTGGGGGCTATTACAAATAAAGCTGCTATAAATATTCATGTACAGGTTTCTGTGTGAAGCTAAGTTATGTTTCTCTGGGATAAGTTCCCAGGAGTGCAATTTCTGGGTCGTATGGTAGTTGCATGTTTAATTTCTAAGAAACGACCAGACTGTCTTCCGGAGTGGCTGTACCGTTTTACATTCCCGTCAGCAATGTAGGAGTGACTCAGTTCCCCCACGTTTTCCCTAGTCATTGGGGTTGTCACCACTTTTTATTTTAGCCATTCTGATAGGTATAGAATGGCATCTCATTCTGGTTTTAATTTGCATATCCCTAATGGCTAATGATGTTGAGCATCTTTTCATGTGAGTGTGTTTTCCATCTATACATCCTATTTGGTGAAATATCTCTTCATTCCTTTTGTCTATTATCTAATTGGATTGTTTGCTTTATTTCTGTTGTTTCAAATTCTATTCTAGATAATAGTCTGTCAGGTATATGGTTTGCAAATATTTTCTCCCAGTCTTTTCATGCTTTTAACAGGGTCTTTCTGAAAGCAAAAGTTTTTAATTTTGAGAAATCTAAATTATCTGTTTTCTTCCCTTATGGATCAAACTTTTGGTGTCAATCCTAAGAAATCTTTGCCTAACCCTAAACCCTTAAGATTTTCTCATATTTTTTTCTAAAGATTTTATAGTTTTACATTTTACACTTAAGTCTGTGATTCATTTTGAGTTAATACTTGTGCAACATATGAGACTTAAAGCTGGAGGTTCATTTTTTTGCCTAAGGATGTCCAATTGCTCCAGCACCATTTGTTGAAGGGGCTATATTTTCTCCACTGATTTGCTTTTGCATGTTTGTCAAAAATCTGTTGGTTAGGGCCTCCCTGGTGGTGCAGTGGTTGAGAGTCCGCCTGCCGATGCAGGGGACACGGGTTCGTGCCCCGGTCCGGGAAGATCCCACATGCCGCGGAGCGACTAGGCCCGTGAGCCATGGCTGCTGAGCCTGCGCGTCCGGAGCCTGTGCTCCACAACAGGAGAGGCCAAAACAGGGAGGGGCCCGCGCCCCGCAAAAAAAAAAAAAAAAAAAAATCTGTTGGTTCTATTTGTGTGGGTCTATTTCTGGGTTCTCTTCTGTTCCATTAGTCTATGTGTCTATCACGTCACCAGTGCTGCATGATCCTGATTATTGTAGCTATATAAAAAGTCTTAATATTTTAGACTGATTTCTTTTTTCTTTTTTAATGTGTAAATATGGTGGACTAGATGGATTTATTCCCAAATATTAATCTAGTTTTGTATCCTTGGAATAAACCCTACTAGGTTATGGTGCAAATTCTTTGTATAGATTGCTGACTTCTATTTGCCAGTATTTGGTTAAGGATTTTACATCTATATTGTTATAGATTGAATGTTTGTGTCACCTCCCTACCACACACACACACACACACACACACACACACTCACACACACTCACACACACACTCGTGTTGAAGCCCTAATCTCTAATGTGATAGTATTGATATTTGGAGGTGGGGCCTTTGGGTTACATTACTAGCTACATTAGGTCATGAAGTTAGAGCCTTCATGATGGTGTTAGCGACCTTAAAAGAAGTAAAAGAGATCTCTCTCTCTCTTTCTCTCTCTCCACTTGCATATACCCCCCACCACATGCCCCACCCCCCCAAAAAAAGAAAGAATAAAGAAGAAAAGGCCATATGAGGGACACATCAAGAAGGCAGCTGTCTGCAAGCCAGGAAGATAGTCTTCACCAGGAACCAAATTGATTAGCCCCTTGATCTTTGAGTTCAACCTCCAGAACTGTGATAAGTAAATATTTTATTATCTAAGCCACCCAATCTATGGTATTTTTTTATGGCAGCCCAAGCAGACTAAGGCATATATTCATGAAGATATTGGTCTCTATGCTGTCCTTGTCTAATTTTTGTATCGATGTAATACTAGCTTCATAAAATTGATTGGGAAGTATTCATTCCTCTTCTGTTTTCTCAAAAATATTGTATAGTGTTGGGATAATTCTTCTTTGAACGTATAATAGAATTGGCCAGAGAAACAAGCATGGCTTGTGTGATCTTAGTTCCCCCACCAGGGATTGAACCCAGCCCTGGCAGTGAAAGAGTTGAGTCCTAACCAGCAGACTGCCAGGGAATTCCTGGAAATTTCCTAGAGGGAATTTTTAAGTTATAAATTCAATTTTCTTAACAGTTATAGAGCTAGTCAAATTAACTGTTTTTATAGGGAGAGTTGTGGTGGTTTGTGTTTTTTGAAGAAGTGATCCATTTCATCCAAGATGTCAGTGTTACGTGTGCAGCATTGTCGACAATATTCCCTTATTATTATTATTATTTATTTATTTTTTTTTTGCGGTACGTGGGCCTCTCACTGCTGCGGCCTCTCCCGCTGCGGAGCACAGGCTCCAGACGCACAGGCTCAGCAGCCATGGCTCACGGGCCCAGCCGCTCTGCAGCATGTGGGATCTTCCCGGACCGGGGCATGAACCCATGTCCCCTGCATTGGCAGGCGGACTCTCAACCACTGCGCCACCAGGGAAGCCCCCCTTATTATTTTTTGATGTCTGTAAGTGATACTCCGTTTCATACCTGATGTTGGTAATCTGTATCATCTCTTTCATTCTTTCTTTCTCTTTCAGTTTTGCTAGAGGTTTATCAATTTTATTGATCTTTTCAAAGAACTGGCTCTTTATTTCATTGATTTTTCTCTATTTTTCTGTTTTCAGTTTGATTTCTTTTGCTCTTACTGTTATTTTCTTCCTTCTGCTTGCTTTGTGTTTGTTCATTTATTTTTTCCTTGGTTCTTGAGGTGGAAGATTAAATTACTGATTTGAAACTTTTTCTGTTTTCTACTGTATGCATTTCATGTTATGAACTTTGCTCTCAACACCCACACATTTTAATAGGTTGTATTTTCATTTTCATTCAATATAATATATTTTGAAATTTTGCTTGAGATTTCCTTTTTGACCTATGGGTTATTTAGAAGTGTGCTGATTAATTTCCAAATGTTTGGAGATTTTTTGTTGTTGTTATCTTTCTGTTATTTCTAGTTTGATTCCATTTGTGGTCAAAGAGTGCACTCTGTATGATTTCAATTCTTTCAAATTTGTTGAATTTGTTTTATGTCCCAGGATATGGTCTATCTTGGTTCTATACACATTCAGGGGCACTTAAAGATAATAGGTATTTTGCTGTTGTTGTGTAGAGTGTTCTGTAAATATTAAGATACTATTGGTTGATGGTGGTGTTGAATTTTTCTATATCCTTGCTGATTTTCTGCCTAGTTTCTCTATAAGTTGTTGAAAGAGGGGTACTGATGTCTCCAGCTGTAGTTGTGGATTTGCCTATGTCTCCTTTCTGTCTTGTTTTCACTTCACATGCTTTGCAGCTCTGTTTGGTACATACACATTTAGGACTGCTATATCTTCTTGGTATGTTGACCCATTATATAATATCTCTGGTAGTCTTCTTTGCTCTGAAGTCTACTTTACCTAATATTAATATAGTTATTACAGCAGCTTTCCATTCCTTAAAGTTTGCATGATATCATTTTACTTTCAACTTGCCTATATGATTATGTTTCAAATGAATTTCTTGTAGAGAGTATATGGCTAGGTCATGCCTTTTAATCCATTCTGCAAATCTCTGACTTTTAATTGGTATGTTTAGACCATTTACATTTAAATGTAAATATTGATATGTTAGGGTTTAAGTGTACCATCTTATTTTTTGTTTTCTGTTCTGATTTTTATTTTTCTCTGCATTCTTGTGGGTTAGTTGAACATGTTTTAGACTTCAATTTTGATTTTCTCTAGAGTGGTTTTAAGTGTATCTTTGGTTTTTTTTAATTTAAATATTTTTCAAGTTTTTTATTTTTTAAAATTAATTTATTTATTCATTATTTTTGGCTGCATTGGGTCTTCATTGCTGCGCGCAGGCTTTCTCTAGTTGTGGCGAGGGGAGGCTACTCTTTGTTGAGGTGCATGGGCTTCTGTTGTTGTGGAGGACAGGCTCTAGGTGCATGGGCTTCAATAGTTGTGGCATGTGGGCTCAGTAGTTGTGGCTTGCAGGCTCTAGAGTGCAGGCTCAGTAGTTGTGGCCCACAGGCTTAGTTGCTCTGTGGCATGTGGGATCTTCCCGGATCAGGGCTTGAACCCGTGTCCCCTGCATTGGCAGGCAGATTCTTAACCACTGCACCACCAGGGAAGTCCCTTAAGTGTATCTTTGAATAGCTTTTTTTGGTGGTTGCTTTAGGTGATACATTATATATACATATCCTAGTCTACTGGTGTCATCATTTACCAATTTGAGTGAAATATAGAAGTCTTACCTACTTTTACATTCTTTTAGTTCTACCCCATTTAAAATATAATTGTCTTAAATACTTCCTCTAGATCCATTTAGAAGCACACAAGGCAGTATTATAATTTTTGCTTCACTATCGAACACACTTCAAAAAATTAAAATGATGAAGGAAAACCTGCTGTATTTATTCATATTTTTTTATTACCATGTTCTTTCTTTCTTCCTGATGTTCCAAGTTTCCTTCTTTTAAAACTTCTGTTTGACCTCCTTTCTGTTTAAAGAACGTCTTTATACATTCTTTTAGGGTAGATTGGCTGGTGACAAATTTTCTTAGTTTTCTTCATCTAACAGTGTCTTGATTTTTACCTTCATTCTTAAAGGACACTTTCACTGCGTATGGGTTTCTGGATTGACACTTACTTTAGCAACTGAAAGATATTGTGCCAATTATTTCTTACCTCCATGATTTCTGATAAGAAATTCAGTGTCAATTTGTTTTTCCCCTATAGGTAAGGTGTAATTTTTCTTGAGCTGCTTTCAATATTTTCTCTGTCTCTAGTTTTCAGGAGTTTAATTATGTGTCTTGGCTAGCATTTCTTTGGGCTTGTTGTGTTTGGAGTTTGTAGAACTTCTTGAATCTATATGTCTCTTTCCAAATTTGGAAAATTTTAATTTATATCTATTTGAGTACTTTTTCGGACTCACCCTCTTCTTCTCTCTTCTGGGATTTCAATGACATGAATGTTGGATCTTTTGTTAATTCCCACAGGTCCTTGAGGTTCTGTTCTTTTTTCCCCAGTCCATTTTCTCTTTAATGTTCAGATTGGTTATTGTTCTGTTGTTTGTTGATTCTTTCCTCTGTCCCCTCCATTCTGCTGTTGAGCCCATCCATTGAGTTTTTTAAATCAATTAACATAATTTTCAGTTGTAAATTTTTCGTTTGTTCTACTTTGTATTTCTTTACTGTGGCTTTTTGTTTCTTTGCTGGGATTTTTTATTTTAAGCAAGTGCATAATTGCTCATAGGAACATTTTCATTATGGCTATTTTAACATCTTTGTCAAGTAATCCTAATATCTCTGTCGTCTTAATGTTGATATCTACTCAGTGTCATTTTGCATTCATTGTGAGATCTTCCTGGTTCTTAGCAGAGTAAGTGATTTTTTTTCCCCAAAGGAAACCTGGACATTTTCATATTGTGTTATGAGACTTTGAGTCTTATTTAAACCTTCTATTTAAGCTGGGTCCGACACCACTCCTTTATGGTAGGGGGGTACCACCTTGTTCCTGCCAGAGAGGAGTTATGATGAAGAATGGCTCCTTGCCATCACCATGAATATATTCCTAACTCCTTCTCTGACCTTTGCCCTGGCCTCCACATGCCCCCTGGACAGGCCTGGTTTGGGAAGTTGATATATGAGTTACATATTTAAACACATATGGTTAGTGCAAATTTTACAATAATAAAAATCTAACTTTCTGCTCAGTAGAAGACTAGAAGAAATTTGAAAAAAGTTGGTTGATAAAGCTAGGATTTCTCTAGAAATCCTAGAGGATTTGGAGGAATGGTCTAGGAAGACAATCTTTAGTATTTTGTATTCAAGACAACTGATTTCAAGAGGCAAAATGGAGTAGAAGCAATATGCCCAAGAAAAGAAGGTATTCATTCTGTTATCCACTTGAGCTTCATTTTATTAACTAACATCAGGAAGGAAAGAGTTATAAGGGTAGCTTACAGGTTTAGTTAAGAGCAAGGCCTGTGTCACAGTGGGGCAGTAAGCCAATAAGAAGAAATCCATGTCTACTTAGTCCCGTTGGTATTTCATCATCACTCAAATGCACTAATGCTTAAAGAATGCGCTTTACATAGTTTCCTTTCCACATCATTTTATTTTCCCCAAACACATCTATCTCTTGGGGAATTCATGGCTTCCAGCTTTTACTTTTGGAAAGTTGTGAGCTATTTACCAACCACAACTCCATCTGCAGAAAATTTGGGCTGACGCACAATTGCTGCTCTCAAAAGTTTTGACTGACACTGTGCCAAGTGACCTCAAGGACGCAGTGATCAACTCTCGGGCTAACTTGCACGTTGGTCTAGCTGGGCTATGAGAAAGGAGGGAGATTCTCAGTGTAGCACCTGGGACAAGTCTCAAAGCCTTCTTTGCTTGTGAACCTTCAGCTTCAAAGAATATCTGACTGAAAGAATATCAAGGTCGGGGCCCAATAGGAGGCAAGGAGAGCTGAGAAGTGTGTGTTTATGCCTGTGAGCCTGGAGGTTTCCTTGCTGGAACAGTTAACTTGTGACTGTCTTGCTGGAAGGCTCTAAGAGGTATTCGCCATTATGACTCAACTCTAAGTGCCATCTCGGTTCTGAGAGGGGTCTCACCAGTTGGTATTTCTGTGCTATAGCCAACCATACTCATTGGAAATGGCTTTTTAAGCTTATATTGGTTTCCTATTGCTGCTGTAACAAATTAGCACCAACTCAGTGGCTTAAAACAGGCAAATTCATTGTCTTACAGTTCTGGAGGTCAGAAGTCTTGACATAGGTCTCACTGGGCTAGAATCAAGGTGTGGGCAGGGCTGCTTTCCTTTCTGGAAACTGTAGGGGAAAATCTGTTTCCTTGCCTTTCCTAGCTTCTAGAAGCTTCCTGCGCTCCTTAGTTCATGGTCCTCTTCTATCTTAAAAGCCAGCAATGGCCAGTTGAGGTCTTCTCACGTCACTCCAGCACGGACTCTGCTGCCTCCCACTTCTACTTTTAAGGACCCTTGTGATTACACTGGGCTCACTCAGATAATCCAGGATAACCTCCCTATTCTAAGGTCATCTGATTAGCAGCCTTAATTTCCCCATCACATATGATTTAATATAGTTGTAAATTCTGGAGATTAGGCTGTAGATATCTTAGGGGGGCATAGTTCTACCTACCACAGAACCCCCACTGCCCTTGGAGTTTCTCATCATCAGAGTTTAGTAGTTTATAGTTGTGTTTTCACCTGTTGTCATGGAGACTCTGAGAAACCCTCCTGAGGCACTCCTAACCGTCTAGTTTGAGTCCCCACACCGTCACTTTAGCATCATCTGGACCTCTTGGTTTACTTAGGGCTTTGGAAGGGATTCTTTCCTATAGGATATATGGTTTTGTTTCTAAGGCTTGACGAGCTGGGCATAATGTATCATACAAATCTTCTCCCACCTCAGAAAAGAGGGTAGCACTAGTGAGAGAGAAGGGGAAAAGAACTGAATATCTGTGTATGAAGACCATCCCTTCTTCCAAATGGGTGCATTTATTCAGTCAATGAGTATTTCTTGAGTCCCTGCCGTGTGCCCAGACATGTGCTAAA
The DNA here is from genome assembly GCF_003676395.1 of Aethalodelphis obliquidens. Taxonomy (NCBI): domain Eukaryota; kingdom Metazoa; phylum Chordata; class Mammalia; order Artiodactyla; family Delphinidae; genus Aethalodelphis; species Aethalodelphis obliquidens. Next base: position 42,215,175 of record NW_020837951.1, on the reverse strand, counting down.
TATTGGGAATGTATTGGTGAGCAAAAAAGCCCAGTGTGCAAGTTTCTAATAGTCTGCTGGAAAAAAATACATTTTTTTAATATTTATTTATTTATTTGGCTGCACTGGGTCTTAGCTGTGGCACGCGGGCTCCTCGTTGTGGCGCGCGGGCTTCTCTCTAGTTGTGACGTGCAGGTTTTCTCTCTCTAGCTGTGAAGTGTAGGTTTTCTCTCTCTAGCTGTGGTGTGCGGGCTCCAGAGCGTGTGGGCTCTGTAGCCGCGGCACGCGGGCTCTAGTTGAGGTGCACGAGGTCAGTAGATGGGGCGCGGGCTTAGTTGCCCCGCGGCATGTGGGATCTTAGTTCCCCGACCAGAGATCGTACCCGCCTCCTCTGCTTTGGAAGGAGGATTCTTTACCACTGGACCACCAGGGAAGTCCCTGGAAGGTACAGATATTAATCAAATAGTTGCGCAACCAAATGTAAGGCTTATATTTAACTAGTGCTATGATGGAGAAATATATGTCACCATATTGACCATAATAAGGGGATTGGAGCTACACAGAGAGGCCAGGGAAAGCTTCCCTGAAGGTGAGAAAATAAATCTGAGATTTGAGCTCAAAGTGAGGAATTAATTTGGAGTTGGTTTGGTGATATAAGAAGAAAGGAATACTCATGGAGAAGGACGAATACTCATGTGCAAAGGTCCGGTAGCAGGAGAGCATGGTGAGGATGCAGCATGTAAACAAGGTTGATGCAGCAGGAACACCGGGAGCTAAGGTGAGCTTGCTGCCAGGTGAACCTGGCCAGGTAGGCTATGTTAAAGGCTTTGTCATTATTTTAAGAGTTTTAAGTCAGAGGCGGGGAGGGGACTATGTAATGTGTGTATTGAAAATTCCTCTCTGGCTGCTTTGAAGAAAACAGATTTTAGGGGACGCTGCATGGATGGTAGGCCAACACAAACAAGTTAGGAGGTTATTGCCACAGTTTAGGTGAGAAGTCCTGATATTGTGAACCAGGGTAGTAATGAGAGAGACAGATGTGCCTTAAAGAAATATTTAGTAGGGAAGATTATGAGGACGTGATGATGGATTAGATTTGGTTAGTATAGGAGAGAGAGATGAAAAACGCTGAGCAGAAGAATGGGAGTAGGTTTCACACCTGTTGACTTTGGGGTTTTTTTCCTTCCAGTTTTATTAAGCTATAATTGACCTACAGCACTGTATAAGTTTAAGGTATATGGCTTAATGATCTGACTACATATATCGTGAAATGATCATAACAATAAGTTTAGTGAATGTCCATCATCTTATATAGATACAAAATTAAAGAAATAGAAAAAACTTCTTTCTTGTGAGAACTTAGGACTTACTCTCTTACCAACTTTCATATATAACATACAGCAGTGTTCATTATATTAATCATGTTGTACGTTACATCCTAGTACTTATTTATCTTATAACTGGAAGTTTGCTCCTTTTGACCACCTTCACCCAATTCCCCCTCCCTCTGCGCCCATAACCCTGATTCTGGTAACCGCAAATCTGATCCTTTTTCTGTAAGTTTGTTTATTTGTTTCTGAAGTCTAATCGACCTACAACACTATATTAGTTCCTGTTACATAGCATAGTGATTTGGTCTTTCTATACATTTCAAAATTATCACCATAACAAGTCTAGTTATGATATGTCATCATACAGTAATCTCACATGTGCTGGCTCACTGGTGGGCAAAGCTGGGTTCCTGGGGTCTCTGGCTACAAGGCCCTGGGGGTCCCTGAGCGGGTGTCAGCCTGCTAGTGGAGGGGCCAGATTCCACGGTGGCTGGTTAAGAGACCCAAGGTGTCCTAGAGCTGGTGTTGGCTTGCTGGTGGGCAAGGATGGGGTCCAGGGGGCTTGGGGGCTGATGCGGGCCTGCTGGTGGGCAGAGCTGGGTCCCAGGGTCTCTGGCTGCAGGGCCCTGGGAATTCCAAGGCTAGTGCCAGTGTACTGTTATGTGAGGCTGTGTCCTGGGCCCTCTGGTGGACAGAGACAGGTCCTGGGGCAGCTGTGAGCTCAGGGGGTCTTAAGGCAGCAGGCCTGCTGGTGGGTGAGGCTGTGTCTCTACCCGGCTAGTTGCTTGGCCTGCAGTGTCTCAGTACTGGTGCTGACAGGCTGGTAGGTGGGGTTGGGTCCCAGTGCTGTTAAGTTCAAGGGATGATTCCAAAACGGCACGTGCACTGGTGTGCACGTGGTAGAATGCACTCCCCAGAATGGCTGCCACCAGTGTCTGTGTCCCAGGGTGAGCTTCATTAGCCTTAAGCATCTCTGGGAGGCTCTCCAAGATCAGCAGGTGGGTCTGACCCAGGCTCCTCCCAGATTACTGCCTCTGCCCTGGGTCCTGGAGTCTGTGAGGTTTTGTGTGCACCCTTTAAGAGTGGATTCTCTATTTCCTAGAGCTCGCTGGGTCTCCCGAAAGTAAGCCCCACTGGCCTTCAAAGCTGAATTGTCTGTTTCTTTTTTCAGTTTTGTCAGTTTTTGCTTCAAATGTTTTGAAGTTGTGTTATTAGGTGCATATATATTTAGCATAATGTCTTCTGGATGAAATGAGTTCTGTGTCATTATAAAATGTTCTTATTTATATCAGGTAATATTCCTGAAGTTTACCTTTTCAACTATTTTAATATAGGCAGATTAAAAAAATTACATTGTATGTATTTTCCCATCTTTTTATTTTTTAAAAAAATAGGCCTTATTGTTTTAAGGCTGTTTTAGGTTCACAGCAAAATTGAGCAGGAAATACAAAGATTTCCCATATACTTCCTGCCCCCACGAATACATACATTCCATTATCAATATCCCCCACCAGAGTGCTACATTTTTATTACAATCAATAAAGCTTCTTTGACACATTATTTTTTTTTTTTTTTTTTTTTGCGGTATGCGGGCCTCTCACTGTTGTGGCCTCTCCCGTTGCGGAGCACAGGCCCCGGACGCACAAGCTCAGCGGCCATGGCTCACGGGCCCCGCCGCTCCACGGCATGTGGGATCTTCCCGGACCGGGGCACGAACCCGTGTCCCCTGCATCGGCAGGCGGACTCTCGACCACTGCACCACCAGGGAAGCCCGACACATTATTATAAAAGCCCACAGTTCACCTTAGGGTTCACTCTTGGTGTTGTACATTCTATTGGATTTGACAAGTGTATAATGACATATATCCACCACTACAGTATCACACAGCATAGTTTCACTGCCCTAAAAATTCTCTGTTCTCTGCCTATTCATCTCTCCCTAGTCCCTACCCCTGGCAACCACTGATCTTTTTACTATCTCCATAGTGTTGCCTTTTCACAGTATGTAGCTTTTTCAGATTGGTTTCTTTCGCTTTATCATATGCATTTAAGTTTCCTCCATGTTTTTTCACAACTTGATCACTAATTTCTTTTTAGCACTGAATAATATTCCATTGTCTGGTTGTACCACAGTTTATTTATCCATTGACCTACTGAAGGACACCTTGGCTCCTTCCAAATTTTGGCAATTATGAAGAAAGCTTCTGTAAACATCTGTGTGCAGGTTTTCACGTGGGCATAAGTTGTGAACTTCTTTGGGTAAATACCTGGTAGTGCGACTTCTGGATCTATGTAACAGTAAGTTTTTAAAGAAATTGTCAAACTGTCTTCCAAAGTGACTATACAATTTTGCATTCCTTCTGACAATGAATGAGAGTTCCTGTTGCTGCACATCCTTACCAGCATTTGATGATGTCAGTGTTCTGGATTTTGGCCATCTAAATAGGTGTGGAGTGGTATTTCTTTATCATTTTACTTTGCATTTCTCTAATGTATATGATGTGGAACACCTTTTCCTGTGTTTATTTGCCATCTGTGTATCTTCCTTGGTGAAGTGTCTTTTTATATCTTTGGCCCATTTTTTAATTGGATTGTTTGCCTTTTTGTTGAATTTTTAAAAATTCTTTGCATATTTTTGATAATAGTTCTTTATCTGATATGCCTTTTGCAAATAATTTCTTCCAGTGTGTAGCTTGTCTTCTCATTCTCTTGGCAGTGCTTTTTGCACAGCAGAAGTTTTTAATTTTAATGAAGTTCAGCTCTTCGATTATTTCTTTTATGGATCCTGCCTTTGGTGTTGTCTCTGAAAAAGTTCTCATCATACCCAAGGACATCTAGATTTTTTCCTGTGTTATCTTCTGTGAGTTTTATAGTTTTGTACTTTACATTTAGGTCAAAGACCCATTTTGAGTTAATTTTAGTGAAAGGTACAAAGTCTGTATTTAGATTTATTTTTTGCATGTGGATGTCCAGTTGTTCCAGCACAGTTTGTTGAAAAGACAATCTTTTCTCCATTGTATTGCCTTTGCTCCTTATTCAAAGATCTATTGACTATAATGTTTAGGTCTGTTTCTGGGCCCTCTGTTCTGTTCCACTGATCTGCCCTTTCACTAATACCACACTGTCTTGATTATTGTACCTTTATAGTAAGTCTTTAAGTCAGGTAGTGTTGGTCCTCCAACTTTGTTCTTTCATTTCAATATTGTGTTGGCTATTTTGGGTCTTTTCCTTTGCCACATATACTTTTAGAATCACTTTGTAAATATCCATACAGTGACTTGCTGTGGTTTTGACTGGGAGTTCACTGAGCCTCTCGATCAAGTTGGGAAGAATTGACATCTTGACAATATTGAGTCTTCCTGTTCATGAACATAAACTATTTCTTCTGTTCCATTCTCTTTCTTCTTCCGATATTCCCATTATGTTACACATTTTGTAGTTGTCCCACAGTTCTTGGATATTCTATTCCTTTTTTTTTTTCAGGCTGCACCGTGCGGCATGCGGGATCTTAGTTCCCGACCAGGGATCGAACCCGTGTCCCCTGCATTGGGAGCGCGGAGTCTTAACCACTGGACTGCCAGGGAAGTCCTCTGTTCCATTTTTTTCCACTCTTTTTTCTCTTCGCTTTTCAGTTTTAGGAGTTTCTATTGAGATATTATGAAACTCAGTAGTTCCTTCCTCAGCCATGTTCATTTTGCTAATCAAACATTCTTCATTTCTGTTACAATACTTTTGATCTCTAGCATTTTTTGATTCTTTCTTAGAATTTCTATCTCTCAGCTTACATTGCCTATCTGCTCTCGCACAGATCTCTTAGCATATTAATCATGGTTGTATTACGTTTCCAGTCTGAAAATTCCAATATCCCTGCCATATCTGAGTTTGCTTCTGATACTTTTCTGTCTCATCAAACTATGTTTTTTCGCCTTGTAGTTTTCTGTTAAAAGCCATTCATGATGTCCTGGGTGGAAAGATCTAATAAATGGGGCTCTAGTAGTGTGGTGAGGGGGGGTGGTGTTGGGAGCATGCTATAGTCTTATGTTTAAGTCTTGGTCTTTTAGTGAGTCTGTGCCTCTGCCCCTGAGATGTGAACACCTCACAGGTGACTCTCAGCTGTTTTTTTCTTTCCCTGTTTTAGGTGGGACTGGATGGCTAGATGGGACTATAGTTAGGTATTTCCCTTCCCCTAAGTCAGGCTCCCACAAAACCCCCATCATATAGGTGTTAGTAAAATAGTTTCTCTTGAGGGCAAGCCTTGTTAAGAAGTACAAAATGTTCCAGTGTGTTTCAGAATGGTTACTTTTTATCCCCACCCCTGCCTGAAACCAGAGGGAATTTTTCTCTGATCTGCGAGCACCTGGTACAGATCCAGGAGGTTAAAACTCACAGAAATGTGGAGTCCTCCCTGGAATTTTTAACTCACAGGTTTGTCCACACTGAACATCCCATGATTCATCGATTACAGGTCTTTCTTTCTATCCTGGTGCCAGTTCCCACAGATGCTTCTGTTTACAGGTTTGTGCTCAAGTAAGTTGTAATTCTCTATTTCTCCAGTTTTGAGGGGGGCAACAGTTTGCCCTGTAACCTCACTTCTGTGATGAATCTGAAGAGTTGTTGATATTGGTTTGTTCAGCTTTTTACTCGTTTTTAGGATGGAACGGCAACTTCCAATCTACTTACATGCTGGATAAAAACTGGAAGTCTCCTTTTACTTTTGCCATCTCTGTGTATTTATATTTGTAGTGTTTTTTCTTGTAAATAGCATTTATTTAGTATTTTTTATTCAGTCTGATAATCTCTGCCTTTTATTTTCAGTGCTTATGTTATTTACATTTATTATAATTAATATGGTTAGGTTAAAATCTACCATCTTGCTATTTTCTTTTTATTTTTCTTTATTTCTTTTTTTCTGCCTTCTTTCTGACTAGTGGAGTACTTTTTTATGATTTCATTTTGTCTTTTCTCTTGGTCTATTAACTATACCTTTTTATTTTGTTTTTTGGTGGTTGTTTTATGGTTCACAAAATGCATCTTTAACTTATCATAGTCTACCTTTGAATAATATAAACCAATGCACTTGTAAGAACCTTAACAAATACACAGTTGGCCCTTGGACAACACAGGAGTTATGGACGCTGACCCCCTGCACAGTCAAAAATCCATGTATAACTTTACAGTCACCCCTCCATGTCTACATCTGTGGATCCAACTAACTGAAGATCATGTAGTACTATAATACATATTACTGGAAAAAAAAATCCATGTGTAAGTGGACCTGCACAGTTCAAACCTGTGTTGTTCAAGGGTTAACTGTACTTTTATTTTCCTTGCCTATCCTTTTGCTATTGCCATTGTATCTTTTACTTTACATGTTATAAACTCTACAGTGTTTTAGTACTTTTGTTTCCAACAGTTAATGATCTTTTAAAGAAACAAAAAAATGAGAAAAAAAATTATGTTTATATTCACCACTTCCAGTTTTCTTTAGTCCTTTGTGTGAGAGAGATCCAGGTGCTCATCTGCTATATTCCTTCTGTGTTAAGAAGTTTTTTAACATTTATTATAGTGCAGGTCTGCTTGTAGCACATTCTCAGCATTTCCCCCCCTACCCACACAGTATTCATCTTTAATTTTTTAAGGATTTCTCCTCTTACTGGATATGGATATTTAGGCTGACTTTTTTTTTGTCGAGCACTTTAAACATAGCATTCCATTGTCATAATAGTTTCGGATAAGACATCTCTGTTAAATTTTATCTTGGTTTCTCTGGATATGATGTGTTTTATTTCCTTGGCTACTTTTAAGCCATTTTCCCCCTTTTATCACTGGTTTCCAGTAACTAGATTATGTTGGGTCATAGTGTGGTTTTGTGTTTATCATTCTTGGATTTGCTGAATTTTTGAATCTGTGAGTTTACAGTGTTCATGACATTTAAATTTTTTCCCATTTTTTCCAATATTTTTTTCTTTCTCTCCCCATTTACCCCTTCCCTCTGTCCCTCCCCCCTTTCTTGGAATCCATTTATATCAGTTTTCTCTAAATGTCATCAGTGAATTTTCAATTTCAGGTATTGTATTTTTTTATTTCTAGTAGTTTCGTTATTTGATTCCTTTTCTGTCTTCCATTTTTTCCTTGTTATTTCAAGTTTTCTTTTTTTAATTGAGAAATAATTGACATACAACATTATATTAGTTTCAGGTGTACCACATAATGCTTCAGTAATTGTATATATTGTGAAATGATTACCACTGTAAGTCTAGTTAACATCTGTCAGCATATATAGCTACAGAACTTTTTCTTGTGATGAGAACTTTTAAGATCTACTCTCCTAGCAACTTTCACATATGCACTACACTATTAACTATAGTTGTCAAGCTGTACATTACATTCCCATGACTGACTTTATGACTGCAAGTTTGTACCTTTTGACCCCCTCCACTCATTTCACCCACTGTCCGATCCCCACCACTAGCAACCACCAATACATTCTCTGTATCTATGAGCTTGGGGTTTGTTTTACCTTTTTTTTTTTTTTTTTAGATTCCACACATGAGTGAGATCATACAATATTTGTCTTTGACTTATTTCACTTATGATAATGCTCTCAAGGCCCATTCATGTTGCAAATGGCAAGATTTCATTCTTTTTTATGGCTAAATAATACTCCATTTTGTATATCTGCACCACATTTTCTTTATCCTTTCATCCATTGATGAACACTTAGGTTGTTCTCATATCTTGGCTATTGTAAATATGCCACAATGAACTTGGGGGTGCAGATACATTTTTGAGTGAGTGTTTTCATTTTCTTCACATAAAACTCAGAACTGGAATTGCTGGGTCATATGGCATTTCTATTTTTAATTTTTTGAGGAGCCTCCATACTGTTTTCCATAGTGGCTGAACCAATTTACATTCCCACCATTCCCTTTTCTTCACATCTTTGCCAATACCTTTTTTCCTTGTCTTTTTGTAATAGACATTTTAATAGGTATGAGGTGATATTTCATTGTGATTTTGGTTTGCATTTTCCTGATGATTAGTGATGCTGAGCATCTTTTTTTTTTTTCACATGGGCCTCTCACCGTCGCGGCCTCTCCCGCTGTGGAGCACAGGCTCCAGACGTGCAGGCTCAGCAGCTGTGGCCCAGCCATAGCTGTGCTCAGTAGCTGTGGCATGTGGGTTTAGTTGCTCCGTGGCATGTGGTATCTTCCTGGACCGGGGTACGAACCCGCGTCCCCTGCATTGGCAGGCGGATTCCCAACCACTGCGCCACCAGGGAAGCCCCTGAGCATCTTTTGATGTACCTGTTGGTCATCTGTATGTCTTCTTTGGAAAAATGTCTATTCAGATCCTCTGCTCATTTTTAAAAATTGGATTTTTTTTGCTATTGAGTTATATGAGTTCTTAATATATTTTGAACATTAACCCCTTATCAGGTACGTGATTTGCAATATATTCCCCCATTAAATAGTTTCCCTTCTCATTTAGTTCATGGTTTCCTTTGCTGTGCAGAAGTTTTTTAGTTTGATGCAGTCCCACTTGTTTATTTTTGCTTTTGGTGTCAGATTAAAAAAAATCATCACCATGGTCAATGTCAAGGAGATTACTACCTGTGTTTCTTCTAGAAGTTTTATGTTTCAGATCTTACATTCAAGTTTTTAATCTATTTTGAGTTAATTTTTGTGTATGGTATAAGGTAATAGTTCAGTTTCATTCTTTTTCAATGTGGCTATCCAGTTTCCCAACACCACTTATTGAAGAGACTAGCCTTTCCTCATTGTATATTCTTGGCTCCTTTGTTGTAAATTAATTGGCCACATATGTGTGGGTTTATTTCTGGGATCTCTATTCCATTGATCTGTGTGTCTGTTTTTATGCCAGTACCATACTGTTTTGATTACTATAACTTTGTAATATGGTTTGAAATGAGGGAGTGTGATGATTCCAGCTTTGTTGTTCTTTCTCAAGATTGCTTTGGCTAGTTGGGGTCTTTTGTAGTTCCACATAATTGTTTTTGTTTTTCCCTGTGGAAAATGCCATTTAAATTTTGATAGGGATTGCATTGAATTTGTAGATTGCTTTGGATAGTATGGAAATTTTAACAATATTAATTCTTCCAATATATGTGCGCAGAATATCTTTCCTTTTTTTTTTTTAAATTTTGAATTTTTAAATTTTTGGCTGCGTTGGGTCTTCATTGCTTCACGTGGGCTTTCTCTAGTTGCAGTGAGCAGGGGTTAGTCTTCATTGCAGTGCATGGGCTTCTCATTGTGGTGGCTTCTTTTGTTGCAGAGCACAGGCTTTAGGTGCACAGGCTTCAGTAGTTGTGACTTGCGGGTTCTAGAGCTCAGGCTCAGTAGCTGTGACACATGGACTTAGTTGCTCCATGGCATGTGGGATCTTCCCAGACCAGGGCTCAAGCCCGTGTCCCCTGCATTGGCAGGCGGATTCTTAACTACTGCACCACCAGGGAAGCCCCATCTTTCCATTTCTTTGTGTCATGTTTAATTTCATCAATGTCTTACAGTTTTCAGTGTAGAGGTCTTTCACTTCCTTGGTTAAATTATTCCTAGGTATTTTATTCTTTTTGATGAAACTGTAAATGGGATTGTTTTCTTTCTCTTTCTGATGGTTCATTATTAGTGTATAGAAACACAACAGATTCCTGTATATTGATTTTATAACTTGTAACTTTACTGAACTTATTAGTTCTAACAGTTATTCTGATGTGATCTTCAGGTTTTTCTATATATCATATCATATCATCTGCAGATAGTGGCAGTTTTACTTCTTCCTTTCCAAATTGGATGCCTTTTATTTCTTTTTCTTGCCTAATTGCTCTGGCTAGGACTTCAAATACTATGTTGAATAAAAGTGATGAGAGTAGGCATTCTTGTCTTTCTTCTGATCTTAGAGGAGAAGTTTTCAGCTTTTCACCATTGGGTATAATGTTAACTGTGGGCTTGTCATATATGGCCTTTATTATGTTGAGGTATAATCTCTCTGTACCCACTTTGTTGAAAGTTTTAATTATAAATGGATGTTGAATTTTGTCAAATGCTTTTTCTGCATCTATTGAGAGGATCATATGATTTTTTATCCTTCATTTTGTGTTTTATCTCATTGATTTGCTGGTGTTGACCCATCATGCACCCCTGGAATAAACCTCACTTGATCATGGTGTATGATTCTTTAAATGTATAGTTGAATTTTGTTTGCTAATATTTTATTGAGAGTTTTTGCATCTATATTCATTAGGGATATTGGCCTGTAATTTTACTCATGGCATCCTTGTCTGGTTTCAGTATGAGGATAATGCTAGCCTTGTAAAATGAGTTTGAAAGTGTCCCCTCCTCTTCTGTTTTTGGAAGAGTTTGAGAAAGATTGTTATTAATACATTATTGACCAGAGATGTATTAATATGTCTTTTGTCACCCAAACATTATTGACCAGAGACATTTCAATATTCATTTACATAACAAATCGCTGGCCACAGGCATTAGTTTCTGCAAAAATCCCCTGGTCAATAATGAGTTAATCTGTCTTTAAATCTTTGGTAGAATTCACCAGTGAAGCTGTCTGTTCTGGACTTTTGTTGGGAATTTTTCGATTACTGATTCAGTCTCCTTACTAGTAATCAGTCTGTTCAGATTTTCTATTTCTTCATGATTCACTCTTAGAAGTTTTCATATATATAGGAATTTATCCATTTCTTTTAAGTTGTCTAATTTGTTGGTAAATAATTATTCATGATAGTCACTTATTCTTTGCATTTCTGTGATATCAGTTGAAATATCTCTTTCATTTCTGACTGAGTTCTCTTTTTCTTTTCCTTGGTGAGTCCAGTTAAAGGTTTGTCAATTATGTTTATCTTTTCAGAGAACCAGCTCTTGGTTTCATTGATCTTTTCTGTTGTCTTTTTAGTCTCTATTTTATTTATTTCTGCTTTGATTTTTATTTCCTTCCTTCTAACTATAGGCTTCATTTGTTCTTTTTTTTTTTTTGAGGTGTAAATTTATGTTGTTTATTTGAGAATTTATTATTTCTGGAGGTAGGCATTCATCTCTATGAACTTCCCTCTTAACACTACTTTGCTGTATCCTATAAGTTTTGGTATTTTGTATTCCCATTTTCATTTCTCAAGATATTTTTTATTTCTTTGATTTTCTTCATTGATCAATTGGTTGTTCAGTAGCATGTTTAATGTCCACATATTCCTGATTTTTCCAATTTTCTTCCTGTAATTGATTCCTAGTTTTATACCATTGTGGTTGGAAAAGATACTTAATATGATTTCAGTTTTCTTAAATTTGTCAAGACTTGTTTTGTGGCCTAACAGGTTATCTATCCTGGAGACTGGTCCATGTGTACTTGAGAAAAATGTGATCAACTTTTTATTTAAATACTCGAACATATTTATAATAGCTATTCTGAAGTTCTTGTCTGCTAATTCCATCATATCAGTCTTTTCCAGGTAATTTTCCAATGACTGATTTTTTTTTCCTGGTTATGGTTTACATTTCCTACTTGTTCACCTACTAATTTTTAATTGAATATTGGACATTATGTCTTATGTTAAGTGCTTGATTTGTTGTGTTTCTTTCAGGAGTGTTGGACTTTGTTCTAACAGGCAGTTATTTATGGATCAGCTTAGTCATTTTAGGGTTTATTTTTTAATATTTCCTATGGTAGATAGAGTCGCCCTTACTTTAGGCTTAATTTAACCCTATTTCTAAGGCATGTTCAGTGAGAATGCTCCACTCTGGTTAGTTGCAACTCAAGCATCTCCCAACTCTGAGCTCCGGGAACTGTTAAGCTTACAGTTCCCTAGTTATTTTCTGCCTGGCATCATGCAGTTTCACTCTATGCATGCTTGCTTTTGTCTTGAGCAATAGGCCCAAGGTCCGGGACCTTTATGCAGATTTCTGGAACTCTTTTCTTGTGCCACTCCCTTAACTCTAGTAGTATGCCCCACGAATTCCAGCTGCCTTGGCCCTTCTGAACTCTAATCTTTGTGCTCTACTTAGAATTCTTGTTCCTCAACTATAGTTCAGAAAGTATTTCCAGGAAGAAAGCCAAGATGTTGTTGGGCTCATCTCACTAGATTTTGTTAGGGGTTACAACTCTATACTGTCTGTTGTCTAATATCTGAAAACTTTTTTTGAGTTTTCTATTTGTTTACATTGGAAGGTAGATCTGGTCTCATTTATTCCATCATAGCCAGAATCATCTTCATTCTTTTCACATATTTTCACTGTGGACAGAATTCTAGGTTGGTAGTTATTTTCTTCTTGCCCTTCCAAGATACCATTCCATTGTCTTCTGGATTTGATTGTTTCTGTTGAAGAGTCGGCTATACATGTAATTGTTGATCTTTTAAAGGTAATTCTGTTTTGTTTTTTACCACTAGTTGCTTTCACTCTTTTTCATTTGTTTTTCAGCATGTTTACTATGATATGTCTAGGTATATGCTTTTTATTTATCCTTCTTGGGGATCATTGAATAGCTTGAATTTGTGGCTTGATGCATTTCATTAGTTTGGTAAAGTTCTACACACCATCTCTTTAAAAATTCCTTCTTTACTATTTCTATCTCTTCTCCTTATGGGATTTCAAATATATATATACTATAACTTCTCACCAAAACCTCTATGTCTCTTGTCCTATATATTTTCCATTGAAAGAATGGAAAATATATATGATATATATTTTCCTCATTTTATCCTCATTATGTTAGCATGGTCTGTTTTCAAGTTTGCTATTTTTCTCTTTAGCTATGTATAATCTGCAAATATATCACATCCTGAGTTCTTAATTTAGGTTGTTTTTTTTCATTCTCTTGCATGTTCATTAGTTCCTTTCCATCTTTTACAAGATGTCTTCCAAAATTCACTATCTTGTTCTCTTACCTCATTTTGAAGCAGAACTTGAGGCCCCATGCAATTTTGGTCCATTATTACTCTTAGGCTGTAATCTTTGTAGTCCATTCCAAGCTGAGGTAGTTCCCTTGGACCACACTGTTGGGCACTGCACTCTAATACCTGTCCTTTTAACTGTAAAAGGCTAACAAAAATGTCACACTACTTCTCAGCTTCTTCTCTACTGCCCTTTCTGGAACTGATGAATACTGCCAGAGGAAGAGTGGGCCTAAACACTGGACACATTCTCCTGAGCTTTTGTCTTCCTCTCTGTTGTGGTCCAGTAACTATTCATTATCTTATTAGTTTGTCCACACCTTTAGGAAGCTGTTTTTTAATATTTTATCCAGTTTTTCTAGGTGACCTTTATGGGATGATTGGTCTGAATTAGCTAGTCAGCTATTGTAAGAAATGTCTCATGGGCCAGGTTGGGGTTGAATTTATAGTGGAACTAATCTACTCTGTTTGGTTATTCTCTCCAACTTCTTTCAGCTTTTTGAGTTAGTTGGCTTCATGTATGCAACCAATAAACAAGTTTGTTTGGGATAGATTGAGTGTTGAGTGTTTCCAGGTTGGTTATTTAGTCCAGGAATATTAAATCTAAACTGGATAAGAAGTGAAGAAAAGAGGGCTGGTGAATTGGGATAAAGTCAAGTGGTAAACAGCCTGAAGAAAATCTTTAGATTCAGGACAGTCGAGAGGAAATACTTGAATAAACAACCAGGAATGGAAGCTGTAGTCAGATGTTTGAATTAGTGCTTTGGAGGGGGAGAAGTTAAAGAGTGATCATGGAAGTGGTTGGCTGGAGTGGAGCAGAGGAATTACGAGAGATGAAGATGTAGAGGATCCAAAATCCAGGCTGCCCCCTGGGTTAGCCGTATAGATTCTACAGCCACCCGGGGTAATGTCAGGGGAGGTTAATAGATGGGAGCAACGAGGAGGGTACCAGGCATGTTTACTTTCCAGATCCTGAATCAAAGTTTGGCAAAGCATTTATACATCCCTTCATTCTCTTGAATGGCCTAATCATACCACGTAAGCTCAAAGATACGCAATCATAGTAATGAGTTGGACTCTTCTGATGGTCAAAAGTGTACCCCTCAGTCTACACCACACAGTTTAGCCCCCTGACGTCCCTAATCAAGTAAGAGACAGATTTCAGGTCAACAATGCCCAGTATTAAAACAGTAGGAATTGATCACTTTCTTCACTTTTTCCCTAGTCTATTCCATGGATGGTCGCCCATATTTGGTGAATCATGTGTAATATAACCTGTAGTGCTCACAGTCGAATTTATCCCTAATGCTAGTATTTAACACCAGCAGATTCACAAGTGATCTTACTGAGAATGTCCCATTTAAAGTAATAAATCTAACTCTAAAAGGAAGTCAGGAAGGGAAACAATCTTCCCATTCTTCAGTGGTTCTGTGGGTGCACCAGACCAGGCAGTCCTAGAGGTGTTTGAGTTTATCTTGGAAAGGCTAATAAGTAATAATAAAATCAAAGAGTGCAAGAAGCTATGAAGAGGTCTTCAACTGCCATCTAAAATCGTTGAGACAAGGGCATATTTAAAAAATTTATAAATGATAGAGAAAAAGGATAAATTGTAACATATATCTGGTGGCTAAATGGAATGGGAGAGGCAATCTTGTTAGAGATTTTCCAGAATCACTTATATTCAGAACCACTAAATTAGTCTCTCGGTGCCTAATTCTATAAAAACAGTCAATTTAATTTACTCTAAAATTTTTCCTTCTGAGTTAACCTGAATTTTGTGCCAAGTTCCACACACATTGGCCCATTCTCTTTTACATGGATGTCTTTGAATAACTTTCCCCTTAAACATATTAAGCCACTGCCAGATTTTGTCATCATTGTTTCCTTCTTTTTGGAAATATCTTTTCATTCTCTATAGAATTATGCCCAGCAAAAGTATTTCAATAAAATAAATCTGGTTTTATGAAACAGTTTGGAATCCTGACAGTGCCTTCTAAAAAGATAACATTTGATTTTGAATACAATTTTATTTAGCTTTGAACCATCTCAAAATATACAGGTGTGTAACCCCTACTCAAAGACTCCTTCCTTTACAATCTAGTCCAAGGACTTGGTTAATAATTACATAGCTAAATACAACATCTTTTAGAACAATATATTCAGACATTAGTACTGACAATTGTGGTGTAATAGTTTTTGCACTGGCAGAGAGCCTCTCATTCGAAAGTCTTGTTTCATCAAGATCTGAAGCATAGTTTCCTTAATTCATTTTTTTTTAAGGAGATACCTTTACCAACCACCAAAAATTAGAGAAATTTATGAAAGAAGGCAGACACTCTCTTTCAGAACATGGCCTTTACTTTTGTAATAGTTTTCAATGTATGTTCCCTATTCTCTCATTTTTCTCCCAGCAATGAAATGTCACAATATGTGCTAATTCTCTGATGGAATATTCTTTCCTCTTTCCTCCCTGCCTCTGATTATGTCAGCATCATCCACTGGCTGGGGGAGTTAGACAAAAGTGCATGCGTGTCTCCAGGGAGGCCGGCCTGACCCAGCTGGAATCAGTCAGTCGGGGCGGGTGTGGGAACTCATCCTGGAACGAATAGACAGGGCTGGGCAGGTGGAGGAAAGGAGTCCAGAAGCCCCTAAACAGAGTGACTGCAAGGGGGAAACGTCCGTGTCACTTCTCTTCAGCAATTGAAAGTGATTATCTTTAAAAATGGTTTGGTGGCAGCTTCCAGGAAAAGGCAGAATTTTTGTTCATCAATGTATTATTATGAGTATATCCAGGCTCCCACTGTGGGACCTGTGTAGCAAATTCAGTGCAGGCTGGGGTCCCAGGTGCTCGTCTTGGACCTCAGTCACCCGCTGCAGTTGGGAGTCCACTGAAAGGCTCAAAACACTCTCCCTAGTTGTGGACATTTCCTGACAAGTCCCTGTGGGTGCTTGCCCACACAGAAAGCCACCCCTTGATGGTCTTATTGTCTTTACTGGGATTTCCCCCAAAGCAGACCCGTGTAAAGGATGTCGGTGCAAGTTGTTTTTGGCGAGGAGAACCCAGAAAGCATAATGAGCGTGGAAGTGAGGCAAGGGAAGGAGAAAAGCCAACACAGTGGGTGCTGATGAGTGGGTTCCTGCAACCTTTGCGCTCAGGCCCGCTGAGGACCCCCTGAGGGAGGGGCAAGCCTTGGTTTGCCCACCGAGGGCCAGAAGCTGCAGGGTTTGTTAAGCGTTACTCCTGAGGCCTTGACTTACGGTTTCTCGTCTGCGGCCAGAGAGTGCTAGGAGGGTACAGGCAGCTCCTGACTTGAAAGAGAAGCCTCTGCAGCGCCCACCACCCTCTGACCCCCGTGTGGACCAGGGGGCATGGAAGGGCGGCCACCCTCGGCCGGTCTGACAGCACTGACACAAGAGCACAGCCCCACGCCGTGTGGACCAGCCCGAGTCTGTGGCTCTGTACAGGCGTCCGTGTGGCGTGGGCCTGGGGCTCTGACAATTCATTCTGCTCCCTGGGAAGCAAGCAGTATGCACAGAGAGGACTTAACCCAGGGATGTACACGACAACATGGAACAGTGACTGCACTAAACACGCAGGCCTGGCCTCAGTAATTTAGGGACGCCTTCATTCAGCTTCCGAACCTTCTCGAAACCCTTCCTCCCTGTCTGTGCTGGAAATACAGGCCCTCACTGCTCAGAGACATGGAAGCCCCAGCTCAGGTTCATCATTAATGCAAAACATTTTAAATCGGCCATAATTAGGTGTTCTTTCCTAGATTAGGACAGAGCTCTTTAAAGATGCGCCTGAAAAGACTGGCAAAAGAAACATTAACAACAGCAACAAAAAAAGGTTAGCTGTGGATTTTATAATCTTTTCTGTCTTGATCCTGTCAGTATGAAGCATTACTGAGTTAAATGCTTCTAGTAACCAAGAGATGAGCCAGTCTGACTGTGACTACACATGTATTCACACATGTACACAACTTCAAGGGCAAACCGTTTTTAGGTTTTACACGTATACCCACATACGTATCGAGATTAGTTTTGAAGAGATTTAGGATTAATCTTGTCACCCACTGGTATGAATATTTGGACAGGCTTTTTCTCTTTGTTCAGCAACGATTGAACTGCTTGGAAATGCTGAGACATTTCACACACATGCACACAGAGCGTTAGGTTAATCCGATGTCCAAATTGATTTTGCATTTTTCCTCTCCAGCTTCCTGGGTACCCATTCCTGCCATTCCTTCTTTTTTTTTTTTTTTCATTTTAAAATTTTATATTGGAGTATAGTTGACTTAGTTTCAGGTGTACCCATTCCTGCTGTTCCTTCTGAGAGTTTAAGTGTTTAGTATCTCCAGCCAAGCTGCCTCATCTCTGAGCCTATTGTGAGCAGGTTGCTCTTTGGTAATTAGCTCCAGGTTATGGGGAAGGGAATGCATGTGCTCTGGGTGCAATCAGCCAGGTAGGCTTGTCCTGCTGCCGGCTTCCCACGTTTACAGAAAGGCATGGTCTTAAGGGAGTGAGGGTGTCCTCCCTGCAGGATAGCTTGAGAGTCCATCGTTAGCATCTCTTCCCAGCTCTGAGTTGTGACCTTACAAATCAGTAGCTTAAAATTGGGCATGGTGGCGGAACATTTCAACCATGGAAATCAGCACTCACTACCAATCAGTACCATAATCCTGCACTGCTCCCCCGCTGTTAACCATTTATCAGGACACTACTGGCTGGGTTGTTTTGTATTCCACGAAAAGAAAGCAGGCCCCTTTGCTAATGCTGCCGTGAGCCTGGGAAAATAACCATGGCATTTACATTCCTGACGTGGACCCTGCACGTCAGGGGCGCCCCGGCTGGCGCCCTGACTGGACAGTACGTGGCAGGCAGTGTGGGATCCCTAATAGGCATGGCGCCCTAGGTGAGGGGACCCCAGAGCAGACACAAACATGGTCTTGTGAGCAGCTATGGAAGCTTCTTGGTAGCTGGGTACATGATGTGGAATTCCATTTACAGACTTCCAGGGTTTGCCAAGCTTCACTTGCCAATCTCTTTTCCTGGGACTCTCATTTCTAAAGATGCTTAAAATATCCACCATAGAAACACACTGGGCAAACTGCGAACAGGGTGAAAGTTCCAGGGGCCCTTTATGCAGCCTGTCTCGATGGGACAGGCATATAGTCCTCTAAGCTGCGGAACTCCTCCTCCAAGGCCACCGAGGGCCGAAGCAGTGCGGTGGAAGGGCCTGGAAGGCCCGCTGAGGGAACCCCATCGGCTCTTTGCTACTATGGTTTGGTTTAATTACCCTCTTAAAGAGGCAAGTTGCCTATCTTACCCACAGGCTTTTGGGACAGAAAAATATCTGGCCTTTGCATTCTTGAAGAAAACAGAAAGAGAGAGCCTCAACCCAGATCATATTTAAAGTCTTGAGGCATCAGAATTCAAAAAGAATCTTTTCAGAATTCCCTGTATATCTCAGATTTTAAAGAGACCCACATTTTACAACCAAGGCCTTGTTTTGCAGGGACCTAAGGGAGGCTCCCTTAAAATAGACTGAGTTCAGTGCCTCATAATAGCTGGATCTGTATTTCATTAGCCGTGGCAATGAAACAAAGAAACAATGGTAACACATAGATAACTTAGAACAAAAAGAACCAACCAGAAACCCACCCTCAACCACTGCCTTCCACTGTCCAACCCTGATCAACATTTCAGTAAAGGCTTTAAATATGAAGTCGCTGATGAACATGGAAACAACTCAGAATTAGACTAGAGAAAAGCAAGACACCGGCTGATGACGATTAGAAGTTGCTCTGTACGCACTCTCACACGAACTACTGTTGTTCCTCAGCATCAAGTTCTCCCCCCACCTCTTTGCTGTGGTCTAACTGGTTTCTCAAGAGGCAGCATGCCGGCTGTCACATCCTAAGAGAAAAAATGGGAGGAGACAGGGAAGGTGAAGAGAAAGGTAGAGCAGCTTTCGGACCAGCTACTCTTTTATTGCTCCCAGGATAGCACAGAAAAAAATCAGACTAGGCAGGCTTGACCTGTGAGTTGAAAGATCAAGTTAAAATACTTGGCTCAAATAATGTTCAGCAAGTTCCTGTCTCTTTCTGTGGGCGGGGTTCTTCAAGATGATGACGCAGATGGACCAAGGTCAGTTCCTGGTGGGGTCAGGCCCCAGCAAGAAGGCCACAGAGTGAGGAGCGCTAGGGGGCTGCTTAACACCCCGGTTCCTCGGCAGAGAGGCTGTGGGAACTGTCACTCCAGGCCCGTACTAATGACAGTCCCCAGGCACACCATTCCCTTCACAGGAAGATCCAGAGAGAAGGGACACCACCTACTGGAAAGGGTCTCTAAAACGTGCAAGGATAGGAGAGCCTTAAAACTAAGGCTTTTAAGTAAAAATGACACTTTCTTCTCTAAAGTCAATGGACGGAACAGTATTTTGCAAGACACAAAATTCCCTAAGCAAGGGCTGGGCTACCAAGTAAAAGACCTGATCACAAGTAGCAGGAACAGGTCTTGCTTCTGTTACGGTTTCAGGTCCCTATACAGGTCCCTATACGTAAGCACCGATTTTCTGGAGAAGCGCTTGCTGCCATCACCCCAACTTCACAAAATTGCTAGAAAAAGAAAAGCTAGTTTTTAGCTGATCTCAAAAGCCTCGATGTTTCTAAAAATCACAGACTTAAGGGACACCTACGCCAGGTCCTTTTTCCCACGTGGAGTGGACCTTTAATTCCCAGGGCTGAGACAAGAAACTCTAATGAAACCCTCTGCCTGTGAGGCCCCGTGTTCTTTCACTGAGGAGATGGCCTCAGGGTGAAGACTGGGGCTTGTCCTAAGTCTTTATTGAGCAGCTATTTAAACTTGTTTTGACAGTTGCTTGCAACCTAAATTAGGGCAAGTATTTTTTTTTAAACAAATTTGATAAACACTATCAATATGAAAACTTCCACTAAAGAAGTCGGAAATTTCTGATTATATTCAGAAAGGAAAAGAATTTTTTTCTTTTTTTTTTTTTTTTTTTTGGTGGTTTGTTTAAAAACTATTGAACCTACTTTGGGAAATGGATGTGCAGTATAAAGTGCTTTAAGGAAGGAAAGACTTATCCCAATACTCCTTCTAATAAAAAATATTCTTGGAGAGGCTTAGGCAACTTCAAGAGAAGGAAAACTCAAGAATGAAGAAAACTGTAGTACAAACTTATGGCCAAAAATACTGTATTTTTAACCAGCAAGATCATCGGGGCATTATTATACAACATTAGGTGTTTTTTTGCAAAACTAGTTCCCATCCCCAAACAATAGACAATACATGCATTTGAATGACATTTTAAGAACAGTAAATATGATTCTTTTAAATACTGCAAGTTAAAAATGTTTTTCTGACAAAACTCCCTAAAATACATAGGTCTAGTAAGGGTTTCCAGCATGATGACAGGTGAGGAATCCAGCAAGTTGCATTTAGAGAGTTCTTTGAGGAAAAGAAATCCACCAAAAACATGTGTTTCAGTCGAAGTAACCTGAACAAAGTTACATAGTAATTTTCCATCTTCCTTTTCTAAACTTAAAAATATTCTATTGAAGAATATCTTCTCCTTGTTGTTTTTCTGTCTACCAAAGCTTATATGGAAGTCAGAATTCCTTTATCCAAGTGAGATCCAATTTCACCCAATAGATGTTTTCATAACATGTAAATGCCACTTACTATTGGGGTGGAATCATATGGGGCAATGGAGGATACATGATAAGGGAGGTAAGAAGGAAATTAATATTTGAGCACCTACTATGTGCTAGGTGTATATGCATACTTTGAACAGATGTTTCTAGAAGCAACAGGGTTATTGAAGGGCATTGGTAGTTGGGAAGACAGCAGGAAATGGTTATTCTGTGAGAAAAACAAGTGGCAAGTTCAGACTGTGTACTAAGTATCTACGAAACAGCAGGTGTTTGGCTCCAAAAATCTCTAGCTAGTCATGTACAACTAAGCCATTTCTTTTCCTAATTTTATGGAATCAAAATGAAATCCCAAAGACATAGTTACCAGGACAGATCTATTAACGCTACATATGCTGGAAATATGTAGAGATAGATAAACACAATGTTACTTACTAGTTTTAATTTTTGTGTGTGTTTCTAACCAAAGATAACCTTTGGAAGAAAACAGTATACCAAGCACACCTTATCTGTGTCAACTGAGATGTTGTCAATTACCAATTAAGTGGTTTTAAACCCTTATTTAATTTTAAGAAGAGCAGCAATATCGTTACAATATTTGGGTACACTTTATTTTTATATGGGTTAACATTCTGCTATATTTCATTTCATTCATTCTTTTTGAGAAACTGAAAACAAAGGGAAATTGAGGGTAACTTGATTATTTCCAACCAGTATCTGAGTCTTGCAGTATCTCATTATGCAGCCCTTTCTTCCCATTATTTTTATATATTTTTTGCAAATAATAGTCATTTTTGACCCCTATCCAGCATAAATAGCTTTTCACTGATTCCTAACTTAAGACAACTAAAATTTACAATCATGTGGCAGTATAAATTTTAAAATTACAGTTCGTACACCTTGACAATCAAGATAGTCTGAAGTACAAAAAGTAAATTGTCCTTTAGCTGAATTACCTTTTTTAAATATTAGACCTGCTAGTTAATCTACAAAAAAATACAAGTTTCAGGTGTTCCTTAAATACCTTTTGTAGATGTCATCTGCTAGTAAACAACATATGCAGGTTTCTAGAAGATTTTTCCCCCCAATCTATTCATGACATTCAACAGAGCTCTTTATATGAAAATGTATTTAAAAACAAACACTTTGAGGGGATTTACTTACTTTTGTTATTATTTCCCTTTGTTTCAGATATGAGGCACAAACTTCTGAATTTAAGCTCTGTAAGGCATAGTACAAACCTCCAATTTACAAATAAGGGATTCTCTGTGGGTTGGAACTGCCATGTCACGCAAAAAGGGAAAAATCATCTGTAAACTGGTACACTGCAATGTGTTAAGTGAGTCATGAGACGGCTGCTTGCCTTGGTCTGCTGAAGAAAGGTTTCTGTGTTTTTGTTTTTCAATAAGACATGCCCAAGTCACCACAAAACTCGCCACAGGCCTCCGTTACTGTTACCGAGAGCATCACAAGAGGGGTCCAGCGGCACACGCTTAGAATGCTTGCAATCACAATAATAATAGAAAGCATGAGTAAACTTCGTTTTTATACAAAACTGAAAAGAATCCCTTCCCACCCCAGACCCTTCAGTAAAACCCCAAAGAAACAAAAAAGAAAATCCTTTAGCTTCGACTGACTAGTGTGGATACAATTCGGTTTCTATGCGTCACTGTAACTAGGGTGATCAATTTTTTCCTTTCTCAAGAGAAGGGATCTTGTCATGCACCCTAAGATGAACAGTGAGACCACAAACCGCAATTCTGCATAGCAATTCCATCCCGATTTCATAAAGACAAATATAACAATCTTTCCCTGTTTTGCTCAGCTTCTTTGAGCTCTGAGATCAGGTTTAATTGACTACATCTACTATAGCTCTATTAAATAGAATATCTTGATTCCCTAAAACTGTAACACTTATGACCTTGTGATGAGGTTTTCTCTATACACACTGTAGGCCTTCAAATGTTGTTGTTTATATTTTTTTTTTTTTCTTTTTTTTTTCTTTTGCTGCACCAAATTTAAGATCGCCCTTTCAGGCAAGCAGTGGTCGCTAGCTGTTAAAACATTTCCTTAGTGGATCACAATAGCTTCTAAAACTGCCTTTCTAATAAAGGCCATCAGAGAGGTAATACTAAACTGTGCATATTTGCCAAATAAGAATATGAATTGTATAAAAGCTCATATTCCAATCCTAGGTCAAATGGCAAAAGTTCTACAAAGTTGGTTTCCATGTTTGTATAAAAGCTCCAACTGATTTTTGCTATGAAATTACCTTTGGGTCTTAAGACCTTTGGGTCTTATAATCAGTATACCTCTACTCAGGAATGTGCAAATGATTTTATATAGCACGATGCTAGTACCGCTCCGTACGATAGTAAGGTTTTTTTTTTCTTTTCTAAATGGACAAAAAAAAATATCCCTAGTCAGAAATAAACTGACAAATTTACATTCTCCTCTCTTAAAAAAGTAAATAAAATAACATTATTCAAAATGTGAATTAGCTACAAGACACACAATACAATTACATAGATACATATCAATACAGCACATTCAATCTGCCAAAAAATTAATGATTACAAAGCCAGGATGGATGATGCAATATCAAGGGAGAGATGTATGTACAATGATTAGAGCATTCGTAATTGCACTAAACCTACAGGCAGTCTGTTTCTTCATTAAATTACAGGTGCTTTCTGAATAAGGAGGAAAAAAAAACCAAGTAACCTGTGTAGTTTGAGGCTGGGAGAGTAAAGAATGGGAACATCCCATTACTACTTAGGAACTCTGGTACTCATCTGATAAGCCACTGATTTTCTCCCTCTCCTTTACTGTTCCAAATAGTATATGTATATGAAAGTTTAGACTCGTGCCAAATAGTATTGTAGTTAAACTGAGACCAGCATCATGGCCTAATTCTAACTTCCCAGCAGGTTTAAAACAGTCATGACTTATGTTCTTAAATCATATTTCAACTCAAACTGCTTGACAGAAGCTCATCAATACATGTGCTGTGTTTTTTGCATTGGTTGAAAAATTGCACATATAGAATTCCAAATCTCTCTCCTACTATGTTCAGTTTTATAAATACATGTTCTACAGAACAGAGAGGTTACTTTTGAGTTTCGGTCCACAAATCTTCCTTAAGTTCAACTCAGCCAGTCACCAGTTTAAGATCCCAAAGATGGTAAACGAGCTGTAACTTCAGATTCTGCAAATTAAAGGTGTCAGAATAATACTATCAACCAATGTTCTTGGCAGACCTACTTGACCTTAAAGACCACAAAGAGAGTAAAACTGGCTTCAAATGAAGAGAGAAAAGCAGATTTCATGGGGTATCACACAGGACAGCTTTTCCACATTGTTGATTTAGATGCTCAACATGGAATGTGGACACAAAACAATGATTTTAAGGGCAAAGAAAAGGATGGACTATGAGAGTCAAGTTGACAGTGACCAACTGTTTGGCAACTGGTATTTCAGGTTCATTCGCAGCCAAACACTTTAGCCTTCACAGTCTTACT
This sequence comes from Aethalodelphis obliquidens, assembly GCF_003676395.1. Lineage (NCBI taxonomy): Eukaryota > Metazoa > Chordata > Mammalia > Artiodactyla > Delphinidae > Aethalodelphis > Aethalodelphis obliquidens. The sequence continues at coordinate 42,190,751 of NW_020837951.1, read as the reverse complement.
CTCTTACATTTTAAGATACTGGCTTTTAAGTTCTTACTAAAAATTTTTTTTTAAAAGCCAGCTTTGGCAACACATACCCATTAATAAAAGTCATTTTAAAAATTGTGGCCCAAACACTAAGAAAAAAAAAAAAAGGGAGGAAAAGTTTGAACTGAAGGAAAAAAAAATTAAGAGCAACCTATGAAAAGGATCTGGGTAGCAGCCATTGGAATAATGTAGTGTCTCTTGGCATTATTTTTTGGCATCTGCAGTTTGAAGAAAGCAAGGTGAAAAAAAAAAGGGAAGGAAAGGAGGAAGGACAATGGCACATGGCATTTCAAAAGGACGGACTTCTGTGTGTCTTGGCCCTTGCCTTACTGACTTATGTACAGTTCACTGAGCAACCAAGCTATGGCTGAAGGTAGAAATCCAAAAAAAAAAAAAAAAAGAAAAAAAAAGACACTTAACCGTTAGATGGGCATCCACTGTCCCAGCCCAAAGTGAGGCAAAACAATGTATTTATATAAAAAAACCTCTACATGTATATCCAGAGCAATACATTTAAAACCACAGTATTAATACTTATAATCCTTCAGCAAAAACTACAAACTGTTAAATTAAGCTGATGTTGATGGCTTAAATTGAATGACACTTGTCCTGACTGTATCAGTTGAGAGAAAAACTTGACCAAGAATGGAACTAGGATAAAGGCCATTGTAATGTGGGAAAAATCAGGAGGAAGGGATGGGTTAGGAAAAGGAAAATCAGCTTCATTTTGCTCAATAGAAAAGAAGAGGGGAGAGAGAGAGAGAGGAAGAAACAGCTCTTTGTGAGTATGACTGAGAATTTAAAATACATTGAGTCACAAGGTTTTGCCTAAAAAAAAGAGAGGAAATGTGCTGGGACTGTACTTCAGCATCCTGTTTTTCCTCTGAATAGTTTAAATAAAATCATAATATTTACTACGAACTCTGTGGACACGCTCACACAGAGTCCAGGACGGCAATAAATTAGTATTATGCAAATTGCTTTCCACAGAAATACAGTCCCTCTTGTATAGCTTCAATAGCCCACCAGGGAAGGGAAGGGCAGTGTCAAGGAGGCACAATTAGACCAGATTGTACTCCTTCAGGTTCAATTGGAGGATGGTGTCTTTGACGGCGGCAAAGACAAAGCGGATGTTCTCGGTGTCTGTGGCGCATGTGAAATGGGAGTAGATAATTTTGTCACTGTCTGGATTCAGGTCCACGAACATCTTCAGGATGAATTCTCGAGCTGCCTGGGCATCTCGCTGGGGTCCTGTTGGCCAAGGGAGGAAAGGGACATTGGTCAGCTGATCTGTTAAGGCATTTGCTCAGTCAGTGGTTACTGATGCTCATAAAGACCTCTTCAGTGCAGACTGGATCTGTTACAAGCACCGTCCTCAACACTACTATGTGTAATTGCTCCTCTGTGTCACTTTACCTGCCCATCCATTCATCTCCATCCATCCACAGAATGTGATTAGGTGAAAACAGGCAGACAGCTTGAAGGGCAGGCTAAGTTGAGCTCTGATTCTTTGGGAGATAGGGAGCCACAGCAGAACCTTCTGTAGGGGTGTGATTAGTTTACTTCTGTTGGGCTGAGTTAACTGAGCTGGTTTCAGCTGCATAATAAGCATGCGTACAACATAACTGCCTCAGGCTCTCCTGTCAATCTGCCCCTGTGTGTCTCCCCTCCCCCACTCCACGATGGATCATTTTACATTCTCCAGACTGAAATCTCTCTCAGAATACAAAACCTGTTCCTTAAGGTCTGGTCCATCTACAGCTGTCCTCTGTAGCCTCACTTCTGGTGTTTCTGAGCAAACCACATTTATGAGAATTCAATTCACTACGTGTGATGATTTTAAAAGTTGGTTTACATTTTCTTACTTTTATCCAGGGTCTCTTATGTGCCAAGCACTGTCTTAGAAGGATTATGGTACATTTACCAGGATATATGAAGAAGTTACTTAATAATTTTGCAACAGATTCTTAGATATGACACCAAAGTCACAGGCAACAAAAGAGAAAACAGATCAATTGGACTTCATCAAAATTAAGAACTTTTGTATATCAAAGGACATCAAGAAAGTAAAAAGACAACCTACACACTCTTCTGTACAGCAGTAATTAACACAACATTGTAATTCAACTATACTTCAATAAGAAATTAAAAAAAAATGACAAAAAAAAAAGACAACCTACAGAATGGGAGAAAATATTTGCAAATCAATCACATATCTGCTAAGGGGGTAAATATCCAGAATATACCAAGAACTCCTACGATTCAACAACAAAAAGACAGCCTGATAAAAAGATAGGCAAAGGACCTGAATAAACATTTCTCTCAGGAAGATATATAAATGGCCAATAAGCACATGAAAAGATGCTCAACATCATTAGGGAATGCAAATCAAAATCGCAATAAGATACCACTTCACATCTACTAGAATGGCTATAATCAAATCAAGTGGAAAATAACAAGTGTCAGCAAGCATGTGGAGGAATCTGAACCCTTGTGCATTGTTGCTGAGAATGGAAAATGGAAAACAGTTTGATGATTCCCCAAAACTCTAAACACAGACTTACCACATGAGCCAGCAATTCCACTCCTAGGTATATACCCAAAAGAATTGAAAGCAGGGACTCTAACAGATACTTGTACACCAATTTTCATTGCTGCATTATTCATAATAGCCAAAAGGTGGAAACAGCCCAAGGATCCATCAACAGGAACGGATAAACAAAAGGTAGTGTATACATACAATTAAGTTCTGATAGATGCCACGACGTGTATGAACCTTAAACACTTTATCAAGTAAAATAAGCCAGACACAAAACGACAAATATTGTATGATTCCACTTATATGAAGTACCCAGATTAGGCACATTTATAGAGACGGAAAGTAGATTAGAGGTTACCAGAGGCTAGGAGGAGGAGAAAAGGGGAGTTATTGCTTAATGATTACAGAATTTGTTTGGGGTGATGATAAAGTTGTGGGGATAGTGATGGCTGCAAAGCACTGTGAGTGTAATTATAATATCACTGAATCGCATGCTTAAAAATGGTTAAAATGGCAAATTTTACGTTACATATATTTTACCAGAATTAAAAAAATTAACATAACATACCAAAAAGCATTGAATTATACGCTTCAAATGGGTGGATTTTAAGTGGTATATGAATTATATCTCAATAGAGCATAATAGATCCTAATAAATATATTAATTTAAAACTTGTAAATTAAAAGCAACACTAAAGCACCACCACCACCTATCAAGGATTGAGCACCTTTCTCGTATGAGTCTTTGTGGCACTATACATCTGCATTTCTCCCATTTTTTCTAGTTCTGTACCATGAAAGAAGGTCTTGCGCTATAACCTCCACTCTTCCTCTCTCAGAAGACCCTCTTGGGATCCACAGCTTAGATTTTTTTCTGTCAGTATTGTTATCTACTGGTTGGGACAAAGAAATCTTTGAAATTTCTACCGAGGGCCTGCACATTCTAACAAAATGCACCGTGAGTTTCAGACAGCCAACCTGAAAACTTTTCAAACCAATCTTACTGCAAATAACTTTATATCCAGCATTGCTGGAAACTGGGAGAAAGAGCCATGAAAACGGATCATTCTCATTTGTACAATTTACAAAAGGAATGTTTGAATTTCTAACTTCAGAGCCCAGAATTAAAATTTTTGTCAATGATTAAGAAGGCTGGCATCATAATGAATTAAAAAGTTACACAATTACAAATATGTAATATATATAATCACTTAATGTCCTAGCTTATTCGATGTACTTACTGTTAATAATTCCATAGCAGTAATAAAAATATTTAAAACCAGGACAAATAGATTGTTAGAACTGGTGCAGCCTCTCATTTTCATAAAAGAACACTATCTTTCTGGCTTATGAATGAATTTTGTACTTATTCTTTTTGAGAAAGAAAGGTCTACTTTTTCTTTTTCTAACTCTAAAGTATATCAGAACAAGACTCAAGTTCACGGAAGAGCACCTGGAACCTGTTACGTTTTTAAGCATAATTTCCTATTTGAATAAACATAAACTACAAAGAAATCCTTTTAGTCATCATAGCAGTAACAGAATTCCATAGTCTCTATGGACAATTTTGCAATTCAAGTCCATGTAGAAATGGTAATTTTCCTTCCCGAAGAGAAATACAGAAATGGCATTCATTACAATGAAGACCTTGTAAGTGCAGAAATGTGGAAGTGTGAAATTTAGAATACTATAAACATGTTTATGATAAAAATATCACTGCAGAGTGGGCCTAGAATTTTTTCTGTCTTAGCTCATCTTACAAGGGCTTGAAGTCTCCTGGAATGACAGCTGTGTTTGCTTTATGAATAACAATCAGTGTCTGTCTTTCTTTTTCCACGGCCAAGTTTCCTGTATGCGTTACGTGTATTACTGGGGGAGATGGACAGTAAAAAACATCTTGGGATTTAAAGATATTCACAATGGGGCTTCCCTGGTGGTGCAGTGGTTGAGAGTCCGCCTGCCGATGCAGGGGATGCGGATTTGTGCCGCGGAGCGGCTGGGCCCGTGAGCCGTGACCGCTGGGCCTGCGTGTCCGGAGCCTGTGCTCCGCAACGGGAGAGACCACAACAGTGAGAGGCCTGCATACCGCAAAAAAAAAAAAAAAAAAAAAAAAAATTCACAACAGGCACATGTTAGAAGGAAGATGCTCACACTCATAGTGATGGGATATCTGGGGAAATTATTGGCCAAAGGAGATGTGTAAAGAGGTTAGGAAGACGCTGCACAGAGAGGGGAGAACAGTACTCCTAACACGTGTCGTACTGCAGGAAACCAACCCCGGTGTGCTGTGCTGTGCTGTGCGTGCTGCCGCCTCATGCACTGTGAGCCTCGGTGGGTCTGCTCTGTAGGGCCGTGCTGCCTCTGTCCTCCCGTGTGCAAGCATATCATGAAAACACGCTAGCCTGTAGGCGGGTGCTGTGTCGGGAGGTCGGGGTCATATCCCATCCGTGGATTCTCACCAAGTTCTGAGAAAAACTACAAAGAGCCTCTCCTTCCAGGTGTGTGAGGCAAGCACGCGTGTTTGGGTGTAAGTCAGATGCTTCGTGCCCATCTTATTCGGGCAGATCTCGTGTTTAAGGAGCCAGCCTGTTGCCGTGGGAGAGAACTAACACAAAGTTACTTCCTTCCAGTTTCCTCAGGAGCACTGAGGACTCCAGGCTCTGGCGCTTGTGATGTGGTGGCAGGCGAGTGGCAAAGCAAAAGGAGGAAAAGAGAACACACTGTCTAGGCTGGGCAAGTATCATTTTAAAGGAACCTCAAAGTACAAAGGAAAATGTACTTGGACGGAGGATGGGAACACACTGCTACCAAAAACAGTACTATCTCTAATACCTGACAACATCCCCACATGGTAGAGTCAGCAACGCTCAGAATCTTATATGTATCTGAGAAGGGAACTTCATTAAACATGTAACGTTCCCCTTCCAAGAGCAGCACCATACCAAACGCATGTGTGAGGAAAAGATGAATAAAACTCCATCCTCGATGTGTCTGTGTCTTCGTAGAAAGCTATGAGGCCAAACTGAATATTAGTTTTGAAGCAATTACCATTCTGAGGGAGTCCGCAGAACAGAAACACTGTTGAGCTGACATCCATGCCAGATACCCTTTGCTGATAACGTACTTTTAAAAAATAGCCCGTTCTCTTACTGTTGCACCTCTATAATAAGTACTTTTGGGTTTGTGCTCTTCTCTGTGCCAGGCACTGTGCTAAGTAACTTACATATGTGATTCCATTCAATTCTCTTTTACTCATGAAGAAACTCAGTGGTTGAATAAACTTGTCCGAGGCACCATAGCTGGTAAGTGGCAGTGCTGGTTTTCTGTGACATTCAAAGCTTGTCCTCTTACCTGCTGTTCATCTAGATCTGGGTTTGGCAAACTTCTCTGTTAAAGGACCAGAGAGGAAATATTTTCGGCTTTGTGGGCCACTTGAGCTCTGTCACAACTACTCAGTTCTGCTGTTGCAGCATACAAGTGGTCAGACAGTATATAAATGAATGGCTGTTTCAATAAAACTTGATTTATAAAAAGAGGCGGCAGGCCGTAGTTAGCCACTCCTAACCTAGACTTGAGCACGTATGGGGAGATGGGTGTGGACCGTGCACGTAAGTTCTTACAGGGCAGCGGCTGTGACGCTTTCACCTGTTTCAGGGTGGCTGGGTGTGGATGCATTTTGTTACCAATCAGTCAACGAGTATTTCTCGGAAGGGGTTGGTTGTCATGCCCGGTCATCCAGGATTTCACAGTCTAGTTGAGGCGGCAAGATTTGTTTATAAGAAGGAAGAAAATAATGCGAAGTGCATACATATGGGTACTGAAGTGGGTGCTACAGACCCTAAGTGCTACAGGAAGGGCTTAAAAGATGGGTGCCACCCCTTAGGGTGATGGGGCTTCACGGGGTCATGAAGCCCCCAAAAGTAAATATTTGCTAAATATTCACCATGTGTCAGCCATCACGCTAAAATGTCACAATATGTTATCTATTACAGTCTATAAAACATAAGTTTGGTCCTAAAGCCCAGAGCAACTAAATGACTTGATCACGGTTCTACAAATAGGAAATATCAGAACTGGGATTTGAATCTGGGTAGATCGACTTCAGACCATGGGCTCTTGACCACAACGTTCTGTTTTCTCTCTAGAGAGAGGCAGAGGCAGACTGTTACCAAACGAAAGGGAAATCAAGAGGGAGCTATAATGGTTGACACACAATCAGTCAAAACTAGGGGATTGTTCCCTCCTTTGAACAGCAGAAGAAAACAACTTCTTATGTGCTTTGAAATAACTATAACTTTCAGCATTGTCGGGGTATGAAACATTTCAGGTCGTCGTTAAAAGACAGAACAAACAAGAATTCGTATTCCATCAATCACAACGTGCAGGCTTCGGAGGGGGGGGGGTGGGGGTGGGCAAAGGCAGTGACGGAGCACTGTCGTGTGTCGGCTCAGGCACTGGTCTCGGGAGGCGGGTGGAATGTGTCCCTAGCTACTGGGTGGGCGGAAGAGTGCTGACTTACCATCATATTCTGGGAAGTAGTCAACTAGGTGGGAATACATAATTTTCTCCTCTAGAAGGTCTTTCTTGTTTAAGAACAGAATAACTGAGGAGTTCTGGAACCAGGGATACGTGATAATTGTTCTAAAGAGTGCTTTGCTTTCCTCCATTCGGTTCTGAAAAAAATCATCAGAAAAACAACGCATGAATTACATGATTACTCAGTCAGTGAACTGTTTGTTTTGTAAGTCCAACCCGTCTTTGGTATGCATTCAGTTTCTGTGGCCCTGGGCTGGGCTGGGCTGTAGCAGCTTTTATCAGGATTTACATGCAAAAGGCTCAGCAGCTCTTTTCATTAGGCAAACTCTCAGGTTGACAAGCGGAAGAGAATAATAATAATAAACATCTGCTGAAATAACTCTTAAGGTTGAAAGAGAATCATCAAAGGCTGAAGAATCATGCATCTGGCACACTGTCACAAAAGTCCACCAAGCGTCACAAATGTCCACTAAGAATTATTCATTCATGGCCAAATGCTTAAGATCTGAATTAAGAACAAAGTACCAGGCTTCATTTTGCATTTCTTAAGCTATGTGTACTTGGGGCTTCACTATTAGTTCTATTTCACAGCAATCAAAACAAAGTTACTTAGGGGGCTTCCCTGGTGGTGCAGTGGTTAAGAATCCGCCTGCCAATGCAGGGGACACGGGTTCGAGCCCTGGTCCAGGAAGATCCCACATGCCGCGGAGCAACTAAGCCCGTGCGCCACAACTACTGAGCCTGCACTCTAGAGCCCGTGAGCCACAACTACTGAAGCCCACGTGCCACAACTGCTGAAGCGCACGTGCCTAGAGCCCGTGCTCCGCAACAAGAGAAGCCACCGCAATGAGAAGCCCGCGCACCGCAACGGAGAGTAGCCCCTGCTCGCCGCAACTAGAGAAAGCCCCCGTGCAGCAACGAAGACCCAACGCAGCCAAAAATAAATGCTCGCCGCAACTAGAGAAAGCCCGCGTGCAGCAACGAAGACCCAATGCAGCCAAAAAAAAAAATAACCAAAAAAACCCCCACAAAGTTACTTAATTCTTTGCCCAAAGTGCATCTGTATTCTTAGAATTATTACTACTTACTTTACAAATATATATATTCCCTGATTAGAAAAACACATGGAAAAATATTTTTAGATCACACATTTCCTCTTTATCAGAACACACCTTCTCCCTAAGTTTCACTATAATTTTCATACAGAACCGTGGACATATACATAGTAATTACTTGGAGATACAAATGTAATATTTCTCACTACCTTCAGTGTTGGTGAGAAACTATTCTCACCTGAAACCATCATCAAGCCACCCTTGGTAACGAAACCTCAACGGATTCTCAAGGAATTAGTCAGCCTGGTCTTACAAACAAAGATACTAATCAAAGTTACTCTTGAGACTCACCAGCCAAAAGCTAGAGAGTCTCCTGGTTTAGCCCACATCTATTCACCAGCTTCCTTCTACAGACACACTTGCTTCTAAATCATTCCCATCCTCAGGTCATGGACAAAGGCAGCACATCTGGAGACTCCTACTTTCCCTGGTGCACGGGCACACTTCTCCCAGGGAACACTCTCCAACCCCCTTAGTTCTACGTGTTATGACCAAGTCTGGGGCAATGGAAAAGCCTGCTGGGGATTGAGCCCACCTCCACTGCTACCAGGTGGGTCATTGGTTTAAGCCAGAGCATCTTATTCTCCTGGTACGTGGGCTGATTCAGGGCTGGGCTCTGAATCCAGGCTCACGTCACTTGGAGTATTGCTTCCCTGGTTTATGGTCATCAGCGTAGCCAAGCTGCTCAACCGGTGTAATTAACCCCAGGGTTTTTGCTAAGAGCTCTGGAACAGAGAACCCTGCTTTCATCAAGAAAATGGAAGAGGCATCGTATAGCCTCGAGCTTCTAGCAACTATCTTGCAACAGGGAGAAAAAGAAACCAGGTTTTAACTTCTTGGTCAAACCATGCCTGAACTGGGTTATGCCTCTGGATTTTTTGGTAACATGAGCCAATTAAGTACCCTTTAGTTTTTAAGCTAGTTTGAACTGTATTTTTCTGGTTCTTATTATATATAAAATGCTTCTCAGGGAAGGACAAGTATCATATGATATCACTTATATGCAGAACCTAAAAAAAAATGATGCAAACGAACTTATTTACAAAACAGAAACAGACTCACAGTTGTAGAGAATGAATTTACAGTTAGTGGGGGGGAAGGGTGGGACGGAGGGACAGATCGGGAGTTTGGGACTGACACGTACACAATGCTACATTTAAAATAGACAACCAACAAAGACCAAATGTATAGCACAGGGAACTCTGCTCAATACTCTGTAACAACCTAAACGGGAAAATAATTTGAAAAAGAATAGATACATGTATATGTATAACTGAATGACTGCTGTACACCTGAAACTAACACAACATTGTTAATCAACTCTACACGAACATAAAATAAAAATTAAAGAAAAGTGCTTCTAAGTGATACACCTGGATCCACCTCACTCTCAATTTCTAAAAGGAAATTGAATGAATGTTGTTTGAAGGCTAAGGCCCCAAGCTGTTAACACGTTCTGCTCAGCTTTTGCCCTCCTGATGCAGAATGTGTCCTAAGTTTCACAGGGCAGCATTATGGAGGCCAAGTACACTCCTCTGCATTACCCTCTGACTGCTGTTCCAGGAAATCTCGGGGACACTGAGCTCACCAAGCACAGTTTTCTAGATCCTGAATATGTCTTGCTCTTTTCTAATATAAAGTGTGCCCATTCAAATCAGGTTGAATAGGCCCCCTTTTCAAAAGGAGATCTTTAGCAAATCTGGTAAAGTCGATCGCCACCAACTGAAACTGAGCAGGACCCTGTGGGGCTCCTGGGCATGGAAGCCCTTCTGTGTCCCCCATTTCTTGTTTGTAGGGAATAGGCTTCAGCCTCCAGGACCCTCCCAGAGTTCTAAAGGGCAGGTTCAAACAGCTGCTAATTAGGGAAGGGAGGCGGTGCAGAGACAAGGGAGGAGCAGTCAAGAAGCAATAGTGCAGCCTTGGGGCAGGTCCTGGTTCCTTCTCGCCTCAAGGGATACACATAACAATATCTTTGAGCTCTTCTAAACTAAAACCCCCAACAAATGGAAGATGTTAACTACTTGATGAAGCATTCTTCACTCCAGAGAGAAGGTCACAGTCTGAGAACCCTCAGAACCAGAGAAGCTCATCAGGAGACCACCTGAGGCCAGATTAAAGGAATGCAGGCCCTGCACACACCCCTGAAACACTGCTACAAAACTCCTCACCAAATCCCCCTGGGTTGGGACACACAGTTTTGAGGGCACGAGCCTGCTGTGTCCCCCTTTGCCTGGCAAAGCAATAAAGCTATTCTTTTCTACTTCAGTCAAAACTCTGTCTCTGAGATTTGATTCGGCACGGGTGCACAGAGACCAAGTTTTTGGCATCACAATCTCTTTGACCTTTACACTTGGCGCCTACCATTGCTTACATAATTAAATACGGATGAAATGTGGGACCAGTGGAGTGAAAGGTTACTTCATGGCTCAAGGGACAGTGTTTATTTTACTGTACACATTTATCTTTAACATAAATAACACGCGTAGCCTTTAAACATAATATTTACCATCTACATGCCTTTTACTGGTTATCATTACCAGTGGTAAAATTTTAAGCCTGGAAACCATATTCACTGAGAAACAATGTCTTGTAGCCTGAGATTTTATAGGTTGAAAATTTTAGGACGGAAGGAAAGCAAAGGCTCTAATAAGAACTGAAAGAATTAAAGGATCTAAAGAAGGTTAATTAGATAGTGACATCCCTGATGTGAGAATTAACATTTTTTTCTTATTTACAGCTACAGAAATTCTACAAAGTCATACTGTGGTCTTCAGAGAAGCCTTCTCTAAAGGGCGGGTATGTACATCTTGGCCTCAACCAGGGAGCCTCCCTCAGAAAGACTTATCGTAATTAGCACTCTGCAGAAGGGAAACGGGCCCTACTGGGGGCTCTTCTGGTTGGAGTCCTTCAAGGGTAAGTTGCTAGACCCTGGGTGGAGACAGGGAAAAGGAGAGTGGTCTTGACCTTGAGTCAAAGCACAAGGAGGCGCCTGAAGTCGCTCTGATTAAGTTTCAAATCAGGACTGGAGCCCACAAGCTCCAGATGGGGCTCTATTGGGAGGGGGTCTCATACCAGGCCAACAGCCAGGACAGTGGACTGTGCCCAGCCCCGGGTCCTAGAGATGACTGTCCCTGGCTGCACTGGGCCACTGTGGAGGCATGCCCGCTTACTGGCCTGGTCCAATGCAAGCTTCGCTGGTGTATGCAGTTTGGGGCTGCTCTAGGCTATTTTCCCACTTACCATGTGCTGTGTGGCCTGGGCCTGAGCTGCTCATTCAGGGCAAAGCTAAAGCGCAACAAAACGGACCGCTGATCAGCGGCATCGGCACCACTATGCCTTCAACCAGATCTACCGAACTCAATCTTACTGGGGGAGCCCCAGGAATCTACATTTTAACAAGCCCTCCAGGGAAGGGCTTCTGATATAGGTTTAACTTTGTGAAGCACTGTGCGCTGTAGGTGAGCTTCTCCAAATTAACGTGTGTTATGAAATCACCCGGGGACATGGGTTCTGACCCAGCTTGGGGTGGGACCCAGGAGCCTGCAGTTCTAACAAGCTCCCAAGTGGAGCTGACCTTGCTGACACACGGCACACACTTGGAGGTGGAAGGTGCAGAAAGCGTGCTGAGCTAGGGACGACGATGAGACAGGCGATGCTCTGTCCCACATTCGTGATGAGAAGTTCTAGTCACACATCCAGCCTAGTGCCGGAGTCGTGTGATGAAAATATAACTCTGCTGGCTTCATGCTTTTTGTGTTTCCCAATTAGGATAAGATTCTTACTTTATGCTCTGTAAGTTGTTTTTCACTCCACAGTGAGAATTCCTGATGCCTTTTTTCACCTGATCAAAACCCCCAGACTAAATCCTAAATGGACTAAATGAGATTTTCATGATGCCTTACAAGGTGGTGGACTGTGCAGTGCAGGAGGCATAATCCACTTTGCTCAGTAGAAACTGAAATGTGAGGCAACGGTATGTCCCACAAGACTTGGTGACACTTGCTTTTTACTAATTCTGTAGGGCCTGGAGTTGCAAGTAAGAAAACAAAATAGCAACATGAGACACTGATTTTATCAGTCATATACATGAGGATTTGTTCACCTCTGGAGACAGGTTTAAAAGCCGTCTAGGGGTGGTGGTGCTAATCTTACACTCCTTCTCTTGGGGTTAAAGCCAGTTGATGTTAGTAAAGCTTTTACTCTTCAACACAGGGCTCCTTGTTACCCAGGGGGGCCTGCCTATGCCTGAGGCCCAAGGAGGCTCTGTCTTCTTATCAACCCCACCTGCCACTTCTCCCAGACTGAAAGCGTCGCTCCCAATGACAGGTGGCCCGACGCAGGTGAGAAAGCTGGAACAGAGGGAACAGAAATCCGTGGGACTGCCTAGTCTCCCCCCCTCCACAGACATGGGAAGAGCAAAGGGCCATGCTACCTGAGGACAGGCTGCGAGTGAGTGGGCACCCAGTGGCCTGGGTGGTCTCCATGCAGTCGCCCTGCCTCAAGAAAACGTGGCCACGGAAATGTCAGTCTTGGCAAGACCACATGTTTGGGTCCCCCTGAAATACATATGTTGAAATCCTCACCCCCAATGTGATGGTTTTAAAAGGTGAGGCCATCAGGAGGTGGTTGGGATTAATGCCATGATAAAAGAGACCTCACCCCTTCTGCTGTGTGAGGACACAATAAGAAGATGGCCATCGATGAACCAGGAAGCGGATGCTCACCAGACAATGAAACTGCCCAAGGCTTGATCTTGGACTTTCCAGCCTCCACAACTGTGCGAAATAAATGTCTTTTGTTTATAAGCTACCCTGTCTACGGTATTTTGTTATGGCAGCTCGAACAGACTAAGACGACACTGATCAGGTAAGTCACTCCTCACTCGGGCCGGAACCAGTGAAAAGGTGGAGCACTAAACTCCACCCTGATCGCTGGCCTGGGAAGAAGGGGAGCCTACCTGTTCCCCACTTTGTAATCATGAGCAGAACGGTGGGACCGTTCGGTGTCTTCCCTCCCAGGATCATCAGAAAAGGCCCTCTTTAGGCCATCCCCGAGGGGTCTTATACCTCTAATCCTTAACGTCTCAAATTGATTCTCAAGATCTCATACAATTCCAACAGCAAAAAAACACAATTTCTGATTAAAAATTGGGCAGATGACTTGAATAGACATTTTTTCCAAAGAAGATATACAGATGGCCAATAGAAACTACATGAAAAGATGCTCAACATCACTAATCATCAGGGAAATGCAAATCAAAATCACTGTATCACCTCACACCTATTAGAATGGCTATCATCAAAAAGCCAACAAATGGGGCTTCCCTGGCGGCGCAGTGGTTGAGAATCTGCCTGCCGATGCAGGGGACACGGGTTCGAGCCCTGGTCTGGGAAGATCCCACGTACCGCGGAGCAGCTGGGCCTGTGAGCCACAACTACTGAGCCTGCGCGTCTGGAGCCCGTGCTCCGCAACAAGAGAGGCCGCGATAGTGAGAGCCCCGCGCACCGCGATGAAGAGTGGCCCCCCGCTCGCTGCAACTAGAGAAAGCCCTCGCACAGAAACGAAGACCCGACACAGCCAAAAATTAAATAAATAAATTTATAAAATGGCTGATGTATATTTAAAAAAAAAAATCAACAAATGAGTGTGGGCAAGGCTGTGGAGAAAAGGGAACCCCTTGTAGACAGTTGGTGGGAATGTAAATTGGTGCTGCCACTATGGAAAACAGTATGGAAATATCTCAAAAAATTAAAAACGGAACTACTATATGATCCAGCAATTCCACTTCTGGGTATCTCTCTGAAGGAAATAAAAACACTAAGTTGAAAAGACAGCTACATACCCATGTTCACTACAGCGTTATTTACACTAGGCTAAGACATGGAAGCAACCTGTGTCCGTCAGTGCATGAATGGATATAGAAAACTGACATTAAATATATATTATAATGTATAATATTACATGTAATGTAAAATATATATATTTCTAATCTCTAGAAAATAATGGTTTATGCAACCCCCCCTGCTGCACATGAGTGACTTAATGCTTGCTGCAGGGTAAAGCCCCAAGTTCCTCAGTCTGGCATTTACAGCTTGGCACGGCCTGAGCGCACTGCACATCTTCAATCTGACCCCTCACAAATGCTCCCTTTGCCACATAAAAGGACTCAATGTCACCACTATCACACAAGTGTGACCACTTTCCTGACCTGTAATGCTGTCCTCCGAATCCTTCAAGACCCAAATCGACCTGACTTCCCTCAAAACTCCTTCCTCGAGCCCCCCTGGACTGGCCCTTCCTCACACCCTCAGCACACGGTGTCCTAGCCTTTGTTTGCCCATCACTCAGCAGACATATGTGGAGGGTTTGTGAGATGCTGGGGATGACAGCGTGTTGGAGCAGGGCCTGTGTCCTGGAGGGCGGAAACAGACAGGAGGGTCAACATGTAGTTACAGGTCCACATATGGGCCCCTAAGAGTGGTTAAAAAAAGTCACACAAGAAGGAAAGGTGTGACTGGGGAAGGCTTCAAAGAAAGGCAATTCTGAGTTGACTCTTGACAGATAGAGGAGAGATTACGAGGAGGGAGAGCGAGAGCAAAAGAGAATTGAAACCCAGGATCCTCTGGAGTGAACTATGACGATTCTGTATAAAACAGTTCGTGGGCTCCTGATCTCTGCAACTTGGGCATCAAGTAAGAAAATTCTCCATTTTGAGAATGTGAAACAATTCCTCCTCATTTGGATCTTACAGTGGGGGCTGGGAGGCACATACATGCCAAGTTCCATGAAGAACACATGGACTCCAGCCCGTCACTCTTGAAATATGCTGCCAGCTCTCAGTGCCTGCTTGTTGCCAGTGCTGGCAGGTAGCAGAGTCCAACAGGAAACCCCGTTAGACATCGCAACTGCAGCTCGCTGAGACACAATTATCTGCCTGGAGGTAAGAGGCCTCTGCTTTCCTCTTGGCTCACGTGCAAACCTCCTTCTTACTGAGGAAAAGGCCAGATCCCGTGGACATGGCTCAAGACCGCAATAGGAAGCCCGCTTTCTTCAGGCTGTAACTTGGCCCAAGTCTCTGCATAAAAAATTACCAGTGGGCTTCAAGGGGCAATATTTCATGTCTACACCCTTTGTAACCCTGCTGCCGTGGAGAGCTTGTTTGCTGTCTGCCAAGGTGGTACTTCCCTCCAGCAAAGTCGGCATTAAACCAGAGATCTGAACATTCATTTTCATAACTTTTGCAACAACTCATTATTTTGCCATTAAATACAAGTTCTCACATTACTCTGCGAAGAATACAATTTAAACAAGAACTTTAATTCATTTCTACGATTCAAGTCACCCACTGCCTGTCTCTCCCTATTGTAATATTCCCCTTATCAATGCCTTGATAAACCACATTGATTTATATTCCCCGTAAGATCTAGAACGTAGCCTTTAAATGCAAAACTAGACACTTAAGAAATAAACATGCAGACTGCTGAATCACCACTGAGGGCCTGATAGGATGTACCCCAGAGAAACTGGGATGCAGCATTTCAGGGCTCAGAAATGTCCTTTAGTATCAGAGATGCAGACAGTCTGAGTGGTCCACAAACTCACTAATTGATGCAGAAGTCGGTCAGGTGCCTATGATTCTTTGCTCATACTTTGTGTTCACAATTCTGTGATTCTGTGTTTCCTGAGTGTTCTAAAAAAGGCCAAGCAACACACTCAAATGAGTGAGGTCCAGATACACGGACATCGAGTGGTTACATGAGCACGTCTGTAAAGTAACAGATCGTTTAGCACAGGGGTCCCCAACCCCTGGGCTGTGGACTGGTGGCGGTCAGCAGCCTGTTAGGAACAGGGCCACACAGCAGGAGGTGAGCAGCGGGCAAGCCGGCGCAGCGTCACCTGCCGCTCCCCAGCGCTCCCCATTACCGCCTGAACCACCCCCGCCCCCCGCCCCCAAGTCCGTGGAAAAATTGTCTTCCAGGAAACCGGTCCCTGGTGCCAAAAAGGTTGGGGACCGCTGGTTTATTAGCAGAAGGGAAAAATACACGTTTTATCATGTCTTACAATATTTTAAATCCAGATCTTCAGTTACAGGTTAAGATATCTGCTGGCCACACACCCACTCAATTTTAACGCCTAGCTGCTTGTAGGGCTGCTTCTATACACTGCACATGATGGAAAATGTGCAGCCAAGGTACACTGCACCATTTCTGCTTCTGAAATTGATCAGGAAAGGAGATCATCAGGATATAGGATTTTATGCTTCAGGAATCTATTTTGTTTATTTAATTTTTATTGGGGTATAATTGATTTACAATGTGTTAGTTTCAGGTGTACAGCAAAGTGAATCTGTTATACAAATACATATATCCACTCTTTTTCTAGAGTCTTTTCCCATACAAGCCATTGCAGAGTATTGAAAAGAATTCCCTGTGCTGTGCAGTAGGTCCTTATTAGTTATCTATTTTACATATGGCTTCAGGACTTTTAAATGCCACTCTTCGCTTTTATTGCTACGACAAGCTTCACTATTTCTTCTCAGACATAACTTATCAAAGAATACCTCATAAATTACTATATTAAAGGTCATCATTTTAAAAGGGCAAGACTAGTTGACTTTTAATGTAACAATCCATGATAATGTGAAATTTGAATCAGTCATTATCATTTGTAGCTTACCAAACACTGAATACTTTGAAAAATTCACATCCTTAACAAGGACTTAGGAACATATTCTCTCAGGAATTTATTTCATTTACATATGTCAACTGAGTAAATACACGGAACAACTGAAAAGACAGGAACTCCAAAGGCTTTATGAAAAAAAAAATTTTGCAAGCCTGGTCTGCATATTTCTTTCCTTCCTCGATTATTTAGTTAAAAGCTTGGTGTGTTTGACTTTGTATCTCCAGCAGGATCACACTGATATGTGTCCTAGGTGACGTCAACACACATTCAAAACACATTCTGTGCTGAGCTCCTGTTGTTGGGGGGAGATGGGAGTGGGAAGGGCCAGGGCTGTGAGCTCCCTCGGTTTGAAACATGGCTCTACTTCGAATACCCTTGTGACCTCGGGCAAGTGACTGCACCTCAGTTTCCTTCCATCTCTCAGGTTTTGGGAAGACAGAATGAGATGATGCACGCAAGGTGCTTAGCCACGACCCCGGCACACAGTAGCTTTTTGATAGCAGCCTCTCTCAGACGTGGCAAAATTGCGATGTAAGAGCCTCCTGGTAAGGTGATTGCTTATCTCAAATCTTTGGCCAAACTATAAATCCAGTAAGATCTTTCTGTTCCCTGGAATTGCACAAAGTTAATCTATCCACGATTTCAAGTCCAGATACATTTGATTTATAAAAAACTGGAAAATCATCCAGGTTTCTGCCAAATGCTCACTTAGAGATGGTTTCTTCCTAAGATTCTCCATGTGTTAATAAGGGAGAGTATCTTGAAAATCTCGAAAAATGTTCAGTACTCATATGCTTGGTCCACTCAAAATGACTGTTCTCTTGATCTTTGCACATCCCCTGCTCGACCAGTCCTTGCTTCCCCTACACCCTACTCACATAACTGACCTTCCCTCTTAATCACAGAGCCTAATCAGTAAATGCCTACATACCTGTCCCAGGCCCCAGCTGGTGACTGTTCTAATCTTTAGATCAGAACATCTCCACTATGATAGTTTACCAAAGGGGCCTCCAGAGCAGGACATACCCATATGGTTTCCCTGGTAACCGATGAGCCAACCTGACGTCAATTCCCCCCTATAACTGGTAGCCTCCCTCTTCCCTTGGTAGGGAAGACGCTTCCCTGTTCCGCCTGCCGCCTGCCGTCACGTTGGGGTGTCGCTCCAGGACCTTTGAGCTTCAGATGTGTAAGATCCCACATCTATTAGACCATCGATGTCTCTGTGGCTGACTCTGGGCTCTTTCTTTATCCTTGGGACTGGGCAAGTACAGGGCTTGCAGGCCTGCAGAGAGCAGCCCAACAACTCTCAACCCCAGAGCAAACCAAGAAAACAACTGATATAAGTGGAGCAGTTCGAATGAGAAATAATTAAGGACAGCTCCCTAGCCATCCCACTTCTGCTATCCAAATTAGACAACAGGAATAGAAATAATAAGGATACTAAACTCAGCTGGACAGATATCATTTCCTCTATAATTTTCTTAGTCCTTGCAAATGTTTGCAAGTGATTATTTCAGATCGATTCTGGCATACTCTCCAGGCTTGAAGACAGCTCCTGAAGGTTTTAATATTATAATTTCTATGAACTGATGTATTCTACCCGCACAGGATGTTTAGAGAAGCAAAGGAATACAGCGTATTTGCCTATTACCTCCTGTCTAAGGTTTCTAGCAGAGATGAGGTCACAGAGCAGGCAGGCCCTTGTGCAGTGAACTGGTGCAGAGCACAGCGTGTTGTAGGAGAGGAGTGGAGGAGGGAAAGAGGATGACAGAAAGAGACTGGAGGGACAGGGCAAGAAGAGGTGGTCACCCTCAGGCCAAGGACTGCCCAGAGACTCAACATGAGCAAGAAGAAACATGACAAATGATGTGGAAGCCCACAGTCCCAGAGCTTACTTCCTGGGACTTCCTTTAATATGTCCTAATATTTTAGTTCAGTCAAGTGACCAAGTAGCAACCTCCTTTCAAAGACTATTTTATAGCACATTGATCTTTCTAGTTACATTTACCCTATGCTCCATATCCTACTAATTGTATGCTTACATGCCAGTGAGCCAGAGTCTATCCTTAACTTACATACGTAAATTCCCTCTCTTTTCCCATAATGCTCCTCAATTACTGAGTTAGGATTCAGATAGTTAATGCCTTGAGTAGTCACACCACTGACTTTTCAATTCACTCACCTTTCCTGTACTCCATCCACACCTCAAACTGAAAAAGGATTCTGCAAACTGTACTAGAGCTGTTAGCAAGGAGCAAAGTGTGTGTGAATGTCAGCTTCTTTTGTTTCACTTGTCCACTTTCTGATTCTACAGCTGATGAATAGTGACTTGGCCAAATTACTGGAGACTTTGGATAAAGGGAAATAGAAACAGGCTGCAGGGATGCAGAGGTAAAGGATTAAAACAAAAACAGGCATGGATGACACAACTGAGCTTGGAAACCCTGAGTAGCCTGAAAAGGTCCAAGGAAGATTTGATTGATCTACACAAACCAATCACGTACGCATCAGTACATCAGACTGAATCTGAGCAAATTCCTGTGTTATGCCAGGAAAGTCTAAGTCTGGGGAAAACAGGAGTGAAATGAAGTAAATCAAGCAATTCAGTAAAATATCTCCTTTGTTGACTTAAAATTTTTTTATGGATGAGTCAAGTTTGGCCCAGAAACATGTGGTTGCCTAATTCTTTGGCCAAGAGAATAGGTGTTGGATAAGAATTTGGTTTGCCTTGTGTCCAAAGAGATAAGCTCAAAGGACTTGTAGGGACTGCACTTTTGAGCCCTGGTCAGTGGGGGTAACCCCTGACCTGACTCATCCTTCATCACACACACACTGAAGGTCTTGCCATTAACTCTTGGTTTCTAAGCCTTTCTTTCTTCTTCTACCCTCCAAAGACTGCAGAAGGATCGTAGGTAAAAGACGATTGGTAGGTAAAAATGGAGAATTCAGACAGGGAATAAGTTTGGAATTGGAGCAGATAAACTGAACACTGACAAAAAATTTAAGGAGAAAGGAGATGTAACCTATTGACTTGAAAGTTTACTCATAAGGAATATATATTCTAAAAATAAGTCCCTTGTAAAATAAGCCTGGTGCATTATATTCCTAAGGCTTTTTTTTTTTTACATCTTTAAACAATAATAATTTGTCATATTATTAACAGGGTTTTTTGAATTTTTAGTCTTATTTTCAGGAACAACATATGATGAAACTTTTCAGACTCTGACGTATTTTTAGCTACATGAATGTTATGATTAATTTTATATAAAGTTTAATTATATTAATAACTAACATTTGTTTAGTGTGTATATACACCAGACATTGTTCGAAGGACTTTAGTATGTAAAAGGAGTTGGCAAGCTTTTCTGTGAAGGACCAGATAGTAAATATTTTAGGGTTTGCAGGGCACACTGTCTCTGCTGTAACAACTTAACTGCCCATGTAGCAGGAAAGCATTTATAGACAATATATAAATGTATGAGTGTGCCTGGGTTCCCATAAAACCTTGTTTCAGATGCTGAAATTTAAATTTCATAATAATTTTCATGTGTCACAAAATATTATTGTTATTTTGATTTTTTTCAACCATTTAAAAATTTAAAAACCTATCTTAGCTTGCAAGCTGTACACTAACAGATGGTGGGCTGGATTTGGCCTGAGGGTCACAGTCGGCTGACCCTTGGTGTGGAACAGTATTTAATTCTCACACCAACCCTAAGCAGAAGGCATTGCTGTGATTCCTATTTTCTAGGTGGGGAGCTGATAAAAAGCAAGTTAAAAGTAACAGGCCTAGTATGTAGTTAAATAGCTATCATAACTATTGAATCATTAGCAAATTTATATATATACACATATATGTTTTATGTTCAATTTATGTTCAGAAAATTTATAACATACAACAAAGCACATATACGTGGAAATACAAGCACAAATAAGGTTTCCCCCATATAAATTTGTTGTAACATATGTTGCCTTAATTTTCTCCCTATTTACCTTTTCTCTATAATTTTTAGTTAGATACTGAGGTTCTAAATTTATTTTCCTCCTTTTTTCTGCCAGGAAAAAGTATCCATTTTCTTTCTGTCCACAACATGGAGGATAAAACATAAGAAAGACACTCAATGTTTTAATTCGTTTGCTTAATTTTTAGTGTCAGGGCAGGAGATCTACTTACTCAGATGTTGCACACATGTAAAAATGCCTTTCCAGATGATTTAGTAACATACATCTGGCATTTTAAACCAATAAAATTGTTGTGAAATAGTCCTCATTTGAAGATGGAGATATATTTTTCATATGACTTTAAGTAGCTTTAAAAACAGTAATTCTACAAACATTCTTAGTTAATAAGACACTATTAAGGATCTACCTGTGGGTTTGCTTTGTCCCTGCTTTTAGTCTCTATTCCTCCAGAGGACTGGAGACAATGTGGAGGGAGGGCAGGGAAATAAACATGAAAAAACCACTCACCTTCGGTTTATGTGGCTACTAAAACATATGACTAGAGGATCTGAGGGCAAACTTTTGGCTAAAATTCTGTTGCATGCATTATCTGCAGTTTTCAATGATTTATTTGATCCTTATTCTTTTACCAGTGCTTTTGTTTGACAGTGCACACTAGAACGAGGTCTTGGCACCTTTTTAAAGCAACCTTTACTGTCTGCTTAAAAAAATCAGTACCCCCATCTTGAATGACTTATTTGCAAGTACAAGATATTCACCCGATGAATTTCACCCCCCCCCCCAATGAATTTCACCGGAACCTTTGGGCCCACTCAAAAGATCCCTCCTTGGAAAACTATAAACTGCTCAATTATGCTTCAGACTAAGGAGCTTTGAGAAACAATGGGATCTTCCCCTTTTATAATTCCCAGCATTCTGCAGAATATGCACATGACAGGAATTAACACAGAAGGTACAAAGGATATTATAACATTTACAAAGAGACTAAGTATTACTTTTCCAACAAAAAAGCATTATCTACACCAATGAAAAACTGAAAACTGGTTGTAAACTGCTAAAGTGGAAAGTTTCAATATTCTGCCCTAGAGAAGAGTTTGCTTCTTCTCTTTGCTCTTTATTCTGACAAAAACTTGATGAGTAACTTAAAACATTTTTAATAAAATGCTATTTTTATAAAGCATTTGCAATATAACCTTATTACTAAATTGGGCATCGGACAAAAAATGTTGAATGTTCCACATAGGAGCCACATTAAAAAAAAATCACTGTTCTATTAAGTATCGAAAACTGCATTCTGCGTGTTATGAAGGAGGTAAAAGATCTCTTCCAGAAGCTAATAACCATGTGAGATCAGAGACAAGTGCAACACAAATGAACACCTTTAAATACAACTAACGGAACACTTAAAACCATACAAAATCAGCTTCTTGTATAGTGAAAGGAAAGAGGCGGGAGTTGGGGGTGGATGGGGTGGATAATTCAAGTATCATGAAGAAAGCAGACAATTCTGAAAGAATTGAGGGAAGACCTGCAAAGATCAGCGCATGAGAAAACATGGGAAAATC
The DNA here is from genome assembly GCF_003676395.1 of Aethalodelphis obliquidens. Classification (NCBI taxonomy): domain Eukaryota; kingdom Metazoa; phylum Chordata; class Mammalia; order Artiodactyla; family Delphinidae; genus Aethalodelphis; species Aethalodelphis obliquidens. Next base: position 42,168,321 of record NW_020837951.1, on the reverse strand, counting down.
CGTGCCTATGGTCACAGACACAGCATCACTAGATTCTGCCACGGTGTTATCACGGAGATTCGATGGGAGAGGGAGCACAGCCGGCACACAGCCTTGAAAGAGCACATGCATCCAACTTAAAACCTTTGAGATGAAGTAACTTCTCAGGTATCCAGACAATATGCATGTGTTGAGAAATCTGTGAACCCACAAATCCCAATGTGTTGGAGACCTGAACAGCGGTAAAAGGAGAGGGGCTTAGAACTAATTCTACTGTTGAAAAGAACCAGACGAGGGAAATGGAAAGCAGCAGAGGCGGAGTGAGGCAGCAACTGTAAGGATGGATGTGTGTTGTAAACTGGCTAACATTCAGTTGATGGCGAATGTCCACTTTGGCTGACCCTCTTTTCGGACTGACTGGTAGTTGAGTTGTGCCAAACGTGTCAAATATTTAGTATGTTTCTAAGGTTTTGCAAGTTTGTAAGCTATAAATTTCATTCAACTCTAAGAACAGCTTCTGAAATTCCCCAGTCTGTCCCCTGCACCCCAACCAACACTTCCATCTTCTTAAGGCCGAGTAAATGAGTAAGAACTGCAGCTCCTGATCTAACTCTGAACTCTCAGTGGAAGTTCAGAGGAAAAAAGGAGAAGGAATTTTGGGTGACAGTGACCATGTGCTCATTCATGGCTGTGATACTAGAAAAGGGCACAGGTCTTATATAATCCATATGTATTTCCACTGACTTCAGGAATGTAATTCAGTAAAATCAGGATCAGGGTGCAAGGTGGAAATTACATAGAGTCTAATAACTTACCCTTAAAAGTGTATTGTGAAGGTACCTACTGGTGGCCCCAAGACCGTCTTGCCATGCTGTATGTCTGCTACAGACTGCTCTTCTTTCCCTTTGTGGTAGGAAAGGTCATGGCTCCTTTAGTGAGCACAGAAGAAGTCTGGTTTGGGTCTGTGGTTGCATTAGGGGGCCTTGTTAAATGAAGAATTAGAACCACTGCACACTGGCTCATACTTTGCACTGCAAGCTGCTCACACGAGGTGAGGGAAGCAGGAACTAAGACTAACCGTGGGAACAACTGATACCATTTCTGCATCACACATTATTTCACTGCATCCTTTCACTGGGTGAAAGGCAGCCAGAGCCTTTTGCATAACTTATTCTCTTTCTCCCTCTCTCCATCCTTCTTCCTTTTTATGGGTGAACATCTGTAACTACATTTTCATAAATCCACTTCTGATGTGACCCTGTGTAATTCCACGACATGTTTCTAAAACTGACACTGACCCTAAAAGATTTAGACAGTCTCAAAAGATATGATTTGGATCACTTAGTCCAAGCCATTCTCATGAAGGTGAAAATAAACTTCCCAAATCATGGTCGCCACAAAGGAGCTTCCCCATGATCTGAACTTCCAAAAAGACAAAATAGGGGGAGGGGAGAAACTGAAGAAAACCACATAATCAAAGATAATTAGGTAATGTATAAGGACTTGAGCAACGTGGATTTGAGAGAAAATTTCAGAAACTTTCAGGAAAAGACATATTTACTTCATTCTGTTCCCTGAGACCCCAGCAAAATGAAACACCAACAAAACCCGATGAAGAAACTGAGCAACAACTCCAGACACAGATGTGGAAGAATATCTGTCAAATATATAATATCTGCACTGACCCAGAAAGGATGCTGAAAGTTATTACACACTTTTCCATACTTCAGGCAGGCTGAGACAATCAAGTGATAACCTTTCACTGAGAACACAGAGGACTGGAGGTGCACTGGTCCTTGGAGAGGAAGAAGAACCCAGTGGGGGTCGAGTTCCATAGCTCATGGCTGTATAGGAAGCAGGACTGGTGAGAGGAATAGCGGGGGTTATGCAGTTTTTAAATCCCCAAACCTGGACTCCTAACTCAAAGACCTGGCTGGAGAGGAGGCACGGAGAAGAAAGCTATTTACCGCCTCACGACTGTAAAATACCTAGGAATTCCAAACCTTTGAGAAAATTCCCAGCATGGGAAACAGAAATCTAAGCAAACAGAGAGAGAGAGAAGGAAGAAGAAGAAATCATAGGAAAGAGGTCAATGCAGAAAACTGAAAATACTTTGAAAAGGAAAGAAAAAAATCCTCAGAAAGACACTGCTGAAACACAAAAGGATACTAACTTAAAAGGGAACATATGGAGCATAAAAAGAGCTGAGAGTTTTTAAAAAAAGAAAATCTATAAAAGCCAAAATACAAACAAACAAAAAAGACGGTTTGGAAAATAACTCCAGGAAATTTGTCAGGCAGTAAAAAGAAATGGAAAATTGGAGAGAAAAGTTTAGAAAAGAAAAAAAGAGAAAAAGGCAAAAGTAGTTCTCCATTTAGCCAAAAGAAGTTATAGCAAAAGAAAAATTTCATATGAATAAGGAAATAAACGAAGAAAAAAAGACAACGATGGATCCAGAAGCAGGGAACTCAACAAAGGAAAGAAGCTGTGAACTCCCAGGATGATGGTAAAACGAAGTCCCAGAATGATAAGTGTTTAAGATGCAACCAGTCATCATTAGAAAAGGAGGACAAAGGAATCTAGAAAGGAGATCTCCAAAGGAAAAGAAAAAAAAGGACTGATATATTATCTGATATGTCAGCGATCTTTTGTAAGATTTCAAAGATCTGTTGATGAATTAGAAAAAAATCAGTTAGCAATATACACAAACACAAAGAAAAAAAAATGTAAGGCAATTGTTAACTCCAGAGAAAGTTGACCACAAAATGAGTGAAAGCACAGTCTAATACTTAGCTCATCAATGAACAACATTTATATTGTCACATAGTGCAAACACTGAATTACACAAAAATTGTGCTATACCTACGTGGAAAGGATGGGAGAAGAAGAAATGGAGTAGGAGTGTTAAGACAGTATGATTTTTATCCACCATAAAAGGAAAACAATCTTGACAAATCAAGAAACAGTGGTATAAATACAGCACTTAGACGTATGAGGGAAATAACAACAAACAAGAGATGAGTTGAGGGTAATGTATCTGGTTATCAGACTGGTGGTGGGGTAGCAGTAGAAAAACTGCTGTTTTTTGTTTAAAGGTTAAGTATTTTTTTAAAGGAATTTTTTCTTTTTTAAAAATTTATTTATTTATTTTTAGCTGCATTGGGTCTTCGTTGCTGTGCATGGGCCCTCTCCAGTTGCGGAGAGTGGGGGCCACTCTTTGTTGCGGTGCACAGGCCTCTCATTGCGGTGACCTTTCCTGTTGCAGAGCACAGGCTCCAGGTGTGTGGGCCTCAGCAGCTGTGTCACGCGGGCTCAGTAATTGTGGTGCACGGGCTTCGTTGCTCCATGGCATGTGGGATCTTCCCGGACTAGGGATCGAACCCGTGTCCCCTACATTGGCAGGCGGATTCCCAACCACTGTGCCACCAGAGAAGCCCAGAACTTCTGTTTTTAAAATTATACATCTTTTAGTTATTCAGCTCTGTAAACCATTATTGATTTAAAAATACAAATTAGGGCTTCCCTGGTGGCACAGTGGTTGAAAGTCTGCCTGCCAATGCAGGGGACACGGGTTCGTGCCCCAGTCCGGGAGGATCCCACATGCTGCAGAGCGGCTAGGCCTGTGAGCCATGGCCACTGAGCCTGCGTGTCTGGAGCCTGTGCTCCGCAACGGGAGAGGCCACAACAGTGAGAGGCCTGTGTACTGCCAAAAACAAAAACAAAAACAAAAATTAATTTTTTAAACTTAAAAAAAAAAAAAGAGGTTATTGGTTCATGTGCAAAAAATAAAGTTCTGGGAAGATGAACACAAAACTGCTGGAAGTAGTCCCCTAAATTTGGAAGTGTAGAATGTCGAGTAAGAGTATGAAGGAATCTTTTACTCTCCTCTATAGCCATCTGTATATTCAGAATTTTAAATAATGAACATGTATTCCTTTGGTTATTAAAATGGTAAAAAATGGACTAATATACTCTAGGAAATTAACAATATTATTTTATATTAAAAAAGTAATATAAAAATCAAAAGGTAAGACATCCAAGGAAAAGACAAGTCCATTGCCAGATAAATGTCACACACAAAACCAGACCTCTTAACTTCTACTTTGCTCTTGACTACTCTGTCAAGGAGAAGACTTCATATTGAAAAAAGCAAAGAGAAGATCAGTAAGAAGAAAATAAGACAGGAAGGAGATTATGAGAGAGCACCCTATTTGCTTTAAATGAGATCAAGTCTCTAGCTGGAGAGATGACATTCTAAGGCAATACATCAATCTGATTTTAGTTATTACCGTTCTTACGAACACTAGTTTATAACACTAGCAAGACCAGCAGGGAATGGGTCCAAGGACCCTTAATTTTGATGGGGAGCAGGGACAGAATGGGATAGTGCATAAGGTTGCCCCACACTGTATTCGGAAAACGTTAGGTATTCTGGGGGCAAGTTGAAGGTCCACACAGCTAGCCACAGCACCTCTTAGACCAGCGGTCCCCAACCTTTTTGGCACCAGGGACCGGTTTCGTGGAAGAGAATTTTTCAGGGCAGGGATGGGGGGAGACAGTTCAGGTGGTAATGCGAGTGACGGGGAGTGGTGGGGAGTGGCACATGAAGCTGTGCTCGCTCACCTCACCTCCTGCTGTGCGGCCCGGATCCTAACAGGCCACGGACCGGTACAGGGGGTTGGGGACCCCTGTCTTAGACAACACAGCAAGGGTAGGTGAGGTGGCATTAGAGATCAACCTCCCTGACTCTGTGGATGTGTCTAGAGCTGGTAATTCCTCTGCAGGAGTTTATTTCTTGAGCATATGCTCTGTGCTGGGTGGTTCACATATTACCTCGATTAATTCACAAAACCTTGTGAGATGAAGTACTCGTTTTCCCCACTGTACAGATGGAGAGATCTGAGGCTCAATTTTGAATTTCCCCAGCTACCAGATTCATGCTTTTCCTATGCAGCCATGCTGGATGAGATCAATTGGTGAGAAATTTAAAAAAAAAAGTATTCTCATTCCAAAAAAGCAACATGTTGAAGATGTTGGTGAACATTCCCCATATTTCGATCTAGCCGGACAATGTGGTATAGAGATGGGTGTCAGGACAACTTAGCTGTCAGCCGAGACCCCAAGGCCACTTCATGGGAAGTCCTTTCACTTCTCCAGGCTCCAGTTTCCTGATCTAGAGGTTCATCTATCTATCTAACCTTTTAAGATGAAACAACGTCCAGTGAAAGAAAATACTAACAGGATAAATATTTTCAGCTTTTATTTTTAAATGGATTACTTCACTACTTACCTTTTCTTTTAAATCTACATCTCACTGCACTACAAACAGTATCTTTTTGTAAAACTGTCATTTCAAGGTGCTGAAAATCTAAAACCCAGATCATGAAAGTACAGTAAATGACTGAAGCTTTCCTAAAACACCCTGGAAACATCAAAGGATTCACTACCATTCTGGGAAAAGGAAACAGATGTACCTGGCACTTGCTCCTTCCCTGACACTCCCAATTAACTTTTAAGGACAAGCGCAAAGCTTTGTAGAGCCCGATGCCTTAAGTAGGCACTCCAGTGAAAGTGGGGCATAATTGCCTCCCATTAAAACAGCTGTGAAGGGTAACAAGAGCAGGTCAGTTGTGAACAACCTAGCTCAGCAGGCTGCGCAGTAAAATCCAGGACTCTAGGGCTTCGAAATCTTTGAAAGCGCTGGGTAACAGAAAAAGTTAATTAACCCTTTTGTGCTAAATTCCCAACCCTCCTTAGTTTTAGAGAGAAAATGTCAACAGTTCTTGTCAAAAAAGAATTTGGAAATCAATGGCACAGCACAAACATGACAAATGTTTAATAAGTTCCAAAGTAAATACATGTGAGAAGTGTTTAATAAGTGGTTACCAGCTCACTGGGGTGGGAATCAAGTGCACCACGTGGTCCAGGTACAGTCCCCAGTGCTGTATCAGGACTGCTCCTGTTATTATACTCAGATGCCTCCAGTTTTAAAAAGTTGAGCACAGGAATGGAGAGATTCCTCAGGACAGGCGGGAGACAGGGCAAGGAGAAGGCCCGAGATGAGGACCCTTGGGGATCCTGGCTTCTGACATTTCCAAAGGTGGGCTATATGTAACACTCCTAGCTCCTCCATCCCCCCAGTTCTCAGCCTCTGCGTTCGGGAAGGACAACCGTCCTCACTCTCCCCTCTGCCCCCAGGCTCTTCATACTATGCATGGCTTTGACATTTTTCCTCTCTCCCCAGCTGCCTAAGCCCCCTTCCTGCTTGGAGTCCAGTCAGAACTGGTACCAGCTCTTCCTTGTGGGGAAGAGAGGCTTGACCATACAGGAGCAATGAGCTGATGATGCCAACTAGACCATCACAAAGTAAGGGCTCTTGGGTGTTCACCGCAATGGACCCCTTGCCAGAACTCCCTTAACCAGGTAACAAAACATTTTCAAGGAAAACAGGCAGTAAGCTTTAAATATGTTAGCAGGCCCTTCATCATTCCTTTCCTTTGTCTCGGTTTCTCAGGAACATGTACGTATGGGAAGAAGTTCCTGATGAGAACGGAAGTACTTTAGAAACATTTTTTTACGCTAAGTGTGGATCACTTTTCTCTAGTTACTGACACTGGGACTTAGACGGGTCTCCCAGGCCAACAGCTGTGGGTGTAATTCCACTTACTGTGTACACAGCTTAAAGAAATAAAGGGTTATTTCTCTAAAACAACGTTTTTCAAACATTATTAAGAAATTAGTAAGAAATACAGTTTACACAGCAATGCAGTAACAAATGCATACAGAACTATACACAGCTGAAGCTGAAGTCTAACGAAACAGTATTTTTCCTTATAATATGCAATGAACTCTCTTCTACTCAACTGCATTCTGTCTTCCCTAGGCGATTCCAGACACTTGTATTAAAAAAAAAAATTGCTGAACAAGACCCTTTAAATTGATTTCATACCCAGTGATGGGTCTTGATGTACTGAAGAAAAATACTGTGGGTATTCTCTATCCCTTCACTGATTTGGACCGTTGTCTCCTCAGTCATACTACAATAGCAAATACCTTGCAAGGCTGGGCTAAAACGTCTCTATGGCCAAATGGACGCACAGTTTTGAAATCTTGCTGTAGAAGTCCTGAGTGGCAAAAGGATACTTGATTCGTTACATCTAATTCATCTTTAAGAAAACACTATCTCCACTGAAAATCAGCTGCAAACATTTTCCTTTTATAAATGCCAAATTCATATGTTAAAGAAGTAATCTTACAATTCCTTTCCGTCAATGTACAAAAATCCCTAATGCATGGACCAACAACTTATTGTACTGACCCCTGTATTTGTTATAGGATTATCAAGAACAGATGTTGTGGACACCCAATCTTAAATGGAAAATATGAAAAACAAGCAAGCCAGCAAGTGAACCGGCCTCTTTCCAACAGTTTAAATCCTAATGTAGTTTTACTTAGTTAGCAAATATAGACGAGGCCTTCATAAGAACATTTGAAATGTCAAGAGGTTTTGGTGATAATATAATCCCATTAGTAATTATCAGGCTATCATCAGTATGTAACTTAGAAATAATATGAAACAGTCAAGTTCATTTCCAAGATGGTATTCAGAGGCCGACCCCATGCCATCTCTTCTCTAGAGGGAGTGGCTCGACCTTTCCTGAATAGGCCTGTATTTTTTGGTTTATTGCCTTTATCTCCACCATTCTCTCTGATTGGAATATCCTTAATCCTTATCTCCCTCTTATGAAAATTGGCCTATTTCAAGTTTCAGCTTAAAAGCCACCTCTTTGGGCTTCCCTGGTGGCGCAGTGCTTAAGAATCTGCCTCCCAATGTAGGGGACACAGGTTCGAGCCCTGGTCCGGGAAGATCCCACATGATGGGGAGCAACTAAGCCCATGTGCCACAACTACTGAACCTGTGCTCTAGAGCCCGTGAGCCACAACTACTGAAGCCCACGTGCTCTAGGGCCCGTGCTCCGCAACAAGAGAAGCCACCGCAATGAGAAGCCTGCACACCGCAACGAAGAGTAGCTCCTACTCCCCGCAACTAGAGAAAGTCCATGTTCAGCAACGAAGACCCAACACAGCCAAAAAAAAAAAAAAAGCCACCTCTTTCTTGAAGCCTCCCCACTCATCAAGCTGGAAAAAAAAAATCTCTGAAATCACCAATGGCTTGTTAACATCACTTGTGATATTAACTTCCCTTGACTTTTCAATATATTTATTCATGTATATGTTATATCAACGCTGATGGACCACGAGCTTCTTGGAGGGTAAAGGCTGTGTCTTACTTACTTCTTATCTCTTCCAACACCCTAACATCACCTTGTCATGGCAGGTGATCAAGAAGTATTTGTTGGGTGAGTGCACATTTTGAACAAGGGTGAAAAAGGGAACATATCTGAAACGGTGGCAGTGATACTACTCTAAAGTGACTGAAATACATACTCATGAGTCAAATAAAGGGAGACCCAGTACTGCTTTGGCTTTCCAAGTTATTCCTTTACAAATCTTTTCCCTTTTATAGTCTAAAGAGCAGGCATCATGTAGTCACTGGAATTCTATTTAGCAATTAGAGGTGATTAAGGGAGCTACTGGGCACCTGCTTTCAATATTATTCCAGGCATGGGAATCAGTAATATCCTACCTTTCCCAACACACTGCCTAATACCTTGATTTTGGAAGAGTCTGCCCAGCTTTCTTTGTGGTCTTGCTTTGCTAAGGTCTGCAGGGATTCCACACATTCTGTGGAGGTGTTGCCAAAAGAACAGAAATATTCTAGAGTGGGTTGGGTGGCTTCTCTGATTGAATATGTGGCTCTGAAGTAATCCTGTACCGAGGTCTAACTCTAGGTAAGCCTGACAGGTAACCAGTAAAATGAACAAGTAGATGCTGTAATCTTCGTTTAAGCAATTTGAATGATCTCTGAGATAGCTGAGTGTGTTTTGTAAAGCCCAGTAAAGGAAAGACATGAATAACGGTGGTTAGCCTAGAAGTAGGCAGAAATTCTATAATGGGGTGGGGGGTGGCCTGGGGACAGAGGGGTACAGAGAGTCGTGACCTCATTCAAAGCAATGCTGCCCCCTGTGGATACCAAGAGTCAACCTGTATCAACAGCTCTCCCTTCTCCTTAGTAATAAACAAGGAAGAACTTTCACTTCCTGTAATTTCAATTTGATGGTTGTTGCCCAGAAGACTAGGAAATGAGGTGAGGAACAGAGAGACCTCCAAAAAAAACCCAAAAAACAGGCCACCCAAGTGAAGTTATTATATTAATTCTCGCACTGTAGCTCTGCCAAGGGAAATGTGAAAATGAATTTGAAATGAGGTGCCACTATCCTGATATATGACAGCTGCAGGTATGCCGTGCCTGTATTCAGGCCATGTGAGGGACGCATATATCAAATAGTGCTGCTAAATGCTTCCCTTGGAAGTGGACGACAAAATGACTTTCTCTAAAGTCTTCTGCGCACAGTGTGAAGGAAAAGCTCATTTAAAAAAATCTGTAGTCACTTGTAAGTTAATCACCCTGGCAAGTATTTGTTTGCAGTTGAATTGTCAAACAGATAATAAAACAAGACAAACATGGTGTACAGAGGTCTCTCAGCAAAACTGCAGTAAATGTACCTCAGTAAAAATGGCAGGAGCATTCAAATGTACTATAGAATCTGAAAAACTTAAAGAAAGTGTTCAACGGTTCATTAAGAGCCTTATTTAAAAGTGACTTTGAGACTTAGGAGTGTCCCATTCATTGACGGGTTATAGTAACTGGCATTGAGCAGGTAGAGTAGGTACTCAATAAATGTTTCCTAATCAGTGAACTGCCAGGCTATTAAAAGTTCTGATAGGACTGATGTGAACACTGTTTTACACTCCCACTCAAGCATTAAGAAATAAACAGGAAGGGAACACTGAGTTCACCCAGACCCAATCTCCTCTGTTTATAGCGGCTCCAACTGCAACCTGCAGAGGTTGAAGAACTGGCTCCAAAATCCACAGAGCATTTCTGGTGATGCCAAGGCTACAATTCGGTTTTCTCACCCCTCAGTCCAAGGCTCGTCATTTTCTTGTTTTGCTACATAGAACTGTCTCTGTCCATTGTTAAACCTTGTACCCCTGAGGTGTCTGTGCAAACCTGGCTTTCTATAGACATTATTCTGCCTATGATTTTTGTTTACTACTCCAAAGTGATTTTTAAATTGAGGGCAATTTCAGAATCAGTGTTCTTATAGATGCATTTGCTGAGGATTTTTTTTTCCCCATAAATAGGAAGAGTAGGGAATCTGAAGTTCAGTTTTGAAGTGACATTGCTCAGACACATACTTGAGGTACACATTCTTCAGTATGACCACTGGGAGGTGGTATACTCATTAATATAAGCACACACACGTGCATGTGTGTACAGGTGTGTTTTGACAAAGTTTTCAGGATAAGAGATGAAATAGCTGCAGGAGGCACATCTTACCATTCACTTTTTACCGGAGTCTAACATGTTTTCCTGGCTTTAGGATGACAGACGGTCCTTTTATGAAACTGTCAGTCACGCTTACTTTGCATACGGATGGCTCTGTGGATGCCACTGCTTTCAAGATGATCAGGGCTAAGATTAAGAGTTTCTCTTTAACTAGAGAGCAAATAAGCTTTCACGGATTAAAAGATGCCTGCAATCAGATATTTCACATATATATAAATCGAATTTATATATATTTAAAATTTGCATATTTAAATATATATTATATTTATATTATGTATAAATATATTATAGATTTATATTATGTATAAATATAAAATTGTTTTGGGAGGATTCTTGGGAATGCGGTGAGATGACTGGGGGTGACAGGGAGAGGAAGTACAGTCTGATAGTTTAAACCATACTCAAGAGGTAGGTAAAACTACTTTTTTCCCTAGGGAAGTCTAGAAATACCACTACGGTGTTTATCTGATGATCATGTTTATCATTATTTAACATGCTTCCTAAAACCATTATTACATAATATGAATGACAAAAAAGACAGTGGATATTCTCCCTTGAAAAACCAAAATATCTAAATAAACTGAAATGTTCATAAGCCACTGGGATATTTAACAATGTTAAATTACTCTGTGTTTACACTAAATACTGTAATGGTTTCCTGATTGTTTTGGCCACGCCACATGGCTTGTGGGATCTTAGTTCCCCAACCAGGGATCGAACCCAGGCCCACGGCAGTGAGAGCACGAAGTCCTCAACACTGGACCACCAGGGAAGTCCCGATTTCCTAATCGGAAACAGTAAAAGCAAAATCTCTCAGAATTCTCCTGTCCTGATGTTATCTTTATCAAACTACTTTCCTTTCTTTGTGTGTGGGGATCGACTTCACAATGCCAAAGTCAGGCAAAATATTTCTTATGAAAGCAAAATCACGGTCTTTCCCCCGTGAGCCCTGATGAGTGGAGTACTGAGAAGTAACATTGGAAGAGTGTGGGGAGACCAAATTAAAAAGGGATGTTCAGGCTTTCCTGGTGGCGCAGTGGTTAAGAATCCGTCTGCCAATGCAGGGCACACAGGTTCAAGCCCTGGTCTGGGAAGATCCCACATGCCGTGGAGCAGCTAAGCCCGTGTGCCACAACTACTGAGCCTGCGCTCTACAGCCCGTGAGCCACAACTACTGAGCCCACGTGCCACAACTACTGAAGCCTGTGAGCCTAGAGTCCGTGCTCTAAAACAAGACAAGCCACCGCAATGAGAGGCCTGTGCACCACAACGAAAAGTAGCCCCCGCTCGCCGCAACTAAAAAGAAAGCCCGCGCGCAGCAATGAAGACCCAACACAGCCATAAATAAATAAATAAATAAATAAATAAATAAATAAATAAATAAATAAATAAATAAAAAAAATAAAATAAAATAAAATAAAATAAAATAAAAAGGTATGTTCAAGATCCTGGAGTCTCTGTGCTGGCAAACTCCTACCTGTTGTTAGGTGTCTGCCCAGTCATGCTTCCTCAGGACTAGGTCCCTCCAACCCAGGGTTAGGTGCCTTTTGTTTCCTTCCCCATGTCACCCGTACGTACTGCTATGGAAATGCTTTGCTGCCACTCTGCACTATCACTGCCCACTTACTTGAGTGTCTCCTCTACTGGGCTGGGGGCTTCTTAAGGACAGGGGTAATATCTAGAGCATCCTAAGCATCTTAGCTTATTTCCTGGAACACTTCATAAATATTTCTTAACAAAATAAATAGGCATTTTATATGTATTGTCTAACTTAACATTCATAACAAGTTCCCAAATTATAACCGTTATTTTATTTTAATGAGCCAGTAAAAAAACAAAACAAAACAAAAAAAGACAGAGAGAGAGAGAGAGGAAGGATTACTGAGCTGCAGAATTTCCTTTGTTCTGCCATAATCATCCTCCCTCCCGGGTCTGGATATAAGAACAGGACCTTGACGGCAGATACCACCACACGATCCTGGGTAATGGGCATATTATGACCAGGTAAGTAACGCTTTTTTGCTATGTAAGCGTCCTTCATAGGATAGGGGATCTACAGGAGTTAGTAATAGGAAAGATGGTTCTAAGACCTGCTAAGTAGGTCAAATTAGGAAACTTACTTCAAGGGTTAATTATAACCTGGATGGAAGCCATGTGGCACAGTTGTGGATTTCTGAAAACCAAAACTGCTGACAGCACTTGACCAGGAGTCTGGTCTGCCCCTATGGCAGAGACCTGTCACTGTCCAACCGAATGGGTTTCTCCCTCCTCCTTTAATAACAGAATTGTAGCCAGAGGCCTGACTTCCCAGCTAGACTCCATGTCCAAGCATCTCTTGAAATTACATGTGACCATCTGACTGAATTCTTACAAACGGGACATGCCAGTCTGGGTCTGGGGCTTAGACAGCAGATATAATCCCACATGCTGTCCTCTACTTCCCGCTGACTGAAACCTGATGGGGTGGTGACCCAGCTTCAACTGCCCACTTGATAACCATGCCTAAGGAATGTGGAGCGATGACCTGAGGGAACCTGGGCTCCTGACTGGCCACCAGCAGCAGACCTGCTGGGCTGAACTGGCTTGCTTCCTTAGAAAAGAAATTAGCGTCTATAACTCTTTAAGCCCCTGAATTTTCAGGACGCTTTCTTATAGCAGTTGAGCTTTCCCTTAACTAATAAATTCTCTAAGGAAAAACTTGAAGTAGGAGGAGATGGTGGCCTCATTTCCCCTTCACATTTCTGAGCTTCAAGTTTCCTTATCTGTAAAATAAGAAGGGTAACTGAAATCCTTTCTGGCTCCAAAATTCTATGATTCATCATTATTCTCCTTCCCATGAGACCTATCCAATCCCACCCTAATAAGCACTCTGCTTCCTCAAGTTTGCTTTCACTGGGCCTTGTCAAAGTCTGCTCCATGGCTTTCATTTACACTGATAACAGCTTGTTATCTCAACTTGGAGCTTGTGTCATTTACTGAGGATCAAAGCCTTAAATTGAGCTCATATTTGAAAGTTCAGGTACCAACTGGAATTGATGAGATTTTGGAAAGGCAAGGACTCCATGAAATTATTCTATTGAAATGGAACTTTCAAGTTAAGCTCTGCTTGTATTAAAACATAAACATGCTGTAAATTTGTAGTAACTGTCTTCTAACAGACTAAAATCTATCCTGAGTACTACAAACTGCACCCCATTTATTTATTTTTATCAGCAAAGGAATCATCCTCAAGGACGTTTGGTCACATAATGATTTCTCTCACTTCCGGCTACCCCAATAATTTACCTTTACCAGACCTGCAAATCATCATCAACTTTCTACCAGTTTAAAAATCTCTTCCCCATGTTTCCACAATTACTCCCATACCACTGAGTCATTTTCTCTCCCTTTCTGCCTGGTCTCTAGCTCATAAATAACTTCCTATTAGGAAGAGAACTGCTAATATGACTTTCACATCTGTTATCTCTTAGAGCCCAGTATCTGCTCTTATAGGCTCAGGCCTCCAATTCTTACCAGCATAGAAAATACTCACTACATTATTTTCTACCACTACTACCAAGCCATGAGCTGTCACCACACAGCTCTCACTGCCTCCTGGATATCAACTTGTATAAGGACCTTATCAACCAAAACTGCATTTCTGGCTTCTACCAGCTGTGTGAGTCCCTGAGCTACACAAATGTTCTCCAATTTCACTAGCTGCACACAAACCTCCCACTGGCTTATCGATTTTTTCAATTTCCAAGAGTCCAATAACTAGCTCCAGGCACACTTGAAGTCCTTTTTTAGTTCTTCCCAATCAACATACAGCTCCCCAACATATAAATATCACACACATTTGAACTGCTTTGAAATTTTCTAAGCCTGCTAAATCCATATATGTCCCTAAAAGCTAAAAGCAAAATTCTAAAAGATACAAATATCAATCGTTCCAACTATAATAGTTCTTGATTAACTACTTAGTCTAAAAATATTATGTAAATTTAAGTCAAGTCAAAGTCAAAAAGTTTATTGGAAACCTCAAGTACAAAGGATTATTTCCCTCCAGCAGTGGGGGGCACCTTTAAATGTCCTTGCTATGCAAGGACATTTGCCCTACATTTTCTTTCAGAATTTTATTTTTACCCATTTTCAAATTATCCTTTCCTTTATACAAGTTGCATGTGTTTTGACATGATTTTCCTTAAAGTTACTCAGCATAGGCATCAACATGTGAGTTAAAGCAGCAACTCAATTAAAAGCCCTGAACACATTACAAACGTTCTGAACACTATGCCAAGGAATTCATTCAAGAAACATTTCACAAGGAAAAAGTAGGTGTACATTTAGATGGCATAAATGATATGTATGGCACATGTTTTGTTTAAATTTTAATTAGTTTATTTCTGGCTGCATTGGGTCTTTGTTGCTGCTTGCGGGCTTTCTCTAGCTGCAGTGAGCAGGGGCTACTCTTCGTTGTGGTGTGCGTGCTTCTCACTGCAGTGGCTTCTCTTGTTGCAGAGCACGGGCTCTGGGTGCATGGGCTCAGTAGTTGCGGCATGAGGGCTCAGTAGTTGTGGCATGCGGGCTCAGTAGTTGTGGCTCGTGGGCTCTAGAGCACAGGCTCAGTAGTTGTGGTGCATGGGCTTAGCTGCTCCGCAGCATGTGGGATCTTCTTGGACCAGGGCTCCAACCTGTGTCCCCTGCATCGGCAGGCGGATTCTTAACCACTGCACCACCAGGGAAGTCCCAACACATCTATGTTTTAATGGTTACTAAATATCAAAGTACTAATTTCTAAACTAAATTCATTGCTATATTTTGAAATGAAAATTACATATACAAGGTAAAAAAATTTTAACATCAAAAAATATACAGAGACTTCCCTGGCGGTGCAGTGGTAAAAAATCCGCCTTCCAATGCAGGTGACGTGCGTTCAATCCCTGGTCAGGGAACTAAGATCCCACATGCCGTGGGGCAACTAAGCCCGTGTGACACAACTACTGAGTTTGCACCTCAACGAAAGAGTCCATGTGCCACTGACTGCAGAGCCCGTGCAGCCTGGAGACTGTGCACCACAACTTGAGAGAGGAAACCCGCACGCCGCAACTAGAGAGAAGCCTGCACGCTTCAAGGAAAGATCCTACACGCCTCAAAGAAGATCCCGCGTATCGCAACTAAGACCCGACACAGCCAAAAAAAAAAGAAAAAAAATACAAAGAAAAATAGGAATTCCTTCCACCCCAGATCCATATTACTTCCCATTTTTTCCTGTAGCATTTCAGAAAAATGTTATGTACATACAAACATATAATATGTATTTAGGTATATATAATTTTTAGATAAATGGAAGTATACTATATGTATTGTCTATGCTTTGTTTTCACTTAATTATATGCTTTTGAGACTACTCTATGTTAGCACACGTAAACCTAGCTTACACGTTTTTTAAAGAGCTTGAATAATTTTCTGAGTCAGTCATTTTGATCTCAAGACCAAAGATCAAGATGATCTTTTCATCTCTGCACATAAGTTTTTGTACAAATGTGCACAAATAAGTAAAACTGCTGAGGCAAAGGATGTGTATTTAAAATTTTGAAAGATATCCAAAATTTCTTTCAAAAGAGACTGCTGTATATTTAATTTAAAAAACAAATCATGTTGTTTGTAAAGACTAAAAACAGCCCATTAAAAAAAAATACAGATAAAAATAAATAAAAGAACTCAACAGAGTGTCCTTAGGATATGAACCAATCTGGATATGTACAAAGTACTTTCTTGGCAGAATTCTACAGACCGCCCTTGAAAATACATATTTCAGATTTTATAGATCAATGTTATGTTTTACAGATCAACGTAAACATGGCATTCAAAACAACGTCATGCAAATTTTATCAATAATGCAAACCTAATGCCATTATGTGCAGAGCAAAACTCGATTTTACGGCTCTATCGTTAAACATTTTAGTAAATCGTTATTTTTTGGCTTTTCAATGAGTAATTAGAAAACACCTGGATGTTAAATGAACATGACAAATCCGAAGTCGTCTTCTATAATTTCCGTTAAATTCAATCATAGCAAAAGTGAACTTTCTTCATGAGGTATTTTTCAAAACAAAACACAAAGCTGGGATATAGTCCCTTGCCAATCAGGATTCTGAGATAACATGTTTTTCTTCTCATATGCCAAATATTTAAAAGCCCCTGTTCTGCTCGGGTTCCTTAATCAACAAGTGCAGGATGTGACTCTAATTACTACTCGCTCTACTGCAGACGTGAGGCAGGTCTGTGGAACAGGGCAGAGGATGGACTGACTTACGCACCCTCCTTTAATACGTAACCCAGGAAACCAGGCCCTCAACCCTGGGATAACTTAGGAAAAGGCCAGACCGTGACACAGATATTTTCCAGATAGCTAGAAGAATGAAACAAAGGAAAAGGCTAGTAACAGAAGCACAGCAGCTGGTTGGAAACTTTTGAAAATGTAAAACGAAGCTCAAGATTGCAACGTGTGTACTGAATAAGGTAAACCATGAAAAGGGAGCAAGGTTTTCGCTCCCTTAGCCTTCAAGAACTATGACATGCTGTGATAAGAATATTCTATGGGCAAAGCCATTTAAACTGTTTTCCCCCTAACCCTGTTTTCTGTGAGGCAATGATCTTGCCTTCTGTGATTTTGCTAATTGCTGTACTTTTCAAGGAGGTAACTCTGACTTTGGTGAGGGATTACTGTATTGTGAGAGATCAAATGTGAAGACATATCATTTACATTCATCACAAGGGTAAACAAAAACGGTTACTCTGAACATTACTGAGCTGTACAAATATAAAGTTGAAAATGTCCTGCCTGGTGGGATGATTCTGTAAACAGACAGACATGGAGTGAAAAGCAAAGCACAATGGTAATACAGCCACAATTTACCGAGGGAGAAGACAGGTGAGAAACTGTGTGAAAATCCGTAAATGATTATCAGCCTTGAGCACTGCAAGCTGCTCTGGGAAGCCTATATAAATGTTCCACTTAAGTGCTATTTTTATACATTCTGCAATACATTGCTATAAAGTAGTAGTATCTTGTTAGTAATTCTGGTTTCCTTTTGTTTGTTTGTTTTTTTGCGTGCGCGGGCCTCTCACTGTTGTGGCCTCTCCCGTTGCGGAGCACAGGCTCCGGACGCGCAGGCGCAGCGGCCATGGCTCACGGGCCCAGCCGCTCCGCGGCATGTAGGATCCTCCCGGACTGGGGCACGAACCCGCATCCCCTGCATCGGCAGGCAGACTCTCAACCACTGCGCCACCGGGGAAGCCCCAGTAGTTCTGTTTTAATTGCAGGCTTATGTATCATTGGTACTGTTCAGTACAAATACTAGTGAAAGTGAAAGTTGCAAAAAGGTTAAAAATGGTTAGCTGGTGCCCAGATTTTATCCAACACCATGAGAAAAGGTAAATAAGAATTCACATCATTCTACTGTGGAAAAAGAAATACAAAGCTATGTCCCAAACTAGAAAATAAGATTTACGTCAGGGAAATATCAGGCTTCTGAACTAAATTTTTATATAATTACAGAGCTTAAGGATTATCTGCATACATTTAATGCAACCTCTTAATTTAATGATAAGGGTACCAGGACTTGGATATTAAATGACTTTCCCAAGATTAATGGGTAAACTAGTGGAATTCTGTTTTCCTTATCTGGAGCCCAAGGATCGTTCACAAGAGCAATATAATATCTTGCTCACTTCCAGAGTTTCCTATACTCATGGAAGAAGCTACACTACCCTAGGCCCTAGCACACTCTAGGACAGTCTGGGAAGACTTCCTAATAGTAATAAGTGGCAACATGGGGAATTAGATTAAGTACCAGATGGGGAGTAAAAGCCTGGCTTCATCGGTAACTAGCAGTGACTTTGGGAAAGTTACTTAACCTAATTGGATCCCAATTTTCTCATTTTATAAGAAGAAGGTCAAAAGAGGTGAACTCTAACCTTCGGTTCTGACATTTTCTAAATGTGATCACTTTATCCAAATTAACACAAATACCGTATTTTTGTGAAGCAACAAGTCTCTGTCAGGACAACTTTGGAGTTTACCTTCATCTTTATGCAAATACTTCCTGCTGTAGCTCGAGTACCATCTAGTGGACATTTGGCTGACTTGACAGCCAAGAGTAATAAAAATCTGAATTTACAAAAGTGCTAAAAAGAATTATTTATCTATTTTAAAAAAAACCGAAGGACTGGAAGGGCATCCAAAGGTCGTACTGATCATTCTCCCTGACTTCACGGTGGATCAAAAATAACTATCACTGACATATGAGAATCTATCTTCTTATTACTGAAGTGATTTGAGCGCCATTATTAGTATGCTAGAAGAACAATGACTTCAAGAAGTTGATATCACTTATGGAGTGTGAGAAAATATTTGCAAATCATATACCACACAGTTTAATACCTAAACTATATAAATAACTTACAACAGCAACAAAACAGCAACAAAAACCTGAGTCAACGGAATTGAAAAGACATTTCTCCACAGATGACGTACAAATGGCCAATAAGCACATAAAAAGATATTCAACATCACTAATCACTAGGGAAATCAAAATTACAGCGAGATATTATCTCATATCTATTAGGATTGCTACTATAAAAACAAAACAAAACCCAAAATAGTAAGTGCTGGGCAAGGATGTAGTGAAGTTCGAACCTTTATACATTGCTGGTGGGAACATGAAGTGGTACAGCCACTATGAAAGACAGTACGGCGGTTTCTCAAAAACTTACAAATAGAATTACCATATAGTCCAGCAATTCCACTTCTGGGTAAAAGAAAGAATTGAAAGCAGTAATGCAAAAGAACTGAAAGCAGGAACTTGAACAAATATTTATATACCCATTTCACAGTAGCATTATTCAAATAGCCAAAAGGTAGAAACAACCCAAATGTCCATTGATGGATGAATGGATAAACAAAATGTGGTGTACACATACAATGAAATATTATTCAGCCTCAAAAAGGAAGGAAACTCTGACATATACTATCAATACATGGGTGAACCTTTAAGAAATTATGCTAAGCAAAATAAGTCAGTCAAAAAAGGACAAATAATGTATGATTCCACTTATGAAATACCTAGAGTAGTCAAATTCCTAGAGACGGAAAGTAGAATGGTGATTGTCAGGGGCTGGAGGAAAGGGGTAGTAGGGAGTTAAGGCTTAATGGGTTCAATTTCAGTTTGTAAAGATGAAAAAATTCTGGAAATGGATGGTGGTGATGGCTGTACAACAATGTGAATATTCTTAACACCACTGAACTGTACACCTAAAAAAATGGTAAAATTTATGTATTTTTCACTATAGTAAAAAAAAATTGGTATCAGTGTGAAGCAAAAGGTCTGTTTTTAAAGAAGACTCTTGTTGCCTTAAAACTTTTATTTTTAAACTCTCCTAGTTCTTTTCCAGTGCTTTAGAGTTCAGATATAATACATCATTAACTCAAAATGCATATGGAGAGAGTGAATTTTTCTTGATAACTGTTGAAACACTTGCAAAAGGGGAAGGTGTACTTTCAGGAATCTGGGAGAAAGAAAACAAATATCATCAGCCCTTGTGATTGTTGACTAATAAACAATGCACATCTGATGAGACTTCTGGGTATCCCCGACTTTCTGAGTTTGATCCAGAAGGGAGAGGTGCTAACCGTGCAAATGCTCACTCTCACTCTGTTTCAGGCTGGGCTCAGCACCAGGGGGACATCCAACCATGGTGCTCTGATGCCGAAACGCCAGTTATGTAGTTTTGCTGCCACTGTCTGAAGCCCAAGAGCAGTGTAAGCTAGGGACAGCTGGAGCTGCCTCTGCTGGAGGGGACCAGCATTCTATAAAGAGTGACTGCCTCTGAGTGAGTACCCTTTGCTCTTGCTTTCAACAAGGTAGCTGCATGGGATCTCTGGGGGAGGGGGGGGAGGGCTACAAAGAATGGCTGTCCTTATTAGCAAAAATTAATTAACTTTAGGTTCTGATAAGCCCTTTCCAGCGCCTTTCCCTTCCGAAATACTCTCTGTGCTCCTGTACTTAAGTTTCTCTACAAAATCTACCTTTGGGAAGAGATACTGGGCAAATGACATAACCCTAATATGTAAGTGTCAGGGGAAGCTTGATGTGTGACTGGCATTTTAAAATGAGGTCTGACAAAAGCCAAATGTAGGAACCTTCCTTAACTTTGGAATTCCTGATGTCAGTGAGCTGGAAAGGGGACGAACTGGGAGAAGGTATGGTGGTCCTCTGGGTTCCTCTAAAGCCGGGTTTTCCAACCTCGGCACTGTTGACAATTGGGGCAGGATAATTCTTCATTCTGGGGGGGTGGTCCTGTGCATTGCAGGATGTTTAGCAGAACCCTGACCTTTCCCACCAGATGCCAGTGGCACCCCTCCAACTGTGAGACCCAAAGATGTCTCCAGACATTGGCAAACATTCCCTGGCAGGGGCAAAGCAGCCTCCCCCCAACCCTGTTGTATAGCCACTGTAAACATACCATGTAGGTGGTCAGCTGCTCTGCCAATATGCATCACTAGCCATTCTTGCCAAGGAGCTTATAATCTCACTAAGGAATCCAGATCTACGCTGAAACTATTAGAAAACACGCCAACATATAAGATTAAGTGCTCAAAAGTTAAACAATGACAGTAACTCTTGTCAGATTTCCACAAGAGCCTTCCAGTGCAATTTGATAAAATGGAATGAGAATATTAATGTCTAAGGAGAAGTCTCTCTTTTTAAGATGAGAAATCTGCTTAAAGGAAAAGGAATAATATAGATCTCAAATTGGTCTATTTTCACAGGATCTCATGTGCCAAACCTTCCACCTTCTTTATTCCCCTTCAGCCCACCCTGAATATTTAATCAAGACTGTTAAATCTTGAAGTCATGGTCCCCTCTGCCCCCATTTGCTCCTTCTGGAAGGGAGTAAGTCCTAAAATAGCCTCTAAATGTAGGAAATTCATCGAGTTTTAATGTTTCGAGGTTGTAGCTTTTGAAAACAAGGGCCTGTATTACCCTGGAAGGAAGGGAGCAAAGCTGGCCTTTGTCCCTTGAACCCCACTGTAGTGCCCTATATTAAACAGTTCAACTAGAACAAATCTGCCACACAGCACAGAAAGGGAATAGGAGAAACTGCAAACTCCCCTCAACCTCCACACAGCTCTGTATCCCAGGCAGGCAGAAGGTCCAATAAGAATGCATGAGTTTCTCACCTACGGAGAATGTTGTACTCTCTCAAAAGAAGAATATAGATTGTAATAATTCCAACAAGAATTACCTTTTCTCAAAGAAACAGGCTCTTAATGGGGACTGTGTACTTGAATAACGAAATAGCAACGAGTACTTGTTTCTCCTCGTGACGATGCACGCTGGTTAATGGGACTGAATGATGAGCAAAATGATCGGCACAACTTGAGAAATTTCAGGTTAGTTTAAGAATTTAGCATATGATCTGGAATATTAGGAATTCTGTGTTAATTTTGGTGTTTCAAGTGATATATATCATTCAACAAGATTAGGTTTCAAATTTATCTTTAGTGTTTCAAAAGGTACTCTCGAGATGAGTGAGAGGAGAAAGGCGAAGATGACATCTATTGATGAAAATTCATTCACTGTCTACAGAACAGAATGATTTTTATCCAATTAGATGTTGGTTCGTTTATAATGTGCTCGCTGCCTGGAGGATTTGTGGAAAGGTAGGTAAATACGTCACTTCACATGCCAAGACCCCAAAACGCACAATCTCAAATGAAACCAGAGACCAGAGTCTGCTGGACTCAAAAAAACAGGGAACTCATTATTAGTGTCAACAACAGGCCTTTGTCAGAAAAGGCTCCCTCCCCCTGGTTCTTTTTTCATGACTGTCTTTCCCTTTGAAAGAGCTCACTTCTGTGTGAGCTAGCGTCTGAAATTCCAACCTGTGAGTCACTTCTAGCTGGATGGCTGAAACCGCTCTCAACTCCAGCTCCAACACCTTAGGAGCTTTCCCTTTTGCTCTGACAAGTTCCAGAGCAAGACCTCCGGCGAGACCTCCCTTCGCAGTGGGAAAGCAACTTAACGCATGAAACCTCTGGTCATTTTAGTGAATCTGAATTAAACATAATTAAACAAAAGATTATATGTGTTTTATATCTGTGCCAAAGGGACTCTTACTGGGCACTGGGTAATTTGGACATTTAATCACAAAGCAAAGGTAAAACTGTTTGAAGATTTTTGTTTTTCAGGTGACAAAAAAATAAAACATGCTTCACCCTTTCCCTCTGTAGTTTTTAATCAGTGGGGGTTTTCTTGTAGGGGTGTGTTAGGGGTGGGGTGGGTCTAGCCATTAACTTAGTTCCACGGACAACTCTAAGGTGAGCTGAGAGGCGCACTGGCACGTGAACACTATATGTCAGCAACTCAGTTTAATGAATACACAACCTGTACCTTTTAAATCTGATGCTGTCTCTTTCCCTTCAGCAAGTTGACAGCCTATTTAAAGGAAGCAGGACCAGAGAGGGGATGGGGAGAAATGGGGCATACATTAAATGTAAGTTTGGGCTGCCACAGACTCAATGATTAGTTTCAGCCTGACCTCACTGGGCACGTCAGCCTGGCACCATTGGGGAAGTGAGGCAGGAATCAGCTGCTAATTATAGTATGTATTAACATGCTGCAAATTAATCAGGAAGAGCACATTTCGTGTCATTAAAAAAAAAAGAATTAAAACTAAGAGACATCAGGTGAAACTAAGTTTAACAGAGAATTAAAGATATATTCCTCTTGTCAGTATCACATGCCCCGTGAGCACAGGTGAGAGCGAAGAACGTCTACAGCTCTCCGGGTGGAGGCCAAACTGACTAGAACTACTGATCCCTCCGTTCAGTGTTTAGAGGACAGGACTGGCTACATAATTTGCAGGGCCCAGTGCAAAACAAAAATGCATGGCCCTTGTTCAAAAATTAAGACGGTGACGTCAGAGCGTTAAACCAAGAGTGGGACCCAGTGTGACTGCATGGGGCTGAACAACCTGCATGGGGCTGAACAACCTGCACGGGGCTGAACAACCTGGGAAGCGGGCCCTGGTAGTGGGAGAGACTTTGTATGTTAAAACATACAAACTGAGTGCAATTTATGGTTGCAGCTGTTTCTGACTATTACTTTTAGTAAACTGAGTCACAGGAAAAAATGTTCCCCTAGACTCTCCAACCGAAACCAAAACAGAAACCCAACTCCGTCACCTGAGAGGCTGGGGAGTGACTATTTCCCACCTGCTGCCGTGTACTACTCCAAACTCACTATTCTTCCCAACGCCTAGGTCAGCATGGAGGGTAAGATCCCAGTTACAAGCAGGCTACCTTCCCATTGATGACAGTCATTTATCAGTGAAGAGCATCGTGCAACGTAGACCTGGAATCTTTCTAAATTGCAATCTACATTTTAAATTGCACTTGGTCCAAACACACACAAATACCAATACAATGGAAACTAAAGTTTCATGAAACCATAATTCTCCTCACTGTAATATTCTTTGATATTTTCTATTCAGTTTGATGAAAATCTCTCCTATTTTATTTTTTAATGATACTACTCAGGACTCACCATACGGAATTCACAACCCAATAATGGTTCCAACTCACTACTAAAATCACAATTTGAAAACACTGTTACAGTGGCTATTGGTTTTACTCCGCCAGATGTGTTCTCCTCCACACACCCCAGTCTTCTGGCAATCCAATTTGCCTCTGACTACTAGGTCAATGTTAACTTACACTGAGACAGTCAACGTAATACATCAGCCATTCCCTGAGATTTTCAATTTTGAGCCGGAGTGGAAACTCCCACTTTCTCTTGGGTTGCTAAGCTGGAAAGATGCGATTCGGGGCTGTTTGAGGAGAAAAAAAGAGACAGATTCCCAACCAAATCCCTGGTTCAAGGAGCCTCTAAGGCAGCTTCCCAGTTGCATGAGCCACTATGTGTTTGAGCTAGTGTGCAAGAATTTTTCTCTTTTTTCAACTCCAAACTAATAACAAATACAAACACGATGATAAACAAAATCTCTAAGCAAATAACAAATAAGTTATGAAAATGAATAGCTGTACCTTAAAAGCCATACTGACTTCAGTTCCTCTTTTTTGCATTTTAAAACCTTTTCCTTCTGTAATTCTGAAAGGAATTTTCTTAAACGAAAGGTATTTTTTTTAGCATGTGCACAAATAACACTTTTTATCATGTTTTTATCTTATTGAACAAATATCAATTAGGCCTATTACTCTGGTTATAAGGCACAAATGTCAAATCAAAGAGTTCTCTTAAAGAATTCTTCTCTACTGAATTAACCACAGATGATGATATTTAGAAATAAAAGTTATAACAGCATTTCTTTCACCATTAGAATTATCGATAATATGAATTATATATATCTATCATTTACTGAATAGACATCTATGTTCTCCAGTAAGTTTATATGTTATTTATTTTAATAATCCTCATGACACCCTGAGACAAATAATATCCTCATTTTGTACATTAAAAGGGAGGCACGGGGATATTAATTTGTTCAAGATCACCCAGCTTGAGGGACTCCCCTGGTGGCGCAGTGGTTAAGAATCCGCCTGCCAATGCAGAGGACAGGGGTTCGATCCCTGGTCTGGGAAGATCCCACATGTTGCAAAGCAACTAAGCCCATGTGCCACAACTACTGAGCCTGTGCTGTACAGCCCACGAGCCACAACTACTGAGCCCATGTGCCACAACTACTGAAGCCCACGCACCCTAGAGCCCATGAGCTGCAACTACTGAGCCTGCATGCTGCAACTACTGAAGCTCGTGTGCCTAGAGCCTGTGCTCCGCAACAAGAGAAGCCACCTCAATGAGAAGCCTGTGCACCACAATGAAGAGTAGCCCCACTCACCACAATTAGAGAAAACCCGCATGCAGCAATGAAGACCCAACACACCGGAAGTGGGCGGGGGAGATTGCCCAGCTTGAAATGGGTGGAGTTGCAATTTAAACCAGGACTCTTTCTACTTCCTACTTCCCTGTTGCTTCTTCAAGGATTGTCTTCCAATGTCTTTTAAAAAGAAATCTCTGTTCTCTTCTACCTTTTTTAAAGTCACAATTCACATCACGGGAATTGACAATTCAAAAAATTACTGCTTTCATTCACTTCTTCATTGTTTCATTGGTGAAAACATATTGGAGATGTCACTGTAGCAGATTTAACTAAGGCAGCAGAAGAAATGTAGACAATGGCTGCTTTGCCTCGCAATCTTAACCTAATCTCTTTGAAGAAAATTTCATGCAATCCAGACCTCCTATTAAATACTGAGTCTGGGATTCCATCAAATGTGCTATTTTTCTAGAGAACAGCAAAGCCACAGATAATGATCTTAAGCTTTATAAAATGCAGATTCCCCGATAAAAGATAAATTCTTCTCTTTTTTAAAAAAGGGAGAGTCAGGTGGTACTCAAGAAAGATCCCAGCTGGTTAAGTTTGGCCACTGAAGTGGTCCGATTCTTCTGGCTTCGAGCTCACAGCATTTTGAGCATCTACAATGTAGAGCTTTTATTTATTTTTGAGCTTTAAACCCTCTGCATTTGCTCCATCTAATATGAACAAACAAGTGTTGAGATAAAAACGTAGCCTCATAAAACTGTCACCCTTACTTCAATGAACTCCTTAATTTGCATTATCTCTAAAAGCTGTCTCAGTTTTGAAGACATTTGCAACAAATTGACAGAAAATGGATGTTCTCTAATACAGCTAAGCTTCTTTGACTAGCCATTTGTACTTATTTCTCTATTCACTTCCACCTCCATTTTATGCTTCTTAAAGCAATTAGGAAAAGAAAAAGCAGGCTAAAAAAATTTTAATCAGACTTAATTGATAAACTTAAAAAAAAATAAGACTGCTTAAACTTTTAAAATATCTATGCTGTGGCCATACTGTGTGGCTTGAGGGATCTTAGTTCCCCGACCAGGGATTGAACCTGGGCCCCTGGCAGTGAAAGCGCAGAGTCCTAGCCACTGGACCACCAGGGAATCCCCAGTGTCTTTGATTTCTTAATCCACACAGTTTATATGTTCATGGAAAACATCAGAAAATGCAGATAAGGAAAATGAATGAAACATAAAAACAAAATTGCCCTTAATCCACCCATTCAGAGATAATCCCTGCTAACAGTTTTACATTAACCTTCCAGATATTTTGTATGCATCTATAATAAACACCTGTATTATATCGTTAAAATAAGATGCACTTTAAAATTTATTTAGATCATTAAAATATTAAATAATAAAATAACCATTAAAATGTAATAAATCATTAAAAATGATTTTAGGAGTCATGTTATTTTGAAATTATTTCTTTATGTCAATATGTAATGAACAACTATCTAGTATTAATTATACATCCATATTATCATTTTCAGTATCTAAATAATTTTATTTTTTAGATATACTCTGACTTCTTCAGCCAATCTCCTACTATTGAATAATTTAGCTGTTCTCAATTGTTTACAATTATATACAATGTCATGATGGATTGTCATCTACATATCTTTGGGACTTATAACTAATTAAACAATTAGTATAAATCCCTAGCAGTGGAATTAACTGGATCAAAGGGTATAACCACCTCAAAGGATTTTACAAATTACCATACAACTGGCAGATTTTACCAATTTATCCTCCTACCAGCAGTACATAAGCATGTCTATTTCTCTACATCCCTCTTTCTTTTTAATCTTTGCATTTCTAACAGGTAAAAAGGCACTATCACACATCAACTGTGGTTCTATGATTACAGAATGGTCAGATTTACCTTTAAAATTCGATTTAGAGAAGCACATATGGATGATGAGAGCAAGGGTTGTAACATACGCATAATGGGAATAAAAAAGGAGAAAAAAGAGACGAAGGAACAGAAGAAATATTTGAAGCAGTAATGACTGAGAATTTCCCCAAATTAATGTCAGAGACTAAGGGGGATAAATATCAAAAAACAAACAGAAACATGTAGACATATTATATTCAAGCTGCAAAAAATCAAAGATAAAGAAAAAATCTTAGAAGAAGCCAGAGGGGAAAAAAGCTCCTATAGATTAGCAAAGATAAGAATTACATCTGACCTCTCTTCAGAAACCATATCAGCAAGAACAGAGTGCACTGATATATTTAAAGTGTTGAGAGAAAAAAATGACCACCATAGAATTCTGTACCCTATGAAATTATCCCTCAAAAGTGAAGGAAAAATAACAACTTTCTCAGACAAACAAAAACTGAGAAAACCTACTGCCAGTAGATATGCCTTGCAAGAAATAATAAAAGAAATCATTTAGAGAGAAAGAAAAGGATGTAGGTCAGAAACTCAGATCTACATGGAAAAAGAATAAGTGAAGGTCAGATAAAACCTTTCATTTTTCTTATTCTTAATTGATTTTGAACAGTTTGTTCAAAATAATACTACAATGTATTTGATTATGAATGCTTACATATATGCTTATGTATTCTTATGTGGAATGAATGACAGCAATGATACAAGAGACTCAAGGGAGGAATTAAGATTATTTTGTTATTATACGGTAGTCACACTACTGGTGAAGTGGTATAGTGCTATCTGAAAGTGGACTTGTATTTGTTTTAAGTGTACATTGCAAACTCTAGTTGCAACTACTAAAATAAGTGAAAAATATATATACAATCTATATGTTTAAGAAGATAAAATGAAACCATATAAAATGTTCAATTAAAACCGTAAGAGACAGAAAAGGAGACAAAAATAGGAACAAAGAACAAGGGCAAAACAGTATCAAATATGGCTGATATTGATCCAACCATATTGATAATCATTTTAATGTTATTGGTCTAAATATACCAATTTAAAAACAGAAATTATAAGAGTGGATCAAAACACAAGACCAATTGTGTGTTGTCTACAAGGAAGTCACTTTAAATATCCAGACACATGTAGATTAAAGGTAAGTGGATGAAGAAATATGTACCACACTAACACTAGTCAAAATAAAGCTGAAGTAGCTATATTAATTTCAGACAGAGCAGACTTCACAGCAAGGAAAGTTACGAGGAATAAAGAAGGACATTACATAAAGATAAAGGGCTTCATTCTCCAAGAAGACATAACAATACTTAATGTACATGCACCTAAAAATAGTGTCACAATATGTGAGGTGAAAACTGATATAACTGCAAGGAAAAAGAGAGAAATCCACTATTATATCTGTAAACTTCAACATCCTTCTATCACAAATGGACAGATCCAGCAGGCAAAAAATCAGTAAGGACATAGTTACTCAACAGCACCATCAATCCACTGGATATTACTAACACCTATCGCCTACTTCATCCAAAAACAGAAACAGAACAGAAATCCTTCTCAAGCTCACATGGAACATTCACAAGATAGACCACATTTTGGGTCATAAAACATACCTTGATACATTTAGGACATGACACCATGTATGCTCTCAGACCACAATGGAATTAGACCAGAAATCAGTAACAGAAAGATAGCTGGAAAATCCCCAAATATGAAGAGATTAAAAAATACACTAAAGGGGAAAAAAGAAATTTTAAGATAAATTTTAAAATATTTTGAACTAAATGAAAATTTAAAATTATCAAACTTTGTGGGATGCAGAGAATATAGTGCTTAGAGGGAAATTTATAGCATTGAGTGCATATGATAGAAAAGAGGAAAGATCATATAAGGTATCAGACAGAAGAAAGATCAATCATCTATGCTTCCACCTTAGGAAGCTAGAAAAAGAAGAGGAAATCAAATCCATTTTAAGTAGACAAAAGGAAATAATATTATAGCCAGGCTAACTGAGAAAAAAAGAGAAGATACAAATTACTAATATCAAAAACGAAAGAAGGGACATTATTACAGACCCCATGGACATTACAAGGATAATAAAGGAATACACTGTGATTCCCACAAATCTGATAATCTTCATGATATGGATCAATTCCTTGAAAGATACAATCTGCCAAAACTTATACAAGAAGAAATACACAATCTTGAATAGGCCTATATCTAATAAATAAATTGAATCAACAATTAATAACCTTCCAAATCAGGAAACAAAAGGCCCAGATGGATTCATTAGTGAATTCTACCAAACAGTTAAGGAAGACATTATGCCAATTATCTATAATCTCTTCCAGAAGACAGAAACAGAGGAAAAACTTCCTAACTTATTCTATGAGACAGCAGTACCCAAATATCAAAAGCAGACAAAGATATTACAAGAAAGGAAAACTATGGACCATTATCTCTCATGAACTTAGATACAAATATCCTCAACAAACATGAGCAAATCAAACGCAACAATGTATAACAATTAAACACAATGTCTAAGGGGATTTATTCCAGGTATGAAAGGATAGTTCGGTATCTGAAAATCAATGAATGACATCCATCACATCAATGGGCAAAAAAAGAAAAGTCACATGATCCTACTGATGGATGCAGAAAAAGCATTTGACGAAAATCCAACACCCATTCACCATAAAAATTCTCAGCAAAACGGGAAACAACGGGGAACTTCCTTGACTTGATAGAGAACACCTAAAAAAACCCCTTACAGCTAACCTCATGAGAAACTAGAAGCTTTCTGGCTAAGACTAGGAACAAAGCAGGAATGTTCCCTCCCACCACTACTTTTCAGTACTGTAGTGGAAGTCCAACCTAATGCAATAAGATAAGAAAGGGAAATAAAAAGTATATAATTTGGGAAGAAATAAAACTTTTGTTTGTTCACAGATGACATGATCATTTATACAGAAAGTCTGAGAGAAGTTATGACAAAAATCCTGGAACTAAGAAGTGATTACAGGCTGGTTGCAGCACACAAGGTTAATGCAGCATTCAAGGTTAGTACAGCATACAAGGTCACTTGCCTATATACCAGTAATGAACAAATGGCATTTGAAATTAAAAACACAGTATCATTTACATTAGGAGGAAAAAAAATGAAATGCATAGGTGTAAATCTAACAAAATATGTACAAGATCTAAATGAAGAGAACTACAAAACTCTGATGAAAGAAATCAAAGAACTAAATAAATGCGGAGCTATTTCATGTTCCCAAATAGGAAGATTCAATAATATCAAGATGTCAGTTTTTCCTCACTTGATCTACAGATTCAACACAATCCCAATCAAAATCACAACAAACTGATATCAACAAACCGATTCTAAAGTTTATATGGAAAGGCAAAAGACCCAGAATAGACAACGCAATACCGAAGAAGAAGAATAAAGTTGGAGGACTGATACTATTTGACTTCAAAACTTACCTATAAAGCTGTCATATCAAGACGATATTGGAGAAAGAACAAATAGAGAACCCAGAAATAGACCCACATAATTACAGTCAACTGATCTTTGATAAAAGAGCAAAGGCAATAAAATGGAGAAAAGACAGTCTTTACAACAAATGTTGCTGGAACAACTGGACATCCATATATTAAAAAAAAAAAACTCTAAACACAGATCTTTCACAAAAATGAACTAAAAAATGGATCACAGACCTGAATGTAAAATGCAAAACTATGAAAATCTAGGATGAAAATCTAGATGACCTTGGTATGGCAATGATGCTTTAGCTATAACACCAAATACACAATCCATGAAAGAAATAATTGATCAACTAGACTACATTAAGATTAAAGACTACTCTGCAAAAGACAATGTCAAAAGAATGAGAAGACAAGCTACAGACTGGGAGAAAATATTTGCAAAAGATGTAACTGATAAAAACTGTTATCCAAAATACACAAAGACCTCTTAAAATACAACAGTAAGAAAACTAACAACCAGATGAAAAAATGGATACCTGAACAGCTCACCAAAGAAGATATGCAGATGACAACTAAGCATATGAAAAGATGCTCCATATCATATGTCATTAGGGAAATGCAAATTAAAATAAAGAAGTATCTCTACATACCAATTAAAATGGCCCAAATCTGGAACACTGACAACACCAAATGCTGGGGAGGATGTGCAGCAACAGTTTTCATTCAGTGCTGGTGGGAGTGCAAAAATGGTACAGCCACTTTGGAAGCCAGTTTGGTAGTTTTTTACAAAACTTAACGCCCCCTTATCATATGATCTAGCAATTGCACTTGCTGGTATTTGTCGAAAGGAGTGGATAACTTATGTACACACAAAAACCTGGACATGGATGTTGATAGCAGCCTTATTCATAATTGCCAAAACTTGGAAGCAACCAAGATATCCTACTGTAGGTGAACAGAATAATACACTGCAGTACATCCGGACAATGGAGTATTACTCAGCACTAAAAGAAAATGAGCTATCAAGACATAAAAGGACATGGAGGAGTCTTAAATGCATGTTAGTAAGTGTAAGAAGCCAATATGAAAAGTCTACATTCTGTATAATTCCAACGTAGGACATTTGGAAAACGTAAAACCCATGATACCACAATAGTGAATACATGTCATTATACATTTTTCAAAATCCATACACTACACAACAGAAAAAGTGAACCTAAAACTATGGACTTTGAGTGATAATCAAGTGTCAATGTAGGTTCACTCATTGTAACAAATGTACCAGATGTAACAAACCCCTTGTTAGGATGATGATAATGGGAGAAGCTACACATGCATGGGGAAAATTGCTGTACTTTTTGCTCAATTTTGCTGTGAACCTAAAACTGCTCTAAAAAAATTAAGTCTCTTTATATATAAAAAACAATTAGACTCCCTAAATATCCCTTCCCCCCACCGTTCCCCCCTGGTAACAATAAGTTTGTTCTCTAAGTCTGTGAGTCTGTTCATTTGTATTATTTTTTTTTTAGATTCCACATATAAGTGATATCATACTTCTGACTTACTTCACTCAGTATGACAATCTCTAGGTCCATCCATGTTGCTGCAAATGGCATTATTTCATTCTTTTTAATGGCTGAGTAATATTCCATTGTATATATGTACCACATCTTCTTTATCCATTCCTTTGTTGATGGACATTTAGGTTGCTTCCATGTCTTGGCTATTGTAAACAGTGCTGCAGTGAACACTGGTGTGCATGTATCCTTTTGAACCATGTTTTTCTCCAGCTATATATATAGTTAGGGAGTTTGGAACTGACAGGTACACACTGCTATATTTAAAATGGATAACCAACAAGGACCTACTGTATAGCACAGGGAACTCTGCTCAATATTACGTAACAATCTAAAAGTGAAAGGAATTTGAAAAAGAATAAAAAATAAACAAATCAAAAAAAAAAAAACCCAATTAGATAGTAGTGATTTTGTCCAATTCAGTGAATATACTAAAATCCATTGATGTGCACACTTTAAGAGGGTGAATTCGATATTTTATGAATTAAATCTCAATAGCCTGTTTAATCTCTTCTACTATTTTTCAATTGAATCTTTTCTACTTCCTGTATGGCTGGACTCCGCTTCTGAAATACTCTTTCCTTCCCAAGTGAGTCACCCGTTCAGCAAGTCTCCCGCAAGTGTGTATAGTCTGTCCACTGCTGCCCTCACCCTGCTGCCCTCACCCAGTTTGCTGCTACCAACTGACTTCCTACTGCGCAGTCCCCATCTCTTATGAAAACACTGAGCCTCGTCTGTGGACTCACCCAGACTGAAAAGCAGGACACTAGCACTTCTGGTTTGCTTCTTGCATAACTGCTTTATTTCAGCAAAGAACATTTCTGACGTAAGAAAAAAATCTTGATGACAAAAAGAATAATTCAACAGGAATATGCAAAAATTTCAAACTTATAATGTACATAATAATGAAGTCTCAAAATGTAAGTGTGGAATTTAAAATATAGACAAGTTTACAACCAAAGTGGGATATTAAATAAAAACAAAACAAAACAAACAAACAAAAAAACACCTCAGTCAGTGAGGGGAAAAAAAAACCCTACACACTGTTTTTCAGATGGCTTTATTTTTTTCACCCCCAAAAGTGAGAGGACATTTTTTTCGTTTTTTTCAGGGATTCATTTCTGCATACAAAATATTTTTATAACACAGGATTGTATATCATATATCAAATGACTCTGCCAATGTATGCAATTTTTACTTTACAGGTATATTTTTACTCTATTTATCTAAAAGAAATATATACCTTAAAATAAAAGTTTAATTTAAATTAAATTTAAATATTTAAAAATTTTCCAACGTTCCCAAATTACATAAATGGGTAGTTGCTCTCCAAGTGATTTCAGTATCAAAGAAAAATCACATGCTAGTGGTTAATTATTTATGTTTATAATGTTAAAATGCTGGTGTTAATATTAGCATTTAATTTTTAAATGCATTTAGAGTAAACAAAATAAAGGTGGAACTACGCAAGTAACAATTCAAAACCAAAAAATTTATAGCAAATGTCATGTTAAAGTGTCCATTTCCAAAATACAAATGCTTATGCACTACAACTGGGAGGAAAAATTTCTTAAGGAGGACATGTAAAGGACAAAGTTTAAAAGACCAATAAACTGAGCCACACCAAAACGTACCATTTAAGGCAGTAAAAAGCAAGTCACAGAGTAGCAGAAGTTATTTGCAATATAGATAACATACAAAGAGCTTGAATCAAGAATATAAAAAGGACTCTATGGGGACTTCCCTGGTGGCATAGTGGTTAAGAATCCACCTGCCAACGCAGGGGACACGGGTTCAAGCCCTGGTCCGGGAAGATCTCACGTGCCGTGGGGCAACTAAGCCCGTGCTCCACAACTACTGAGCCTGCGCTCTAGAGCCTCTGAGCCACAGCTACTAAGCCCGTGCGCCTAGAGCCCGTGCTCCGCAACAAGAGAAGCCACTGCAATGAGAAGTCGGAGCACCGCAACGAAGAGTAGCCCCCGCTCACAGCAACGAAGACTCAACGCACCCAAAAATAAATAAAAAATTCAAAAAAACCCCAAACTGATTTCTTTAAAAAAAAAAAAAGGACTCTATGTTAATAATGTTTTTCCAAAAAGTCAGATCAATAGAAAACTGGCAATAGAATCAAATAGGTACTTCAAAAAGAGGACATCCAATGGTAAAGAAATACATAAAGAACTCAGTCTCATTATAATCAGGGAAATGCAAATTGACACCACAGTGAGATGCTACTACACACCCATTATAATGATTAAAATTGAAAAGCTGCCCATATCTTTGTTAGCAAGGATATTGGTCAACAGGAACACACATGTACTGTTGGTGGAAGTGTAAACTGTTTTCAAAGTTCAAACTGGTAGTGTAGTGGGTTGAATGGTGACCCCCTCAAAAGGTATGTCCATGCCATAACCCCTAGAACCTGTGAATGCAACCTTATTTGGAAAAAGTCTTTGCAGATGTAATTAAGTTAAGGATTTTTAGATGAGATCATTCTAGATTATCTACTGGGCCCTACATCCAATGACAGGAGTCCTTTTAAGAGACAGCAGAGAAGACAAAGACACAGACAAGAAGGCCATGTGAAGACAGAGACAGAGACTGGAGCTATGTAACCAGAAGGAACGCCCACAGTCACCAGAAGCTGGATGAGAAAAAGAAGGGATCCTCCCCGCTATAGCCTTCAGAGGGATTTCAGCCCTGCTGATACCTTGGACTTCTAACCTCCAGAATTATGAGCCAATAAATGTCTGTGGTCGTAACCCACCAAATTTATGGTGATCTGTTACAGCAGCCCTAGAAAATGAATATAGGCAGTATCTAGTACAGTTGAACATATACATTCCCTGTGAACTCTAGTCAGGAGAAAATCAGGCACATATAAGGCAAAAAACATGAAAAGAATATTCATATCAGCATTATTCATAAGAGTCCCAAAGAGAAAACCACTCAGATGTCCATCAAAAATAGGATGGAAAAATGAATTGTGGTATATTCATTTAATTGAATAATATAAAGTAATAAAAATGAAAAACTAAAGCTACACAACATGGATTTATCTAATAAACTTATTCTGAACACAAGAAGGTAACACAAAAGAATTCATTTACTTTCATTTATATGAAGTTCAAAATACGCAAAATTAATCTACGGTGTTAGAAGTCAAAATAGTACCCTTGGGGAAGAGGACACGGGGTGGTTTTAATAGACATAATGCTAGAACCTTGCACCCCAAAATTTGAAATCACAATTTTAAGTGATGTGGAACATTTATAAAAATTGACCACTTCAATGACAAAAGCAATGTTCTAAACAATAAATGGTGACATTCATGGATGGTAACATTCAATACTGTAAAGTTGAGAAACCAACCTCAAATTTACCTATATACATTTATTAAAATTCCAATCAAATTTGTGTTTTGGTATTTGATAGGCTGATCTTAAAATTCAAATGAAAGACTAAAAAACCAAGAATAGCCAAGAAAATTCTGAAGAGCAACAAGGTAGGTAGACTTGATACTCTAGATATCTAAACTGTTGATCTGATAACTTTTATATTGCTACAGGAGTAGTAAATACATCAGTCAAATAGAGGGCCCAAAGAAAAGACCCATGTGTGTAATAAAACTTGACTCACATCTCAAGTGTCATTAATATTGATGGGAAGAAGGACTACCAGATGAGCTAACAAAATAAAAAAATACATCTGCTTAAATTCCTTGGAGTGCTAAACAGTAGTGAAGAAATACCAGGTCAGAATTTGGGGAAGGACAAGTCTGGAGAAGTGAGCCCAGGCTTTGGGGCCACTTTCCCATGGAGGTATTTGCTGATTCTGGAGATGGCAGCTGAGAGACCTGAGGGGATGAGGCTCCAGTGAACCACAACTGCTTTGTCCTAGGCTATGCACTGGGAGTGAGGGTATGCCCAAGGAAACAGGCACCTGCAGCTCAGCTCTCTAGCCACCAAAAGGGCTAACATGAAAAAGACTGACAATACCAAGGGTTGGCAAAGATGGGAAGTGACAGGAACTTTCTGACATGGCTGGCAGGACTGTAAATTGGTTCATTCCCTTTGGAAAATACTTTCACCTTATCTATTAAAGTTGAAGATATGTATTCCCTATATGCCCGCAATTCTACTCCTAGGTATATAGCCAACAGAAATGTAAAACCAGGTACATCGAGGGACCTTTACATGAATATTCACGGAAATGTTATTTGTAATATTCCCATACTGGAAATACGTGAAAAGTCTATACTTAGTAAAATGGATAAACAAATTGTGGTATTTTTAGGCAACAGAATACTATATGGCAATGTAAACGAATGAGTTATGTAAAATATATATACCTTACAAACATAACACTGAGCAAAAGAAGCCAGACACCAAGGTTTATATAAATAGCATACTGCTTTTAAAGGTCAAAAAACACACTATTTGATTCCCTTTGTGTAACAGTTAAACACTAGTAAAAACCATAGTGTTCAGGAATGCATAGTTAAGCATTAAAACTAAAGAGAGAAGCAAAGAAGTGATTACCTTACAGAACTGTGGTTACCTGCTGGGGGAGGGGCACTAACAGGGCTTCAGTGGTCTTACAATGTTCTATTTCTTGACAGGGGTTTTGGACGCACAGATGCTTTGTGATAAACCAATGCTCTGCACGTTTTTTGTATTTGTGTACTTTTCATGTATCTTTCATAATTAAAAAGGTAAGAAAACAGCAGTGGAGATGGATGACGGATTTATTATTCAATACATGGTATTGGATCAACTGAACAGAAATATGGCAAGAATATATTAAATCTTTACTTCCTATCACACACAGAGATCAATTACAGGTGTATAAAAAACCTAGGAAAAGCAAAAACCTTGTAAGTTTTAATAGAAAATATGGGATGGATCTTCATATTCTATGGAATAAAATTAATTCCTGAAGAAAATACAATAATACAACCAATAAAGGCAATGAGTGAGCTGACCACATTAAGATGAAAACTGTTCTATAAGATAAAGTGAAAAGACAAACCATACACTAATAAGTTCTATACGTATAACCAGCAAACAGTAATAACCAGACTACTGAAAACTGCGTATGTATCGACTGAAAAGAGAGACAACTCCACTGGGGATTGGGGTGAGGGAGAGAACAGGCAAGGGTAGGAAAAGGTGATCCATATTACAAACAACCTGGCTGGCTGAGATGAAACATGGTAGGGCATAGTCACACAATGGAATGAGACGGTGATCTAAATAAATGAATTAGAGCCATGTGCTGCAACATGAAAAAAATCTCTAAAACAATGTTGAATTTAAAAAAAAGGACAAAATGCAAAATAAAATCATTTTACAATAATAAAATTTATAATCATGCATACTATTTAAAATCCAATATTACATATTCCTTATCAACACATATATATATATATATAGTAAAAACATGAAAAAATATGCTTAGGAATGATAAATGTTAACTTGAGACCAGTGGCTTCTTCTGGGGAGGGAGAGAAAGGAATCAGGGAAGTTTACACAAGGACTTTGATTGTATCTATACCATTTTATTTCTGTGAGAATAAAGATTTAAAGCAAATATGTCAAAAATTTCAAGTTCTCTATAATTTTATAGTCTCCTGTATCACTGAAATAAAAACAAAGGTAAACAAAGTGCACTTCCCTAGCTATTCTCAGTTTTATTCTTACATCAAGCTGTGGGTTTAGACCCCATGTCGCTGGCCCATCACAGACTTTGATACTACGGCACCAACTTACACTGAAGGAAGCTTAAGAAACAGGCCTCGTGATTCTGATATTTGGCTTCCTGGAGGGGAACCATCATGGATATAACTTACTACCTCCTGCAGCATCTCTGTACAAGGTTGAGGGAATAGTCACTGGATGGCCCAGTACCAGGAGAAGCTAACTTTTTCTTTTTATATAGACACAGTGGATCTTGTAACAGACCATGGTTACTTCCTTTTATTGGGTGCTAAGAGACGCTTGACTAAATCTATGGACTACCACCAGGAAAGGTACCTGCTTGCCTGATTTGTATTTTAATTCTTCATCTCACTCTCCAATCCTTACTGTCCTTTCATCCAGATTTTTCAGGTGATTTATTTTATCCTACTGTGTGTATGTGATTATGTACACACACACACACACACACACACACACACACACACACACACACACA